>NC_085140.1:59096795-59840166 GCF_024139115.2 Armigeres subalbatus
GCGTCTTGAAAGGAGGCTTCTGAGCCTCTTGAAAGGAGGCGTCTGAGCCTCTTGAAAGGAGGCGTCTGAGCCTCTTGAAAGGAGGCTTCCGAGCCTCTTGAAAGGAGGCGTCCGAGCCTCTTGAAAGGAGGCGTCCGAGCCTCTTGAAAGGGGGCGTCCGAGCCTCTTGAAAGGAGGCGTCCGAGCCTCTTGAAAGGAGGCTTCCGAGCCACTTGAAAGGAGGCGTCCGAGCCTCTTGAGAGGAGGCTTCCGTGCCCCTTGAAAGGAGGATTTCGAGGATCTTGAAAGAAGGCTTCCGAGCCTCTTGAAATGAGGCTTCCGAGCCTCTTGAAAGGAGGTTTCCGAGCCTCTTGAAAGGAGGCTTCCGAGCCTCTTGAAAGGAGGCTTTTTAGCCTCTTGAAAGGAGGCTTTTGAGCCTCTTGAACGGAGGCTTCTGAGCCTCTTGAAAGAAGGCTTCTGAGCCTCTTGAAATGAGGCTTCTGAGCCTGTTGATAGGAGGCTTCTGAGCCTTTTGAAAGAAGGCTTCTGAGCCTCTTGAACGGAGGCTTCTGTGCCTCTTGGACGGAGGCTTCTGAGCCTCTTGAAATGAGGCTCTGAGCCTCTTGGAAAGGAGGCTTCTGAGCCTCTTGAAAGGAGGCTACTGAGCCTCTTGAAAGGAGGCTTCCTGAGCCTCTTGAAAGAAGGCTTGAGCCTCTTGAAAGGAGGCTTCCGAGCCTCTTGAAAGGAGGCTTCTGAGCCTCTTGAAAGGAGGCTTCTGAGCCTCTTGAAAGGAGGCTTCCTGAGCTCTCTTGAAAGGAGGCTCTGAGCCTCTTGAAAGGAGGCCTGAGCCTCTTGAAAGGAGGCTTCTGAGCCTCTTGAAAGGAGGCTTCCGAGCCTCTTGAAAGGAGGCTTCCTGAGCCTCTTGAAAGGAGGCTTCCTGAGCCTCTTGAAAGGAGGCTCTGAGCCTCTTGAAAGGAGGCTTCTGAGCCTCTTGAAAGGAGGCTTCTGAGCCTCTTGAAAGGAGGCTGAGCCTCTTGAAAGGAGGCCTGAGCCTCTTGGAAAGGAGGCTTCCGAGCCTCTTGAAAGGAGGCCTGAGCCTCTTGAAAGGAGGCTTCTGAGCCTCTTGAAAGGAGGCTGAGCCTCTTGAAAGGAGGCTTCCTGAGCCTCTTGAAAGGAGGCTTCTGAGCCTCTTGAAAGGAGGCTTCTGAGCTCTCTTGAAAGGAGGCTTCCGAGCCTCTTGAAAGGAGGCTTCCGAGCCTCTTGAAAGGAGGCTTCCGAGCCTCTTGAAAGGAGGCTTCCGAGCCTCTTGAAAGGAGGCTTCCAAGCCTCTTGGGGACCATCCAGAAACCACGTGGTCATATTTTTGAAGATTTCCAACCCCCCTAGACTAGCGAATATTTTATAAAAATTTCGAGAAAAAAATGTAATGGCTTAGAAATTTTCCAAAATATCCCTATTTTTTCAATTGCTTTAAAAAAATTTATTAGTGATTTTTGTTTAAATAGTTATAAATTTCATCACATTCCTAAAACTATTTGGGACCTTCCGTAGCTCTGGAGGAACTGGAAATTCTTAAGATATTAACCTGAACTCTTACAACAAAAAGTTTATCAGAGAATCACAAAGTTAATATGTAATCTTAGAGATGCAAATAAAACCTCCTACTGTTGTTTCTTTTGAGTAGCATTCCTGTAGAAATTCCAGTTTTGCTTTCAGAATCATCAAATTAGTTTACATTCCAATACAAATAGGTTTTTCTAAGAGCATACAAGTTTTATTCAGAATCTTAAAATTCTCTACATTATGCCAAGATTCTATGATTCTAATCAGAATCGTAACACAATATCCTTTATATTCCTTTGCCTGAATTATACAGTTTTGGTTTAAAATGCAAGTTTTCATTTTAAATCTACAGTTCTTAATATCTTTGAGTTCCTTTTGGTATTCCAGAATTTATTGTTATATTTTGGTAATTAACCCTTTTAGGACGATGTAAAAAGGATTTAATATACATATTTAGGGTTTTCCACTCTATCTTGCCAAAACTATTATAGGAAGAACTTAATTAAGTTAATTTTCCACGGAAAAAATACAAAAATTCCATAAATAAATCAATATTAGAAATAAATAATAACAAAATTTTCCGCAAAATAAAAATTGTTTATTGCTAATATTGATTTATTCATGAAAATTTTGTATTTTTTCGTTTGATTTCTTTATGGAAAATTCATAGGGGAAAAGACGGCTTTGGCAGGTTTTGTTCTATTATTGGCAGAAGGGTTTTTGTCGACCGAATTTTATGAAATTTGGCCACAATATTCTTTGATATGCAAAGAATGTTTAGGCCAAATCTGAGCATAATCAGTAATTAACAACCCCCCTGACAATAATAGCACAAAACCTGCCAAAGCCGTCATTCCCCCTATTTCATAATTGCAATTTTTGCTTTTACAAATGCTAGGGTATCTGTTCCATTATTAATAACATGCTCCTATATCAATAACATTCGTAAAACAGGTAATTTAGGCTCAATTTGTGTCGTGTTTTCTTGATTTCTGGTGAGCACTGCTGAAAAAAATCACAAAAATGAGAAATAAAACAATTAGCGCACCAATTCTTTGTTTTCGAATGGTATTGATTTAGGTACATGGTATGATTTCAAAAGAGCAGTTCCCCTAATTTATTATTGTTTTGTGGAAAATTTTCAACTGTTTATGGAAATTTTGTATTATTTGTAGTAATGCTATATTTATTTAATACTCATACCCTGATTTTTTATTGGCAATTTCCTATTTTATTATGGAAAATTTCTATGTTTTCTCTATTGAAGAGATTTTCAATCCAGAGCTGGCTCATCTCTCAAAATTTCTAATTCTTCATTGAAATTTTATTTTGATATCGACTCGTGGAAGCCACAATGCCATACTAAAAATATTTTCACGGTCACTCAGATGGTTCTTTCGAATAATTTTCCAAGGAACTTCTATTCCACATCTCAAATATGCTTCAGTCAATGGTCCTTTCAGAAGGGACTCATAGAGGAATGAATGTATTATAGACCAATCATTATTTTGGAGCTTGGATCATTTGATTTATCCAGTTAACCAACTTATGAATGATGTATGAAATAATATCCCAGTGTTCGGAATGATTCAAGCATTTCAACTTAATTTGCATGCTCTTGCATCTTCCCAAGGTTTCGGATATCTGAGTTTTCAGGGTCAGTCAAATTTGAGCTCCCATATTTTTTCTGTAAAGCTAATATCTAGATGAACAATTTTACTGAAGAAAATGGTGGCCTAGCTCTCTTTTGTGATTTTATAGACAATCTAAAACGCTGAGAATATATGACCCATCCATCCTGAAAGGGTTAATATTGGAGTTCATATCAATCGTTATTATAACACTATTTTTAACCTAGATTGTTTTAGGAACTGGAGTTTTTTTGGAACACTGTCACTTTTTTCATACCGCATGAATCTCTTTAGTTCTAAGACCCTTTTATGAATTTAAGAAGCATTCTATTTAGAATTTCATGTTGATTTTTTAAAAGCCAGTTTCTCTATGTCATATCTTTTTTCATACGCACTACTAGAATTTTGTGCATTTAGAACATTTAGGTGCATTATTAAATTTTTCGATCAATTATCCTGATTGTTCAATATCATAAAAACCAGGCTTCTTAAGCCTAAATTATTGCCTACATTTATTGCTTGGAATAATTTAAATTCCAAGATCTTCTAAATTTTCAAGAATAATTATTCTGGAGTTGCAAGGGAAATCCTTCAGAATATTGACAAACCATTTTTTTCCGAAATTCTGTGGAAGAGTTCCGAAAAATATTCGGTAGAAATTTTGAAGAACTAGAAGAATCCGTAGAAGGATCCGAAGTGCATATTTACGATGAAAATTCCATTAAACATCAAATTCCGAAGAATTTTCAGTATAAACTAGAAAATAAAAATCCAGCTTACTTTTTTTACAGAATCTCTAAAGATTTTTTTCAAAATCCAGGGCAACTCTAATGAATCTTCAAAGGAAATTCTTCAAAATTTCCAATGGATTTTTTTTTTCGTTTTCCAAAAGAAATTCTTAGACATTTTCAGCAGTTTTTTTTTAATTTCCAAAAGAAATTATTCGGAATATGCCAAAATATTTCCGATGGAAATTCCTAAGATTTTCCAGTAGAAAATCGAAAAAAGTTCATGGTGTTTTCGTTCCCAGAAAAATTTTCTCCCGTCAAAAAAAGTTTCTCCCGCACCTATTGAAGCTCTCAAGCCATTGGTTGAATATTCATTCGTTTTTGCTGAAGAAGAAGCACCTGAAGCATCCAGAAGTCGTTGATCGCAGTTGATCGTTATTCCAACCAGAAACGTTGATGGGCGACAAATCTGTTTTTCATCTATGTTGTCTAGGAAGAGGATTTCGTGCGATACTGTCTGATCAACAAATACCTACAGCTTATTTAGTGCCGTTTCCGTGGCGTGCCTACGTCGAGGAAATTGTGATTACTATGGATTGGAGCATTTCAAGCTTAGCAGTTTTGGATGAGAGATTTGTCGGTAGTTTGATGTTTCAACAATAAATCCATTAATCAAACTAACCAAACCATCAAAACAATATGAGTAGGAACAAGCAGGTAGAATTCGCCAAACTTACATGCATGGGGACACGTTTGACCTATCAAAATTCTGCTTTGGTATCGATGAACTGGTGAATGACCATGAGAACGTTATTTCGTGGAATTTCACCAAGGAGTAAACTAAAAATGCTGGACTCAAGATGAAAATGAACGTACTGGATTTTTTGATGAATGGATCAAACATAACTGTGGCAGCGATAGCGACAGCCTCGAAATTAACAGCTACCGGAAATTCCTCAACTTTGAACACCACGAGAATCTCCAAATCAGCCAAGTTGGGAATTGCGGCCACTACTGTTGTTGTCGTCTTGGATATCCTGGTGCGCCCCTTTCCAGACTGGATCTATTTTGATAGTGGATAAACTCAACTGGTGAGCACGTTCCAATTCTTTCCTTTCTTTTTTGAATTGCTTTATAAATGGAACACTAAATACGTACAGGGCATCGTTTGCTGCTATTGCTGCGGATATTGTGGGAGTCCCAGGTATCCGGTTCACGCTTTAGTTAGCAACGGTGGCTCTTCTCGACCTTCTATTCCCTGAGTAGTTAGTATGAATAAGGGCGTCCTTGTGAAGTTTTGCTGTACCTGTTATGAACGACTAGTATATCCCATTCCCTGCACTATTTGAAGAAACCTTTCTTGCTTCAGAAGTGAATTATTTTTGTATTACTAGTCTTCGTAACAAAAAGGGCACCATTATGGAGCATGAGATATGATCAAATTATTCGTAGTACTACTTGATCAACACCCCCAGATGGGTGAGGGATAGAGGATGACGCACACACACACACACACACACACACACACACACACACACACACACACACACACACACACACACACACACACACACACACACACACACACACACACAGAAAATCGAAAAAAGTTCATCTGAAACACCAATAATGAATTTCCCGAGGAAATTCCGATGTTTTTACAAGTGGAAATAACGAAAAATTGTTTTTCTGATGTGAAAATTCCTTAAAATTTCTAAATCATTTCCTGTGCATCTTTGCATGGTAAAGATTTAAAGCAATGTTTAGCTGAACCTACAAAAAAATGAAAATGACTTCCCGAAGAAGAATGAATTCCCGATGAAATCTTGAAACAATTTATGGTACAAATTAAAAAAAAAACAAGAACCATGAGAATTCTAAAGATTTATTTTTTGAAAATCCGAAGAATTTTTTGAAGATAATCCATAGACTCTTCCGTGGAAATTGTAAATAATGCCTCGAATGAAAAAATACTTGGAAAATTTTAAAAAATGTGATAGAATTCACAAAGAGCGTAAAAATGTATTCCGAAAAAAATTTCATTTCAAAATTCCAAATTTGAAAAAAAAATTGCGGAACTATAAAAGTGTTTCATGTGACATTTAATATCTCTTGGAAATTCAGAAGATTTTTTCTTGAAAAATTTAGAAGGCTTCTTCTTCTATGGCTCTATATTCCAACTGGAAGTTGGTCTGTTTTTCAACTTAGTATATTCTATTAGCATTTCCTCAGTTATAAATTGAAAGCTTTTATATGCCATCCATTGCACGATTATATATCTTGTGTAGCAAGTACGATGGATACACTATACCTAGGGTGTCGAGAATGTTTCCCACCCAAAAACATCTCGCCTTTGCTCTCAAGGCTAACTGGAGACTGAATATTTTGAAGTGCACTCCTTAATGTTCGAAAAACTTCTTTTGGAAATGAGGAAGAATTTCTGGTGAAGGTTCGGAAGAACTTGTCGAAGAAATTCATTAGAATGTAAAAAAATACGAAAAAAAGAACATTTTTTACAACCGAAAATTATATGTATTTCCCACGGGACTGTTTTGAATTTTCA
This sequence comes from Armigeres subalbatus, assembly GCF_024139115.2. Lineage (NCBI taxonomy): Eukaryota > Metazoa > Arthropoda > Insecta > Diptera > Culicidae > Armigeres > Armigeres subalbatus. The sequence continues at coordinate 59,103,260 of NC_085140.1, forward strand.
GACAGAATTCACATGGAATTTTTTTCGGAATTTACACTGAAGATGTTTTGTTTTTTTTTTCATTAACAATTTGTAGCAAAATTTCCAAGCAAAATTGTTCAGAGAGAATTGTTCTAAAATCATTCTGAATGCCAGCACTTTATCAGGATTATATAAAGTCAAAGTTTTTACAGAAAATTTCTTTACTGGATTTGTCCTGGATATCCACAAGAAATTCTTTTGAAGTTTTTTCTTAAATTATTGTAAAAACATGAATATTTTTAAAATTTGTAGCTGCAGTCCGCTGATGCAAAAGTGTCGGCGGCGTGATGCCAAAAACCATCTGCGGCGGTGGCGCGGCGCGGCGGAATTTTTTTTTATATTTTCCCATTTTTTCTTACCAAATTTTTGTTGTGGAAATTGAGACTGAATTGCAACCTGTTTTTTCGTTTATTTTTTATGGAAAAAGGATCTAAGGCTAAGATGGTCAAATAGCGCAGATATATATATCGGCGTTACGACCGACAATGCGTTACCGGTTTTTCTCTATGCACACCTGCGTCTTTTTAACGCTGAGTTATGCGCTTTGCATTTAATGATTAAATAATTAAATTTTAATGATTTGTATTTTTTAGTTGAAGTTGTAAAAACGATACTTGGGCATCGGCCCTAAGATTCGTTTTGCGTTTAATGATTAAATCATTATATTTTAATGATTTGTATTTTTTACACCGCTATTGTTATTCACCAAAAGTTTTTATTGTAAAAAAAAACCACGTGGTTCGAGAGCAACACCCCCCCTCCCCCCATGTGGCTTATCGTGGTCATTTTCCAACCCCCCCCCCCCTACATGACCACGTGGTTTCTGGACGGCCCCAAGGAGGCTTCCGAGCCTCTTGAAAGGAGGCTTTCGAGCCTCTTGAAAGGAGGCTTCCGAGCCTCTTGAAAGGAGGCTTCCGAGCCTCTTGAAAGGAGGCTTCCGAGCCTCTTGAAAGGAGGCTTCCGAGCCTCTTGAAAGGAGGCTTCAGAGCATGTTGGAAGGAGGCTGAGCCTATTGAAAGGAGGCTTCTAAAGCCTCTTGAAAGGAGGCTTCCGAGCCTTTTGAATGGAGGCTTTCTTTCCTCTTGAAAGGAGGCTTCTGATCCTCTTGAATGGAGGCTTCCGAGCTCTTGAAAGGAGGCTTTCGATCCTTTTGAAAGAAGGCTTCTGAGCCTCTTGAATGGAGGCTTCCGAGCTCTTGAAAGGAGGCTTCCGAGCCTCTTGAAAGGAGGCTTCCGAGCCTCTTGAAAGGAGGCTTCTGAGCCTCTTGAAAGGAGGCTTCCGAGCCTCTTGAAAGGAGGCTCTGAGCCTCTTGAAAGGAGGCTTGAGCCTCTTGAAAGGAGGCTTCTGAGCCTCTTGAAAGGAGGCTCTGAGCCTCTTGAAAGGAGGCTTCTGAGCCTCTTGAAAGGAGGCTTCTAAGCCTCTTGGAAGGAGGCATCCGAGCCTCTGGGAAGGATGCGTCCGAGCCTCTTGAAAGAAGGCTTGCGAGCCTCTTGAAAGGAGGCTTTTGAGCTTCTTGAAAGGAGACGTTTGAGCCTCTTCAAAGGAGGCGTTTGAGCCTCTTCAAAGGAGGCGTTTGAGCCTCTTCAAAAGAGGCTTCCGAGCCTCGTGAAAAGAGGCGTCCGAGCCCCTTGTAAGGAGGCTATCGAGCCTCTTGAAAGGAGGCTTCCGAGTCTGTTGAAAGGAGGCTTCCAAGCCTCTTGAAAGGAGGCTTCCGAGCCTCTTGAAAGGAGGCTTCCGAGCCTCTTGAAAGGAGGCTTCCGAGCCTCTTGGAAGGAGACTTCCTAGCTTCTTGCAACGAAGCTACAGAGCTTTTCGGAAAAAGTCTTCCTGCCTCTCAGATGGAGTCTTCCAAACCAGTGTTGGTAAAAATCAAATTTTCAAACAATCTGGGTTGATCAACACTCAGCATTTACTTTTACTTTTTGAACTCTTCTTCCTTCTTACCACGAAAACATAAAGCTTGATAGAAGATTTGACGAAACTGTTTTCATTTAGCTGGTATTAGTGAGGTTCTATTTGAATTATAATTCAGTGTTTATTATCGTTTACTGTTCTTATTTGTTTCTACTGCTTTTAGTCGGCAGGATTCAATAGTTTTTGTTTCACTGATCGCACATTTTATGTACAATATGTTGCACATATTATGTGCAATACAAAGTTTTGGAATAAAAAATTACACAATTATCAAAATAGTATAAATAAGTTTTTAATACATCCGCCATTTGTCAGAGGTACCCCCTGAGACCAGTGAAGGTACCCATAAGGGTACATGTACTCCAGGTTGAGAACCGCTGCTTTACAGCTTTATTTGCGCACGGATGAGTTTTCATTTCACAAAATGGGATTTTCCTGGGTCAACACCAGATTAGGTTTTTTGTTTGTGCAACCAACTCATGCGAGTACTCGGAAGCTTCGCCGTACAATACCCACCAAGCCACCCATCAAGTTCTGTCGAGTGACTCAGTATGACGAAATCAAGAGAGAATAGCTCCAAGTAACAGGTTGTTCCATTTGTGTTATTTGTCTAATTTTTCTTATTTGTCTTATAAAATTTGTTAGCTGTTTTGTTTTTCGGGAATAAATTAATTAGCAAATGCACTTTTTAAGTCAGGACTTGTAAAGAGAATGTAGTGTTTCACTTAACATTGGAAGCAAATTAAACGTATGGCAAACATTCTTACTGTGAAAGGAGGAGGTTGATAGCCCATTAAAAATCTATCAAAAAATATTGGTTCGCCTTTATTCTTGAAGTGCGATGCCGCTGACTTCCATCAACCCAAGTAAATGCGAGAAGTTTTTACCAATGAAGATTAAATCGGAGAAACGCCAGAGGACAATGCAATGACCTATCCAGCATCTGCTGACCTATTTCAGCGCCAGAGACCACCGAAGCCGAAGATGATCGACGACGACGACAACGCCGACGCAATGTGGTTTGATGATGGTCCAAAAGACAAGAGAATGGACCGGTCTCTCAACGGTCATCAACGCTCGCCGAGGTACGATTCATCATTTTTCAACTCAGTGCCGTCCATCTGCATAGACTGGTTCGAAGTTGCTTTCAAAGCGGAAGTGGTTTGGATGTTTCTTCATAAACTTCAAGGCGCAGAATCAGACAATTTCGGTGTATGTCTCAAGTGGCTCTTGGTAGCGATGGTTGATTTCCAACGAAGTAATAATTTTAGCGAAGCGACCGTTCAGCTTGTCGGAGTTGCGGGATACGCACAGCGAGCCAAAGTCACAGTGCGCGCGAGAGGGCGGAATGTGAGAAATAAGAAATGGGACGATCGATTTGGGGTTGCAATTGGAACAAATATCATATTTTTGAAATTTATACTTGGCGTATTTTAAAAAGTAATCTATTCATGATTATCATTCATACTGACACCGATTTGTCCAAATCTATTACACTAGTGCATTAGCTGTGGAATATCTATACATATGTGTGGCTTATTTGGCGTGTGTGATGAATGACGACGGATAGCAGTGGCGCCGGGAAGTGGGAAGGGCAATTTTATTATTATTATCTTTATTAATGAGGTTTTCGGCCCTGGGCCGGTTCACCTCGCGGAGGGGAAGGACAAGAAGGACATATCCTACGCATGAGAGTACCTGGGAGCAGGGAGTAGGAGCATCGAATGTAGATTATTTAAGGAGTTTAGTTTCTTCAAATCAATAGTGAACAGTTAAGCTTATGCAACTCTGTATGAAGACATTTTTTCCAAATCCTGTATGCAGTCACAACTCACAAGAATCTGTAACTTACAGAATTTCCAAACTTAATCAAAGATTCAACTAGAAATTGTGTAGGGTTGTGTAGGGTTTCAAAAATCAACGGTAATTTATTTCTAGAACATATATTTTTGATGAGTGACAATACATGTATGGTTTTCCGCTGATTTCGTTATTTTAGCCATTTGGAAAATATTTGTCTTGTCCTACCCATGTATTAGAACGTGAACGCGTCTCTGATGGGTAGGATTGTTATGATGTGAATCCTGCAGATATGTTTCGTTGCATGATGTTAGAATACAATACAAATACAATACAAATACAATACAAATACAATACAAATACAATACAAATACAATACAAATACAATACAAATACAATACAAATACAATACAAATACAATACAAATACAATACAAATACAATACAAATACAATACAAATACAATACAAATACAATACAAATACAATACAAATACAATACAAATACAATACAAATACAATACAAATACAATACAAATACAATACAAATACAATACAAATACAATACAAATACAATACAAATACAATACAAATACAATACAAATACAATACAAATACAATACAAATACAATACAAATACAATATACAAATACAATACAAATACAAATACAATACAAAATACAATACAAATACAATACAAATACAATAAATATAATACAAATACAATACAAATACAAATACAAAGACAATACAAATACAATACAAATAATACAAATACAATACAAATACAATACAAATACAATACAAATACAATACAAATACAATACAAATACAATACAAATACAATACAAATACAATACAAATACAATACAAATACAATACAAATACAATACAAATACAATACAAATACAATACAAATACAATACAAATACAATACAAATACAATACAAATACAATACAAATACAATACAAATACAATACAAATACAATACAAATACAATACAAATACAATACAAATACAATACAAATACAATACAAATACAATACAAATACAATACAAATACAATACAAATACAATACAAATACAATACAAATACAATACAAATACAATACAAATACAATACAAATAGAAGAATTCACAACTTTTGAGCACCCCAAGAAAACAGTGTGCCAAACTGCCAACATCGGAACGCAGCCAGTCATACCTTCTTTCTCATACTTTTGACATCTGTTCCTATCGTCGACACACGCACACACATATTCCGGTCCATTTGAACCGGCGGGCAACCCGTCAGTCAGTTCTATTCTATTTCTATATGTAATCTACCCTGGTAGCAGTTTATTGAGTAACATTCATTCAGTCATTCGCTTCGTGTTGGTACATCCAGTTTGCAAAAATTGGTCGCGATACCGTGCCGTTTTGTTGTCAATAACCAGCGGCGACTCGGCTCCGCTCAGTGAGGTATATTTATTGTCGTATCCATGTGGATCGAAGTGTATATTGATTGAAGAATTAAAATAATGTGAATACTGTTGGTGCGGTTTCGCGAGTGTTGCATCTTCGAATTGGTGGAATGCTGAATTGAAGATAGGATTCCGAAAATTCAGGCATTCTTTGTGATCTAGTTGCATTCCGTGGCTTAGTCTGCGTTTGTGGTTTAGGGTGGGGATTTTTAAAAGTTTTTTGTTCCTTTTTGACTCATACTTTTGCCGGAAATAGTAGTCTGCAAATATTTTTAACATTCATTTTTGCAAAATCAACTGAATATGATTTTTGCATTACAAATCTTCAATATCCTTCTGATTTAAAGCATAAATCTTGTCTCAAGCCCACCCTAGTCGACGTTTGAGCCGACTTCTTATTCGCAAAAAAAGACACCATCCACTGCGGAGAGGGTGGTGAACGTTCGCTGATTCTGGAAAAGGTTATGCAGCGCATCGAAAAAGGAGTCGTCGTCCCTGTCCTTATGTGGAGTGAGGCGCTTACCGATGCACTGCGAGACACTTCCATTTTCATTAGCACAAACACGGACGATTGGAGTGTGCGGTACTCGGACGATATTGCTGCTGCATACCGTACTGCTTCAACTGGTCCCGTCTCACCCCCACTCGGCAACAATAACAGGATCATGCATACAAATCCGTACAGGCTTTCGTGTGGCATTCGTGTCGCCGACTTTTTTTTTCCGTTTTCTTCCCTTGTCATTCATGTTGTAGGGTACGGTGGTCTGTAATCGGTTCAAAAATAGTTCAAGTCTAGAATTTCAAATATAATCTAATACCCAGATGGTCCCGCGGCTTAGTCGGTTACACGTTCACTTTATAAGCAGATGGTCGTGGGTTCGACACGAAGTGCGACAGTATGATGGCGTAATGGGGGAGGAGAATGCATCTAATGAACGCAGCTACCTGGCGGAGACTGACAAACTGACATTCTTTTCGGAAGCATATCTTCAAGTGACAAATGGAATAATGCGACGATCGAATGAACTCACGAGATACATGAATGAACGGACGAACTAAGTAAATAATAGGTTTCTAAAAATACATTCTATGTATCAAGCATACTTCATTCAATATCGACACAATAGCAGGCTTCGAATATAGATTGCGTGGGGTATTTCACTACCTAGATGATGAAAAATTTGAAGTGGTAGAAGAATTTGTGTATCTTGGATCATTAGTGACGTGCAATAATTATGTTACCCGCGAGGTGAAAAGGCGTAACAAAGACGAAAATCGCGCTGTATGAAACATGGACGTTGAAAGAGGCTGATCAGAGAGCTTTTGGGGTGTTTGAACGTGAACAGAAGAACGGCATCTGGTGGCGTCGCATGAATCACAAGTTATTCCAGGTGTATAAAGGGCTGAATATTGTTAAGCTTATACAACACGGCAGACTACGGTGGGCTGGACACGTTGTGCGTATGCCGGAACAGCATCATATGAGAGAATATTCAGTAGAGAACTCGGAAGAGGCCGTAGGCTTCGTGAAAGGCTGCTCAGGGCGATTGGGAGAGATTGGCCCTGGATCGAGTCCTGTAAAGAAAGATACTCCACTAGTTTCATCGAGGAAGAGCTGTAGCCCATCATTTGAATTAATTGATAGCCTATAAAAATCCTTAGTCTGCACCACGCACCACGTAAAATTAGACACGTTTTGGTTCAATCACAACATTACTAGAAATCAAACGCAGGTGAGCATCAAGCAAGCTTTCTTACAAATGATTGCCCTACCTGGTTCCTGCTACGTTCTTCTCAGTGTCGGTGCTGGTGTCGGTTTACCACTTCGTTGGGGTTCGCTGTCTTTAAAGTCACCGCACGAACGACGGCAACCATTTTGGAGTGGAACTTAGCATTCTTGTGGGACATTGCCCTCTTTATGATGCCAACTTTCGATAGTGACGGATAGATTGCAACCTCTTAGTTGCACGGGCCTGCATCTGTTGCAAGTACTCGAGGTACGAGCGGGACCAGATTTACTGCAGATGCAACGGTTGCCGGTGGTCTCCTTCCAGTTGGATTGCGGAACCACTTGGAGATTGCTTCCGACAAAGAACTGTACTAGGATAAGGTGACCGCTGTCGAGACTTGCAAACATTGCAAACGATCCTATCATTCGATCTTGTGATCAAAGATACTGATAAAATGATTTTTGCTGCTCAAATGATCATATCTTTTCAGAGTGCTTTTTGGTTAGGGATAATATCTTTGCGCAAGCAAAAATAATATCCTGTTCTTAGATAATGTTGTATTGCAATGTCTGGCTCAGACACATATCCGCTTGTACCGACAAGGTCAGAAGAGGCAGGGCTAACAATGCAATCTACGTTCAGAATGTGGTGTTAAGCCGATTTCGGAGGTTTGAGTCTTCAACATGCTGAATTTAGTTGGTGAAATCCAAAGAATTTTCCTGCAGAAATATCGAAGGAATTTCCGAGGAAACTCCGAAGAATTCGTCATATGAATCCCAAAGAATTTGCCGAGGAAATTCTGAAGCGTTTTTCGAAGAAACTTCAAAGAATTTGTCGAGGAAGTCCCGAAGAATTTCTAGAGGAATGTCCAAAGAATGCATCGGCAATAAAAATGCCCTAGTAGCACAATTCACGTTGATTTGGTTGAAATAACTCATATATGACCAAATTTAGTCGTATATGAGTATAATAGACTGATTTACAACATGTGTGTTGCTCGGGTGGGGTTGAATAGTAGTAGTACCACCTAACAAAAACACGGAACAAGGAACATAAACTGTGGCGGGAATGTGCCCACAGACGCTGCATGATGGAGAGCTCCACTTTAGTGTTTACTGGATCCAACAGGCTGAGAGGGTCGAAAATCTGTGCGATGTGTGACATTATCTTCCGCCGGGGTAGGATGGTAGGCGGGAGAGGTGCATCTACATCGAATTGGAGAACCAGTCCAAGGGGGCGCATGAAACACGGAGACAAAAGAAGTTTGAAAAGAATTGAATAAAGTATTCGAGAAAAAAGGTGATGATGTGAATCATAGTGTTGAAAAACAAAATAATAGTAAGAAAAAGGAGCGTGACAATTCGCGATTGAATATTCCGGCGCCACCCAAGGCTTGAGCTTGAGCTTGAGCTTGATTGACTGCTCGTAGTTGCTACTCCATTATGACCAGATCAGCTGTTCTTGCACAGGGAACCAACAGATGTTTGCTTGGGACTAGCACACATCTTCAATGTACAAGTACTGGTGATCTCTTTTGTTAGGTCATACTGGCGCCTGCCACGTCAGAATGCAATTCAATGTAGGGAAGGGGGAGGAAATGATGATGCAATCACTCGCCCACTGCAAGCCGAATATACCTCTGCACTTGCCACGAGTTCATGCGGAATTTGTTGGAATTTCTAGGTTAGGTTAGAGAGGCAGAGGTCCGTCTTGGTTAACGAGCTGCCAATGTGATAGATAGGAGAAGGTAACTGATGGAATTTCTAATTGGATGTAGGAAACGAGCTCTATAGTTCATTTCCAATTCTAGCAGATTACTGTTAGAATACTCAAGTTGAAGGTATTGGAATAGTAGTGGAAACGGTATAGAAGTCCATTTCCAGTTCTAGCGATTGCTAGAACATGAGAAATAAAGAGAAAGATACAAAGTAGGAGAATGGCAACGGCCACGATTACCGGCCTGCAATTACCGGCCACGCGATGCAGAACCTGAATATTCCGGCGCCACCCAAGGCACCGCAAAAATGTGAAATGGCGGAAGGAATGAAAGCATGTGGAATGGAGGGAAGTGCACAAAAGTATACGGAAACAAAACCGAAAACAACGGAGAGGAAAATGGAAGATTTGTTGGAAGAAAATGGTGCTCCAAATCTTGATCCGCGCTTATCTGATTTTGCTGACACTAGTAGTAGTGAAACTAAGTTTCCTCCTGGTTTTAATATAAAATCAAATCACGTTTCTTGGCATAGTAATCCTCTGTTCCATAATTTTAGTGAAAATCAGGTTACGAATCGAAAAGCATTAGCAGTATCGCAGTGGCCAATTAAGTATGCTGGAAGTGATAATGGCATTGAATTAAATTTGTTTTTATGGAGAGTTGACTTCTTTGCCCAATCAGAGAATATGTCTAAAGCTGATTTATTTCAGTCTGTACACTTTTTGTTGATTGGGGCAGCTTAAGATTGGTTTGGGGCAAAATGGCCTGTCTTGCGTTACAAAGACTGGAATTATTTTATTAAAGCTTTTCAATTCTTACCCCATTGATCATCACATCAAAATAAGATCCTTTTTGGTGTACCAGGCTAAATCTGAATTATTTTCTTATTTTCTGTTTCGCATGGAACAATTTCTTCTATGTAGGACAACTCCATTATCGGAACAAGATAAATTTGAAATTATTTGGCATACAATGACACCTGCCTACAGAGACAAATCATTCTAATAACCAATCTAGTAACAACACTAGAAACAGAAAAAAAATATTTTAAGCTCTATTTAGTGGAATGTATTTAACCGTCTAAGACGAGTTTAGTACTCTTCATTTAATTCCACTAATTATTTTGTTATATTTGCAGATAGTTATTTCGACCACATTACCCGTAACGCTGGGTAGACACCTTTACGTGGTGTGTTACGGGGTAAGATCTCACGGTCACATTGCCAGCTACAGGCAAATCCTGACCCAACGAATACCTTCCCAATATCCAACTCCGTGGTACTTATGAGGGTGTCGCTGAGGGAAGAGCCTCTCTTTAAGTATCACATCAACATTTCCTTTCCCTCCCCTAGTTGCGGTACAGATGGGCGTAGTACGGAATAGTAATCCTCACGCTTTTGTAATTTTTGTCTTAGATTGAAATCAAGGACTACACCTACCTTGATTTCTGATAGCAATCTGGACAGTAATTTCAAATGAGTTTTACTCTACTTTTATTTTTTCATTAATTTGGAATTCGAATAATTTCTTATTTTCGTATAATTATTTCCTCACTTTTCCATATTTATATGTTCTATATTTAATTAATTTCATAATGTCATATTTTTATACACCCATATTTTCAAATTTTGCTATTTTTTTATCTCCATATTTTTTTTTATGTTTATGCTTTCATAATTTCATTATGTTGTATTTTTATGCTGCCATACACTGCTGACTTATACTGACTGCCATACACTATTTCTGACTTATATATTTTCATATTTGTATTTATATATTTTTCAAATATGTATTCATACTATCACGTTCTCATTTTATCATTTATTCATATTTTCCTATGTTCAAATTTTTATATTTCCATTTTATCTTGTTTTCATATTTTTGTTTCTTCGTGCGTTCATATTTTTATATGTTTGTGTTTTCATTTAGTTATATTTTCATAATCTTTATTTTCATATATTTTTATTTTCATATATTAATTTTTTCATATACATTTATATTTTCATACTTTCGTTTTCTCATATTTTCATTTTTATAGTATGTGAATATAATAGTGTGAAAGAGTGAAGTTATTTTCATATTTCACACTTTTTTATTCTTATGCTTTCATGTGTTATATTCTCATAATTTTGCTTGTTTCAATGTTTACTTCTTATATTTCATATTTCAGTTATATAACATATTTCCATATATTCATGATTTATATTTTCATATATCCATATTGTCATATTTTGATATTTTTATTTACTATCATATTCATTATTATTTATATTATCAAAATTTTCATTTAATGTTCATATTATTTTTTTAATATTTTCATATTCTCATATTTTCATATATACATATTTTGATCCCTTCATATTGTCACATTTTCTAATATCTATTTTCCACATTTTCATTAAAATATTTATTAAAATTTACTAAAAAATACGGATCGAGAGGGCATCATTTGCCTAAGACGTTATTATCTGACAAAATTTTAATACGTTCGATGATTAAACTTTAGAAAAACAGGAGGAACTGACAAGATACAAAGGAAAGGTAACATTTCCAATACAATAGAATAAACATATTTATTTTAATTATTTTACCATTCGTATTTTATAATTTTGACACACGGTGATCTAGTGACGCTGATTTCTTGAAGCAGAGGTCCTTCGGTCAGGGACACTGTGAACTATTTTTCAAATATTGTAATCCCAATCTAAATATTTATATTTTCTTTTCAGCTGAAACAAGTGTTGCTGGTGAAGTTTGTTTCACACCAAGGATCAATTTGCTCTCCTTTGATTTTCATAAATTTCTACGTTTTTTATACACTTATTCTTAATATTCCCATACATTTTCTCAAATTACCATATATTTTAAATAATCTCGCATAAACATTTATAAACAATCTTCTTGTCATAAACGATTTACCTAACCAAATGACAATTATCTTCACTTTCAGAAACATTGGGTGCTGACGTAGATTCTGAAGACGCATCACATTACATCACACTCTAATATTACTGCAATTTATTATTTCAGTTATATGCTGCAGAATGCAAAATCAATGGAATTGTTTTGCCAAAATCTATTCATTCATATTACATTCAAGAACAAAACATCACCTTTTACAATATCAATACTAATAAAAATATAATCACGCTTTTTCGCCAAGAAAAGCACCCCTCAATAACCCATCCAAATTCCAACTCCAGATACCTATGAAGGTCGCGCGAGTTCTCCGCATCTTCTTAAGTAGGTATCTAATCAACACTTCCCACCCAAATCCCCACTGATCGTAAGGACCTGGCCAGGTGTTGAACAAAGGGATCGTTGAATGAAAAACATGCCAAGCCCCAGGCTGTTTTTCTGGCGCATCTAACGTCCCTATCGACAGCCAACCCAGGATAGTGTGCGGTCAGATATGCTATGCTATGCTATTTGCAGATAGTTATTTCGACCACACAGTTGTAGTCGAAATACGTATCTACAAAGATAACAGAATAATTAGTGGAATTAAATGGAGAGTACTAAACTCGTCTTAGACGGTTGAACACCAGAAATTCGGAACAGAATTTTCAGCAGAATCCCAGAAGCATCCAAAAGAATTACAGGAGAACTAATAACAATACTCAGTCTCAAAATCAAAATATGCGAGGTAATTAAAACCGCTTTATGAGTAATCACAATAGAGTAGCAGATGGATACAAAATAGGAACGGTTGGAGAGAATTATCGTTGGACGATATTCTGAAATTTCACAAAATTCCTGATCGCAAAATATGCTACAACTGTCGGAAGTTTGGAGTGGTTTGTACATCATTACACAAGATGCTATTCAAGGCGGACTGTGTTTTGTTGCAGTTGTGGTCTTCCAGAATTTCACTATGAGGAATGCCCATACTACTGTGAATCAAAAAACCAAGTGGTCGGGGTTCAGCCAAAGCACACCAAGCGCCAACGAAAAATTACCGATTTTTCTGCTCAAACTTTCGGTAACAAACTTACTTTAATTGATCGAAAATAGTATTGGATATCCCTCAACCCCATAACTGAGGATATCCTACTGCAAATTCATGCTTAAATTGATATGAAACAATTTTCTTTTTTTTGAACGAACAAAATATCACAAGTCGGTTGAAAAGCCGCTTGGTGCAGTTAGGCTGAACCCCGACCAAGTAAGGGAAAATTAAAGGAGGTTGTTTTCCCTGCCACTGAAAATCCTCAAGAATATGCATCTAAAGTTGCAATAGGAGAATTTCAGAAGCGAATCACAGAAATTGATCATCACGGTTCTGTTAATTTGGAAAAATATCACAATCTTTTTTCATCATACAGGGGTTAGACAAAAAGGTTGAGATAGGCAAAAAATTGTCGAAGTTCAAATCAGCATAACTTTGCGTAGAATGATCCGATTTTGATCAAACTGGGACCATCGGACGCGCAAACTCTTCTAGTATACTGGCCCTATGCAAAACCTCTGATTGGCCCTTGGCCACCGGTGGTGTTCCGGGTTTTTCGAGGTTATGTTAAAAATGCATTTTTTCTGCTGCTTGTCATTTTATATGACGATTACTGCCATCATGTTTTATGTTTTCCCTAGAAACTAGAACTAATATGCTGACCAATGCTGGCTGCAGATCGAAAATCCGATAGGTATACGCAGAGATATGGCCATTTTCGTGAAAACGGTACGGGATTGGCCATACACCCTGAACAAATGTCACTTTCGCAGAACTTCCGGAACCTGTTACAAATTGGCCAAAGAGTCTCACAGTCCTCAAAATATATCTCTAATAAAGGTCCTATATTCATCGTCTTGGGAAAACATGAATTTTGACGACCATATATGTATGGTTCCAGATGGTGCCAAAACCGGCCCCTCCCGGAAAGCCCATGGAACCTGCTATAAGGGTGGCAGTGGACATTATCATTCTGGAAATGTTTCTGTAATCATCGTCTCGCAAATCCATGAAGTCAGATACTCATATTTGCATTATTCCGATCTGTTATCATTTAATCATGTTCCCGGTACCGTTTTTACGGAAATGGCCATATCTCTGTGTAGTTTAGATGGATTCTCGATCTACAGCCACCATTGGTCGGCATATTAGTTCTAGTTCTCGGAGAAAGCATAAAACATGATAAAAGTTAACGTCACATAAAATGACAAGCAGTGGAAAAAATGCAGCTTGAACATACCCTCGGAAAACCCGGAACATTTCCGGTGGCCAAGGACCAATCTCAGGTTTTGCAGGGGGACAGTATACTAGAAGAGTGTGCGCTTCTATTGGTCCTGGTTTTATCAAAATCGGATTATTATACGCACAGTTATGCTGATTTGAATTTCGACTTATTTTTACCTATCTCAACCTTTTTGTCTAACCCCTGTATCTACTCAGTATTTGTGAACTTAAATGGAGACGCTAGGTACTTTTTGAAATTTGATATTCTGGGATTTCAGCTTCATGGCTTACTTAGTTTTTTACAAATAGAAAAAGAGATTAGCATATCAAACGCTAGTGGACAGGATATGTTGATATCCCTTTCAATGTGTGTGTGTGTGTGTGTCATCCTCTATCCCTCGCCCATCCGGGGGCGTTGATCAAGTAGCACTACGAATAATTTGATCAAATCTCATGTTCCTTAATGGTGCCCTTTTTATTATGAATACTAGTACCGTAAAAAAAAAGGAATCACTTCTGAAGCTAACAGGTGTCCTCATGAAGTGTAGGGAATGGGGATGTACTAGCTATTCAGAACAGGTGCAGCAAAACATCACAAGGACGCCCTTATCCATACTGACTACTCAGGGAATAGAAGGTCGAGAAGAGCCACCGTTGCTAACTAAAGCTTGAACCGGATACCTGGGACTCCCACAATATCCGCGGCAATAGCAGCAAACGATGCCCTGTACGTATTTAGTTTGCAATTATATCAGTAAATTAAGCATTTAAGTAACTGGAACGTTCTCACCGATTTTATCTGCCGTTTTGCTGTTCAACTCCCATTCAGATTCGGGAATAATTACTGGACATCGCTATCCTCGCTCTGATTGAGGGCCGTTTATTTCATTAACCTAGATATTGCCGGACGGCGTTCCTGGAACCCTGGATGTTGCAACAGTCAAAAATTACTCCATTCCCGGCATTCATGAGGCCATAGTTTGGGTCGCAAATTGAATCTTCTGCACTTTTTTTACACTACCAACACCACTGTGATACACCAATTCGCTGAGTATCGGTTTTACTCACTATGGACAGGACAAGATACACCAACGTATGATTAAGCTAGGATGTGCAGAGATGTGTGAACTGAAGATCACATGCCGTTTCTTTACGATTCTTTCAAACGATTTAATAGTGTATGGTATTCTAGCGCGCGTCCTTGTCTTAATATGGGATTGTGGGGGATATCTTCCATTTTCTTCATTTAAATGGGTATTGGACACTAAATCTATTTGAAATTTTTCAGCTGAAAATCCGCGAAAAAATCAAGAGAAACCATGTTGATATCCCTTTCAATGTCAATCAAAAAACCAAAATTCCTCCATGTTCGGTTGTTCCTGAATTCGGAAATAGGTGCATTTTAGGCATGGATTTCTTTAAATTTTTTAATATTGAACTAACATTTGAAAATATTGGGGTTACACAAGATATTACAACCTGCATATATATTTATATTTATTCAGACTAAGGCCGAAGTGGCCTGTGCGGTATATAAGAGTCTTCTCCATTCGGCTCGGTCCATGGCTACACGTCGCCAACCACGCAGTCTACGGAGGGTCCGCAAGTCATCTTCCACCTGATCGATCCACCTTGCCCGCTGCGCACCTCGTCTTCTTGTGCCCGTCGGATCGTTGTCGAGAACCATTTTCACCGGGTTACTGTCCGACATTCTGGCTACGTGCCCGGCCCATCGTAGTCGTCCGATTTTCGCGGTGTGAACGATGGATGGTTCTCCCAACAGCTGATGCAATTCGTGGTTCATTCGCCTCCTCCATGTACCGTCCGCCATCTGCACCCCACCATAGATGGTACGCAGCACTTTCCTTTCGAAAACTCCAAGTGCGCGTTGGTCCTCCACGAGCATCGTCCAGGTCTCGTGTCCGTAGAGGACTACCGGTCTAATGAGCGTTTTGTAGATTGTCAGTTTGGTACGGCGGCGAACTCTATTCGATCGGAGCGTCTTGCGGAGTCCAAAGTACGTACGATTTCCAGCCACTATGCGTCTCCGAATTTCTCTGCTGGTGTCATTTTCGGCAGTCACCAGTGAGCCCAAGTACACAAATTCTTCTACCACCTCGATTTCGTCACCACCAATGCAAACTCGCGGTGGGTGGCTCAAAATGTCTTCTCTTGAACCTCTTCCTATCATGTACTTCGTCTTCGACGTGTTGATGACTAGTCCGATCCGCTTAGCTTCCCTCTTCAGTCTGATGTAGGCTTCCTCCATCTTCTCAAAGTTACGTGCCATAATATCTATGTCGTCGGCGAAACCAAATAGCTGGACGGACTTATTGAAAATTGTACCACTCGTGTTAATCCCTGCTCTTCGTATTACACCTTCCAAAGCGATGTTGAATAGCAAACACGAAAGACCATCACCTTGCCGTAACCCTCTGCGGGTTTCGAAGGGACTCGAGAATGCCCCTGAAACTCGAACTACGCACATCACCCGATCCATCGTCGCTTTGATCAACCGTGTCAGTTTATCCGGAAAACCGTGTTCGTGCATTAGCTGCCATAGCTGGTCCCGATCGATTGTATCATATGCGGCTTTGAAGTCGATGAATAGATGATGTGTGGGCACGTTGTATTCGCGGCATTTCTGCAGTACTTGGCGAATGGCAAACACCTGGTCCGTGGTGGAGCGTTCGCCCATAAAACCCGCCTGGTACTGCCCCACGAACTCCCTTGCAGTTGGTGCTAGTCGACGGCATAAAATTTGGGAGAGTACCTTGTAGGCGGCGTTCAGCAATGTGATTGCGCGGTAGTTGCTACAATCCAGCTTATCGCCCTTTTTGTAGATGGGACACACGACACCTTCCATCCACTCCTGCGGCAAAACTTCCTCCTCCCAAATCTTGGTAATCACCCAGTGCAGCGCTCTAGCCAGTGCCTCACCACCGTGTTTAAATAGCTCTCCTGGTAGTTGGTCAACCCCAGGGGCTTTGTTGTTCTTGAGCCAGCCAATCTCCTCCTGGATTTCCTGGAGATCCGGAGCCGGTAGAATTAAGTCCTGCGCGCGTTCTCCCAGGTCCATCACCATACCGCCATCTTCGTCTGCCACATCGCCATTCAGGTGTTCTTCGTAGTGCTGCCGCCACCTTTGGATCACCTCACGCTCGTTCGTAAGAAGGTTCCCGTTTATGTCCTTACACATATCGGGCTGTGGCACGTGGCCCTTACGTGAACGGTTTAACTTCTCATAGAACTTTCGTGTGTTATTAGCGCGGTACAGTTGCTCCGTTTCTTCACGGTCTCGATCTTCCTGCCGGAAAATCGAGTTTTGTCTGTTCCGCGCCTGTTTATATCGTGCCTCGTTCGCCCTCGTGTGGTGTTGCAGCAATCTCGCCCATGCTGCATTCTTCTCTTCCACTAACTGCCCACATTCGCCGTCATACCAGTCGTTTCTCTGATCCGGGGCACCGTGCCAAGTGCAGCGGTTGCGGTGCTACCAATGGCGGATCGAATATCTCTCCAGCCATCTTCAAGAGATGCTGCGCCTAGCTGCTCTTCCGTTGGAAGTGCCACTTCCAGCTGCTGCGCGTATTCTTGGGCTAGTCTACCGTCTTGTAGCCGCCCAATGTTAAGCCGCGGCGTCCGACTTCGACGCGTGTTGTACACCGTCGAGAGTTTTGAGCGCAGGCATACTGCAACGAGGTAGTGGTCGGATTCAATATTCGCACTGCGGTAAGTGCGGACGTTCGTGATGTCGGAGAAGAATTTACCGTCGATTAGAACGTGGTCGATTTGGTTTTCCGTTTCTTGGTTAGGTGATCTTCATGTGGCCTTGTGGATATTTTTGCGGGAAAGAAGGTGCTTCGGACTACCATTCCACGGGAGGCTGCGAAGTTTATGCATCGTTGGCCGTTGTCATTCGATACGGTGTGCAGACTATCCGGTCCGATGACCGGTCTATACATTTCCTCCCTTCCTACCTGTGCGTTCATGTCACCGATGACGATTTTAACGTCCCGCAGTGGGCATCCATCGTATATCTGCTCCAGCTGTGCGTAGAACGCTTCTTTCTCGTCGTCGGGTCTCCCTTCGTGTGGGCAGTGCACGTTGATGATGCTATAGTTGAAGAAACGGCCTTTAATCCTCAGCTTGCACATCCTTGCGTTGATTGGCTGCCACCCAATCACGCGTTGGCGCATCTTACCCAGCACTATGAAGCCGATTCCCAGCTCGTTGGTGGTGCCACAGCTTTGGTAGAAGGTAGCCGCTCGATGCCCGCTTTTCCACACTTTCTGTCCTGTCCAGCAAATCTCCTGCAGCGCCACGACGTCGAAGTTGCGGGGATGTAATTCATCGTAGATCATCCTGTCGCAACCTGCGAAACCTAGCGACTTGCAATTCCATGTTCCAAGCTTCCAATCGTGATCCTGTATTCGTCGCCTAGGTCTTTGCCGATTATATCGAGTCGCATTATCTCTTATATTGTTCGTAATGATTGGTTTTCTAGGCGGCTTATTGGGCCTGCGCAAACCTCCTGTCTCGTCGGAGGGCCGTCGTGTCAGGGCTGTTTAGCGTCCCACCTAACACCAGGACTTGGGCTTGTGCGCTTTGAGCGGCACACGGTCGCTTTGGTGGAGCCTACTTGCGGATACATGCAGCTTTTTATAGAGGTTTAACAGGGCCCACTGTCAAACCCCACCACATCCTAGGCAAGCCCCACAACTCGCAGATGGCCTGGGGAGGGATCGTCAAGCCCTTGGACATAGTCCCTGCTGCCCGCAAACCTGCAACATTGATCAAAACACTGATATGCAGACAATCACTCATGTTCTAACGGATGATCAAACCAGAATGCTGGAAGAAGTTAACAATTCTTTCAAAACATCTGAATCAAATACACTTGAAACTTGTAATGAAATGGAACACAATATTGAACTATCAGATAATACAGCCCTTCATCTAAACCCACATCCGTGGTTCCCTACAGTTAGAAAATAAGGTCAATGCTGAAATCGACAGTTTGCTGAAGATGGATATAATTAAACTCCAACTGGGCACTCCAAGTAGTGCCAGTGACTAAAGAAAATGGAGACATAAGACTTTGTCTGGATGCTCGAAAGCTTAATTCCAAAACAATTCGGGATGCATATCCACTAGCAAGTTCCATAAGGATACTCAATAACTTGGGTCGGAACAAATTTTTCACTGTTATTGACTTGAAGGAATCCTTTTTGCAAGTAAAACTTGCAGAAAGTTCCAAAAAGTATACTAGCTTTAAAATTCTAGACCGAGGACTCTATCAGTATAAACGTCTTCCATTTGGCCTGATAAACAGCGGTGCAACTATGTCTATAGTTCTAGATATTGTTCTGAAGGAAGGAAAGTATGAACCATTCATCTTTTCATACCTTGATTACATCATTATTGCGACAGATAATTTTGAGAACCACATAAAATATCTGAAAATCGTTGCGCAATGCCTTAGAGAAGCAAATCTTCCGGTGAACTTACAGAAATCCAAGTTTTGTCTCAAAAGGATTAAATACTTAGGGTTTATTCTTTCAGAGGAAGGTTATCAACCCAACCCGTTCCATCGATCCCCCCTTTGGGAGAGCAGAAAAACGCTACACGCCTGTTCCAAATGATTGCGCTTGTCTATTTGAGTGGATTTATTTGTAGCAAATTGGGTAACACCGACTTGCTGGTATGCTTGGACATTTTTACCAAATAATTCGTTTGTTTCCAGCGAAAAAGATAAATGTGGACAGTTTAGCAAAATTAATTGAAACGGAATGGTTTTTCAAGTTGGGAGTCCCTCAAACTTTGATTTCAGATAACGCTGTTATCTTCCTAAGAAACAAATTTCAGGAATTATTAAAGAAATACAATGTCCATCATTTTAAAAATGCCCCACGTTGGGCGCCATTTGTCATCCACCCCTTGGACTGGGGTCCGAGGAGTGGATGACAAACTTCTAAGGAGTTTTAAGTTCATTTTTTCAGCAAAAACCCTGTGGAACTGAGTACGGTGATGACTTGAAGGCAAAGAGTTTTGGTGGATTCAACGTCAGATGCGCCGGACAGCAGATTATCGACGTGGTAATCTTCCGCCGCACTGGATCGGCAGCAGCGGGATGTAACTCCCGAAAAAATTTTAAAAAGACACTTCAAAAGAATATCATGTGCATTTTCAGGAAAAAATCCCGTTACGAAATTTCCTGTAAGAGCTTTTGAAATTACTTCAAACAATCCTGATGAAGTGCTGAAATTAAGAATGATTTTCAAACAGATCAAATCAAATCAGAAAAAAAAAATAGCTTGGAGATTACTACGAACAAAATAATCTCCAGTGTAAAATTCGAAAAAAAAAAGTTCGTTGGGATTATTCAGAATATCCACAAAAGAATCTTTGAATTATGCTTGGAATTTCAAAGAATAAATTTTAAGAATTCCTATGACTTTTTGTTAAATTCTCACTACAAATTCTTCCGAAAGTAAATAGAGAATTCATTCATCTTCGGGAAGTCATTTTGATTTTTTGGTAGTTTCAGTTGAACATTGCAAATCTTTACTGAAAATTTTCTGCATTTTTTTTCCAATTTCCGTGGGAATAAAACTTGTGAAGATAATCCCGATGACCAATTAGGATGATCTAAATATTGCTAAAAAAAATAGAAATTACAAAGAATACCTAGACGGATTGTGAAGCTCAGTATATAAATCTGGAAATATCATCAGCTATAAAAGTTCAATGTCTATGCAAGGAAACCTTAGGTGTCATCAATCATTGATTTAAATACTTGAATTGTAAAAACTTCTGGCACTGAGTAAGAAAAATACAGTCGCGATTCGATGGTTGGGCCACGACCTCGGCCCAACTAACGAATTCGGTTTTTAGTTGGGTCAACTGACAGCCATTTGAACACGTGTATTTCAACTTGAACATCATAAATGATGTACAGTGACGCCCAATCCCGTTTGCCGTGTTTACATTGAATTTATAATTTTATAAATTAGAATAATAAAATCTTAGCATAATGAAATGAGTGTTGAGATTCTGATTAACACTTGCATGCCCTTAGGAAATCTTAAAGAATATTAGAAGGTAAACTAATTTGATGTTTCTGACCACACTACTGGAATTTCTACAAAAATTCTACTAAAAGAAACAACATTCATTTCATTTTGTTAGCCAACATCTAAACAGATAACACTGTATCAACAATTTGACGCCACAATACACGGTTCGAGATCGCATCTCGAATGCCCTTCACGCCCGCCAAGAAACAACAGTAGGAATATATGTGCATATCTGAGATTACATTTTAACCCTCTGGTTCCTGAATATTTATGAACTCCGACAATTTTTTTTTTTCAGTAGCTTCTCGAAATAATATATCTTAAGAATTTCCAGTACCTCCAGCGCTACGCAAGGCCCCAAATACTCTTAGGATTCTAGAGATATTTCGGAACATGTCTAAGCCGGGCCCCACATAATCTTATGTACCAAAATCAACCTTTTTCGTATATTTAGGCCCCCCCCCTTCCGGAAAGTTCCGGCCCTGCCCCGAGGGAAAATGCCTTTTTGGTATTCCCTTATATTTACGGTGTTTGAGATAGCTGTAATAAAACTAGACCTAAAATTGTGTAAGTTAGGCGACAAAAGTGTCAAAATATTAGGTAGGAAGGTAGAGAAAACCAGAATTTTCCACATTTTGATGAAGCCTCGGATGAAACATCTAACATTTTGGTGAGGCAAAGCCAAACTCCCTAATGGGACCAATACAATGTACTACGCGTCTCCACGCACTGTTCTTATTAGAATGCTGATTCGCCGACGCGTGGTGCGTTGTTCCCAAAAAGCAGCCAGCTGCAAGGCGTTTTGCCTCATGAGTTTTTCGGCAACGTGATATTATCACTTTTCAAAATATTCATATCATAGATAGGTATACAGATTCCTCACAATTTTAAGATGGCATCAGCTAGCCGTACTGTTTAACTGTTGCATAAGGTAAAAATACCTATGAAAATTGTTACAGCTATTATTACATTAATGCAGTATTTGCTTAACTAGGACATAGTGTCCCCCTTTCCCTATTCCTATATCTAATGTTGCCGAGTACTAGTCCGCCTACCCTTAGCGTTCAAACCGACTTTACCGTATGCTCCTCTGTATATCACTCCGCGACAGAGAATAACAACCACAGCGCGCATACATTTTAATATCTTCTCTACTTCCATTACTCTTTCTCTCTCGCTGTTGTGTCCGGCTTTTTTTCCTTCTGTTTGTCTGGCTCAGCTGCGCCTCATGACATGATTCTCGCTTTACATCAGTTTGTGCGAAAACTGAACTTGAAGTGGTTGGCTGTCGATGCGGGTTCGACGGTGGTAAGCAGCTACCTGATTGCAGAAGAACACGGACTGTGGCCTACTAAAAAGTATTCCAGGTAGAGTTCGACGAATCCGGATATCGGAGTGATTAGTACATCGTGCTTTCGGATCCATTAGCTCATTGTGCCGATTTTACGTCGCGCTAGTGTTTGTTCTTCATAATTTATTCAAATTGGCCTTGAAGTAGTACCTCGGATGCGCGGAGAACAGACAGACATTCGGCCTATAATTCGGTGGAGGTGGTAATTCGGATGGAGTGAAGAACGGCGTGCGACTTTGATCGTGTGATTGTGTTACTTCGTTTAGATTTCATGTGGTAATCATTTTCATGAGCATAAGAAAAATTCAAATGAAGACATAGGAAGATTTTTGCCATCATTCATTCACTGCAATTTCGGTGGACGGGTGGAACGAGTGCAACGCGCCAGGCTGCGGTGTGGATTCAGGCGAGGGAGTTGTAGTAGTGGTGCATACAAATTTAATGTGTTTCCCTTTCCGTACATAGCAGTCCCTAAAGTGCATGCAGCGAGCTCAGCGATGGTGTGATTACTATGATGTCGGTTTGACAGTGGAATGCCACCAACCAGAAATTTTGGAATCTAGTGCTTTTTTGTTTGTTTCATTTGTGAATGTGATATCGGCGATTATATCGCGAACCAAAATAATACACAAGTGCTCTGGTACGAACCGTACCGAATTTAGTGTGACAACAGGCTCAGGCGATAGGACGACTCAACCGCAGCGGCAGTGTATAGTTTTGTTTTTTTATCAACGGCTGCCAGTAAAACCGGAAGTGAGCAACGAGAAAAATGTCTTCCAAAAAGTGAGTACATATACGTGGATTACATTCTCTGTAAAATTTAATTTTCCCTACAGCCATTAAACTATCGGTACATTTTTACTCTCTACTCCATGTGCATAATTGTCCCATATCAGGTTTTGTAGATTTTGGCTGCTATAAGCTTGTCTTCAGCTTTCCGATATTCAGGCATAAGAAGTACATATTTACAACTACAAAGTACTTATACCATGTTGAAGGCTACTGGATTCAAAGTCCAATTTATCTGAAATTTTCTCGATTCCGCTGCGTATGACACTTTATGTGCGCCATCACTTGAAACACGAATGCATGAACAGTATCTTAGAAAAAAATCCTCATACAAAGGTATAATGTAAAACTGTAAAAGAAGGAAACTCCACCCGTTTTTAAATTATTACAGATTTCACAAACATTCAGTGACATTGTCACCATTCGGCTCTATAAGGGTGCCAACAACCTCAAAAACCTGGAATCATCAGGGAATTATTGTCAATCTAGGAAAATTAGGGAATTATCAGGAGAATCCGCAAGAGAAAGGTGAACATTAGAGTGATTAAAATTTTGACTTTTCGCTCGCCTTTGCCTTAACAAAGATATTTATTTTTTTCATAATCCTTTTAAATTTTCCGCTAATTTGGAAGTAATTTGACGTGCAGTTTGAAGTTTCTATGAAAATTACTATGGAAACAATAATTTTTGCGGAAAATCGTTCCGTGACGTTGCTCATGGAGCTCTTAAAAATATATGAGTACGTTGGAAACAGGAATTCCCGTAAAGGTGCAGATTGTCTTTCATACGAACAACATTTCCAGCCCACATTAGTCTGCCGTGTTGTATAAGCTTAATAATATCCAGACCTTTATACACCTGGTACAACTCGTGATTCATGCGACGCTGCCAGATACCGTTCTCCTGTTTACCGCCGAGTATTGTCCGCAGCACCTTACGCTCAAACACTTCGGAAGCTCTCCGATCAACCTCCTTTAACGTCCAACGGAAGAATTAGAGTAGTATACATCGCGAATTTTGTCTTTCTTTGCAGACTACGGGACATAAGTTGGTTACAAAGCCCACAATAAGCCATTCACCTTGCGGGTAACATCATTATCGCACGTCACTAATATTCCAAGATACACAAATTCTTCCACCACTTCAAATTTTTCATCATCCAGCACCATTTCACTACCACCGCCACTAATGAACCCACGCTTCGTTTTGCTGGTATTGATCATAAGTCCAATCCTCGCTGTCTCCCTCATAGATGATGATGATGATGATGATGGTGATACTACCATCTATTGTAGCAAGGCACCTGCCGATAGCACTGACCATATCTGACATACGATTTGATCATGATTATACTATTGTTTGTATTTCATCAGACTTCTGTATGAATGGCCAAAAATGGGTGGGTTGGTTCCATGAGCAAAGACACTTTTACGAATCCACGGGATAAATTGAGAATTTCCTTTCAGAAAAAAGTTCGTACATACAATATTATAATCTAGCCCTCGTTTCCCAGATTGGCCCAATAGATGGGGAGAAGAGCCCGCCCTTTATCCACGAGATGTTAACAATAGGAAGTTGGCGATTCCACTCTTCCTATCCAAATCGCTTCAATCGGGTGCCCTGATAGTTTTTTTTATGGTATATAATCATATAGTTTCAATATAATTTGGTAAATATATATATAATGAAATTCTCTCACCAAGTTTCAATTCTATGTCCTGGATGAGAAAGGACCTTTCTTCAACGCCAGCTAGCTTTAGATTTATGCCTTCAGAGATAGAAAACCAATAGCTCTTCAAGAAATGTTTTGGTTTTCATCGGGGAATATGCTTCATTTTGGTTCAAAGATCGAGAAATTGATATCTTGATTTCTGAAAAGATGCAATAAAAAGACGGATGGCAGTATCATACATAATAACATAATTGTTTTGATTAATATCAATATGTATTCTGACTTTTTTGCCTTTCTCGTACAACGAACTTTTTTTTCAACCTTTGTTAGATTTAAAACTCTGAGCGTAAAAAAAGTAAAAATAAGCTTTTTATTACATAGCGTACGTATAATAAACGTTGCAGAACGTAACTAAGGAAGACAGAAACGGAGATGATGTATGCTATTTGGAATTACTATTTGTACGTGTCTCAAAACGCATCAAAGCTTTTGTATCTGTTAGGAGTGACCGATAAAGACAAAATTGAACCATAAAATATTCTTCCACCAATAATAGTATGTATAGAAATATGAAAAATTATACTTGTGGAAGCTCTGCACATAGTAGCAAAGTGTTTTATTGATTCATGTACATATTCCTGATGTTCTGCTCACGTTGGCTCCAGCAGCTGTCCGAAAGGACATGTCCAAAAATATATTGGAATCTGAATTCAAATTGTAAATCACTTTCCAGCTAAGAATTAGAACAAAATAATGACAGCGCGTCAAAAAAAATGCTTCTTGCCCGACCAAGGCGTTCTATAAAATAAAGTACCTATTCCATAATATGATATTTTGTATCGCTCTGATTTTCAGAGACTTATCCATAATCCAACAGATATTTAATTATTTATCAAATAGCCGATGAAAAATTTGTAATGTAGTATTCAAGCGAAAATATCTAACTATTGATTGATTATATATGTACACATAGTTGAGTGTTGTATTACGTTGGGAGCGTACCACTACCATGATGATGCACTTAACCTGCTTGAAGTTGTACTATCTTTTCATGTTTCAAAATCTCTCAATTTTACTCGCTGTCTCCCTCATAGAAGGCACAAAAGCCTCTTCCACGGCACGGCGATCATTCCCGATAATACCGATATCGTCCGCAAATCTCAGGAGCATATGCGATCTTGTAATAATGGTACCGCTTCTTTGCATACCAGCTCTCCTAATCGCTCCTTCGAGCGCTATATTGAACAGTAGATTCGAGAGTGCATCACCCTGCTTCAATCCATCTAAGGTAACAAATGATGTCGATATTTGTCGATCCGGATCAGCCGTATCAGTTTCGCCGGAAAACCATGTTCTAGCATAATTTGCCATACTTCATTCCGTTTCACTGAATCGTTCGTCGCCTTGAAATCAAAAAAACCGATGATGTGTCTGCAGGTTGTACTCCCGGAATTTATCAAGGATTTGTTGGACTCTTCAAGCAGTCTCAATATGTTGAACAGAATACGAGACATTATTTTGTACGCCGAATTAGGGTTCATTTTCATTTTGTTTTTCATTTATTTAGTTTACATCTAAACAGATAACACTGAATCAACAATTTGACGCCACAATACACGGTTCGAGGCCGCATCTCTCCATCCTCGAATGCGTCCCACGCTCGCCAAGTCGTTTTGCACCTGGTCTGCCCATCTCGCTCGCTGCGCTCCACGCCGTCTCGTACCTGCCGGATCGGAAGCGAACACCATCTTTGCAGGGTTGCTGTCCGGTATTCTTGCAACATGCTCTGTCTATCGTACCCTTCCGGCTTTAGCTACCTTCTGGATAATGGGTTCGCCGTAGAGATGGGCGAGCTCGTGGTTCATTCTTCGCCGCCACACACCGTCTTCTTGCACACCGCCAAAGATGGTCCTAAGCACCCGTCTCTCAAATACTCCGAGTGCTTGTAAGTCCTCCTCGAGTATTGTCCATGTTTCATGTCCGTAGAGGACAACCGGTCTCATTAGCGTCTTGTACATGACCCATTTGGTGTGGTGTGGACGAACAGATGGTGCATTAGGACCTGGTATTCACGGAATTTTTGAAGGATTTGCCGTATAGTAAAGATCAGGTCTGTTGTCGAGCGGCCGTGAACGAAGCCGGCTTGATAACTTCCCACGAACTCATTCACTAATGGTGACAGACGTCGGAAGATGATCTGGGATATCACTTTGTAGGCGGCATTAAGGATGGTGATCGCTCGAAAGTTCTCACACTCCAGCTTGTCGCCTTTCTTGTAGATGGGGCATATAACCCCTACCTTCCACTCCTCCGGTTGCTGTTCAGTTTCCCAGATTCTAACTATCAGTTTGTGCAGGCTAGTGACTATTTTTTCCGGGCCCATCTTGATGAGCACAGCTCCGATACCATCCTTACCAGATGCTTAATCGATCTTTAGCTGTTGGCATCCTTAACTTCCCTTAAGGTGGGGGCTGGTCGGCTTCCATCGTCCGCTGAACTGACGTAGTCATCCTCCGTTGTCTTGACTTTCACTGCCTGTACTCTCAGCGCCATTCAAATGTTCTTCGTAGTGCTGCTTCCACCTTTCGATCACCACACGTTCGTCCGTTAAGATGCTCCCATCCAGGCACATTTTGGCTCGCGGAACGAAGCCTTTGCGGGATGCGTTGAGTTTTTGATAGAACTTGCGTGTTTCTTGAGAACGGAACAGCTGTTCCATCTCCTCGCACTCCGCTTCTTCCAGGCGGCGTTTCTTCTCCTGAAAAAGGCGGGCCTGCTGTACCCGTTTCCGTCTATAACGTTCCACGTTCTGCCGGGTACCTTGCTGCAGCGCGACTACCCGCGCTGCGTCCTTCTCCCCCAGAATCTGTCTGCACTCTTCGTCGAACCAATCGTTCCGTCGACTTTGTCCCATATACCCGACGTTGTTCTCCGCTGCGTCGTTAATAGCTGCTTTGACTGTATTCCAGCAGTCCTCAAGAGGGGCCCCATCGAGCTCACCCTCTTCCGGCAACGCTACCTCGAGATACTGCTCGTATGCTTCAATCGCTCTAGACTCTAAGCTCCTCCTCTTGGCCAACATGAGCGTTCAAATCTCCTATGATGATTTTGACGTCGTGGCTTGGGCTGCTGTCGTACTCACGTTCCAGCTGCGAGTAGAATGCGTCCTTATCATCATCAGTGCTTCCGGAGTGTGGGCTATGGACGTGTATTATGCTGAAGTTGAAGAACCGACCTTTGATCCTCAACCTGCACATTCTCTCAATAAATGGCCACCACCCGATCACGCGCCTTTGCATATCGCTCATCACTATGAAAGAAACCACGCATATATGGATGTCGAATTTCGTGTTTTTCCAAGACGATAGATATAGAATGAATTTTAAAGATACACTTTGGAGACTGTAAGACGTATTACCACATTTATAACAGGTTCCGCGTGTTCTGCGAAAGTGACATCGGTTTAGGAAGTACATAGGGTCAAATCTCGCACCGTTCTCAAGGAAATGGGTATATCTCTGCGTATTCCTGATCTGCAACCAGAGTTGGGCGGCAAATTAGTTCTTGTTTCTGGGAAAAGCATAATTAAATCTTGGACTTTCTGGTTGGGTTTAGTAGACACTCAATTTATTATCCCGTTGTTAAAACATAAAATTTATATTCTGCATAAAATGCAATTGTCTCACAGAAGTCGGATGAAATGAGTAAATATGAAAAAATGGAAATTTTAAAACGCACATTAAGTGGATTTATTCATAAAATCGGGGTCTAAAATAATAACTCGTTGTCTCTTCTTAGTCGATTCTGAAACATGACGCACACAATACTCGCCCATTTTTGTCCCATCAATTTCGTCGAAATTGACATGATAAAAAAAGCTTTGATTGATTAACTTTTTTTGCTTTTATTTACGTCGAACCACATATCATGGTATCTTTTATTTATTGTCTTTATTAAGGAGACTTTAAGCCCTAGGCTGGCTCGTCTCCGGATATGGTATCTCTTTTCGATTTTCGATACAGGAATAAGTGTCTTCTATTGTAGCATGACATTGACGGCGACATCCAGGCTCAGCTAGGAAGGAAGGAAATGTACATGTACGGATCGGACAGTTTATATATCATATCTAATGACAACGGCCAACGATGCATAAATTTTGCGGCCTCCCGCGGAATGGTAGTCCGAAGCACTTTCTTCCGCCTTGAGAATATGCACAAGGGCACATGGGGATCACCAACCAAGAAACGGAAAACCAAATCAACCACGTTCTAATCGACGGTAAATTCTTCTCCGACATCACGAATGTCCGCACCTACCTTAGTGCGAATATTGAATCCGACCTCTACCTTGTTGTAGTATGCCTGCGCTTCTCGATGGTAAACAACACGCGTCAAAGTCAAACGCCGCGATTTAGCATTTAGCTGCTGGAAGTGGTACTCCCAACGGAAGAACAGATAGACGCAGCATCTCTTGAGGATGGCTGGAGAGACATTTCATCTGTCTTTGGTAGCACAGCAACCGTTGCATTTGACACGGTGCCCCGGATCAGAGTAACGACTGGATATGACGGCGAATGTGAGCCCTTAGTGGAGGAGAAGAATGCGGGATGGGCGAGATTGCTGCAATACTGCTCGAGAGTGAACACGATATAAACGGGGGCGGAACAGATAAAATTTTATGAAGAAAAAATCGCCAGCAAGAAGATCGAGACCATGAATAGACGGAGTAACTGTACCTCGCTTATAACACACGGATGTTCTATGAGAGGTTGAACCGTTTACGCAAGGGCCACGTGCCATAGCCTGACATGTATGAAGACATAAACGGAAATTTTCTACGGACGAGCGTGAGGTGATCCAAACTTGACAGCAGCACTACGAAGAACACCTGATTGACGTTGTGGAAGAAAACGAGGACGCTATGATGACGAACCTCGGAGCTCACGCGAAGTTATACGGATGGAATGTCGTGTGTCGTGTGTTCCATCTACAATAAGGGCGATAAGCTGGATTGAATAAGCCACGAATTTCAACAGCTGCTGGGAGAACCAATTATCGTTCACACCGCGAAATTCGAACGACTGTGGTGGGCCGGGCACATAGCCAGTATGTCGGACAATAACCTGGTGAAAATGGTTCTCGATAGCGATCCGACGGACACAAGAAGACGGGGTGTGCAGCAAGCAAGGCGGATCGTGATTGGCGACGTGCAGCCATGAACCAAGTAGAATGGAGAAGACTTTTATGTACTGCACAGGCCATAGTATGTGTAAATAATAAATTATTGTAGCATAAGTCTTATTTGCCTTCATAGAATTCATGAAAACAAAAATATGGCCCGGATTGGAAGTATCACATTTTAATAGGCGATGCTTGAAATAAGACGAATTACATTTATAAAAATGGATTACTGCCAATTATCGCATTTTTATAACAATCGATTTTTTTTAATTTTCGTGGTTTTTTTTTTGTTAAACAAACGATGTCAATTTTTTATTGTCCTCTACGCAAGTTAGACTTGCGATCAATAATTGAAACAAAATTGTATAATTTAATGTTTCAGGAGAAATGACGCAAAGAAACTGAAAGACATTCATATCAAATGTCGTTCTCTTCTGATAATTGTTTCTATGGAAAGACAATGACGTCACTGACAACTAATTTATTATATCACTTGGATAAACTAACAATCGACTGTGAACAGCTTCGTAAAAGTCAGATGGCACAATGTCAATCAACTAATTTTAATTAATTTCCTCCCAGAGCACACTAACTTCTACTCTGCAGGTCATTGAACAACTTTCATTGAAAGCTACATTAAAAATTTCAACCAAAAACGCGTTCATTCACAAAACAACTTCTAAGATAAATGTTTACAGAAAAACGCTCTGAAATTTAATTTTTTACTAAATTGTCTGATTTTGGTACAATTTATTCTAGGAGTTGAAACTGTAGTTTCCCTGAACGTCATCGATTTTCCTAATTATAACAAAGTAGGTGAACTGTTAACAAAGTTAGTCACACCAAGCCTACTTTGTGCCTGCGGTTCGATGGAAACATGACGAAATCGTGCTATTTTTTGCACGCAAACAGGAATGCTCGAAACATGTGCTAAAAAGATCCGCAAGAGAACCAGGCGAGAATTATAAATAGACGTAAAAATAATCGATAAATGTTGTTACGTATCACCGTTTTTTGTTATACGTACATGCAAACAGCGCGCCACAATCCAGTGAGGCTTGTGCCATGCAATGTGTCCAAGTCCAGAGCAATCCTACAAAAACGGTTACACACTGACCACTACTGCCCAGGAACGACGCTGACATTAAACGGGCGCGAGGCAGTGTCTAGTTTGGATCCTGTGTTTGTTGTCGATATACGCAAAGCCATCAGGAAGGCAACAAGTAATTAGATAATGAGAAGATATACAAATTATAAAGAAGACCGAAAAGTGGCGGTGGCACCATGTAACACCTCTTCCTACGGTCGGTAATGTGCCGGTAATGTCCTTCATACAAGTCAATGTTTTAGAGCCGGCTTTGTTGGACCAGATTATAGGCTTTTCGCTTTGGAACTAATTATCAATTTAGCAATGTCAATGATCAAGATCGGCAGGTCTTTAATCCGGGGAGTTAAGTGCAGTTGTAGCTTTGCTGAATAAGGGAGGTTCCATGAATTACGTAACGCAGAAATTGGCCATTTTCAACCCCCCTTCCCCCTATTTCACACTTTTTGTATAAAGCATCTGAAATATTTTGTATGAATCGTCACACTTCAGGTAACCCCCTTCCCCACTAAGCGTTACGTAAGTTATAGATGTGATTAGCGAGTGTAGAATCTGCTATGTTTATGATGCTTACTCCGAATTACAATTTCAGCACTCGAATTACAAGTTCAGCACTCGCACGGTTCTGGAAAGCTCAAGCGGCTCGCTCGTGGTATGCATTGTGAGCGATGTGTTTTCGTAACTGTTGTACAAAATACAACAGCCCGCGCGCTCGAGTGTTAAAATAAACAAAATTATTATCAATAATTCCGATTTTTTTTTCTGATATTCATAAGAAAGCAGTGGCATTGGTTGTTGGCCAATGTAGAGGTCCATTCAATTTTATTTTGAATATTTTGATTCTAAAGTAATTTTTTACGAATACATTTCTCGCGCTTAGTTTCATAGGGGCGTAACTGTATTGATCGATTTATTTTCGTCGATGTTTTCTTTTTATTATTGTAGCGAATTGCGCTAGTTTGTCTATGATTTAATGGTTTGGTGCTGTAAAGGATGAATGTATCTTGCACCAGAATCGATAATCACGGTTGTAGCTTTTGAAACAATTGAGTTATTAACAAAATATAAAGTCGATTAAGAGAAATCGATCAAAACAGTTACGCCCCTATGAAATTAAGCGCGAGATTTGTTAGAATCCCATTTTGCTTAAACCTGAGTATAATAATTCAAAAAACATTTTTAAATGGCATTTTTTTTTCAAAATTCTAATTAGTTTAACTTTGTTTAAAATATTCCGATTTTGATGAAAACTTCAACTTTTCAACTTCATATTTTTTAATAAACTACTAACGATACTACAAACTCAATTATTTCCAGATTACCACAGATAAGCAAGATAGTGAAGCCTATTTTACTGTTGTGGGATTAGATGCAGTAAATTGAGCTTGCTGAACGATTCACAGACTTTCTGCACAATGAACAAAAATGCGTGTGTTACAAATATGCGATCATGGGCAGAAGGGTACTTTGATCTAAATATAAAACCAGAGATGGAGTGAAATCTCTCCAAAATGTCACGTTCCATTCGACATAGTGTCATTTGAACCTTCCTACCTGGATACCTGGTTGGCTACAGCGTCGATACACCTATGCCTGGCGTATTGTAGAGCTCCATAATCGTCGATTTTGGCGATGTTTCTTCAGTTTCCCAGAACGTTGAGGGCCCCCAGGTCCGATTCCACAGCGTGCAGCCAGCGTGTTCGTGGCCTTCCACGAAGTCGCCGATCCCTATCTGGTTCTCTGTGTAATATTGTTTTCGCTATTCTTTCTTCTGACATGTGTCTGCGCCACACACCATTTTCTAATTTCTTTCCGAGTATTGTACGCAGCACTTTTCGCTCGAAAACCCCGAAAGCTCTCCGGTCCGCCTCTTTTAATGCCCATGCTTCATGTCCATAAAGGGCCACTGGTAGAATCAGAGTTTTGTATAGAGCAAATTTCGTTTCCGTCTGCATGTTGCGGGACCTAAGCTGGTTACGTAATCCATAAAAGCCCCTATTCGCAGCAGCAATACGTCTTTTCACCTCACGGGAAACGTCATTGTCACATGTCACAAGCGTTCCAAAGTAAACAAATTCTTCAACAACTTCAAACACATCCCCATCAATCACTACCTCAGCACCAACACCACTAAGTCTTCCTCTATCCCTACCTGCCACCATGTACTTTGTCTTGGTAGAGTTAATGGTTAAGCCTATCCCCGCCGTCTCCCTCTTCAGTGGGACAAAAGCCTCCACTACTGCTCTGCAATCGATTCCAATGAGGCAAACATCAGGAGCATATGCGACCGTGTGATGATAGTGCCGTTCCTCTGCATGCCAGATCTCCTAATAGCTCCCTCGAGTGCAATGTTGAACAATAAATTCGAAAGTGCATCACCTTGCTTCAATCCATCTAAGGTCACAAACGAGGTTGACACTTTGTCTTCAATCCGAATATTCGATTTCGAGCCATCCAGCGTTGCACGTATCAGTCCAATCAATTTCGCTGGAAAACCATGTTAGGACATTATCTGCCACAACTCATTTCTTTTCACTGAATCGTGCGCCGCTTTGAAATCAATGAACAGATGGTGAGTCTGCAAGTTTTACTCCCGGATTTTATCACGGATCATCCGCAAACATCTGATCCGTCGTTGATCGGCCCTCACGAAAACCTGCCTGATATTCGCCGACGAAGGACTCCTCAAGCGGTCTCAGTCAGTCAAATAACATACGCTACAGGATTTTGTACGCTGAGTTCAGAAGGGTGATCCCTCTGGAAATAGCTCACTCTAGTCTGTGCCCTATCTTATAGATAGGGCATATGAGGCCATCCAACCAGCTGGCAGGCAATTTTTCATCCTCCCATATTTTCTGGATAATGTGGTGCATTGATTGAAGCAGTTCCTCACTTCCGTGTTTGAGAAGTCCGTCCCAGTAGCTTTACTGTTTTTCAGCTCGTTTAGAGCCTTCTCTACCTCGTCCAGCGTTGGTGGTTCCAAAGCATGACCGTCGTCGACTATGTCCATCCAGCTCCTTAATACACCTTCATTTCCACCGTTCAACAAATCTACGAAGTGCTCCTTCCACCTAGCTGCCACCATTGTATTGTCTGTCAGCATATTCCCCTCTCGGTCATTGCAAATGGCGGGCACTGGCGCAGTCTTATGTCGCGCGCCATTGACAGTTGCGTAAAACCTTCGCATATTGTTTCTATCCACGTTGTCCTGCTCTTCAGCTATCACACTCTCTTCGTGTTGCCTTTTTTTCTCGCGGTGGGATCGTTTCTCTTTTGCCCTTGCTACACTGTACCGCTCTCTGTTAGAACGGGCACGAGCCACTAGCATTCGACTCCTAGCAACACACTTATCGTCCGTCAGTCGTTGACACTCCTCATCAAATCAACCATTTCGTTGGCGTCGATGAGCAGTGCCTAACACTTCCTGCGCTGTTGTAGTCACAGCTTCGTGGATATTTTCCCACAATCTGTTGACGTCGCCAGATCCGGTGGCATCTCCTATCCGCTTGTCTAGCTTCTGGTGGTACTGTTCAACAACTCCTTCAACTGACAAACGTTGGATATTGAAGCGCATCGTTCTGTTGTTTCGTGAATTCGTGACGCTGGAAAGTCGCGCACGAATTTTTACAACTATAAGGTAGGGATCCGAGTCAATGTTCGGGCCTCTGAAGGACCTTACATCTATAACATCCGAGATGTCTACCGTCGAGCAGCACGTGGTCTATCTGTGAGCAAGTGTCTCCACTCGGAATTTGCCAGGTGTGTTTGCGGATATTCTTACGTGCGAAGTAGGTACTGCCTATTGCCATCCCTCTAGCAGCAGCAAAGGTTACAAGTCGCAGACCATTATCGTTGGTAGCGGAATGAAGGCTTTCCGTACCAATGACAGGGCGAAAGAAACTTTCTCTTCCGATCTGCACATTTACATCCCCGATGGCAATCTTTACATCGTGTGTTGGGCACTCTCCGTAGGCCTTATCAAGGCTCTCATAGAAATCATCCTTCACGTCATCAGGATTATCGTTCGTTGGGGCTTAGATGCAGATCAGGTTATAATCGAAGAATTTGCCCTTCAATCTCAACACGCAAATGCGGTCGCATATCAGCTTCCACGGGATAACACGCTTCATCTGCTTCCCGATCACCATGAAGCCAACTCCTCGTTCTGCTCTGTCACCGCCGCTATACTAGATGTGGTACTTGAATGAAGTGTTCGCTATGGGATCCACCACCGAGTTCACGTTCTCCAGTTCTGGGCCACCGTATTTCCTGGATTGCTGCCACACTCACGCCGACCTTCCGCAGCTGACGAGGTAGAAGCCCAATACGTGCGGGTTTATTCAAAGTTTATACGTTCCAAGATCCGACTTTCCAATCGTTGTCCTTTGTTCGTTGCCGGGTCTGTTGCCGTTGAATCAATCCGTTGGCTCTACTTTTGCCTTAATTGGTAACTGTATAATCTTCGATAGGCTACCTTACCAGGGTTTCGCTACCTACACGTGTTGAAGGGGCTGCCTTCTCGATGCTGACACTATACAGTGACGAGCTTAGCACTGTTCCAATTAATTCCAACGCGTTGTATTGCTTTACAGCAACTGTAAGGCCATCTTGAGTGGTTCGTACTTTACTCGATTCGATTCAAGTTAATTAATTTTTGACGTAAACTACGTCTAAGGGGAAGACTCAGATACAGGGTGTAAAACCGAAAAAACCAAATTCGAGACCGTCACGAAATTAGGATAGATTTCAAACGCTAATAGCGTCTTTATCTTTCGATGGATTTTCGAGATTTGCTTATCAATAGATTCGGAAACTCTTCAGCAATTTGACAATTCTATTGATACTATTGATTATCAACGTTAAACTATTGAAAATATTATTTCTTTCCAAATCGGGTGAAAAATTCAATTCCGTTCATAAATCCCCAACACGGACATCACTGCTTCGTTTTCCCTGTGTATAAAAAGCCCCGTGTTTCGCGTGCGCGAGTCATTTTCATTCTGGATGTCACGGAGAACGGACCAGCGCGGTTTAAGCGATAACGCCTGTGGTTTGGTCTGTTGTGGTAAAAACTCATGGACGATTCAAATCAAGCCCAACTCAGCACCTAAAACTCATGGATGAGTTGAATCATCGTATGTTTTCTGTTTGTATGTAGAATCACGAGCGCGCGTCAAACAGAGAAGCTGCACAAATGTATTCGCATGGATGACTATCCACTAAAATTATGTCTTTCTCTGAATCGTGATCTCGTGATTCTACTACCGACGGAAAACAATCTACCATCACCAAGCAATTAAGTTTTACTTTGATCAAAATTCATCTCGCCTCAAGTTGTGACTTAAGAGCTACTTTCATTGATGGTAGCCAATCGTTAGTAGGGGAAATTACGGCTTTGGCAGGTTTTGTTCTATTATTGTCAGGGGGTTTTCTGTAACTAATTATGCTCATATTTGGCCTAAACATTCTTTGCATATCAAAGAATATTGTGGTCAAATTTCATAAATTTGGCCAACAAAAACTCCCTGACAATAATAGAACAAAACCTGCCAAAGCCGTCATTCCCCCTACTTCATACAAGAAAATTTAATCTGAGCGCTGCTAATGTTAATGACGACGACCGCGCGACCCACACCATCACCGGGAATAAAAATTTCCGGTAGGAGCTCCGCCGATGCCAATGGTGGTACCACGGTCTGCTCTCCGTGACATCTCGAACGAAATGGCTCGCGCGCGCGGAAGAGCTGCTTTCTTGTAATCAATAAAGTTGAACCTTTAGCCACGCCCCTTTGGAGAGTGTGTGACGGTTACACAATATTTTCAGTCATACCGGACAACAAAGAGGCGGGACTAATGAGCCATCTTTATTCATTATAAGAAAACTGCTTTCCCCCCCGCGTGAGGCATTTCATTTGAAATCAAGCATCGAGAGAGTTGCTGAACGAATTCCTGCCCGTGTCGTGGATCGTGTGGTCGTCGTCGACATATCTGGAACTAATCGGTTCTTCTCAGGGCCACCATTCTACACAAAGGAAGATTGAGGCGAGGCGAATTTTATTCAAAGTGAAAATTAACCGCTTGGCGACGCCATAAAGTTGCCTGCCGTCCGTAGCAGAATCACGAGTGCGCGTCGGAGGGAGATGGCTTCAGTGGCAGTGAAATTCTTATTCGGTTTTGTTATTCCAGCAGCACAATTACGGGCGCGCATCGTAGGTGCTGCAAATATGTATTCGTATGGATGGCGTCAGTTGTTGCCAAGTGAAATTTTCTCTCAAGATTATGATTTTTCAGAATCACCATTTTACACAAAAGAATTAATTTGCCAGCATTTTTGACGTAAACTACGTCTAAGGGGAAGACTCAGATACAGGGTGTAAAACGGAAATTTCTAAATTCGAGACCGTCATGAAATTAGGATAGATTTCAAACGCTAATAGCGTCTTTATCTTTCGATGGATTTTCGAGATTTGCTTATCAATAGATTCGGAAACTCTCCAGCAATTTGACAATTCTATTGATACTATTGATTATCAACGTTAAACTATTGAAAATGTTTATTTCTTTCCAAACCGGGTGAAAAATTCAATTCCGTTCATAAATCCCCAACACGGACATCAGATTGTAGTAAGGTACGGGCCTTTTGATCCACTGTTTCGTTTTCCCTGTGTATAAAAAGGCCCGTGTTTCGCGTGCGCGCGTCATTTTCATTCTGGATTTCATGGAAAGCGGATCAAGGCGTCCAGAAGCGGTCCCAGCGACAACGGCTGGGGTGGTGCGGATGAAAATTTTTCGTTCGATGGTGGTGGCGGTCGTGGCAACAGCAGGTCATCTTTACATCCGTGTTACGAGCAGCATTTTTGGATCTGGCAATTAACGGCGTGCGTAGAGCCGAATCATCGGATGGCTGTCACGCAGTCCAGTAGTTGTTGTTGGTGAGGCACATAAGTGGGAATGAATCGGTTCTTTTCAGAACCACCATTATGTTTGGGAAGAAGGTTAAGTTGAAACAATTTGTCTACAGTGCGACCGCTAGGAACTAGAAAATTTATCAGTGAAATATTCTAGCGTGATTCTGAGCTCAATTATATGATGTTTGTCTAGCACTTAACTACTCTTCTTGCTGTGGACTTCATTTTGAACAATGCTTCAGTGATTGATAAGTGATTGAGAAAGTTGATATAAGACAAACTTTTTTCATAGAACAAAGCATAATTGTTTGGTATCGGTAGCGGAATCATAGCATTAGTGCCGGTCCGAGCGCGCGTCAGAAGGAGAAGTTGCAATTATGTATTCGCATGAATGGCTTCACTGGCATTCAAGTGAAATTCTTTCATGATTCTTATTTGGTTTTGTTATTCCAGCCAATGGCGACGGACGTGTGGTCGTTAGTGATTCGATATGCATTATTGGGAATTAATCGATTCTTCTCAGGGTCACCATTTTAAACAAAGGCAGATTGAGGCGAGACGAATTTGTTCAAATTAAAACGTCGTAGAAGAATTACGTTGCCGTTCGTACCATAATTACGAGCGCGTATTGTAGAGAGCTGCTGCAAATATGTATTCTTGCACTGGCACTAGATTCTTCATTTCACCAAACTGTTTTACGTAGTTTACGTCGGGCGGTCGTGTCTTGTACACAACCCTTGTGATTTTTTTTTATTGCGATTAGCCATTGGTGTGGCAAAATTATGATCGGCGGCGCGCCGACTCATAATCGTCAGCTTCGGCGGTGTGAATAAAATCACCGGCGGCGGCGCACAGGTCTAGTCCAAACGGGATCCCGAACATAGCTTTGAAGGCAGCCATAATGACCAAACCGGACATGTTTAGGTCAGCCATGCAGAGAAAGTGACAGCGTTTGGTCCTGTTACCGAAGCCTCCAAGTAGCACACGCAACTTCTTCCAAAAACCACCTTGTTTCTATTCAGTTTCATTAAAGGCATTGGAAAAACATCAAAGCACGAAAAAGTTGCATCAAGATGTCAATGTTTCATTAACATTGCAATGCAGTACGCGTTTGACATTTGGAAACAAACAACCAAAGAATACTGCACTTCATGTTGCAAACACGTAACAAAATCATCAAGTTGCATATTTTTTACAATGTAACTTCAATGCGTCTTTCAAAATTTAATTGTTTGTTTAAATTAAGTTGCAGATAAGTTGAGTGTGTCTTCATGTTTAATTAAGCATCGTTCAACGTTTTGACAACTCACAATTTTTCCGGTGATGGTGCAGTCAAGTAACAGAAAACTCGAGTACAAAACTTCATAATTTTATGGTTTTTATGGAGAGTCAACATGCAGTCCCTTCGAAGTGTTGAATGGTGCTGTGGTAGAGTGAAGGACTATCAATCACAAGATCCATAAATCGAATCCAGTTTTATATTTTTATTTTATTTTTTCCGCTGTAGTATGCCGCAACATTATTGTAATTTTACTGCATTCTAAGGATGTTTCCATAGGCTCCACCTCTTGCGCTTTTTAGATTGCAAGAGAGTTATATTTGATGGCACATACGCAAAGACTATTTCTTTCCGAATAGTTGCAACACAGTGAAATGTTCAGTAGTGAAACAAGTTAAGCTGCTTGGGCTGGTAAGCCACCAGGAGACCCCCCAGCATACAGACCAATCTGTCTAATAGACACGGTAGGGAAGCTACTGGAGAAGTTGATCCCAAACTGATTGTGCCGCACGTGAAGATTATCGAGCGAATAATTCGGCTTTCGGGGGGCACTAAGTCATGGGTTGCTATAGATTTTGTACCGAGCCCAATCGACATGATAGGCCAATATTCGGTCCAAATTCTAGAATGATTTGCAGAACTTGTAATATCCGATTTGGATACATCTAAATCGTAAATCATGGGCATCAGTGGCGTAGCCAGAAAAATGGTCGGGGGAGGGGGTTGGTTTCTGAACATTTTTTTCTTCGGAAAAAAAAATTTCTTCTAAAAATGTTGTCTCTTGGGGGGGGGGGCGGTTATGTCCAAAACCACCCCCGTGGCTACGCCACTGATGGGCATGGCTGCGCAATTATGCGCATGGCCTCATGGCCTGTATGGATACAATGGGTCGCTATTGAATCTGTTTTGACCCCAGATAACTTGGTAGACCAATTGGTCTTAGCTCAAGGATGATTTGAAGAACTTAAAACATCCGGTTTGGACATATCTAAATCGTAGATCAGGCGGATGATCTCTATAAGGATCTTTAGGGACACCATGGGTTGCTTGTCTGCATTCATTATTCGTCCTCTCTGAAAAAAGTTTGGGCACATTTTTGAGGAAAAACAGCAATAAAATTGTTCATGCGCAATATTATTATGCAATTTTTTTCTCCACCAACTGGCAAGGGGCCAACTGGCAACCCTTCCTCCTTCTTCTAACCCTTCTTACTGGCAACCCTTCCTCCAACCATTACAAAATTCAGATGTGGCCGATCACTGAGGTCAGTTTTGGAAAATTTATGAGCTGACGATTATTTTGGGTATATAAAGATGTGAATTAGGCTGAAAAAAGGCGGTCAATATGACCCGAACACCGTAAGTAGTACTGCATAAAGGATAAGCGATCGATTTATTTTCCGACCATCATCCCTTGTGTCCAGTTTCGTATTTCATTGACTCTCGCTGTTGTAGGCATCTCATTCATATCATTCAGTCTTCCGTAATGTGTGCTATCAATTCTCGCGCTTAGAATCAGGGGTGTAACTGTATTGATCGATTTCTGTTCATTTCTTTTTATTACTGTAGCAAATTGCGGTAGTTTGCCGATGATTTAATGAATTGATGTGATAAAGGGTGACTGTCCCTTGTACCAGAAGCAACAAACACGATTGTAGATTGTAGTCATTGAAACAATTATTGGGTTATTATTGAACTATAAAATCGATGAAGATTACAGCTACAAGTCTGAAATTTCTTCCACTAAATACGTTATTTGTTCCATTTCTCATGTTTAGAATGACATCTGCACAGTTTGCTTTTTATTTCAACACTTTCATCAACGGTTACCGTAGTCTAATCTTATATCCACTTCTCTGACCTCAATTGCAGCGAACTGAAAAAGCTTTCCGAGGAGAGTTTAACCCGGCAGCCAGAGGAGGTCTTCGACATCATCTGTAAACTGGGCGAGGGAAGCTATGGATCAGTGTACAAAGCCCTTCACAAGGAGAGCGAGCAGGTTCTCGCCATCAAGCAGGTCCCGGTGGACACCGACCTGCAGGAGATCATCAAGGAGATCTCCATCATGCAGCAGTGCGACTCGCCCTACGTGGTAAAGTATTACGGTAGTTATTTTAAGAATACCGATCTCTGGATAGTGATGGAATACTGTGGAGCGGGTAGCGTTTCCGACATCATGCGGTTACGGAAGAAAACTCTGTCCGAAGATGAGATTGCCACGATTATGAGTGATACGCTAAAAGGCTTGGAATACCTGCATCTTAGGCGGAAGATCCATCGTGACATCAAGGCGGGTAACATTTTGCTGAACTCAGAAGGTCACGCCAAGCTGGCCGACTTTGGGGTGGCCGGGCAACTAACGGATACGATGGCCAAACGAAATACTGTGATCGGGACGCCCTTCTGGATGGCTCCAGAGGTGATAGAGGAAATCGGGTACGACTGCGTGGCGGATATTTGGTCGCTGGGTATCACGGCGCTGGAGATGGCCGAGGGGAAGCCTCCGTACGGAGACATTCACCCGATGAGGGCAATTTTCATGATCCCGACAAAGCCACCGCCATCATTCAGGGATCCGGACATCTGGAGCCCAGAGTTTATCGATTTTGTCAGTTTGTGCCTGGTCAAGAATCCGGAGGAACGTGCTACAGCCACGGATTTGTTGACACATGAGTTCATTGGTAGGTTCTTCAGAAAGTTATGAATTTACATAATCCTAATTATACGATAATTATCCTTTTGCAGGAAACTCTAAACCATGTAGTATTCTCAGTCAAATGATAGCTGAAGCAAAAGAAATCAGGGAAAATCAAAGTTATCGGCATGCGGCGGCCATTAGTCAGGCCAACCGGCAACTGCAGAATAACAATAACAACAATAATCATGATGGCGATTCGGACGAGGACGAAGTTAACTCGAGGACGAT
Source organism: Armigeres subalbatus (assembly GCF_024139115.2). Taxonomy (NCBI): domain Eukaryota; kingdom Metazoa; phylum Arthropoda; class Insecta; order Diptera; family Culicidae; genus Armigeres; species Armigeres subalbatus. The sequence continues at coordinate 59,145,362 of NC_085140.1, forward strand.
GAAGGAATTTCCGGAGGACTGCGGAACGCTGGTTCCCGGTCAGGACGATGGGGATGGCACGATGATAGCGCATACAGATTGCGGGACGCTTGTCCCCGGCAGTGCAACGATGGTGGAACTCCAATCAAATCTCGGAACGATGGTGATCAACTCCGATTCGGAGGAATCGACGATGAAAAGTAAGGTTTAATGGCTATCAAGTTCTGTTATTCTTATTGAGTTTTTGACTTGTTTTGACAGGGCACGACACCAATCCGGACAAACCCAAGTACCGACCGCTGTTCCTGGATCACTTCGACAAAAAGGAAGCTGAAGCGGCCAATTTCGTAACCAAATCGAGTAATCAACAGAGCTACGATGACGACAGTTCATCGCCAGAAGATCAGGACGCGTCTCCACAAAGGCCACAACCGCAGGTGCAAACGCCGACCAAGCAGCAGCAACCCTCGGCTCCACCACTATCGCAGGGTATCGATGAGCAGCAGCTGAACGAGGAGCGGCAGCGATTTCAATCGCACCTGCAGTTGCAGCTCAACCAGATATCTGCCGCTAGTCCCAATATGCATCAGCAGCAGCAGCAGCAAGTGCAGTACCAGCAGTCCCCAGTGGCTGTAACTCCGGATGGTGGGGGTGGAGGCGGCGGCGGCGGTGGTGGTGGAGGTGGGGGTGGAATGGAAGCCCATAATCGAATTTATAATAATAGGATCAATCTGATTGATAGTGAATATGATTCGGTAAGTAGATAGTTGGGAAGCATTTATCGTTTTGACTTAAATCTCGAACATGACTCAAATTCCAACCTGCCGAGTTGAAACCCGGCAGGGTTAGAGATAGATCCCGACTGGACTGGATTTAAGACTAATCCACACCGGACTTGAGACGATTCCCGACCGATATCGAGGCGAAAACTTACTGCGTGTGTGGCATAAACAGGCCTATAACATGAACAAGCCTAACATACTTCCGTTCCTCAGCCACATGACAGATCATAGCAGCCATCGTACAAGATATACATTCGTAGTCAGTCAATCCTAGCTTTTTCACGATGCGAGTCGCGAGTGCAAGCAATGCAAACATGACGGGTATTTGATATGTGCGATGTTGAATTGTTCAGACTGGGTTGGAGACTATTCCTGACCTGATCTGAGGTCGAATCCCGACCGGATTTGAGACGAATCAATTCGCTATCGAATTCGAGCTCATGACGGCATTTGAATTGAATCTCGACTTGATTGGTAACGGTTTTTAATAGTATTCGAGCCGAAAGTTTACTAAAATCGAGAAAAATCCTGATCGGTTTCGGAACGAATTCCAGATGGATTCGAAACAATCCCCAATCGAATTCGAGACGCGTCTCGACCGGATTCAAGACAAACCTTAACCGGATTCAAGACGAACCTCGACCGGATTAGATACAAATCCAATACGACCAAAATTAGAGACGAATCCAGGCCAGATTCGAGTCAGATTTCAACCATATTCCAAATCATGACGAGTCGGATTCCGGCTGAATATTTGTTGAATCCCGGTTGGATTAAATATGGATCCCGACTAGATTGGTGAAGACGTATCATATTAGATGAATCACAAACGGAATCGATACGTTTTCTGACTGGAATCGAGTCAAAAGCTCCGGATTGGAGACGAATTCCGACCGGATTTGAGACAAAACCCGATCGGATTCGGATTCAACGAGACCCAATCCTTATCGATTTTCAGCCGGATTGGAAACGAATGCCGACAGGTTTCGATACGAATCCTAATCGGATTTAGAACGAATTTTGATCGGATTCCGATTACATTTGAATTATGTTATTACCTGGGACGTCATTGCGCATCTCGACTCGACAGCACTTTTGTACGACATCGCACATGGTCAACTCGTTTCAAACGAGATGCACAATTCCACCCATGGTTTGGGTCTAATCTTTACTTTATTGGTAACGATTTCCAACAACATTCGAGACAAAAGTTGATTGATCAGTTTCGGAACGAATTCCTTTTGGATTCGAAACAATTCTTGATCGGACTAGAAACGTACTTCGATCGGATTTAGGACGAACCCTGAACGGATTCGATAGGTTTTCGGATCGGATTTAATACAAATCCTGACCAGAATCGAAGCGAAAGCTGACCGAATTTCAAAATAACTCCAATCGAATTCGAAACGAATGCCGACTGGATTGAAACGAATGACGACCGGATTTGAAACGAATACCAACCGGATTTAGGACGAATCTTGATCGGATTCAATTTGTATCGCTATCAAATTCGAGTTGAATCAAGGCCGGGTTGAACGAGATCGAATCCTTGTCGATTTCCGGCTGGATTGGAAACGAATACCGACAGGTTTCGAGACGAATCCGAATCGGATTTAGAATGAATCTTGATCGGTTTCAAATCGAATTCCGATCGCATTCGAATTAAGTTATTACGTGGTTTGAGTCTTATCTCGACTTTATTGGTAACGATTTTCAACAGTATTCGAGACAAAAATTGACCAGATTGGAGACAAATCTAGATGGGTTTCGACCAAAACGTATCGCTATCGAATTCGAGTTGAATCATGGCCGGATTTGAGTGGAATCTCGAATTGGTTGGCAACGTATCTCAACAGTATTCGAGAAAAAAGGTTAACCAGATTGGAGACAAACTCTGAGCGGAATTCCGTTCAGATTCGAAATTGGACTCGAGATGAATCCTGACCTAAGTCGAAGCGAAAGCTGATCAAATTGCAAAATAATTCCAATCGGATTTGAAACGAATGCTAAACGGATTTAAAACGGATTTCGATCGAATTCAAATCGGATCGCTATCGTATTCCAGTCGAATCATGACCGGATTCGAGTAGCATCTTGACTTGATTGGCAACGTATCTCAACAGTATTCGAGACGAAATTCAATCAGATTGGGTACAAATCCTGATCGATTTTTAAACTAATTCGGTTCGGGTTCGAAACGAATCTCGACCGGATTCAAGACGAATCACGAATCATTCGATTAGTTTCCTGATCAGATTCAAGACGAATCTTGACCGGAATCGAGACGAAACCAGTTCAAATTGCAAAATAATTCTAATCGGATTTGAAACGAATGCCGCTTAAATTTGAGACGAATCACGAACGGATTCAAATCGTATCGCTATCGAATTCGAGTCGAATCATGCCGACCGGATTAAAAACGAAACTCGACCGGACTCAAATCGGATCGCTATCGATTTCGGAACTAATTCGGTTCGGGTTCGAAACGAATCTCGACCGGATTTAAGACGAATCCCGAACGGATTCGATAAGTTTCCGGATCGGATTCAAGACGAATCATGACCGGAGTCGAGGCGAAAGCTGATCAAATTCTCGATATTGATCGATTTCTCTTCGTCGATGTTTTCTTTTTATTTACCGAATTGCGCCAGTCTGTCGATGATTTAATGGTTTGGTGTGACAAAGGATGATTGTATCTTGCACTAGAATCAATAATCAGGGTTGTAGCTTTTGAAAACATTGAGATATTAACAAAACATAAAATCGATTAAGAGAAATCGATCAATACAGTTACGCCCCTATGAAACTAAGAGAATTCCAAAATGATTCTAATCAAGACGAATCTTAACCGGAATCGAGGCGAAACCAGTTCAAATTGCAAAATAATTCTTATCGGATTTGAAACGAATGCAGCTTGAATTTGAGTCGAATCTCGACCTGATTGGAAACGTATCTCAACAGTATTCGAGACGAAAGTCAACCAGATTGGAGACAAATCCTTATCGGAATTCCGTTCAGATTCGAAACGAATCACGAACGGATTCGAGAGGTTTCCGAATCGGACTCGAGATGAATCCTGACCTAAGTCGAAGCGAAAGCTGATCAAATTGCAAAATAATTCCAATCGGATTCGAAACTTCTACCGATCGGATTTGAAACGAATAAAAACAAATCTCGATCGGAATCAAATCGGATCGCACTCGTATTCCAGTTGAATCAAGACCGGATTTGAGTCAAATCTTGACTTGATTGGCAACGTATCTTAACAGTATTCGAGACGAAAGTCAACCAGATTGGAGACAAATCCTGATCGATTTCGGAACTAATTCGGTTCGGGTTCGAAACGAATCTCGACCGGATTTAAGACGAATCCCGAACGGATTCGATAAGTTTCCGGTTCGAATTCAAGAATTATGAACGGAGTCGCGGGGAAAGCTTATCAAATTGTAAAATAATTCTAATCGGATTCGAGACTTCTACCGATCGGATTTGAAACGAATGCCGACCGGATTAAAAACGAATCCCGATCGGATTCAAATCGGATCGCATTCGTGTTCCAGTCGAATTATGACCGGATTTGAGTCGGATCTCGACTTGATTGGCAACATATCTCAACAGTATTCCAGACGAAAGTCAACCAGATTGGAGATAAATCCTGATCGGTTCGGAAGTAATTCGGTTCGGGTTCGAAACGAATCTCGACCGGATTTAAGACAAATCTCGAACGGATTCGAGAGGTTTCCGAATCGGCTTCGAGATGAATGCTGACCGAAGTCGAAGCGAAAGCTGATAAAATTGCAAAATAATTCCAATCAGATTTGAAACTTCTACCGATCGGATTTGACAAGAATGCCGACCGGATTGAAAGCGAATATCGATCGGATTCAAATCGGATCGCGATCGAATCTGAGTCGAATAATGACCGAGTTTGGGTCGAATCTCGACTTGAAAGGTAACAGATTTTAGCACTATTTGAGAATCCTGACTGGAAACGAGGCAAAAGCTGACCATCCTCGTCGATTTTCGATATTGGAAATTAAGACCGACAGTCGGCGACGGGCTTGCAAAATAATTCTGATCGAATTCGAAACGACTACCGACCAGATTTGAAACGACTGCCGACCGGATTTGAGACGAATCCCGATCGAATTGGAATCAAATGATCGGGTTGAATCTTGACTGGATTGGAGACCAGATTAGAGACAAATACTGATCGGCTTCCGAACGAATTCCAAATTGAAGGCGAATCCGGACCAAACCCAATTCGGAGTCGAAGCGAAATTATTTCGATCGGATGCCAACCGGATTTGAGACGAATCCCGATCGGTTTCAAATCGAGTCGATCGATTCCGTTCCGGGTATGAGTCGAATTTCGATTTCATTGCTAACGAATCCTAACAGTATTCGAGACGACAGTCGATCAGATTGAAAACAAATCCTGATCGGATTAGAAACAATTCCTGATGGGATTCGAAACGAATCTCGACCAGATTTAAGTCAAATCACGAACGGATTCCGGATCGGATTCAAGATGAATCCTCACCGGAGTAAAGGCGAAAATTGCAAATTGTTTGAGTCGAGTTTCGACTTGGTTGGTGACGAATCCCAACAGTATTTGACAAGAAAGTGTTTAGAGACAAATCCTGATCAGCTTCGGAACGAATTTCTTTCGAATTCGAAACAATTCATGATTGGGTTCGGAAGTAATTTTGACCAGCTTCTAGGCGAATCCCGAACAGATTCGAGAGGATTTCGGATTGGATTCAAGACGTATCCTGAAAGTTGTCCGAATTGCAAAATATTTATGATCGGATTCAAAGCGATTTGAGACAAATGCCGTCCGTATTTTAGACAAATCTCGATCGAATTTCTAGAATTTCATGACCGATGTTGAGTCGAATCTCGTCGTGATTGGTAACAAATCTCAACAGTATTCGAGACGAAGGTTGACAAAATTCGAGATAAATCTTGTTTGGCAAATCCGGAAACGAAACGAAGCAATTCTCGAACGGATTCAAGACGAACTTCGACCAGATTGGATACAAATCTCGACCACAATAAGAGACAGGCTGTAGTCGAGTCAGATTTCAACCAAATTCGAGTCAAATAATGGCGAGTCGGATTCCGACTTGATTCGGGTTCAATCCCAACATATGTACACTGCCGTGAATCGCATATTTGTCCCATATGCATAGGAAACCCAGCAAAGATGGGACAGATATGCGATTCACGGCAGTACATATCTTAACAGGATTCAAAACGAGTCTCGAACGGAATTAAGATGAATCCTAAAAGGGATTTGAGAATAATCCTGATTGGAATCAAGGCAAAAGCTGACCGAATTGAAAACAAATCTCAATTGGGTTTGAGACAAAACCCTATCGGATTCGAGTCTATCTAGAACAAATTCTCGTCGATGCCCGACCGGATTCCAGTCGTTATTCGACCGGGTTTGACTCGAGTCTCGACTTGGTTGGTAACGAATCCCAACAGTATTCGAGACGAAAGTCAACCAGATTGCCGATCGGATACAAGACGAATCCTGACCGGAGTCGATGTGAAAACTGACCGGATTGCAAAATGATTCCGTTCGATTTCGAAGCGACTGAAGACCTGATTTGAAACGAACTCCGACTGGATTCGAGTTTAGTCCGATTGGGTCAAAGAAGAATCCAGAATGGATTGAAGGCAGCTCTCGGTCCAACCACATTCGCACCGGATTTGAGTCGAACCATGACTAGATTCGATTAGAATGCTAACCGGATTATTAACAAGTCCCAAAAAAAATTAGATGAACCATGACTAGATTTGAGACACATCTCGTCTGTCTCGAACTCATTAAAAAAACTGTTAAATAAATTTAACTTTCGATAGCATGTTCATCGCTTTTTCTTATTCAAACAAATAAAAATGGAATATGATAGCTGATTTAATAATGATTTGATGTTCAAATGCATTTTACAATTAGTAGAGTTGCTATCAAATTAAAAAATGTATCAAATTCGACATAGTTTGCTGTTGTTTCTATTCAACAAATAATCAGATAGGCAAATAATCATTAAGGTCCATGCTGACGAACGACTAATGTCGCGTAATTGTTCCCTCTTTCTCCCCTTCTCGTATTCAGCTGAAATTCCTCAACTACGAACAGCTCGAGCAGCGGCTGGCCAGCATCGACAAGGAGATGGAGAAGGAACTAGCGGAAACGAATAAACGCTACCACGCCAAGCGGAAGCCCATCATCGATGCCATCGAGGCCAAACAGCAGAAGCGACAGCAAAAGCATGAGGAATTTTGAGTTCCCGCAGCGTCGTGCTGATCGTAGTTCAAGTGCTATCACAGGAAGAATCCCACACCTAGGAAACAACTATATGAATGCGTAGGAACCAACAGTGCGGTTGGTTTAGTTGAAGATTGACTAATTTTAAGAGGAAACCATTTTAGTGAGCTTTCACCGAATCAAATCGTTGATTGATTGACGTTTTCATTACTAAGTTTTTATTGTGCTCTTTCGGTTGGGAGGGATCACCTCCCTCATCCGGTGCATAGCATTTAAGAGAAAATTTAATTTGTGAATTACCTAGATCATGTTTATTTATACAAAATGTCCCGCGCCACGGAATAACGATTTCCCGACTGCCTGCAAGCCTGAAACGGAATCATTTTAGTGAAAAAAAAACCTTAGTGCTATTTAAAAAGAACGAACGGTGAAGCAAAGCATAGATCTGTAGAATTTATGAACCATAAAATATCTATTAAATTTGTTTTACTTCGAACAATATCAAGTAAGCCAAACTGATGGAGTGAGTTATTTATTTCTCTCATGTAGTAGGTCAAACCAATTCTCTCATTTTTCAAACACTTCAAGTCGTTGGGAATCAAAATTTTGTTGTCTTATCTTCCGTCCTCATTGGAAAGAATTGTTTCCCGTGGAACACGTATTATCTAAAACTCAAATCTGTCGATGCCAAAATTTCTATATTATACAATATTGTCTCTTCAACACTCTCACTTGAAGATATTTTCGGTAAAATTGGTGCTCCATTGCAATATTTGTTCCAATAACAATGGCGAACTCTTTGTAGGTAGAAAATATTATAATTTTATTCCGGGTAAGTACCACTTTTTCTATGGAAATGGGCAGTAAAATTATTGCAGAAAAAGCACCATTCAGGATCACGTGATAATCATGCCCAGTAGATTATTTTTGCTATATTCAACAGAGATACCTATGAAAATGAATTTGACCCAGTTTCCCAAAACTAAAATTTTCCCGTCGAACCCTGGTGCATATTCTAGTTATAGTACGCTAGATTCATGCACTTTTTCAGCTGATAACGCAATAAACTTGCGTGAAAAATTACTTTGAATTCTTTGGTTCAGCAAAATCGTTTTCTGAATGGACATATTTTCGCACATTTGATGAACGGATTACAATAACACTATTTTAGTATTCGTATTAAATTCACATTTTTCATTAGTATAGTGACACGATTAACCAAAATTGTTTGGGACAATATTAGTAGCATTCGTTGCCAAATTGCAACATGCGATTTTCATTAAAAGTAAACAAATAGGGCTAGATGTACCAGTCGTGGCTATAGCACCAGTTGTCGCACTAGTGCATTATACACCAAATAGCACATCACATCACCACAAAATGTTTTCTGTTCAGTGAATCATATTCATATGACACGATAATACAAAATTAAACAAACCATAATTGTTAAACATGATTTTGCTTAATTTTTGTCGTCCTTTGCACCAGACTGGTCCTATTATGGCCAATCCCATAAGAAAACAATAGGACTTGCCATAATAGGAATCAAAATTTAGAATAATGCCACAACTGGTACATGCGTTTCTATTATGGATTAAGCAATTTTGGGTACTATCACGAATTTTAATGCGGTTTTCACATTTGTTCTAAGGAGCAGGAAGGGAAACCTTTCGCATGACATATCAACACCACCCATATGCCTTTTATTTATATTTTTTAAAATAGTTGTTCTTAACTATGGCGACGATTAGTACACCCACCATATATTTGCCTACGTTACGGCTCTCGCAAATTATGTGAATAATGCATCAACTTTTCATGAGCTGAAAAAGCATCCACCACCAGAGCTAAGAATAGAAAAATTTGCCGAACTTAAAGTCAATTCCGCTCGAGACTTTTTTTTTTATTCGTGTATTTATTTGGTAGGCACTCTGTGTTCTTAACCGTTACTGTGTTGTGATCTACTGTGGTATTCTGCTGCACAGAATCCACACAGAATCTATGTTTTTAGATATCCCTAATTCGTTATTGTTGTCGTTTGCCAGCTCATCGCATCGTGAGTCCATTGTGTCCATTTGTCCGTATGGTGTATCCAATAATCGTTGCTTTGTCCGGTTGCCCATTTATCGAGGATCGTTGGAGGAATGCCTCCGAGAAGAACAGTTTTGTCAGTCGTCATCAGACAGCTGTGTCGGTTAGGCGCGTCTCCCAAAACGCCACCGTACGAACTGCGCTTCCGGCGACTGACAAAGGTTTTTGTGGAGGGGCTGGGAATCGAACCCATGACCATTCGCTTATAAGGCGAACGTGTAGCCAACTACGCTACGGGACCCCCCTACGCTCGAGACTTTTGATGGATCAAATAAGAAACTGTGCACAATTATTGTTGTTTTTGACAGCAGGAAGTCATGCAACCTCTACGCTTTGGTTAGGATTCTGCTCATCATGCAAAAATAAGCGTTCCTGAGACCTGAATTCATGAACCAGCAAAATACACCGTGATTTAATTCATGGATTCGGGAACACCAGTCACGTTTTCCAGAACGTTTCAGAAAACGTTACTGTATTCTCGAATCCGTGACCGTTGTTCCTAAAAATACACCGTGAACTCTTTAGTTCACGAATTCATGAACGCTTTTTTTTGCGTGTGACGTGCAATAGAGGACTCGCGAAAAGACAAACGAGCATGCCCTTCATTGGTTTGATAAATATAATGAAACAGACCTTTTCATATGTAATTGATGACCAGCGTCGAATATTGGCTTCCATCAACTTTACGTCCTCAGCTTCTCAATTTAGCTTCCTATTTAAAACGAGCCTTAGCTGGGCAGATTCTTGGAAAGCCAATGAATGCCGCCGATTTCCGACAGAAAATGCAGCCCTACAAAAAAAGCTCATGGCGTTGCGTGTCCAACAAGAAATCACATAAAGTTCAAGACTTGCTCTTAATGATGGGTAATTTTTATTGAGCGTCTTAGGGAAAATGTTACAAAATTATATAACTTACTATTCCATTTACATCCACTATAATCACTTTGTTTAAACAGATTTTACTACTTGAAAACTTATTCAGTTTTTTGTAGCCGATATTTTTTTTGAAATTCAGAGAATATCACGTGAAAATCCAAACGAATTTCACATGAGCATTTGTCAGAATTTCCTGATATAATTCATAAGAGTCTTGGGAATTTCTTTTCGGCAATGGAAACTGGTATGCGAGGAAATATAGCAATTAAACAAGAACACTTTATTAAAATAAACTAAATTTGAAACACGCGTCCTAACACACGAACAACGCTTTCAATAAATAATGTAACAAGCGCACAAGGCGGTGCTACCAAATGCAAAACGCTAACATGACAGCACAGCTCTGTTAGTAAGAGCATCTCGATCGTTGTTCCTTCCAATACTCCTCCTCAACGATCTTCGACGGTCAATCCCAACATACCGGCGAACTTCCGCAGTTTTATATTCCAAGCGCCTTGGTGAGTATGTCTGCGACCATGTCTTCGGTGGGCAATACAGCAACTCCAACAATTTCACATCACACAACTCTTTAACTTAACACTAACGTGTCTCTATGTGTCTCGATCGATCGATCGATCTTCCCACAGCGTGACTGGCTTGAACGACGGCTCTCCGAAATCTTCAAATAGGTTCAATAACCAAACCGCTTCTTGGCTTGCGTCGCTTAGCGCCACATATTCCGACTCCAACGATGACAAAGTTACGAAATCCTGTAGACGGCTTGTCCACGAAATTGCTCCTCCGGCATACATGTATACAATTCCGGTGGTAGACTTCCGAGTTTTCAAATCACCCGCCCAATCCGCATCTGAGTATCCAGTCAGCTTACCTCCAGGATCTCCGTATTGTAACTTCCACTTTTTCGTTTCTTTCAGGTAGCGAACCACACGTTTAGCAGCTAGGGCCTCTGTAGGTGAACATACACTTCCCAAAATAGACACACTTGCAGCGATGTCTGGTCTAGCACATTCAGCGATGTAGAACAGACTCCGATATTGCATATTTGGTTGTAGTAGAGAACTTCATTAGGGTCTTTGCATTCTTGGCGTCACCCAATTTAAACTGCTCCACAGCTCGTCCAATATAGCTTTCCAGACAAATACCGTATTTGCCATCTTCTTTCGAGATTTCAATCCCAAGGTAATAGTTCGCATCTCCTAAATTTATCATCTCAAAATCTTTCCTCAGGGCCACGTAAACTTTTTCGATCTCCTCCTCGCTCTCGCATCTAATCATTATGTCATCGACGTCATATACCAAAAAATATAAACGTTTCCCGTTCACAATCATGGTATATAGGCATGGCTCAGCTCAACTCTGCTTGAACTTCAGCCCTCGGAGAACGGCATGCAGCTTATGATTCCAGCAACGAGCTGACTGTTTCAACTCGTAAATGATTTTCAGCCACATACCTGCTTCTCCTTTCCTTTGACCTCGAATCCAGTCGGTTATCGCATGAAGAGCTCCTTCTCTAGCCTTCCGTACAGATATGCAGTCTTCACATCAAAGTGCTTCAAGATCAAATTCCGTTGGGACGCAATAGCCAGGAGTGTTCGTAATGTCGTCTGCTTTATTACTGGAGCGAAGACCTCGTTATAGCCCTGCCCATACTTTTGACAGAAACCTTGGGCGACTCCACAGCTTGTCCATCGTCGCTAATATTTATTCTGCTCACCGATGCACCGTCACTTCCACTATTCAACAAAGTCTCGAAGTGTTGCTTCCACCTGGCAGCCACCTGGTTGGTCGTTGCACATGACGGGAAATGGCGCCGTCTTTCTCCGCACGCCATTTACAGACTCATAGAACCTCCACATATCGTTCTGCTCCATTTTTTCCTGCGCCTCGCTAATCACTTGTTCTTCATGTTCTTTCTTCTTCCTGCGGTGGGTTCGTTTTTCGGCTGCTCTTGCTTCCTTGAACCGATCTCTGTTCGATCGGCTACCCGACACCAACATCCGGCTTCTGGAAACGTTCTTCTCGTCTGTCACTCTCTGACACTCTACATTGAACCAACCCGTCCTTGGTCACATCTGTGCAGTGCCTACCACTTCTCGTGCTGTTGTGCTCACCATAGATCGTTGATGTTGTCGCTAACGTTGATTGCACTTATCCGTTCGTTGAGCTTCTGGCGGTACTCAGCCGATACTCCTTCCGCCGACAATCGCTGGATATTGTAACGCATCGTTCGCTGTTATCTTTCGTTCGATACAGTTGACAACCGTGGTAGAATTTTACTGACAACGAGGTAGTGATCAGAGTCAATGTTCGGACCTCTGAATGTCCGCACATCGATAACATCCGAGAAATGGCGCCCATCCACCAAAACATGGTCTTTCAGGTTGCAAGTTTCACCATTTGGGTGTCTCCAGGTGTGCTTTCGGATATTCATTCGTTCAAAGTAGGTGCTACTGATGGCCATCCCTCTGGCAGCAGCGAAATTTACTAGCCGTAAGCCGTTGTCAAGAAGTACACCATACACCCTTTTTTGTAATTTAGCCTTTGTAATGAGTTATTGACAAATTACTAAGTGATCGAACGCAGATTACTAAATGATCGATAACATCCTTGGTTGTCATTCCTATAAAAAGTTGTGTAAACTCTGCAGAATTCCACGAAGAATTAACCGAAGAATGCCCGAAAATACGGCAAACGTCACCGCCGACGATTTTAGATTTAGCATACCGTGGGGCATCGAAATCCATACACTTAAGCACCTTAATATATGAAAAAGTCATTAGAAAATAGGAATCGAATGTAAATAAAACGTTTGTCATTGACACAGGAGCATGAAGGCTTCTACTTTTGAAGTGTTTCACATTTACTCATTAAAAACTAAGAAAAACATGATAAAATCATGAATAAAATCAACTTCTCCTGACTCAAAATTCGTCCACCGTGGACGGATTTCGAATCAAAGGATCAAAATCCGTACAACTATTCTTTACCTAAATATTTAAATGGAAGCAGTCTGATTAACTGAACTACCACTGTAAATAGTTCGATACGCACCTTGAGAAGCGATCTATTCGATTAGACCTGTGCGCCGCCGCGCCACGCCGCCACCGGTGGTTTTACTCGCGCCGCCGCCGCTGACGATTTTGGGTCGGCGCGCCGCTGATCATAATTTTGCCACGCCGATGACTAATCGTAATAAAAAAAATCAATAGGCTTAAGTCGAGTCGAGTCAAGCATGAGATACTGAAAACGGCCTAATGCTTGATGCTGAAATACGTATCTGTGAAGAAATACAGCGTGGTGGAGTTAATTGGAGTAGTATTAAACTAGTCTTAAGGCAGTTCATAAATGTCGTTAAGGTGGATCTCGTTAAAATTCAATTTCAAATCTACCTCAAGCGATGGTGTCTCTAAGTCGGTGAAGTAACAACTGAAGTGAAAACTGGCACCATAATGTGTTTAAATGGGTGTTGATATTTTTTAATCCGGAAAATTCTGAATTAGCGAAACTAACGAGTCGTCAGATTAGCGAGGTCCGGGTAAGCGGGGGGATACTGTAATACATGAATTGTTAAACTGATCTTTGGAATGCGTCATGAAGCCAAGGCTTCATTCAGTCGGGCACCAAAACTTGTAGGTGACTCGCAAAATGGGTTTATTGTTCATAAGCTTCTGTAGGACCTGGATGCATGCCCAAACCGTCCCCATTATTAAAGGATCTGGCATTGGTGCAGGATTTTTTTTTTTTTTATATCTTTATTATAGAGGTTTGCAGCCCTAGGCTGGCTCACCTCTTACAGGTGCAGGAAAATTATTGACGTTTAGAAATTTCAAGTTGAGTTGCACATTAGTTATTTTGACAGTAATAATTTTTTTATTTATTTGAATCAACCTATTTAATCAGTTTTCTTTGTTTGAAGATTTGTGATATTAAGACAGCTGGCTTATAAGGCAAACTGATTTAGCAAAATAACTAATTTCCATAGTTGTGAATGCTTTACCGATTCTTTTGATCCTAATCCCGAGTAAGTAATTTATATTTTGAAATCAATTTCTGAATATAACTGACGAACCCACTTGCTGAGCATCAGCAAAGCAAATATTGCTGAGCAAATATTACGAGCATAAGTTAAAAACACTTATATTCACAGCCATTGTGACCCATAACTGGGGCATTGTCGCCTTGTATAGTATTTAGTCAAATTATTTAGTTAAAACGTCAGGTATTTTCTAACATTACGAAAATTTTATTTTATTTTATTGTCTTGAAATGATTTAATACTGTATTATAAAAGCTTTATTATAAAATTCCTGGAATTTCTGAGAAGTATCGTTTAAACATTCATTTTTGAATGCCTTCGAAAAATACTCCAGAAATTAGTTAGGAAACAAATCAAGAAATGTATTTGATAATTCCTTCAGATATTCCTCCGAAAAGTTACTTTTAAAAAACCTTAGAAGATTATTTTAGGAATTATTCCTAAAATTTGTTTGGGTATTCCTTTGGATATTCCTTACAAAATTTCTTCGAAAATTCCTTAAGAATTTTCATTACGGATTTCTTCAGAAAATCCTTTACGATTTTTTTTTCGGAAATTGCTTAAGGAATGCTTTCGGATTTTGTTCCACGTATTCCTACATTCTCCTTCGGGCACTCGGGTATTCTCTTGGAAGTTTCTTTAGTTATGGAAATTTCGTCTCTTTAGTAAGCAGAAATTTCTTAAGGAATTCCTTTAAAAAATCCATTCGTTTTTTGAGAATTTCTTCGGAAACTTTACCTTTTGAAATTGTTTTAGCAATTATTTCATGAATCGCTGGAGAAAAAATGTTCTAGATATCCATGAGGAATACATTCAAAATTTGCCTAAGGAATTTTTTCAGAACTTTTTCCAGCAATTCCTTTAAAACATTTTCCGGGAATTCTTACGAAACTTCCTGCAGAAATTTCTTCGAAAATGCCTTCATCTTTCCGAAAGTCTTTTAGTGTTGGTTGTTTATTATCAGGATTTTTTTTCGAAAATTCAACAAGTAACTACATTGCAAACAACTTCGTTTTCAATAAATTTCAAAGGATTTCCTGGAAGATCTTCCGAAAAAAAATCTGGAGAAATCTCCGAAAGAATTGGGTTGTTTAGGGGTATAGATGTTTTTACATATTCTGAATCTGCATGAAAAACTGAGCCAAACTCCAATTTTTCAGGATTTTTGGAGCATCGGAACTATTTTTAATTTACATTTCAAACTTATATGGGACTAAAAATTTGTTCTTATGGGCCAATTGTCATTCTATGAATGTTAGTGCCATTCTATCGATTGAAATGGCTTATTGTTTGCTGTACAAAAATGTAAATAAAAGGTTTACAAACAAAATAAAAATATTTTAGAGATCAGACATGCTCTTTATGTTAAACTATAAAAAAAAAACCAGATTAATCCACCTAGCGGTGATGGTGCCTTTCTCGTTCGTTCAAAAGGTTTGGAAAAATTTCAAATAACACCAATATGTGGATTGGTCTTATTTTACATATTTGTTTATATGCATAAGAAAATTCTCGCCAAACGCAATTTGTTGCAAACAAATCGGATGAGCATAAGAGCAAAAAATGGCATTTTATTTAGTAGTTTTAAAATTAGTATTTTCGCCATAACTTTTGACCCAATTTTACGATCCGGCCAAGTTTCTATAGGAAACAATAGGACAAGATTCTGCGTCGAATTGCAAAAGACCTAAGAAGCACACATATTGCACATCAATCACAGTAACTTATATATGACCGGATTCAGTCACAATATGGTTACTGCAACCAGATTTGTTGAAATTGTGTTGCTTGGGGAATAGATGAAGTCTAAATGCTAAGAAAATGAGCTAGACTTTTTTGAACTCTTTTTCACAATAAATAGTTATTTGACCATAACATCTAAGCCCATAGTCCGAATGCAATTTAATGCGAGCAAAACGGTTGAGGAAAAGTGCCTGGAAAATTAGGGAAAATTTTTTGTATCGATTTTTTCATAAAAAAAATGGTATAATTATCGATCCCATGGTCCGATATGGCCAATTTTCAATACGAAACAAAGGGACAGGATTCTGCGTCGAGTGCAACTTGTTGTGAGCAAATCGATTGAGGATAAGTTCCCGAAAAATGAGTGACATTTTTTACGCGATTTTTTCGTATGAATTTGTATTTTGGCCATAACTTTCGATCCCATAGTTCGATCTGGCCAATTTCAAACAGGAAACATAGGACAGGATTCTGCATCGAATGCAACTTGTTGCGAGCAAATCGGTTGAGAATAAGTTCCCGAAAAATGAGTGACATTTTTTACGCCATTTTTTCGTATGAATTTGTATTTTGCGGGCAGCAGGGACTATGTCCAAGGGCTTGACGATCCCTCCCCAGGCCATCTGCGAGTTGTGGGGCTTGCCTAGGATGTGGTGGGGTTTGACAGTGGGCCCTGTTAAACCTCTATAAAAAGCTGCATGTATCCGCAAGTAGGCCCCACCAAAGCGACCGTGTGCCGCTCAAAGCGCACAAGCCCAAGTCCTGGTGTTAGGTGGGACGCTAAACAGCCCTGACACGACGGCCCTCCGACGAGACAGGAGGTTTGCGCAGGCCCAATAAGCCGCCTAGAAAACCAATCATTACGAACAATATAAGAGATAATGCGACTCGATATAATCGGCAAAGACCTAAGCGACGAATACAGGATCACGATTGGAAGCTTGGAACATGGAATTGCAAGTCGCTAGGTTTCGCAGGTTGCGACAGGATGATCTACGATGAATTACATCCCCGCAACTTCGACGTCGTGGCGCTGCAGGAGATTTGCTGGACAGGACAGAAAGTGTGGAAAAGCGGGCATCGAGCGGCTACCTTCTACCAAAGCTGTGGCACCACCAACGAGCTGGGAACCGGCTTCATAGTGCTGGGTAAGATGCGCCAACGCGTGATTGGGTGGCAGCCAATCAACGCAAGGATGTGCAAGCTGAGGATTAAAGGCCGTTTCTTCAACTATAGCATCATCAACGTGCACTGCCCACACGAAGGGAGACCCGACGACGAGAAAGAAGCGTTCTACGCACAGCTGGAGCAGACATACGATGGATGCCCACTGCGGGACGTCAAAATCGTCATCGGTGACATGAACGCACAGGTAGGAAGGGAGGAAATGTATAGACCGGTCATCGGACCGGATAGTCTGCACACCGTATCGAATGACAACGGCCAACGATGCATAAACTTCGCAGCCTCCCGCGGAATGGTAGTCCGAAGCACCTTCTTTCCCCGCAAAAATATCCACAAGGCCACATGGAAATCACCTAACCAAGAAACGGAAAACCAAATCGACCACGTTCTAATCGACGGTAAATTCTTCTCCGACATCACGAACGTCCGCACTTACCGCAGTGCGAATATTGAATCCGATCACTACCTCGTTGCAGTATGCCTGCGCTCAAAACTCTCGACGGTGTACAACACGCGTCGAAGTCGGACGCCGCGGCTTAATATCGGGCGGCTACTAGACGGTAGACTAGCCCAAGAATACGCGCAGCAGCTGGAAGTGGCACTCCCAACGGAAGAGCAGCTAGGCGCAGCGTCTCTTGAAGATGGCTGGAGAGATATTCGATCCGCCATTGGTAGCACCGCAACCGCTGCACTTGGCACGGTGCCCCGGATCAGAGAAACGACTGGTATGACGGCGAATGTGAGCAGTTAGTGGAAGAGAAGAATGCAGCATGGGCGAGATTGCTGCAACACCGCACGAGGGCGAACGAGGCACGATATAAACAGGCGCGGAACAGACAAAACTCGATTTTCCGGAGGAAAAAGCGCCAGCAGGAAGATCGAGACCGTGAAGAAACGGAGCAACTGTACCGCGCTAATAACACACGAAAGTTCTATGAGAAGTTAAGCCGTTCACGTAAGGGCCACGTGCCACAGCCTGATATGTGTAAGGACATAAACGGGAACCTTCTTACGAACGAGCGTGAGGTGATCCAAAGGTGGCGGCAGCACTACGAAGAACACCTGAATGGCGATGTGGCAGACGAAGATGGCGGTATGGTGATGGACCTGGGAGAACGCGCGCAGGACATAATCGTCCAGGCTCCGGATCTCCAGGAAATCCAGGAGGAGATTGGCCGGTTGAAGAACAACAAAGCCCCTGGGGTTGACCAACTACCAGGAGAGCTATTTAAACACGGTGGTGAGGCACTGGCTAGAGCGCTGCACTGGGTCATTACCAAGATTTGGGAGGAGGAAGTTTTGCCGCAGGAGTGGATGGAAGGTGTCGTGTGTCCCATCTACAAAAAGGGCGATAAGCTGGATTGTAGCAATTACCGCGCAATCACATTGCTGAACGCCGCCTACAAGGTACACTCCCAAATTTTATGCCGTCGACTAGCACCAACTGCAAGGGAGTTCGTGGGGCAGTACCAGGCGGGTTTTATGGGCGAACGCTCCACCACGGACCAGGTGTTCGCCATTCGCCAAGTACTGCAGAAATGCCGCGAATACAACGTGCCCACACATCATCTATTCATCGACTTCAAAGCCGCATATGATACAATCGAGCGGGACCAGCTATGGCAGCTAATGCACGAACACGGTTTTCCGGATAAACTGATACGGTTGATCAAGGCGACGATGGATCGGGTGATGTGCGTAGTTCGAGTTTCAGGGGCATTCTCGAGTCCCTTCGAAACCCGCAGAGGGTTACGGCAAGGTGATGGTCTTTCGTGTTTGCTATTCAACATCGCCTTGGAAGGGTAATACGAAGAGCAGGGATTAACACGAGTGGTACAATTTTCAATAAGTCCGTCCAGCTATTTGGTTTCGCCGACGACATAGATATTATGGCACGTAACTTTGAGAAGATGGAGGAAGCCTACATCAGACTGAAGAGGGAAGCTAAGCGGATCGGACTAGTCATCAACACGTCGAAGACGAAGTACATGATAGGAAGAGGTTCAAGAGAAGACAATGTGAGCCACCCACCGCGAGTTTGCATCGGTGGTGACGAAATCGAGGTGGTAGAAGAATGTGTGTACTTGGGCTCACTGGTGACTGCCGAAAATGACACCAGCAGAGAAATTCGGAGACGCATAGTGGCTGGAAATCGTACGTACTTTGGACTCCGCAAGACGCTCCGATCGAATAGAGTTCGCCGCCGTACCAAACTGACAATCTACAAAACGCTCATTAGACCGGTAGTCCTCTACGGACACGAGACCTGGACGATGCTCGTGGAGGACCAACGCGCACTTGGAGTTTTCGAAAGGAAAGTGCTGCGTACCATCTATGGTGGGGTGCAGATGGCGGACGGTACGTGGAGGAGGCGAATGAACCACGAATTGCATCAGCTGTTGGGAGAACCATCCATCGTTCACACCGCGAAAATCGGACGACTGCGATGGGCCGGGCACGTAGCCAGAATGTCGGACAGTAACCCGGTGAAAATGGTTCTCGACAACGATCCGACGGGCACAAGAAGGCGAGGTGCGCAGCGGGCAAGGTGGATCGATCAGGTGGAAGATGACTTGCGGACCCTCCGTAGACTGCGTGGTTGGCGACGTGTAGCCATGGACCGAGCCGAATGGAGGAGACTCTTATATACCGCACAGGCCACTTCGGCCTTAGTCTGAATAAATAAATAATAATAATTGTATTTTGGTCATAACTTCTGAAAATGCCAACTGGTATTTCTGATGTAATTCCTTAGTTTCTTCAAGAATTCATTTAGATATTTTCCCAGTAATTTATTCGCCATTTCCTCCAGAGATTCAATTGAAGATTCGTCCAGGATTCCCTAGGAAATTGCCTCTTCCTTACTACAAAAACTCCTCCGGAAACGATTTTCAGAAAAATCTTCGGAAATTCTTTCGAATATTCCTTAAAATTTACCTCAGGAATTACGTCACAATTTCCTCCACGTATTTCTTTGTTTAAAAAAAACCTTAGGAAATTCGTTAAGATTCGTTCTTTTGGAAATTCCTTTGAAAATCTCGTACGAAATTGCTTTAGGAATTGCTTAATAAAATCCTTTAGGAATTCTTTCGTAATTCCCTTAGAAATTCTTTCGGATATACCTTCCGAAAATCATTCGCAAATTCCTTTTGAAATATCGACAGAAAATATTTTAGAATTCCTCTAAAATTCCTTCAGAATTTCATTGACAGATTCCTTCGGAAATATGTTTAGTCTTTAAAAATTTGCTTTGGAACTTCTTCGGAAATTAATACGGAGGATTATTTTGGGAATTCCTTCGGATTTTTTTAAGAAAAAAAACGTTGAATTTTTTTTCAGAAATTAGGCTCCTAAGCAAGTTCTTTGACAACTTTTCCAAAATTCGGTGCCTGGATTTGCTAATTTTCACCATTGCTTTTGGATATTAGCATGCTTTTGGAAATTAGCAAGTCCAGACACCGAATTTCGGATAGCAAGAAATCGTCCAAATTGTCCGATGAAGAATTCATTCGGACCAAATTTGAACCATTTGATTCACATGACATTGTACGTTACACAGAAACATATTTGACGAAGAAACTTTAACAAATCGACCCCTTGAAAAAGGCCCTAAATGGACCGAAACGTCGGGAAAAGATTAAAAACATAGTTTTCAATTCCCTCCAAGACTGCGAAGCCAAATATTTCCCAAATAAGCTCAATACTACAGTCGAGCGAGAAAGAAAATTTCTTCAGAAATTTTGTCAGAAATGTTTTTATAAACTCTTTTTGCTAGTCCTTTCTGAACCCCTTCGAAGATTTTTTCAGCAATTTCTTCGGAAATTGGTTTAGGAATTCTTTCGGAAACTATTTCATTCCTTAATAAATTTGCGAATGAAATCCTGAAAGAATATTCTATGGTTTTACTGAACGAATTTCCCAACGTGAACCTTAATGGTTTTTAAAAAAATGCCTATATGAGTTTCCGTAGAATTTCTTTTAGGGTTTTACAAAGGAATTTCTAATAAGACTTAGAAAAAATCGTAGATTTCTCCGGAAATTCCTTAAGGAACTCCATCAAGAACTTTTTTGGCATATTTTACCAACTTATGAGGAAAATATTTAACCGTGCCTCAGTCTTACTCAACCAGAGCTTATTTAAGTTATGTTGATCATCTATTGCGATTTGTCCATACAAGAACGCGATGTGGGGAGTAAACCTGGGGAGTAAACTGTCCATTGTGGTTGTCATTAGTGGCTTCCATCGTGCATGCCCTTTCAGGATCCAAGGGTCACATCAGGTGAACGAAGTAGCACTGCAATTTTTCTAAATATACTAGATATGCAGCCGCTCAAACCTTGCCCAATTGTATATGTAACTAAAAAAATAATAGTCAGAATTTTTTTTTTAATTTAGATATATTGAGAAGTAAATCAACTGGAGTTTATCAAAATCCTGTGTTGGGAAAACTTTTGGAAAAAATATTAACAAATTAGTTCTATGACACCGAAGTCTGATTCTCAATACTGCTCAAGGGTTACGAAAAGTGAAGCAGGATTCGTCGTTAAATTTTGATTCATCAAAATCAGAGAATAATATAATAGTTTTAATTTAAATAACATTTTGAGATCAGGTACTTATTAGTGTCGCTGGTAATTTACTATGGAATGTGCTGTTTGATGGTCGACAAACATAGAATATTACAATTTTAATCATCTATTTTTATACGGGCGATTCTTACCGTGTGAATCAAAACCGCGTGAATTCAAAAATCCGCGTTAAAATTGATTTTTAGCCATTATTTTTTCATCAACGCCGGTTCACGCCGCCGCCGCACATAGGAGTATTTCGCCATTCTAGCCGGAATAAAGTTAAATTTTCAAAATTGTCCTAGAGCAGTCTAAATATGTCTCAAACTTCTCTGAATAGTAGACGAGCCACTCCTAGTACTAGGTTTTCTATTTAGATTTCAAGTTTTACCACTATACTTCTAGAAAGTTTGAGGTTTTTCATTGAGGAAATTACCGGTTTTCTCTGTTAAATTTGATTACGTTCGGTATGTTTTATTGTGGTCAAATATTTGTCACAGTAATCCACAGATCAGTACATATCATGAAAAAGTAGACAAAATAGTATCATGTAAACGTGTTTTTGACAAGAATAAATGATTCTGAACAGAAATACAAAAGAGTAATTCGAGGTCCATTTTCGAGCAAAAACTAGTTAATGTTCCTCATATTTTCAACAAGCATAAAACACTTATTCGATGATATTCGGTAATATTTCAGTATAGAGAGGACGCATTTATGTCTATATTTTAGGATCCCGAAGAAAAATCTTGCGCAAATTTGCGCCATTTTGAAAGCGGATGATTTTAGTTTGGTACTGTATTTTAGGCATTTATGACCTATATCATACATTCAACATCCCTATGAAAAGAGGAAGAGTCATAGAGCAATTTCCATGACACCATCTTTTAGCTCTATGTTTCCCCTTGCAAACACATATAGTTGAACTGATTTCGGTAGAAGCGATGACGAGAACGAATTAATTGAAATTATCAATGTTTTCAGGGCTTTAAAGGGTAAAGCACATGGGCCAAAAGTGAAAATTTAGAAACTGATATTTCAGCTAAATTATCATCACAGTATCATAAAATAAGGTGAAATATAGCAGTTTGAGAGATAATATAATTTATTCCGGCTAGATTGCGAAAATACCCCTATGTGCGCCGCCGCCGCCGATAAAAGCCAACGGCGCGCCGCCGTGACGCCGCCGCCGCCGGGACAAAAGTGACCACTACGCCGCCGCCGCCGATTATATGACCGGCGCACAGGTCTATAATTCGATTTGTATTCCGATTATCTTATGGTATGATTCGCAATTAGCAATTAAAAAACAGTTACGTTTAATGTAATTATGCTCTACCCGAAAACAAAATGGCGGCAAAAACTCCGCGTTTGGTGGGTGGCAATTTGTTTTTGATTTTTGTTGTTTTAATTTCGAAGCCTTCTTTCCATTTCTATGCCCTAAAAGCTTACTGTCAAGAGTCTGATAGAGATAAGATAAATTATTTCTACATTAATTACCTTTAACCCCCTTTAATTCATTGATATCTCATGAGGTAGACGGATTTCGGTCCCGCACGGTAGGCGCTAACAGACGCTAACCAAATCAAAATGAAGTGGAACACTACATGATTACATTTTGTTTAAATAGCCTAAAAGATGTTCATGTCCATGACAAAATTGGATAAGCCAAATTTATTCCGCAAAAATTAGGCTATTCGAAAACTATAGTTATTACTTGAAATATTCGGGTTATGAAATAAAACTTATTTGTTACGACATTATTATTATTATTATTATTACCAGACTAAGGCCGGAGTGGCCTGTGCTGCACATAAAAGTCTTCTCCATTTAGCTCGGTCCATGGCTGCACTTAGCCAACCACGCAGTCTGCGGAGGGTCCGCAAATCGTCCTCCACCTGATCGATCCACCTTGCTCGTTGTGCACCTCGCCTCCTTGTTCCCGTCGGATCGTTGTCGAGAACCATTTTCACCGGATTACTGTCCGACATTCTGGCTACGTGTCCGGCCCACCGCAGTCTTCCGATTTTCGCGGTGTGAACGATGGATGGTTCTCCCAACAGCTGATGCATTCGCCTCCTCCACGTACCGTCCGCCATCTGCACCCCACCATAGATGGTACGCAACACTTTCCTTTCGAAAACTCCCAGTGCACGTTGGTCCTCCACTAGAATCGTTCAGGTCTCGTGGCCGTAGAGAACTACCGGTCTTATAAGCGTTTTGTAGATAGTCAGTTTAGTACGGCGACGAACTCTATTCGATCGAAGCGTCTTGCGGAGTCCAAGGTACGTGCGATTTCCAGCCACTATGCGTCTCCGAACTTCTCTGCTGGTATCGTTATCGGCGGTTGTTACGACATGCCATGTTTATTGCGTTCAATTCCGTTAATTTCAAATTTCGATATTTAAAAAAAAGACAGTTCGTAAAATTTGTTAATATTCAGAATCATTTGTATAATTCTTATTTCTATTTATCTGTTTTAAATTGTTTCCTGCCTAGTACTTTTTGATTGATAGCAACTATGAAGTATTTGAATGGTTTATGTTACATAAGGATTTCTAAATGAAAAATGGTTACAACTTTTTTTCACGTTTCGTTTTCGGAGGGAAATGATAGCCTTTCGGTACACTTTTTTGTACGAGAAAGGAAAAAATCTAACAGGGAGTTCGCCATTGATCAATTGAATACATAACCTACCTTCCAAAAATATTCTAAACAAACAATACAAAATAACAGTAACACAAATGTAACCTAGATGAAAAAAGCAACTCAACTTAGACACATACATACAGCAAATCAGACAAATGTGTACATCAGCAAATGTGGACCTCATAGCAAATGAAGGATTAAGGGAAACAATGAATAATAAAAGTTAAAAGAAGAATTCAAATCCGTATATTTAATGGGCTAAACTATACACAAAATCACACAAAAGTATGACATACATAATGAGGAAAAAAATGCATAATACAAATGATGACGGAAGACAACAAACTAGTAGAAAAACTAATTGAAACCTGTTGTTGATATCTTAACATGCCTATGTATTTTATAACAGAAAGAATTGGACATAGTAACAGACGCAGTTACAGATTTTAAATGCAAATCATCTTGAAATCTGACAAGGTTTTCGTGCGTCAAATATATCATTACTTTTTCATTGAAATTCATTGACACGGATGGAATGATCGCCACAATAGTTTTACGTAATGTGCCTTTCATTTTAATCTGGGATTGTGCTTTCGGATTTTTAATGGAATTCTTCGAACATTTGCCCCGCAGCAACAACAGATTTTTACTTTCAGTCGTTATTTATTCGATTCAATAGGCGTCCACCTCACAAAAGTGGACGATTAATAAAAACTATTTTGAAACTGGAACTGATCGAGACAGGACCGGGTGGTTCAATAAACCGATTCGTGACACGCGCGAACGCGGCCACACTGGAACTAACAATAAATTAATACAGTTGAAAATCTCAAAATAACAAAACTTAATTTGAACGAAATCGCTCCTCCTGCACCTTCCGCACGGTCACTCCGAGACATACTGGACTTCCGTTTGTTCGTCAATTTTCAATTGTGCACATTCGCTCGATCTTGGAATGCTGATGGTATATGAATAAGTTCTCTCTAGCGTCACAACCTTCGACATCATTACGCTGAGCGATGACGCCCTAAATTCCCATTTTACTGTTGCCGGTTTTAACGTCGAAAAGCTTCCGAACAAAGTACACCTGAACGGACGTCGTCAAGACGATGACCACAATCTGCAGCAGGGACCACTTCTGCACGTAGGAATTGTTATCGACAATCAGCGCGTAATCGCGGGCTTCCTGGTTGCGCGAGTACGCCTGGTGCTGGAACATGGAATTCAGGTTGCGTTCCACGGTTGATATCGTGTTCTGAAAGGAGGGTGAAGTGTGGAGACATGGCGTCAGTGATTAGAAAAACGAGCAAGCAAAGATAAGGTGAGTGATAAATTGTTGTTTTGTTATCTATGCTACATTGCTATGGTACTCTTTCGTGATGTTTCAAGAAGAATGAAAAACACAGATAGTTAGAAATGGTTCAGTATGAAACATATTTATGTCATGTGTGCTTTACACTCTTGTCATGACAATCTTTGGATTCCTAAAAACTTTGGTATTTTTGTTTCTTCATTTCTGTGAATTTTTCCCAGCGCTAACGGAGAAACTGGCCAGCGACCCTCAGGCATAACCTAACCCGAGCAGGAGAAATTACCTCAATAATACCTCATTATGTTATTGATACCATATTCTGTTATGAACTAGCTTTGCATAAGAAATAATATACCAAGAAATAATACCAAAAATTATTATACAAAATACTTTAGGCATAAAATACTTAGGTACTTCAATACCAAACGAATAATAATTTGAGATGCGTTTGGTATTGAAATACCTAAGCATGTTATGCCTAAGGTATTTTGCATACTAATTTTTGGTATTATGTTTTAGTATTTTATGTAAGGCTAGTTCATACCAATTTCTGTTATCGAGGTCGTCGCTCCAGCTCGGGTAGGACCTTGCGCAAGCAAAGAGTACAATACATAATAATAACCAAGGAAAATTATAACTACACACAAAACGTTTAAAATTTAGTTGGTACATAAAATTAAGCCGGTCGATAAAACAGGATATCAAATCACGGTCTTCCGTGGTGGGAGTCTCCATCGTTAAACTTTAGCCGGGTGGCCAACCGTGTACGGATGTCCAAGAATCCAATTCTTGAATCGCGCTGCTCTCCGGAGTTCTATCGCTGCAGCCACATAGGTAACCCAACCTTAGCGCATAACATCGATCCATAAAACAGATTGAAAAGGAGAAACTTTTCAGAGCTAAGCACTAAACTGTCCGGAGCGGAGGATTTCCGCAATAAACTGGATCAGAACGTCAGTTGAACGATCACAATATTCAGATCGCATTTAAAAACAAAACAAAAAAAATAGCAGAAAGCTTCCGTATTTTTGCAACACAGGACTTGGTCGGTTGGTATCAAGATGAATAGACAATGTTAGCGAAATTGGGGAAGAAACGCAGCCATGGGGACTGTGGGGAGCGTGGGGACTTACAGGACTTAAAGACTTACTCCGTGGATGGGACTTATACCCGGGTTGGGGTGCCCGGAAAGTCCAAGTTGGATCTAGATCTGGTGGTACAGTCCTCCATCTTTGAGGAAGCAGATGAGAACAGATTAGGCTGGCCATATCGTCAACTAATGCATCTCGTATGTTTGTCCCGTAGCTGAAGCGAGGAATGTAAAAATTTTGACATCGGCAGATCAGATGTTCCACTGAGTTTGGTACTTCGCAGATGTCACAAACGGTACGAAAGGTGCGTCGTACCGTTTGTGACATCTCGGTACGTCGTCGGTACGTCGAAATTATGTGAGTATCGGATGTGGCCGGTGCGGAGGCGGGAGGTAACTTGCTGGTCCGAGACTGGACATGATGTTTCAGGGTGTTGTGGATCGTTTGACCTTCAGCAATTGCGCGATTCTGGAAGCAGCCCATTGGTTTTCCCAATCCTGGCTGACGATCTTTTTGACGTCAGCCGAGAGAACCGTTGTTGTGAAACGCCGGGCTTGGTGACCGACTCCAGCCAGAATGTCCGCAGTGACGTTTCCTGGCACCCTACAGTGCCCGGGAATCCAGGCAAATGTTGTCGACTGGTGTTCGCTAGAGAGGATGGCCTGGATTAGTCAGAATTAGGATCGGTTTGTCGGAGGGGGTAGTAGCGGCAATCAACAGATCTGCGGTTTCCGCCGAGAAAACGCTGCATTATGCAGGAAGACTGTCCGAGTCCGTTAGGTTGCTCCCTGTAACGCCTAAGCCGACCACTTCTCTCGAAAGGAAACCGTCAGTGTATCGATGTTCATGGTCCCTAAACTCGGTGTTTAGCAACTCGGCGACCGATCTTCGAAGAGCTTCCGTATTGTCCCCTCTTTTGAAGCGCTTCGTAATGGAGCTGGTTTTGTTGGCTGTGGAGGAGTGCCAGCTGCTTGCTGCTTGCACACAATGACGCAATGGGAGGACACCTTATTCGGCGCAGGCAGCCTCAGGAGGTGTGGAAGGAAGAAGTCCAGAAGCCACATGGAGGTATTGGTTGAAGACTAGGGAGAGTATGTTGACAAGCTCACAACGTGGTACACAAGTCAGTTCCAGTCCGTACAGCAGTCTGCTGTCAATCAGCGCTTGGCCGATACGATACCAAGTGTTCCCCGAGAGAAACCCCGATAGTCCGGCCATACATTTGTCGGATCAGCGGGGGTATACTGTACTCGTGAATCATACTTTACAAGGTAGTGCCTACTTGATGTATATTATACAGTCGACTCTCTACATCTCGATGTTCTATATCTCGAT
This sequence comes from Armigeres subalbatus, assembly GCF_024139115.2. NCBI lineage: Eukaryota > Metazoa > Arthropoda > Insecta > Diptera > Culicidae > Armigeres > Armigeres subalbatus. The sequence continues at coordinate 59,173,311 of NC_085140.1, forward strand.
ATCTCTCCTTATGTCGATGGTTCCCTCAGTCCCTTCAATCTACATACATTTGGGCTTTCTACATCTCGATAACCTCCCTATATCGATATCTCTCTATCTCGATGTGTTCTGATCATTTTTGTTCAGGATTCACTCTCCTTATGTCGATATGTTCAAATTTTTAGGCTACTACACCATCTTTGGACAATAACAAACACATCAACAACAGGAAGCGACATTGTCGTTTTTCATAGCAACGAGCTGTTTTGGATCTAGGAGGGACACGGCAGGTATTTGCGTCTGTTCGTCATACTCTCGAAAACCAATAAAAGAGACGCTATTTTGTAAAACTCATACATACCAAATCGTAAGCTCAGGAGAAACGTTCTGCTATAGTGGAGTTCTAGCAAATGTACGTTGCTTTCGTTGGTTTTAGCCCCTACGACGATGGACGGAAATATCTGCCGTGTCCCTATCCATTTTAATTTTCCTTTCATTCCTCGATCTCTCCCTATCTCGATGGTCCTTTCAATATCAAGATGTGGAGAGGCGACTGTATTATTTTTATTCATACGGACCATTTTGTATTAAAATTTAAAGTATGAAAAATGAAAAATCTTCTAAGCGCTGTCTTAAAAGATATCAAACATAAAAGTTAATTAGCGATACATATCCACATTCTTCCAACCGTCACTGTGCAGAGATAAAAAAACAACATCATCAGCTACCCTCCCGTTACATACCGTAAAGTTGTTCATGTTGACGTTGAGTTCTTCGATTTCCTTCGTGTACTTCTCCCATTCGTCGTATCGAATGACCGTCAGATACAGATTGACCATCTTGCTGGCGAACTTTGCAAACTGATTGTCTATACAGACGGCATAGTAGCCTCCCATCGAGGAACCATCTGTGTAATCACTGGATGCCTGCCACTGGTATGGGTGTACGATTTCACCTCGCGGATTCCGCACCGCAAATCCGGCCATTCCATCGCCGCCGCGAATCACCTAAAAGACGATCCGGACCTCGTTAGCCGATGTATTTTGCCTCTAAAGCGAATTTCCACACCACATGCGAGACCTACCTGAAAGCTAACATAGAAAGTGCTACCCGGCTGCACGTACTGGTAGTAGCAGTCCTCCTTTCCTGCTTCGATGTGCACTTTATAGTCCATGGCCACGGCCGGTAGGGTCTCGTACCAGGGCCGATTCTGTTCCGTTTCCTGTGACCCCACCAGCTGGAGCAGGTATCCTCCGAGCAGGCCGAATATAACCAACGCACCGCATAACGTCGTGTGCCACGTAAAGGATTTCGATGCGTTCATACTTTCGACTAACAAACAGGCAGTAAGCAGTTTCACTCTCGATAGTGTCGCAGCACTTGCTGCTGGCTATTGGAACAACACAACACTAACCGAATAAGCTCGCTCAACTGGTGCTCCTTTCACCGTCTTTGCCTGCACTAGTTGTTGTGTCTGGCGGCGTATGTTCCATGCAATAAGCTAGCCTTTGGAAAATTGCTTTAGACGATGTAGCCTCTTTGCAGGTTGATAATGGACACGCATGAGCTATGAAAGGGAGAGTCGTATGAATTGAACCAAAGAACGAACCAGTGACTACTCGATCCAGCAGTAAAGGTCTTAAGCAAACTCTTGTTTTAACTTGAAAATAAAAGGACAAGGATGATTTGAAATCCAGCCCTTTTCTGAAGTAGGGATCTTCAAGTATAGTTATTTTCTAGAATATACGAACATCCATATCAATGGTAAAATCTCAAAATTAGTTTAAAACTGCACCGTTGTATTGAGACAGATTCAAGAGAGCCAGATTTTGGTTGAAAATTGCCAACGCGTTGCAACGACATTACCGTGCCAGTTTCTGAGCTGGCTTTCACGTGGTATGAAATTTACATGGCCCTACGCACGTTTCCCTTATTGCATCAACGTGATTTTTCATAGATTACAACTTTTCAGTTTCAGTGTCCAGCTTTGAAAAACCATGACATCATCAATCAAATTAATTGTCAATTTCATTTCTTGAAGTTGCATGCAAAGATTCGTATAGTTGTACAAATTGGTACAACATGCAAATAAAGTTCGAGTCAAATTGAGACGCAACACATAATTTATCTTTATGATGTTCGACAGACAATAAATCGTTGTTATTATTGATGCATAATCGATTTTGGAGTTCCGTCAAAAAATCCAAGAACTTGCTTCGATAAAAGTAGATAGAATTTATCTAGGTATATATCTGGTATTCTCCGATTTTTAAAAAAATTGAAACAAATGTCGATTTCTTTTCTTTTTATATATTTTTTATATTTATTTATTCAAAAGTTATTGGACAAATACAATTATTTTTAAATTTGTATTTCTCCCCTTAGAATTGTGTTAGATCAAGAATTTCAGGTTGATTTTTTAAACACATCTAATGAGTTTTATTTTTATATTTATTTCATATAGTTTTTTGAAGAAGAAATAATTTTCATTAACCATTCGTATAGGTTCTTTAACCGAATGCTGAAAAAATAGCGTAAAATGTGAGAGCATTTTATAACACCTCCCCCTACATACATGCAATGGTAGTAGTGTTCGAAATTCTCATGACTTTGCTTATACATCTCTGGAATGTTTATTTTGGCTTAGTCCAGTTCGTACAAACATTGATAATGGACGAGGTAGGCTAACAGTTGTGATGTGAATGGCATACACCGAGAACGAAAAAATAATAATTTATAGGGGAAGATCCATTAATTACGTAACGCAAAAATTGAACTTTTCCAACCCCCCTCCCCCCTATGTCACACTTTTTGTATGAAGCATCTGCAAATTTTGTATGGATCGTCACACTTCACTCAACCCCCCCCTCCCAATTCTAAGCGTTACGTAATTTGTGGACGTTCCCTAGCCAACTGCTACAGGAGTCAAATAAGGTTTATGTGTTTCTACATATACGTTATGCGGATTCATATAGCCATTATATTGGAAATGCTATAATCAAATGTTGTGTATGCCACACATAAGCATAATGATTTTTATGCCGCCGACTAACACCAATTGCAAGAGAGTTCGTGGGGCAGTACCAAGCGGGATTTATGGGCGAACTCTCTACCACGGACCAGGTGTTCGCCGTACGTCAGGTATTGCAGAAATGCCGCGAATATAACGTGCCCAACTGCCCACACATCATCTATTCATCGACTTCAAAGCCGCAGATGATATAATCGATCGGGACCAGCTATGGCACCTAATGCACGAAAACGGATTTCCGGATAAGCTGATACGGTTGATCAAGGCGACGATGGATCGGGTGATGTGCGTAGTTCGAGTTTTAGGGGCATGCTCGAGTCCCTTCGAAACGCGCACAGGGTTACAGCAAGATAATGGTTTATCATACCTGCTATTCAATATCGCTTTGGATATAGTGGGAAGGTCGGAAAAATCGAAAATTTCCATATTTTGAAGAAACATCTAACATTTTGGCGAAGCAAAACGCCCTCGTGGCACTAATCTACAATGTACTTGCGTCTCCACGCACTGTCCATACCAGAATGCTGATTCGCCGACGCGTGGTGCTTTGTTCCCTAGGAGCTGCCACCTAAAAGGCGTTTTGCCTCATGAGTTTTCCGGCAACAGAATATCACCACTTTTTTTAAATGTAAATTATATCAATATGACTGAGATTTTTCACATTTTTTGAATGGCATCAACTAGCTATCTTGTTTAACTGTTGCATAATGTAAAAATACTCATGAATAGCGTTACAAATAAGACAATAAAGCAGTGTTTGCTTAGCTAGGGCATATAATCGGAAGACTGCGGTGGGCCGGACACGTAGCCAGAATGTCGGACAGTAACCCGGTGAAAATGGTTCTCAACAACGATCCGACCGGAACAAGAACGTGAGGTGCCCAGCGAGCAAAGTCAAACGTTCAGGTGGAATACGATTTCCGGACCCTCCATACCAATGGTTGGCGACGTGCAACCATGGACCGAGCTGAATTGAAAAGACTTTTATGCACTGCGGGCAGCAGGGACTATGTCCAAGGGCTTGACGATCCCTTCCCAGGCCATCAGCGAGTTGTGGGGCTTGCCTAGGATGTGGTGGGGTTTGACAGTAGGCCCTGTTAAATTCCTATAAAAAGCTGCATGTATCCGCAAGTAGGCCCCACCAAAGCGACCGTGTGCCGCTCAAACCACACAAGCCCAAGTCCTGGTGTTAGGTGGAACGCTAAACAGCCCTGACACGACGGCCCTCCGACGAGACAGAAGGTTTGCGCAGGCCCAATAAGCCGCCTGGAAAACCAATAATTACGAACAATATAAGAGATAATGCGACTCGATATAATCGGCAAAGACCCAGGCGACGAATACAGGATCACGATTAGAAGCTTGGAACATGGAACTGCAAGTCGATAGGTTGCGCAGGTTGCGACAGGATGATCTACGATGAATTACATTCCCGCAACTTCGACGTCGTGGCGCTGCAGGAGATTTGCTGGACAGGACAGAAAGTGTGGAAAAGCGGGCATCGAGCGGCTACCTTCTACCAAAGCTGTGGCACCACCAACGAGCTGGGAACCGGCTTCATAGTGCTGGGTAAGATGCGCCAACGCGTGATTGGGTGGCAGCCAATCAACGCAAGGATGTGCAAGCTGATGATAAACGGCCGTTTCTTCAACTACAGCATCATCAACGTGCACTGCCCACACGAAGGGAGACCTGACGACGAGAAAGAAGCGTTCTACCCACAGCTGAAGCAGACATACGATGGATGCCCACTGCGGGACGTCAAAATCGTCATCGGTGACATGAACGCACAGGTAGGAAGGGAGGAAATGTATAGACCGGTCATCGGACCGAATAGCCTGCAGTATCGGACGACAAAGGCCAACGATGCATCAACTTCGCAGTCTCTCGCGGAATTTTCTTCCCCTCAAAAAATCCACAAGGCCACATGGAGATCACCTAATCAAGAAACGGAAAACCAAATCGACCACGTTCTAATCGACGGTAAATTCTTCTCCGACATCACGAACGTCCGCACTTACCGCAGTGCGAATATTGAATCCGACCACTTCCTCGTTGCAGTATGCCTGCGCTCAAAACTCTCGACGGTGTACAACACGCGTCGAAATCGTCCGCCGCGGCTTAACATTGGGCGGCTACAAGACGGCAGACTAGCCCAAGAATACGCACAGCAGCTGGAAGTGGCACTCACAACGGAAGAGCAGCTAGGCGCAGCGTCTCTTGAAGATGGCTGGAGAGATATTCGACCCGCCATTGGTAGCACCGCAACCGCTGCACTTGGCACGGTGCCCCCGGATCAGAGAAACGACTGGTATGACGGCGAATGTGAGCAGTTAGTAGAAGAGAAGAATGCGGGATGGGCGAGATTACTGCAACACCGCACGAGCACGATATAAACGGGCGCGGAACAGACAAAACTCGATTTTCCGGAAGAAAAAGCGCCAGCAGGAAGATCGAGACCGTGAAGAGACGGAGCAACTGTACTACGCTAATAGCACACGAAAGTTCTATGAGAAGTTAAACCGTTCAAGTAAGGGCCACGTGCCACAGCCTGATATGTGTAAGGACATAAACGGGAACCTTCTTATGAACGAGCGTGAGGTGATCCAAAGGTGGCGGCAGCACTACGAAGAACACCTGAATGGCGATGTGGCAGACGACGATGGCGGTATGGTGATGGATCTGGGAGAACGCGCGCAGGACATAATTCTACCGGCTCCGGATCTCCAGGAAATCCAGGAGGAGATTGGCCGGCTGAAGAACAACAAAGCCCCTGGGGTTGACCAACTACCAGGAGAGCTATTAAAACACGGTGGTGAGGCACTGGCTAGAGCGCTGCACTAGGTCATTACCAAGATTTGGGAGAAGGAAGTATTGCCACAAGAGTGGATGGAAGGTGTCGTATGTCCTATCTACAAAAAGGGCGATAAGCTGGATTGTAGCAACTACCGCGCAATCACATTGCTGAACGCCGCCTACAAGGTACTCTCCCAAATTTTATGCCGTCGACTAGCACCAATTGCAAGGGAGTTTGTGGGGCAGTACCAGGCGGGTTTTATGGGCGAACGCTCCACCATGGACCAGGTGTTCGCCATTCGCCAAGTACTGCAGAAATGCCGCGAATACAACGTGCCCACACATCATCTATTCATCGACTTCAAAGCCGCATATGATACAATCGATCGGGACCAGCTGTGGCAGCTAATGCACGAACACGGATTTCCGGATAAACTGACACGGTTGATCAAAGCGACGATGGCTCTGGTGATGCGCGTAGTTCGAGTTTCAGGGGCATTCCGAATCCTTTCGAAACCCGCAGAGGGTTACGGCAAGGTGATGGTCTTTCGTGTCTGCTATTCAACATCGCTTTGGAAGGGGTAATACGAAGAGCAGGGATTAACACGAGCGGTACAATGTTCAATAAGTCCGTCCAGCTATTTGGCTTCGCCGACGACATAGATATTATGGCACGTAACTTTGAGAAGATGTAGGAAGCCTACATCAGACTGAAGAGGGAAGCCAAGCGGATCGGACTAGCCATCAACACTTTGAAGACGAAGTACATGATAGGAAGAGGTTCAAGAGAAGACAACGTGAGCCACCCACCTCGAGTTTGCATCGGTGGTGACAAAATCCAGGTGGTAGAAGAATTTGTGTACTTGGGCTCACTGGTGACTGCCGAAAATGATACCAGCAGAGAAATTCGGAGACGCATAGTGGCTGAAAATCGTACGTACTTTGGACTCTGCAAGACGCTCCGATCGAATAGAGTTCGCCGCCGTACCAAACTGACAATCTACAAAACGCTTATAAGACCGGTAGTTCTCTACGGACACGAGACCTGGACGATACTCGTGGAGGACCAACGCGCACTGGGAGTTTTCGAAAGAAAAGTGTTGCGTACCATCTATGGTGGGGTGCAGAACGGTACGTGGAGGAGGCGAATGAACCACGAGTTGCATCAGCTGTTGCACCATCCATCGTTCACACCGTGGAAATCGGAAGACTGCGGTAGGCCGGGCACGTAGCCAGAATGTCGGGCAGTAATCCGGTGAAAATGGTTCTCGACAACGATCCGACGGGAATAATAAGGCGACGTGCACAGAGGGCAAGGTGGATCGATCAGGTGGAGGACGATTTGCAGACGCTACGCAGACTGCGTGGTTGGCGAAGTGCAGCCATGGACCGAGGTCTGTCTCCGTGATCTCTCCTTTAGCAACGATGATGATGATGGTCCCGCTACATACCCCTACAAAGGTTGTAATTACATTAAATTCGCGCCTAAAAGGGAAGACACCTGCCCACCATCGTCCAGCAACGCCCGCTGGTCCCGGTGGACGACGATCGTCCGCATAGCCGAGATTTCTGGCCGCACAGCTGGCTATTTTGCTCCCGTCATCACCAGTAGCAGCGGTATGTACCGGCACAATCATTTAGATTAGGTTACACTTACAGGTTACAGGTTACAACAAATTTACACAAATTTATTACACAGAACAACACGCACACGCAACAAGTAGGAACAAATAAAATGCATAAGGAATATGAAAGTTCCTCTGTTGTTAGTTTTCGTTTCCGCGAAAAACCCTTGATTACCCAGTTGTTAGCCGACCCTGGGAGTGCCGGAGAGTCTCTTGTGTCCTGATCTATTACTCCTAGTTGACGATTCAAGACATTTAATTTCAATTTTGGCCATGGCTTTGATACTTACTTTACAAATTTTCCGAAAACATGTATTTTGTTTGTTTACTTCGACCATATAAATTTGTCATCGGATAATATTAAAGTCCCTGGATAATGCCTTGTAATATCAAAGGAAGCAGATACAATAAACATGAAAATGCAAATCCACCGCTTTAAAGCTATGTCCAATTAGAATCCGGAATTATTTATTGTATTGCAGCGGCACGGAAAGTGACCGCTGCAAGAATTCTTTTACAGCGGTTTGTCTACCTAGGCGCCCACTTGCTGTGGTATAAATTTCACGATGTTTCGTGCAGCGAGTCCAAAATGAATCGCCTGCTTTGAGCGTGCTTACAGCGGCACACTAGGAGTTAACTTTTGGAAATCAGTATGGCGAAAAGCATCTAATGTTTAATATCTCGAAAATGAGCACCTTAATCGAAAAAATATTTGGTAGGCGTAGTAGCGGACACCTTCCTACATAACTGGTACCAAATAGTTTTTCGTTGGAAGTTACAACTGTTGAGAAAACCCGCGTTAGATGCCTTTCGCCATACAAACTTCGGATGGTTAACTCATGCTGGCTATTTTGCACATATACGTTAGCGCCTGGGTGCTGGCAGCGGCTGGTAGGAAACCAGCCACTGTATTTGATTCATTATTCCAGATGGAAGCCGAAAGGAGAGAAAAAAATCTGCACAACCACGTTGATAATCCTGCTCATCGACGATGGAACCTACGTCAAAATGGAATTCGGACAGCTTTCTAGCCAAAAATTCTACATGGCGACGGCACGTGGAGTAGCTTCTGCGAAGTTTAGGTTTGCTTTTTGGACAAACTTGCAAAAAAAAACAGATGATTTTGGCAAGGGATATGCAGCTGTGGAGCAAAGACCTGTGTGGGAAGAATATCAGTGTGGAAGCCAGTGGAGATATATCAGCTTCCACATTGATATTCTTCCCTCCCCCTTCATACGGGAGCTTAGCAGAAAGAAGGTCGTGCGATATGTGCCATCACAAATATTGCCCTCCGCTCGCTTTCAAATCAAATCGCCTCTAATTCTATCATGAACATGTACGTCTAGGTTCGGAAGATGATATTAGCATTTCCATATCATTGTCAATCATATTGATAATATTCACATTTCAAAAAAGTGGTGATGTTTCGTTGCCGGAAAACTCATGAGGCAAAACGCCTTTTAGCAGGCAGCTCTTGAGGAACAACGTACCATGCGTCAGCACATCAGCATTCTGGTATGGACAGTGCGTGGAGATGCGAGTACATTGTCGGATAGTTCCACTAGGGCATTTTGCCTCGTCGGAATGTTAGATGTTTCATCCAAACGAGGAAAATTTCAGTTTTTCCTACAATCCTATCCAGTATTTTGCGCTCGGTAATGGCGGCGTGAGTTCCCTACAGTTTGACGTTCAAGAGGTAGAAAACATTGGAACTCATCTAGTTAGAAATGGATAATGAAAAATTTGAATAACAACAAACGTCAACTACTTTGAACGAAAACAAGCATTTCCAACGGGATTTGATTTTGGTTAAACGAATTTCATCCATATTTTCTCATTTTCAGGGATAAAATAGGCCAAACCAAGATGATGTAAGAACCTTAGGCCAAACAAGAACCGCTTAATGAACGACTCCTGAATATTTTTCCCTAGATCTTTGGATGATGCTCCAAGGACTTTGTAAAACATCTGAAATATCTTCATGCGAGCGATATCTTCAAGTCACAAAACCGGTTAATTCCCTTCATATGAATACGATTTTAGAAAGATGAACTTTGATATAATAGCCGTTCGCCGTTAACTGCAAAGTTATGCAATGAATGGGGAATGTTTCAGAAGACTTTAGAGCCCACTGAAATACAAATTCATTAAAATCCACCATCATTCTTACTGTATTCAATTGGACGACTGTGCTCACTTAATTCGAACAACATCAAGACACTCTACTAATAGAATTAGTTATTTTTTCCAAGAATGCATAATTATATATAAAATATTTTTTGACATACCTAATGAAATACTTTTTAATTTACTATGAGCACACTAATTTGCGATGGAAATGAGTAATATTGGTTGAATTCAAGGTTGTACCGGTTGCTCCTTCATGCAAGAAAATGAGAAGGCTACCATATAAAATAGAGAAAAAATATCTTGAGAAAATTATACAGAAGATGTCTTCAAAGCATTTCTTGTTTGGCTTGTCGTACGCCTGAAAATGAGAAAATATGTAGATAATTGAAGCATTTATAAACATAAGAACAAATCCAAATGGAAATCCTTGTTCTTTCTCATGATAGTTGACGTTTATTGTCAAATTTTAATAATCCATTGCAAACTAGATGAGTTCTAATGTTTTCCACCTCTTGAATGTCAGACTGGAGGGAACTCACGTCGCCATTACCGACCGCAAAATACTGGATATATTATTTTGACACTTTTTTCACCTAACCTTCATAATTTCACGTCTAGTTTTATTGACTATCTCAAACATGGTAAATACAAGTGAATACCAGAAAGTCGTTTTGCTCCGGGGGGCGTTTTGGGGCCTCTTCCCCTATACTGATTTTGATCTTTAAAATAATTGAAAACCAAGAAGAACACGATAAAACAAGAAGATTTTTCCATGTGCAATTGCGATAAAACTAGCATTGAAATTATGGTGAAGTTTTGATAGCCAGCATTGCTTACAAGTTAACAATATTGATTTAAGAATCGCATGGCAAATGAGTATTACTATCTTATCTATAAAAATGAAATGGTCTGTGTTCGTATCCGCATAACTCGAAAACGGCTGGATGGATTTTTTTCATTTCTTCACATTCGTTATCGTTTCCGACGGGTTTATATGATATTTCCTTATGCGAAAATCACGGGTAAGATGGAGTAAATCGTGCAAAAAGTAAGAATCGTATGGAAACTTCGCATGGGCAGTTCACAACACGCATTTTCGCCTACTATGCAGGACAACGTCTGCCGGGTCGACTAGTTTGAGATAAAATAAGAAATAATCATTTAGAAATTTCCAAACATTTTGTTTTTATCTTTTGGCCAGTTTTTGGGGTAAATATTCCTTAGTGGGGCGTGTGGATGTCCATCGGCACTTCCTATTTATTATTTTGATGCTTTCGCCTAACCTACATAATTTTAGGTCCAGTTTTGTTACGGCTATCTCAAACACAAATATGAGGGAATATTCAAATGTCGCAAAAAGACGGAAAGGATTACAAGTTCAATCAAGAAATAAGGGGCCTCATTGCGCATCTCCGTCCGACAGCTCTTTCGTATGACAGTTTGCTCGTTTCGAGTCTAGGTGCGCAATGCCACCCAAGGTTGATTTCTCCAGCATAAGTACTAGAATGCTAATGACGCTGTTAGCAGTAACATGTTTTTCCGACACATGGGGTCAAATTGCTCAATATAACCGTTTATTCGCGTTGGTACTTTCGCACAGGATGTTGAAATACGCTCTCTTGATGCTCTTAATCGCCTTGTCTAAGGCTTCAAGTGCTTCAAATGGCGGATCGAATATCTCTTCAGACGACTTTAACGGCTGCGCCTAGCTGATCTTCCGTTGTGTTGGGAGTGCCTCTTCCAACTGCTGCGCGTAGTCTTGGACTATTCTACCATCCTGTAGCCGCTCAATGATTAGCCGGTTCGACTTCGACGCATGTTGTACACTGCGGTAAGTGCGGACGATTAGAACGTGGTCGATTTGGTTTTCCGTTTCTTTGTTAGGTGATCTCCATGTGACCTTGTGGATTTTCTTGCGGGGAAATAAATTGCTTGACCACCATTCCGCGGGAGGCTGCAAAGTTTATGCATTAATGCATTTGATCTTCAAGTTGCGAATTTTTGCGTCAATCGGCATTTCGCCCAGCACTATACCCGGTTCCCAACTCGTTAGTGGTGCCATAAGTTAGGTAGAAAGTAGCCGCTCGATGACCGCTTTTCCTCACTTTCTGTCCTGTCTAGAATAGATACTAACAGGTAACTAAATTCATTATTTGCATACGTATTTATCTCTTTTGTTAAACAATAATTGATGTATAATTCAATCAGTCATTTCATTATATGTCATCGATGTTCAATTTAAAAAATGAGCGACATTAGGAAAATTTCATTTCAGCTATATTTGCTAGGAATATATTCCTGAGAATCATTATGGTTTGTGATGCAGGCTGTGCCAAATGTTCCCAAATAAGCACTACCTACTTGTTTTTTATCGCACGTTTCAATTTCGTTAGATCTTAAGTGTATAAAATAAGGCTACTTGACGGTAAATATCAGTGCCATGTGCGTCACAGATTTTGCGTTCCACACTCACATGTTTCTTCCGTGGAGCATTTTCACCTTCAGCACAGAAAAGTTATTTACAAACTTCCAACCCATGCTTTTCGCTCTACATTCTCTACAATGCAATACACCCTAAATGAAGATATCGTCGAATGAATATCTGTTGGGGTGGTGTGTTAGTAATTTCCTCACCAGTCGAAAGCTTTTCTTTATTCTCAGTCTTGCTTGCTTACCACGACCAGCATCATAAATTCAGTTTAGTCCAAAGACGAAGACTATCTTCGAGCATCCGCCGTCCATATCGTAGTCGTCATTACCATTTCTTGCGCATCTGATCGAAGTCTAACTTTCTGTCTGGACAGAAAACTCGAGTGTGATCGGACAAAGATTATTGGCAAATGTTGCAAACTACTCAAAAAACAGCACATAAACTGTTCATGAACAATTAGAGATACGAAAATAGCAAGGTGACTTCGCAGTACACAGAAAAAGCTAATCTCTGAGATTGTGTGATTGAATTTTTCTTTCTGTCTGGTTGCCTAAGGTGAAAATCATACTGCAAAGAAGGGCAAAGCAAAGCGAAACAGTTTGAAATGCGTAATTATTTTCGCTGCTTCGCACTTCCTTTGTGTTGAAATGGGAGGCCACGAAGCGTGAAAATTGAATTTTCCAACAGGCAGTGTCGTCTCTTCCGTCATCATAATCCTCTGTTGTGGGGTAAATTGGGGTGGTAATATCGATCCAGGTCAAACAGTGGTGGATGTTGGGAGTTTATTGCAAATTATTTCCTATTTTTCATAGAAAAAAAAGAGCTAATATCACAAGTGATGACAAAGGAGTGATAGCCTTCAGGGTGATTGTGCAAGAGGAAGGAAAAAGCAAGTGAAAACTTTTTAATGAAAAGTGCAGAATAGAAGAAGAGAAAGAAGCATGAAGCGAAAGAGATGCGCAGCATAGCTACGAAGAAAAAGTAGAACGTAAACAAAAACATAAAAATCATAAAAAATAACACAAAGAAAGGACTTCAATTTGGGTGGCTGTGTTGTTTGGGTCTACGGAGAAGTGAGCTGTAACGACCACAAATATAACGTTGTACGATCGATGGTGTGCGTATATTCAACAGCGAGGATACAGCAGTGACATCTTGTGAGCAGTGGGTGGTATTTCGTGTTGCAGGTGGAGTTTTCACGGTGTAGTTAGGACGCTTTTCACCCAGAAGGTTTTGACGTTTCGATGCACTAACACATCCGTCACGCAAGGTCGTTCAATGCTGGAAAACGGTGAGCTGGATTCATAATATGTATAGTTCAGTGCGTGTGTGTGAGAGAGAGCATAGAAGTGCATCTCGTGAGTTCTATGCTAAACACGGTGTGCTTCGGGAAAATATTATATATATTATATTAGGATTTATTAGTATTTATTAGGGAAATATTAGGATATCATTTTTAGATCTAATCTTTTCCTGCCATAAGATAAATTAGTGTGCCGCCAGCAGTAAATTGTATTCCGACTTCCGTGGAAATCGACTTCCGAATTTCAATTTGGTACCAACGACTTTGTCAGCGACAAAACAAGCTCGATTTTGTGACAGTACACCGTGCAGTGCTGCATATTTATTTTAATTTCCGTGTGAATCTCGTCGGAAGTGGGGCAGTTCATCAACGCCATACAAACAGTTTTGGTCTAAAGGCACAATAGTACTATTCTGCTGTAATCTTTAAAAAGTTACGTATACGCTATTTTCCAAAAATGTTGTTAACGAATAGTACTCGTTAACTCTTTTACAGAAAAATGGAACACTTGTAAATGCTGTAATTGGGCACATACGTCACTTTTTCAGAAAACGACATACGTTTGAAATCTGCAAGTCTAAATGACATCTAAATTGTATTCATTTTGAATTGAAAATTTGATAGTTGTAACAGTTTTGCAGTTATCAGACCGCTAAACTTCGTCGACTGTCGACTGACAATCATTTGACGTCGAAAATGCGTTGCAGTTATCGAACGGCATTCGCTAACTGAAACGTAAACATTTTGCAGTTATCAAACGGCTAGTGTATTCCCTTAGGGGCCTTCCTTAGCCTAGCGGTAAGATGCGCGGTCTGAAAATGGTCTCGACTTCCCTGGGCATAAAAGTATCATCATGTTAGCCTCATGGTATACAAATGCAAAAATGGTAACTTGGCTTAGGAAACCCCGCGGTTAATAACTGTGGAAGTGCTGAATGAACACTAAGCAGCGAGGCGACAATGTCCCAGTGGAGAATGTAATGCCAATATGAAGAAGTTGTTGATCTAGTTGAAAACTCAGCCGACAAAGTCATAGACCAGACCGGGATTCAAATGCAACTACCCAAGTAACACCAAGCATTACAATATTGCACATATAACAATCACAAATCGGCATTCTAAATGCTAATTGCATTAGATCAGTTTTAACGATGTGAAGTTACATTTATTTATCAACTGTCAGACAACGATATTGTAGATCCAGTTGAAAACCGAACTGAGCTCTCGCGACAATCGCATTTTCTCCCGTTTCCGGATGTCGCAATTGAATCACGAGTAGTGCGCATCTATGCCATAGCCGTGCGCCATCATGAGCACCACTCGCGATGCAGTTGCGACATTCGGAAATTGGAGAAAATGCGATTGTCACGAGAGCTCAGTTCGGTTTTCAACTGGATCTACAATACTCTAAATCAGCATTACGAGTGCACCGATGCATTACTGATGCTTTATTTCAACATGTCAAAGTAATGAACCATTAATTCGGTCTTATAATTGTCCTTTTCCACTTTAAGTCAACTTGTAGGGCTGTGTTTTTTACAAGCATATATATATAGCTTCATGGTTACTTGGGTATTTTAAGAAAATGAATCGCCTGCTTTAAGCGTGCTTACAGCGGCACACTAGGAGTTAACTTTCTGAAATCAGTATGGCGAAAGGCATCTAATGCTCGATTTCTCAAAAATAAGCACCTTCATCGAAAAAATATTTGGTAGGCGTAGTAGCAGACACCTTCCTACATAACCGGTACCAAATAGTTTTTCATGAAAAGTTTCTATTTTCGAGAAAACCCGCGTTAGATGTCTTTCACCATACAAATTTCTGGCAGTTAACTCATGCCGGCTATTTTGCGCATATACTATAGCGCCTGGATGTGGCAGCGGCGAGTAGAAAATCAGCCACTGCCAATAATTCATTGACAATTTACAATATTGTATAGGATTAAGCAGAACATAGTTGACCAACACTTTACACGGAAAGTCTTCTCCTGAATCTGTAAAAAAAATATTTGAGAAAAAGAACACCAACCGTAAGGTTTTTTGTTTTGAAACCACCTTTTCAACCCAGATTGGAGAGCCTTCTGATCGTTCAGATGGAAACGACGACCGTTAAACCTAATTCTATCGGAAACCAGTATCTACAACATTTATCGTTAGCTTAACAAAATCGTCGCCGAGTACACTTATAAGTACACTTACGAGTACACTTAATCTCCAACGATGTTATTGTCTCTGGCACTGATTATAATTATCCGAGTTAATGGACAATTGACGAAGACCTAAGCGCTTTACTTCCCATCGACGTTAGTACAGCATAAAATCAATTTATACAACCAATGATTGCATTCGTGACCAGGCATTTGTTACAACATCATTGAATTTTTAGATCCACCTACTTCCCTACTTTGTATGAACAATTATCGTCCATCGTAAACCGTTCGTTCTGCGGATTAATATGAAGCACAACCACATCAAGGACATTGACGTTCCAAATCATAACGACGAATTTATATTTATATGCTCAGCACCTTATGCTTAGGAAACATTCGCTATCAGCTAGGTCCCAGTTCCTAGACTTGATCAATCAAACTTGTCGTTAGCGTTGCCTTTCGGAATAATGGAAACAAATCTGTGTCATTCCGATTTCCAAAAGTTGTAACGGTTTATTCCAGTGGAGTCATCATAAAATATTGAAAAAGTAAAACGAGAACAAATTCCGCCTAAAAATCTGGCTTTAGCGCCAATCCTCAGAAAAGGATTTCCAAATTTCAATTATGGTTACCCGCTAGCTAGTCCGCCACGTCATGGTCCGAAAACCGTTCATGCGGAATCTGTTCTCTACACTTTCAATTTAACAATCGAGCCACAATCACTTTATTCGTTCTTCAAATCTATTCCGATTCAAACTATCTCACCACATTTATAAACAAAATTGAGTTGACTCAGCAACTCCTAGAAGAACCGACCGAATTGCGCTGCGAATCAATAACATAAAATATTTTTCTGATCGCATTTACACAATTCCACTTTAACTTACGTCGGTTCCAGTTGTACGTATGATACCGCTCGCCCCTTTCAGCCACACCACACGTTGCAAAATTATTTAATTACTCTTAAAATTTTGGTTGTAGTGACAACTACAAGTCCGAACCGACTCCTGCTGACCGTTGGTGGTGGGTGGGTATGCGGTACGATGCCGAAAGCACGTCCTGCTGCGAGAAGCGATCAGCCAGATGATGGCAACCGATGCGATGATCGCCCGATGCGAATCCATCCTACCCAGGCTTGGGTGTTCGGCTGCAGCTGCTGCTGGCCTATTCAGGTGGTTATTTAGAAATTCTCTCGAGAATTTATTCGGATATTCCTCCTGAAATACATGTTGAAATTCCAGATATTCCGGAGGAATTTCGAATGGAAATTTCAAAGGATTTCTGGAGGATTTTCATAAGAAATTTCTGAAGATTTCTTGAAGGAATTCTCAAAATTATTTCTAAATGAAACTTCCGAAGAATCCCTGAAGGAATTTCAGAAGGGTTTTCTGAAGAAATTCGCGAAAGAAAGCTCAAAGGAAATTCCGGAAAATTTTCAAAAGGAATCTCCGAAGGTCTAAAAGTATTCCTGGAAGAGTAACTAATATAATCCGGATGAATGAGCGAATAAATTCTTATAATACTTTTGGGTTTTTCTTTTCGGCATAAAGTCTCAATTCCAGATTCAAAACAGTGTTTTCTTTTACTACCGTGGAAGTACCATATTTGACGCAGATCCAAACTTGACGCACTTTCATATCAAATAATTCATAAAACTTATTTTCCAAGCTAGACGTCTTTATTTGCTCTTCTTCTTTGCATATATTGCATAAAAAGCATATTATCGATGAAGAATTAACTTATCCGAATAAAATATATGGAGGTCATACTCATAATGCGTCAATTTTTCGCTTTCTTAGCCACAATGCTAAGGATCGAATGATCATTTTTTGCTCACAAAATGACTTTTGTGAGAATTTTCGACCCCTACCTACAAACAGCTGAGCATTATGAGTAAGCTTTTCCTTTTATGCTGAACATTGCAACATTCGAACGCATTTTTCAACCCAAAATGTTTTGCGTCAAATTAGGCTCACAATTCATTTTGATGTTCCTAATTAACCTTATCAGACGAATTTAAAATGCAGTGCTTAGAAACCTCAATAATATTCTTAGGAAAAGCAATATGTATTCATTTTATTTTAACTAAATCTCTACTACTTAGAATATTAATTAACATTGGATTATTCCACTCGTTTATTCCAGTGTCAAACCCATGGTAGTATGCCTTATGCTGTCTTCGATTCTGATGCGTTTTTTTTTCACGCGTTTTTTACACGGTATTTGGCAATTATGCAGTTTTTCTTTGCTGGTTTTTATTCTCGCGAGAAAATAATATTATATAATAAATTAGTATCACACAATTCAATTTACTTTCTCTGTACGAAATTCCAACAGGCCAAAAAAATGAACACATTTAATTAATTACTCTATTGCTATGCAAGCTACTAGTCAGGCAACCCTGAATAGGAAATCAAAGAAAAATATGCCTGGTTTTCTTATATAAGCTTCAGTTTACGCTAATAGTTTATTGAAAAAAATGTACCTATATAGACGGACAGCTCATATTTTTGAGATATATCTGCCAGTCAGGTAACATTTGCATATTGGTAGCTTCAACGTTGTTCTAAAAGGGTTCATATACGGGTTGCGTTCCTTGTATCCGTCTCAGTTTATAGATACAAAATTCCAGATTACCAAAGAAAGTGGTTTTTATTACAAATGCAACAGACCATATGTTTTGGCATGACTCTTACACCGAATTGAGAAGCATTTTGATTGATGTGTAGGGTACATGAAACTAACAAAACACTTACATGCCACATAGCATATAACCTGCAGAACAACTGAACAGAAATAAATGAAATGCTGCTTTGTAAAATGAATTAACTTGTTATTTTATACAGTGCACTGTAATTATATAATAAACAAATAAGGCGTTTATTTGATTGAGTTTTAACATAGTTTCAAAGTGCGTCAAATTAGGAACAACTTTGCGTCAAATAAGGAACATGGTAAAATTAGTGCGTCAAGTTGGGCACCTTAAGTACCACATAAACACATATATAAAAACTAAGAAATGAACTTATATTTCGAAGTTTCATTATTTGTACACATTCTATAATAGTAGAAAGCTCGTTATGCAGAATATTAAGCGAATCCATTTTGCAATTATTTTTTAAATAATGATTCTTTTCAAAATTTTCTTAACTGCGTCAAATATGGTGCCTCCACGGTACTGTTCGGATTGTCAAAGGAATCCCCGGATAAATTTTCTAAACGAATTCCCGAAAGGATTCCTTCAGATATTCCTGAAAGATTTCTTGCAGGAGTTTCTGAAGTAATTTCCGAATGACTTCCTGTAGAAATCTAGTTCATATTAAAATTCCAATAGCTATTTGACTAAAAATTCCATTTGATTTTTTTCGTTGATTGCTTTGATAATTATTTAGAAGATTCATTCAACAACTCCTTCAGAAACTCGTTAAGAAATGCTTTTCGAAACCCAATTTAGGTTGTACTTTGGAAATTCCTTCGAAAATTTATTCGGTAATTCCTCTAAGAATTTCTTCTGAAACTTCTCCCGGAAATCCTCCAGATATTCTTTCGAGAACTCCTCCAGGAATAATTTATAAAATTCCCCTGTAGCTCAGTTGAATACTCTACCATGGATTCTTTGGTAAACCTCCCAAAAATCCTTTGCGAATTTCTTCAGAAATTCTTTTCAAAATTCCTGCAGGAATTCTTCCGAAAATTTTGTTGGAATTTCCGAGAAATTTCCAAAGGATATTTAAAAGGATTTCTGGAGGAATTTCGCAAAAATATTTCTAAAGATTTCTTGAAGGAATTCTCGATAGGATTTCTAAATGAAGTTTTCGAAGGATTCGTGAAAGAATTTCTGAAGGGATTCCCAAAAGAATGCTCAAAGGGAATTCTGGAGAAATTTTAAAAAGAATCCCTGAAGGTCTAAAGGTATTTCTGGAAGAGTAGCTCAAATAATCCGGATGCATGAGCGAAAGAATTCCTATAAGAATTTTCGAAAGAATTCCTGGAGATCTGAAGAAATTCCTGAGGGAAATTTCGAAGGAACTCCAAGAAATTCTTACTAGAGTTTCTGAAAGAATTTCTTGAGAAAGTACTGGCAGAAGTGTGTAAACACATTACGAAGAAATTCCTAAAAGAATTCGTAAATGAATTTCGGAATGACTTTCGAAATTTTCTAATAATTCCAGTCTTTGAATTTTCGAAGGAATATTATGAGGAATATCCAATGGAATCCTTCAGTTTATTCTCGATTTTTTTTTTTAATTTGTCTTCGGAAATACCTTTCGAAATGTTATCGAAAATTCCTTCGGAAATTCTTCTAGGGATTCCTTCAAGAATTCATTTACAAATTCATTTCGGATTTTCTTTGGCATTCTTTTGAAAAATTCATTGCAAATTTATTTGGAATTCCAACGGAAAAGCTTTCAGGAGATTTCCTGTTATGAATTTTGAATGAAATTTTCGAAAAAAAAAGTCCTGGAGAAATTTCAGAATGAATTCTCAAAGAAATTTTTAGATGAAAGCCTGAAAGATTTTCAGATAGATTTGGCAACGCAATTCATAAATACAGGAATATACAATAATGGTATTTTGAATAGAATTTCCGGAGAAATTCCTAGAATTTCTTTGAAAATAACTTCGGAAGTTTCTCCAGGATTAATCGAAATGCTACAAAAATCAGTTATTTGTCTCTTGACAATTTTGCCGTATATAATTAAATTTCGGATAAATATTCGATGGGTCACGTTCCCCATCGTGCTCCACTTTAACTCAGCCAGTGGTGTTCATACGAAGCAATAGCGCAGCGCCTCCAGATTGGTGTTATGGTCCTATATCGCTTACTCCATACTGTCACTGCACCCAAAGATAATGATGTCATTTGTTTCTATCTTTGGTTTTTGAGCCTGTGCCGGGAATACCACTCGTAACCCTAGAAGCTTCCAACCCGATTTTATTACATAGATCACATCGGGGATTGTATGTCCTTCCAAATGTTTCTGTGGCCATCTGAATAATCTCTATACTGTTCAACCCTTCCGCTAGAGGATATTTGTAACCATTAAATATTGATTGCAAACGTTAGAAACTGAGACGAAAATCGGCAGAGAAAACGAGATTAACAAAACGAAGAATCATTTTTTGAAGAAAGGTGATTTACGCTTTCTCAGTGATGTTTCTGGTAATGGAAATAAGAGAATAATGTATTTGAAGTAGAAGTCGTTTCATATTTCACCCAGTGAAAGTAACATATCTATTCAAGCATAATTTTTCATAACGACGTATGTAACAAAAGTAAACAAAACGAGGTTTTCAATACAACGTGACAATCAAACGCGGCTTTATATAATACGCATCGATTTTACTGATTTCAGATCTTAAAATTCTTTAATTCAATCCTTTTACGAATCGACGTATGCAAAAATTTCTATTTTTGAAGTCTCACTGTTACATACGTCGCTTTAACATATGGGAACTAAGAGCGACCTATGTAACAAAAAAGCAAAACAAAACAAAACTGCAGTTGCGTCAATCGTGCACTATGGAAAACCGATCAATGTACACCGACGTACGTGCGGCATACCGGTGTATGTATGATTTTATCGTTTTTCACAGTGAATTTGAATGAACTGAGCTTTGATGTGAAGCACGCTTATTGCGTGTCATGTAATGATGCATGCCAGCGGAAAAAGTATCGAAAATAGATTTAGTTTTAAAACAGTTTTAGAAAAAGTTTTGCTAACTTTCTGCAAAGGATTTCTCGAATCCTCATAATTGTTACATACGTCGTTATGAAAAATTATGCTTGTATTGTAGTTTTCTTTAATTTTGTTTTTCAAAACCTAACCTATACTATAGGGTACTTATTCAAAAGGACGTATGTGATTTTGTAAACAAAGATTCAAACGTCGATTTGTCCAATCTGATGGCACTCCCACGCAAACCAATACCACCAACAGGTAGCCGAAGGCTTCCCCTACCTGTATGTGGTGATGATTTACGTGGGAGTGCTATCAGATTGGACAAATCGACGTTCGAATCTTTGTTTACAAAATCACATACGTCCTTTTGAATAAGTACCCGAGATAAATACTTCAGATCGCTGGTCCTATTCTTTCAATGAAAAATGACACCCGGAGGCACACCGTGGCGAATTGTGCGTGTGTGCGAAAAAGTGCATCCCGTGTGTTGAATTTGTTGAATCAATCAGACTAGAAAGAAAGAAGAAGAAGCATCAGCAGTGAGCGCATTGTAGTTACTACTAGTACAGTTATATTTACAGTATGCATGCGCGTATTCATGCGTACCTGCTGATACAGCATTTAGAGTAAACACCAACACCACCGAACCGTTGATCAGCTGTGAAGTAGTATTTTTCTATTCGCCAGCCAGTCAGCCAGCCAGCCAGGCAGTACAGATCGCAGTAACCGTGTCGTTGTCGTCGCCGTCGTCGTCGTCGCAATTTCTGCCATCGGAAGCAAAACCAGCCCAGCGTAGTAATTTTCAATACACAGCCAGAAGCAACCAGCAGTGAAGCGGAGTAGGAGGAGTGTTCTTCAGTAAGCTTAGGACAGTGCGAGCAGTGGCGAGCAAATCGCAATAGAGGTATAGTATTAGTAACAGAGCAAAAATATTATTGCATATGGCTGCAGTTCCAATTTGATACCTCTCTGCTTATTTTCGTTGTTTTGGTCATCGCGCGACGTTTTAGAAAGTGACGGATAGAGGAAAAGAGCAGACTGATCGACTTCGACGGAGCAATCAAAAGCTGGGATTACGGACTGGGATTTCATCTAATTTGCTGTTGAGGTGAGTAAATTTGGATTTGTTACACTGGCACTTGGGAACATTACATTTAAAGTTCAGTCTATTCCCGTTTGAAGGGAAACAGATTCCGGAAACTAAAATTGGAATTGAGAAGGGGCCATTTTTACATTATTGTTATGTTCTGGTACATTTTTTTCACTGCCTTTAAATTGATTAGGGTGTGTCAATAAAAAAAACTTGGATCAGTCCTGTGTTACTCTCATGTTATTATATAAAATTCATTTTGCAAATACGTAAAAACTCAGATATGGTGGTTAATACCCGGAAATTACCCTTGTATTTAATACAATTTTAGTTTTTTATTTTGATTTATAGTTTATTAATTTAATGTATAATTTTAAATATATGTAGAACGAAAATAAAAACTGATCAACTACAAAGGGAAAACATTGTGATATTTGAACTCAAGGTCTTTTGTTTGGTCGTTACATTATTATTTTCTGAAGGCCATTTAAATCCACACACAACAATGTAATAGAGAATAAGTGATTCGATTGAGCATCTGCCTGCGTTAGGTGCATACAATCAAGATCTCTTTATGCCTAAAATGATAATTATTCTCTAAGGTCAACATATATGTAGTAACAATTGTATCTAGAGACTCACATATCGAAGCCACTTTAAATCTTGAACATAATTAGCATTGATTTGTTGATAGCAGTCATTATTTAGCAACGATAATAAAGTATTATTAAAATGTCATTTTATCCATTCTTACAACAGCATGCCGAGGATTTGCTTTGAAGATTCTGTAAAATGAACTGTTATAAAGATTCTGTATAATAAAACGTTATAAGGCATTTTATGCTTATGCTTCCTTTTTGGTTCACCCTACTATGCATTGAGTTGTCTCTGCTCTACATGGAAGACAGACGTCGCATCGTACCCATAATCAGTGTAAAGAAATCGATTATTAGTTTTATCTGTGCTTATTCAGCGGATTTTAGAAGGAATTAAAGAGTTGTTAGGGTTTTATCCCTAGAAAAAAGGTACTACAAAGATTTGCTGATAGTGACGAATGTCTAGTACTTGCTAATCATCTGTTCTCCTATTTCCATCATCCTTGGGACGATGCGTCTAGACTCTCGACGTCATCGTTTTAAAGCTCTTTGTTTCGACTATGAGCTAAGTGTCGCTTTAGCATACTTGAAGTACAAGGGTATAACGCTCCTCGCATTTATATCGGAACGGTAAAACTTATTTAATGATTAACGAGGTATAATCGATTGCATTTGGAAATTGATTTTAATATGCTTCAACACAGGAGCTACAAATATAGCTTATGCGTAAATTCGAAATAAATTTTACCGCATAATTGAACAAAAATTTTCTTTTTATCTGTTGATGATTATGTATCAGGTATCCAGTAGCCTTGAAATCAAAGGCATAGGATTGGCAATCCAGAGATGGCGTGTTCAATTCTCGATCTATTTTAAGATGTTTTCGGGTTGGAAACTTTTTCGACACGATGAGCAATAATATATCATAATAATGTCACACAAAATACATAGGTGGGCTTAAAAAAGCTTTCAATTAATTACCTAGGAAATGCTAATATAATACAGTTCAACCTCCATAAGTCGATATTGAAGTGACCAATCCTTGATATTGAAGTGAGAAAATCCTTGAAAAGCTACCTGAAGGGACAGTATCCCAGAAAATATTGTTTAATATGGCATAATTTACTTCTATGAGTCGATATCGAGTCATAGAACATCGACTCATAGAGGTTTGATTGTATGATTTATTTAGTTTTATGTGTTTATCATTTTGCCATCGACATGACATTTTTCTTCTTTTGGAATCTTTGGAATACTACGGTGGGATTAACGAAACGGTAGAAAAAAAAACGTAATAAGGCATTTTATGAGACGTTTCGTGGTGGCCCGATTACTTTTAATGTTTTGCTTTGGTATAATTCTGCGTGAACATTCCGTTAGGCCCGAACACAAAATAATGTTTGTAACGTTTTACTTTTCATTCCTGTTGTTTTCAGCATTTCATGCTTAGAATTCAATGGTATGAATAATTTAACAACACGTTTTAAGAATCATATGAAAAACTTTGTTCTAAATCCCTGGTAGACGAAAAATAAACAGGTAAAAGTGATGATGGGACCTATCGGCATGTTCAGCGTGAAATTACCAAACAAACGGGCTCCCACTACTGGTCAAAGTAGATAAACACGAGGAAAACAACTGTTTCGATCTGTTTCATAAAATGCCTTATTAAGGTCACTCCTGACAGAATTCTATTTCCAAAGTGCTCGCGTTTTTTGGGCGGCGGACAACTGTCATTTTTGTTGATTCAGCTTTGCTGCGTCGCAGCACGCGTGAAAAAATAAAAATGACAGTTGTGCGTTGCTTCCGTATCGAGTGGTGTGCCCCCGAAAACGCGAGCACTTTGAAACTCGGATTCTGTCAGGAGTGACCTTAAAAGTATCTACCTGCATATATTAAATAATATTTTAGAGTCTATTACGTGGAATCTGTCACTTTATTGAATGTAAACGTTGCAAATAGTGTACATTCCGTCGTTAGCTGCATTTTTGTATCAAAATTAAAATTATTTCGCTTCCATCAAAATGCCTAAGAACCCACAAATTTTGCGTAGACCTGTGCGCCGATCTACCGTGCAAACTCAAACTTCGGACGCTTAAGCACTTTCTGAAATACAATCATCCTGTTAACTCACATTTTTAATCACACCGTTTAAATCACCATTGCAACCACTAAGTACAGTATTCATCTTTGAACTACGTATTTAATATGTGCAAGATTTTTCAAAGAATGTTTGCAATTTATGAAAATGTCCGGCTTCTGTTTGATTCAATCCTCGGACACCGGCGGGCTGGATTCATATTTCGGACATAAAGATTCAAACTTCGGACACCTGATTACACAGTACTGGGAAGAATAATTGAAAACAATTTTCATTGCACAGCTCAGACTGTCTTTTAAACATTCCGTCGTATTGATTTAACATGTCTTATTAAAATGTAACTATACTAAGGCTCTGTCTCATTTGGAGAATTAAACTGAAATTAAACTTAAAAGTGACATTTCAATAATTATCAAATAATGGGCAGTTTATATGGCGGATTTGCACATGACCGATGATTTTGCTGCAAAAGTATACGAAAACATCATTACACAACGGATATCTCGACGGATATATAATAAGAAAATAGTACTAACCTTATGAGGATCTGATTTCGCGTAATGAACACTTAGGAAAATTATTTTGTGCACAACATTGACTTGCAAATGTTTTTATGGTCGAGTCGAGCTGAGTGAGTTCCCAGCCAATGTTTTAAAGACATGAAATTCACGTAAATCGTACCGTTTATTTTGGCGAATTTCAAGAAATTGTATTCAATGTTCACTATATACCATTACGTTTTATAGGTGTCAGGTGGAATAACTGGTGTCAGTGAAATTTAGTGGTTACGTGATTTTTCACGTATAGTTGACGGGTTTATTATTCTGAGTGTAAATTATCCGGCAAGCCGGCGCTCGCGAGTTTATCGCCCGTCTTTCTATCCGGATAAAATATTGTGTTAGAACACTTGCTCAAAGGAGAATATGGAAAAATTTCACTCTGCTGTTTGGATCAATCCTCGGTTTTTATTCATATGAGTGAGAATTCCGAAGCCTGAATTGATTTGGCTAAAAGCGCCATACACCCGAAAGGGACATTCGACCAAACTGGAAACTTTTTCGATGCGGTTTGGTAGAAATGCTCATTTGGCAAAAGGAAAATTTTCCCCGAAAATGTCTTTTGCAAAATAACCATTTGGGCCTAACTGCATTTTATGCCAAATGTTCTATTCGGCTAAACGACTTTTTTAGCAAATTGACCAATACTAATATTCGGTCAAACAGTTTAAATACAAAATACAATTTTTCATCCCCAAAGCACGAGAAGTAAAATATTTTTTTCACAGTGTTATATTTTCGGCCGGCTAAGCCGCCGCCGCCGTGAGAAAATTGCATGCAGGCCGCCGCCAGCTCAAAGTACCGTGGATAATCAAAATTCGGACACACTCAAACTTCGGACGCTTCAATTCGTATGGGAAATTTTCTGAAATATTTCATCGAAATGTTTCGTCAAGCTGGATTGGAAAGACTAATAGTTTTCGCTTGTTTAGGGTCTGTCTCAATTGGATAATTAAACTGAAATTAAACTTAAAAGTGACATTTCAATAATTATCAAATAACCCTGCTCGCAGAGGAAGATTACTTTTGACAGATATCGAATCATTTTCCCTTAGGCTCTGTCTCATTTGGAGAATTAAACTTAAAAGTGACAGTGACATTTTTTCACGGCGGCGGCGGCTTAGCCGGCCGAAAATATAACACTGTGAAAAAAATATTTTACTTCTCGTGCTTTGGGGATGAAAAATTGTATTTTGTATTTAAACTGTTTGACCGAATATTAGTATTGGTCAATTTGCTAAAAAAGTCGTTTAGCCGAATAGAACATTTGGCATAAAATGCAGTTAGGCCCAAATGGTTATTTTGCAAAAGACATTTTCGGGGAAAATTTTCCTTTTGCCAAATGAGCATTTCTACCAAACCGCATCGAAAAAGTTTCCAGTTTGGTCGAATGTCCCTTTCGGGTGTATGGCGCTTTTAGCCAAATCAATTCAGGCTTCGGAATTCTCACTCATATGAATAAAAACCGAGGATTGATCCAAACAGCAGAGTGAAATTTTTCCATATTCTCCTTTGAGCAAGTGTTCTAACACAATATTTTATCCGGATAGAAAGACGGGCGATAAACTCGCGAGCGCCGGCTTGCCGGATAATTTACTTTTGGGCATTCAAATTCTCCACCTCGCCACTTCTCCAGATAAGTTTTAAAAGCATACTCACAAAAATGTAAGTCCGATGCGGGATTCGAACCCAAAACAATTTCAAAATGTGTAGAGCGCCCACTATAACCACACCACCACACGTACCGATTGAAAGCAAATAGAAAAACTGCTGTATTAAACCTACTTCTTATGGTGGCGCATCGTCGTATGCAATCAGTTTGGAGAAGCAAAGTAAGCAGCATTTGATTTTCGCGAAACATGGGAAGAGGGATAACAATTTTTCGCACCATCGCGTGTGCCGGAGTTTATCGCACTGTAATTTATCCGGATAAAATGCATGGTGGAGTGATCAGTTGTCGCGTGAGTGAGTGAGAAATCCGAACCCTGCAAATCATATTTTCGGTCAAACGTTCAATTCGACTAAATGGAGTTTGGCTAGATAACTTTGAGCTTAACGTGTTATTGAGCCAAGTGACATTCGAACAAATGCCTTTTTGCCGAATGACTGTCAGCCAACTGACGGGAAAGGTCATTCGACCGAAAGATATGTTCAAAGGTGTTTGCTCGAATATGGCATTTGGCGGAACAAACCATTGGGCCAAGTCCATCAGGTCGAGAATTTCCTTTAGTCGAATTTGATATAGGGGGACAAGGGACAATATGGACACCCTGAGGATTTAATCAATATTGTCTGATTTAAAGTGTTTATACGTCGGATTTTTAACAACTACATGATACTAATACCACAGATCGGGACCGCTTTGCGATTTGGGCGTAACTTATTTTGTAAACAAACATTGGAAGGCGAACTCCTGCTAAAACAAGCATTTCATGAGGAAACCACGGTATGGATCCGACAGATTAAGCTTTCCTCTACCAGATAAGGGAATTAGTTTAGGATGAAAACGCTTGCATTTTTCGGAATTCATAAAGCAATGTTTGTTTACAAAATAAGTTACGCCCAAATCGCAAATCAGTCCCGAGATAACAGATATGGAGGCAGGCATCCGATACGTGTGTAAACATCCGCAACCGTTAATTCAATTGTATTCTAAATTGGAACCGTGTTTGGCAATCGATTGGAGATGGCGCAAGGATCATTGTTATGGAAAACGCAGCCCGAATGCCCGAATGGGGCGTTCAAATGCATTGGCTGCGTTCGACGGTTGTTAATTAGTAGATGTTGAGTAGATGGCAGTAGTGAGCCAACGTATATCAATTCAAAAGTTCACACAGGATTTACAATAAACGTTGTTCTAGCCTAAATATCTGTTATTCGTGCTAATATTCATTATCCACCAGTTATGTATTGAGTCGTATTAAAAATATGGAAATTTCAGTCAATTGAACGATTTTGAAATAGTTTATTTTTCACTACTCTCGTGAAGGTTACGGGGCAGATTGGACACCCTTATAAAATATGAAGAAAATCATCTAACATATGCTATCGTAACCTATTTTTAGGATCATTCAACAAAACCATTACCCAATTTTTCATCTTCCTGTCATGTTTTTATATGAGACACCTGGAAATGTGAATAGATAACGGGCTTGGTGGTCACATGGCTACCGCTTCTGCCTCATACGCAGGAGATCGTGGATTCAATCCCAGGCCCGTTCCATTCCTCCTACTTTGTATCTTTTCATATATTTCTCATTCTCATAGCATAAACGATTGCCTTGTAAATAATTCTTTATCGTAGGTAAAACTCCGTACTTAATATCTCTTAAGAAACACATTTATTGCTATTTTGAGTGAACGTCTCATGAACAATTTACACCATAGTGGTTTTTAAGTCCTTTGCTGGCGCCCTTAACTACCATGCGGAATGTTTGCTTTGGTTTTTAGGCCGTTCACTTTATATTGTTTATTTAGAAAAACTAGCTTCAAGTTTTTTCAAAATGTATATTCTTACTAGGTTTTTGATATATCGCATAACAGAACTACTCTGGCTAACAAATCTAAACAAATCCGATGGTGTTACTAGCTTTGAGCAAACGGCTTAAAAACCAGACGTGTTGCCGATAATGCGAGTAAACGGCGCAAATTTTGTTTTAGCCGAAATTTTGAAGAATTCGAATAGGTTTTCAATTAATCTTTATCTGCTGTTATAATATAACCATTTACGTATGGCATTGACATGGTTTTTGCAATGAAATGAGCTTCTACTTCAATAAATGAATTAAATTACTCATAGAAAACTTGAACCTCATTTTTCTCGGTTCAGCATTGTTGGTTTTTCGGCCCTAATCATATGTTGCTCGAGACATGCTGAAAGCAGTACATAAAGCAGACAGATTCAGCTGTCATGTAAATTGATCGTCTCAGTGGTTTATGAAAATTTTCAAAAATCGTTCTATACGATGGGTGTCCGAAATATAACGTGGACAGGTTTTACTTCTCATGAAATGCAATACCGTAGAGGGATTTGATCTCCACATTTCAAAGGAATCTATTAGCCCCATGCTGAAAAACTTACGTCTTTGATCAAAAGGTGCCGGACATCGGCATAATAGATGTTCAGAGTCTTTTTTCTACATGTCACAAAGGCGCAAACTTCGTCTTGAAGTGTTCCTAACAGCTTCAAGTGATAATGGCTCTGACAGTGGCCTGTTATAAGACCGGTATACATGCAAAGATCTTTTTTGGAAAGATTTATGATTTTGCGAGTAACTGAAACGTTCGGAGTGATAAATCGCTTCGATTGCCTAGCAATAAACGTGCTACTTCAATTGGTTACAACCTTCGAAGATTCCCAAGTCTTCAACTCTGCTCTAAGAGAAGAGGCGGATGTAGCACAAAAAGGTTCTGGTCCCACAAAATCCTGAGACGATCCGAGCCTTGCCAATTTATCGGCTCTTTCGTTTCCATCCTGTGCCTTTCAATGTTACGTTTTTTATGGAAGATTTTTTTCTTCGTATGAATGGTACAACAGTAGTTTTAGAAGGGTTTATGCTCAGTCCTTCTCTATCTCACCACGATGAGACGTAATTTAATGCTGTTTGCATTCTATTAGTAATAGTATAATCATATTTCCTTCGTATGATTATGACTAATTCATCCAGGCGGGTGCCAAGCTGTCAAATGTTTGTTGCCTCCAATCAAGCGAATGCCGACGGCACTAACACTACGCCGTAGTCTATGAAAAATAAACACTGCAGTGAGTGAGAATGTTCTGAAATGCACAAAGTTTGGATAATGCCAGAAACAACTGTTTCTGCTCAGCACAGAGTTTCTTCTACCAACATAATTATTTATCTGCATATTTCGCGTAAGGAATAAAGTAAAAACACTACATTTTTACGGATTTTGTGTCTTTTTGTTCGTTGCAATCTTTAATTTAATATGTGCTTTCGACACCACTCTCTTTTGTAAAAACGGTAAACAATACAAATTTTCACATATACCACGACAATTCATGATAGTATATGAGCATTTTGACATTGGAGTATACATTTATGCGCCAAATAAGAGGGTACTGTCATACTTGCCAAACTCCATTCTAAAAAAATCCGTTGTCCCCCCTCTGAATTCATTAGCAAAGCCGATATTTTCGAAGCCTTGTGCTACCAGACTTTTGAGAAGATCATCAACTATAGAAGACCACAACAGAGGTGATCTGCCGTAATCTGGAAAAGTGACGTAACAGCCATTTTACAACATGCATGTTTTCCATTTTTCTGTTAAAGAGCTCGATAAGTAGTACTCTTTAACACCATTTTTGGAAAATGGCGTATACGTCACTTTTTCAGATTACAGCAGTGATAATACGCCTCCTTGTAAGTATTCTCAATCTAGTTGAAACCCGGAAACCCGCTATCCCGAAGTTGGATTTTTCTTACAATCCGTACGTTAAACCTAACTTCGGAAGTGGTGCGCTGTTTTCATATCGCGAAGCGCTATTCAGTGCACCACTTCCGAAGTTAGGTTGAACGTACGGATTGTGAGAAAAATCCAACTTCGCTAGCACCCAATTTCGGGTTTATAACGGATTGAGTACACCCTTTAACAGCTCTAACATTTATAAATGAGCTTCCCAGGTTTGCTGATATCTCTCTTTTTGATAACATTTGTTACCGGCGGGTAACATTTGTGCATTAATACATGATAAGTACGGAAAATTAGGGATCATTATTATAAAGATAGACACATCTAAATAAAAGATGGCTACACGAGCGCAGTCGACAAAGTCGCGCGAATGAACTGAGCCTCTATCTGGGTGATTGGTGGGTAATGGATCGCCACTGAACTGAATAGAGGAAATGGATAAACGAGCGTTGGAGAGTGACCGTCGGGTAGTTTGGAACGAAAGAAAACGTACGAATTGGCAACGAGGAGTCAGTAGATTGTGCTAATTGCCAGAAGTGAGTTGAAGACGAGTTTTAATGAAAAAGAAGTTTGATGAACGTATCGTGGGATTTGTTGGTTGTTGCTGCCCGGTCATCTGCAGGCCAATTGTTTTCCCTCGGAAGATCGGTCCCGAGAAAAGCAGTGGAGTGAATTAAAATTTCGGTCCGGGTTCTAAGTAACTCCGGAGAGCTCAACCCACAAAAATTACTTCTAACATAGAACACGTGCCGCCTAGCCGGTGTACGAAAGGCCATCTGGGCCAACCCTGGCAACCGCCTCGCTCCGGGCTTACTGTTTTGCATGTCCAGCAATCTGGTGTCATCGACTGATTCGGAATAACCCTGGTTCTGGCGCCAATCTCGCCCTTCAACCAAGCCACGAGAGACGCCATCGAAGTCACCTCACACTGTCGTTCCATTACCGAGTTGTAAACCGCCACGTATCACCGCCAAGCAATCGTTCGCTTCCGCCTCACCGCCAGTTGCGTCCTGCCATCGTATCACCGCCAAGGCATCGTTCGCTTCCGCCTCACCGCCAAGCTACGTCCCGCTACCGCATCCCGCCAGTAGCCGCCTTCCGCTATCGCCTCATCGCCAAGTTGCGTCCCGCAATCGCATAACCACCAAGCAGTAACCATCGAATGCTATTTTGGAAAGCCGAATAAAGCGATTGAGTTGACCGCAAGTACCAGTTCTCAGATAGGTTTCCGTACTCCGAAAACTTTCCCAGCGTCTTTACACCCTGAGGCCCGGAGCCAAAAGAGGTCTTTTGTACCCTCCCGGGGGCTGCCGTTGGCTCTAGACCAGCAGCCTGGGGTTTGATGCCGGTTTCCCTCTGAAACCGAGCGCAGCGGTTCCGGGGTCAAAAAGAGGTCTTATACATTCCATTGATCCAAGTAAAAATGCGAGGATTTTTTAGCGCGGATTTTTTGTTACCTTGCGGTTTCCGGAGTATTTTCAATGTTTTTACACATGTGCCTCCAATGTATCCTCTTTGATCTCCTCAATTCTCCATTATAATCAGTGGGGGATTTTCAATAAAAAATCCCACTGCTGTGTTCGTTTAGCCCAGTTGAATAATTTCCGGTTTTCTTTTTTGCGAAGTTTTTGTAGTTTGTTATTGCACCATGGAATCTTTGTTAGAAGATCGTTCCCTTGCTTTACAACTTACATTATATGCATATTCTATTAAGTTTGAACTTTTTTTTAACTTTCTTCAAGTTGTGTACAAGAGCTTGAGTCGTTAAAGTTTTCCCTCCAGCTTCTAGTTCTAGGTAAGATAGCTCCCAGTTTGTTTTTCTGGGATCTCTTTTGTTTTGAATGAGTTGTTGATCAGCCTCATATTCAAATAGAATTTGCTTGTTATCAGATAGAGATATTTCATTTGATACATGCCACTTTTTTATTTTTTTTCCGAGATTCTTGGACTACTAAGTGTTAAATCCTTTGTGTTAAAACTTTCTGTCTAATTGCGTATATAAATGTTGGCGAATCTCCCCTATTACATAAATCAATTTCATTGCTGGTAATGTAGTTTAGATGGTACTCACCCGTATTATTGATGCTATTGATGCCAGCTCGGCCCATATTGTATGATGAGCATTGGCATCGCAACCAATTATGAACGCCTTATTCTTTGATTTGCAGTATGAAACAAACGCTGACACTTCCGGTGGAGGCACAACCGCCAAGTCTCCAAGGAAATATGCGGAAGCAACACGTACTTCTGCCTTCCCATGAGTTGTAGAAGTTTCCATCAACACAGCAACGATGTCTCTTTTTATAAATTCTGTAATTGGAATGATATTCATTTTTTCATTCACTAAAATTGCAGCTCTAGGAGTAAAATAACTTACAAGATGTCGTAATGGTTTCTAATGTCCTACTGAAGTTTGTCCATGGTTCCTGGATAAGATCAATATCCAGTTTGCTCTTCGTGAATCTTCTACAAAATACGGCAGTTGCTCCCTTCGCGTGATGAAGATTCACTTGCACGAACTTTACTTTATTGTTGTTGAACTGGAGGTTGTACTTTGCCGCTTATGTTGGGATTTAATTTCTTCTCAGCTCTGGCTTTGCGGCCTCCTTCACTTGAATTTCTTTCCAGTTGGATTCTTAAATCTCTGTATCCTGGTTTCGATCCTTTTTCTGGCGGTGTATCAGTACAAATCTGATTCCCGACTGTATTGGTAGTGTGGCCAGAGGTTTCTTGGGTTGTGCTTGCACTCTTAACTCCACTAGGTCCTGGGATCTCATCAGTTTGATCTACGATCATCCTTCCATCGCCAGTGAAAATGTGGGTTCTTTCAATAGGCTTTCATACTGTTTCCATCTTCTATCCCTATACCTATAACATGATTAGTTCTAGCAGGTAACTGTTAGAATTCAAAATGATCGAAAAAAGCTCGTTTCGGCATTCAATTACAATACACCACCCTTTCATTACTATTACATTGGCAACCCGTTAAGGGCGAACAAAGATTGGCATCAAACCACTGCATAAATCCGTATTTTTTTTATTGGGTTTTTGTGGTATTTCTCGGTGTTGCACTACCACAATAACAATTTTTCGGCTCGGCTCTTTTCATCGCCTAATTTTTCTTGAGCCTTAACCTCTGCCATAAAACCTAACCCCAGATTCCAAAAAAATCCGCAAGAACTCCTGGCAAGTGCAGAGGTGTTCTCGGCTTGCAGTGGGTGAGTGATTGCATCATCAATTCCTTCCCCTCCCCGATAGACCGTCAGGACGTGGCCTCTCGGACTGTGCACATTGAGGTTGGAGAGCAAATCCCATGCTTCCATCCATTATTGGTTCCTTGTGGAATTGTGATTGTTCTGGTCAATCACGATTGCTACTCCGGCCAACCGTGCACGGTAATCTTCTTCTTCTTCTTATTGGCATTACATCCCCACACTGGGACAGAGCCGCCTTGCAGCTTAGTGTTCATTAAGCACTTCCACAGTTATTAACTGCGAAGTTTCTATGCCAGGTTACCATTTTTGCATTCGTATATCATGAGGCTAGCACGATGATACTTTTATGCCCAGGGAAGTCGAGACAATTTCCAATCCGAAAATTGCCTAAACCGGCACCGGGAATCGAACCCAGCCACCCTCAGCATGGTCTTGCTTTGTAGCCGCGCGTCTTACCGCGCGTTTACTTACTTACGGCTAAGGAGGGTACGGTCATCATGCTCATGCTCAATGATACACCTGGAAATGTGAATAGATTATCTCTTCTTGAGCGACGTAGTTTATGTACGGTTTTACGAAGGAAATTTCAATTCCATAGTGAATAGATGAAGATTATTTACGTAACGCAAACATTTGCCATTTTTTTCGTAAACGCCCCCTCCTTCTAAGCGTTACGTAATTCTTGACTTCTCCTATCCACCCTACTTGCAACGCCAATCCCTCCAATGAGCCGTACCGACCAACTTTATTAATCAGAGATCAAAACGCTTCCCTTTTGGTTGCACCTTCGGTGTTCACTATTGCTTCTATGGCATTTTTGTTATCTGCATTGTTTTTTATAGCGATTTAGAATTCCACACCATGATAACACGAAAAGGACACGATATGAAAGCGTCCGAATCCTGGTTCGATGAGGTTGGGGTTATGTTTCAAACTTTTAAGGTGTCACCCCCACTTAGGGTGTCCAATTTGCCCCATCAGAGGAGTATTTTTTAAAACTGTTTGAAATTTGTAAAAAACGCGAAAACTTATCACAAATAGACACCAAAGGCAAAGTGAAGCTTATTTTATAGGAGGTGAAACATTTGGGAAACATTTGAACTTTTTTGCCAAATTTATGCTTAAAGAAAATAAAACAATGTGACTATAAATTAGTTCTCGCTTAACTTTTCAAAAGGACCTAAGTAACATTTTTTTCATGAATTAATTTGAATAGCGCAATCAACAGAACAACATGAAAGCAATTGATTGCGCTATTCAAATTAATTCATGAAAAAAATGTTACTTAGGTCCTTTTGAAAAGTTAAGCGAGAGTTGTTCCGAATGTTCATAATGCCCCCATGTCCCCTACGGCCACAAATGTCATTTGGCAGAACTGGTCATTTAGCCAAAAAAGTCGTTTGACCAAATAGGTCAATTGACCAAAAATACCATTTGCCAAAAGTGGCCGTGGTCTTTTAGCCGAAAATATCATTTGGCCGAAATGGTTGTTTGGCAGAAAGACCATTTGATCAAAAATGGTATTTGGCCGAACGGGTGGACATTTTGGACCATAAATCCCGTTCAGTAATTGATATTTGGCTGTATGACCCATTGGGCCAAATAACATTTCCGGCCAAATGGCCCTTTTCTGTCAAAGGACCATTTCGACAAAACGACTTGTTAGAGCAAACGGTTGTTCGGCCATATTTCCAGTTTGGTCAAATGAAATTTTCTGCCAAACCGTTTTCGAAG
Source organism: Armigeres subalbatus (assembly GCF_024139115.2). Lineage (NCBI taxonomy): Eukaryota > Metazoa > Arthropoda > Insecta > Diptera > Culicidae > Armigeres > Armigeres subalbatus. Next base: position 59,209,161 of record NC_085140.1, read on the forward strand.
TACAATCGATTTTTTTTTAGAGAAATGCTGCAATGCATGCAAATGAATGCAAATAAATATGAATAGATGAAAATAACTGAATATATTTCCTTAAAGTGCAATTTGGACCTCTCTTATGTGAATTTCGAGTAACATTTTAAAATACATGAGAAAGGAACCATCACCGCTACGTGGATTATTCTGTTTTCTTTAAAAAAAATGTTTCAAATTTTACTTTGTATTTGTAACGCATCCGCGTTATGATTAAATCGAAGTAAGTTGAAATTAACTTACTTTAATATGAAAATTATGAGTTTTACTTACTAGGGTTAAAAATACCTAAAAAAAGTTAATATAAATACGTACATTCGTCGAAAGCCCTAAATTATTTTTTGATTAAACCAATGTTAAAAGCGATTATCAACTTTTACATCTGAGCTTCCAGGTAAAGAACTGTGGGTAGGGGACCAGGGGGCATTATGAACACCCGGGGCAAATTGGACACCCCCAATATTTTTGTTAATTCAATCATTTTTCTACTTTCAATGCAGCGAACTCTATAATCCTTTCATAAACAACTAATTTATAGCGCAGAAGCCATTGTTTTATTTTCTTAGCGCATAAATTTGACAAAAAAAGTTAGAATGTCTTCCAAATGGTTAAAAATTATAAGTTTCACCTCCCATAAAATAAGCTTTACTTTACCACAGAAGATGATTTCTCAATTATTGGTCATCCCATAGCAAAATTCTGTTATTTACAGTGCTCTGCCATGCATTTGTGACAAGTTTCCTTGATTTTTACAAAATTTCCAACAGTTTTTAAATTTGTTTACCTGTTGAGGCAAACTGAACACTCTATATGGGGGTAGAACTGACACCTTAAAAATTAAAAACATAACCTCAAACTCATCGAACTTGGCTTTCATATCGTGTTATTTTCGTGTTATTGTGGTGCGGAATTATAAATCGCTATAAAAGTTCCAGTACATGACATATAAACCATAGAAGCATATATATACCATAAAAGTCGCTGAAAGTGCGACAAAAAAAAGTGTTTTGTATAGATTTGGCAATCTCGTTGGCGAGTTGATCGGTACAATCCATTGGAAGGATTGGCGATGCCAGTAGAGTGAAAAAGAGTAGGATGCATAGATTATGCAATGCTTAGAGTAGAGACGATTGATAAGGGGTCTTGCAATAAGTGTGAGGATCCATATAAAAACAATCATATGCTTCATACAAAAAGTTCGACATACATGTATGAGGCCGGCTGAAAGTGACATATTTTTGCGTTACGTAATTAATCTTCTTCTATTCTTCATGGAATTAATATAGAAAACGACCATATATGACCTCGTTTAAGAAGAGGGAAATAGATTTTCGGATATTGATGATCCAAACACAATTTTAGGTGTCTCATACAAAATCATGACAGGAAGATGAACAATTGGGTAATATTTATGTTGGATGATCCATAAAATAGGTTACAATGGCATATAATCACAAGTAAGATAATTTTCTTCATATTTTATAAGGGTGTCCATACTGCCCCATGGGGGTGTCCAATCTACCCCGCTACCTTCCCGAGAGTAGTGAAAAATTAACTATTACAAAATCGACCTATTTGATTGAAATTGCCTTATTTTCAATACGATTCAAAACAGAACTGGTAGTTAACGAGTAATAGTATCATGTTATTGGTAGAAATCCGAATTATACTCAATTTAAATCACCTAAAATTGATTAAAACCTTAGGGTGTCCATATTGCCCCTTGTCCCCCTACCTCAAGCTGTGCAAAAGTCTGAAGGGCTACCACTTAAAGAAATTGACCGTTGAATAGTTTGCATTCATTTACATTTTGCATTAGTTTCGAGTCGATTCCAAATCCGAACCTCACTTTAACCCATCCTTATCCTACCCCATGGCGTAGTCTGTAAGAACTCTTCTGCCATTACCCTCTCTATTATCGGCCTGGATTGACTTGCGTTCTCGTTGCCTGACTAAATGCTGAAATATAAAATCAAATTGAAATAGGGGAAAAGACGGCTTTGGCAGGTTTTGTTCTATTATTGGCAGGGGGTTTTTCAGAAAAATATATAAAGCTCTTTTAGTGGAATGTATTCAACCGTCTAAGACGAATTAATAATTCGTCTTAGACGGAGGGGGTTTTTGTCGACCGAATTTTACGAAATTTGGCCACAATATTCTTTGATATGCAAAAAATGTTTAGGCCAAATTTGAGCATAATCAGTCATAAAAAACAGGGAAATCGGCAAACAATAATAGAACAAAACCTTCCAAAGCCGTCATTCCCCCTAATTCTAAACGATTCAAAATCATTCTTTCCATAAGTTTACGTATACACGATAAAAAGCTAAACGGTCTATGACTTATGAATATTAACCACTTTAAAAAAACGCCATTCAGCAGAAACAATATTTTGAAAAGTTGCTAGAACACTATCTATAATATTAGTCGTATTTCAAAGTAAGCTTCTGATACAGAATAATCTGATTTTTGTTTCTTTCTGCTCGTTCCCTCCAACAGCCTGAATGTTAAAACGAACTCAAAATTGCTTACGTTCGGGAGAAGCACGGCTCTTCTGCAAGGTCCTCCTCGTCCTCAGAAGAAGACCTCAATGAACGACGAGCAACGGTACCGAGCACGAGCAGCAGCACGAGCCACCATCATCCCCACCAGAATCAGCCAAACCAGCGTCCGCATCGCTCCTCGAATCACCCGTCCCCGAAGCGTCTGCGCCCCTCATCCTCGTCCCACCCCTCACCATCGGCATCCTCGTCATCATCTTCCGCCGCTGTAGATCAGCATCGAAGCCAGCCCGGTGAGAGACCAGATTCGGAGGTGGATCACAAAGAGGACAAACTGAGCCGGCGGCAGCGACACCGAGAACACCGCGAAGACCAAGACAAAGACAAATCTCATCAACAGCGAAGAAAGTCACAGCGCCGTCGAAGGCAATCTTCCCCTGCAGAGCAAGGTACAAATAAGCCTTACTTAGGGGACGACAAGGGGGAACGGCTCGAGGACAAAGAGGAGGGATCCTTTGCTAGTCCGCAGAGCAAACGACAAAGAATGTTGAACGACAACAATCTCAACGGGGCAACATCCTCCGCCTCTCCAATGGATTCAACCTCGTACGACATGAATGGCCACAACAACAACGGTCAGCAACAGGATGGTGAGACCAACAACGAAGTTGTTGCCACCAATGGAGAATCGTCTGCCCACCGTAAGGTAGTTAAACTTGACAAGACTAACCAGGAGATTGTTCGATTGATCGGACAGCACCTGAAAAACATTGGACTGGAGAGAAGCGCCGAGGCTTTGATGCAAGAATCCGGCTGCTGCTTGGAGCACCCGTCTTCAACGAAATTCCGAAAGCACGTTATGTCTGGCGATTGGACCAAGGCTGATCACGATCTCGAAGAACTACAGACTATGGTCGACCCAAAGACCGACCGCGCCGGGATGAGCGAGATGAAGTTTTTGCTGTTGGAGCAAAAGTACTTGGAGTTTCTCGAAGAGGGACGACACCTCGATGCTTTGCATGTGCTCCGCAACGAACTGACTCCATTGCAACACAATACGCCACGTGTTCATCAGTTGTCTTCGTTCATGATGTGTACCAACGATCAGGTAGGTTTTTCCATACTCCGGGAATTTGTATATTGATTAATGCTTATGATTGCATTTTAGGAACTATACCAACGCGCCAACTGGGACGGTAAGGGCGTAAAGTCCCGCACTCGACTGATGGATCGTCTCCAGTCGTACTTACCGGCAACGGTCATGTTGCCACCTAGACGCCTACGCACTCTGCTAACCCAGTCGGTGGAGATGCAAACCGAACGCTGCCAATGTCACGATATGGCCTGGAGTACCAACATCGACAACGTGTCGTTGCTGGCTGACCACAACTGCTCGTCCGAGGGCTTCCCAATGCAGGCACTGCAAGTACTGAACGACCACTCGGAAGAAGTTTGGTTCTGTAAATTCTCACCCAATGGACTTAGGTTGGCTACGGGATCCAAGGACAATACAGTTATTGTTTGGGAAGTGGATCCAGTCAAGTTGATCCTGAAGAACAAACGAACTTTTGACGGACACACATACGGAGTGTCATTTATCGCCTGGAGCCCAGATTCCAAGTACTTTATAGTATGCGGTCCGGAAGACTGTCCGGATCTGTGGATATGGGATGTAGAGCAGGAGAAACTTATCACAAAAGTGTCACATTCTACTGATGATAGTTTGACATGTGCCGCGTTCAATAAGGACGGAACCCGTTTTGTGACTGGGGGTGCACGTGGCCAGTTCTATTTAGTGGATCTCGACGGTACGGTGCACGACAATTGGGAAGGTGTTCGGGTGAAAGGATTAGCGTTCCGTTCGGATAACAAAACTATCTTAGCTGCCGACGCACACTACCGAATACGGGGCTACAGTTTCGACAATGCTCGAACTGACTACAATATCGTCCAGGAGCAATGTCCCATTATAACGTTCTCGGTCAATTCGGCCGACCGACTGGCCCTGCTGAACATTTCTTCACAGGGAGTGCATTTATGGGATCTCCAGGATAAATGTTTGGTGCGTCGCTTTCAGGGAGTTACCCAGGGTAGCTATACCATCTATTCCTGCTTCGGAGGCATCAACGAGAGCTTCGTCGCCAGCGGCAGCGAAGACAGCAAAGTCTACATCTGGCACATCCGCCGGGAAGAGCCACTGGCAACGCTGGTGGGTCACACTCGTAGTGTCAATTGTGTCAGTTGGAACCCCGTGTATCCGTCCTTGTTGGCATCGGCATCGGACGACGGTACAGTACGGATCTGGGGACCGAAGCAACCCCAGCTGGCCTGGGCCGCCAGCAGTAATAACGGCGATAGCACGTCGATCGCATCCACCAGTTCCACGGCTTCGTCCTCGTCGGCGTCATCGTCAGCCTCGTCCGGCACGAATAACGATCTTATATCTAACTCTTCATGGAATATCACATAATATTAGGTGAGTGCTTCTGTCGTTATTAGTACAGCGTTTCTGGCCTTCAACTGTAGTGAATGCAGTTTAAGGTCTTGATTACCGTGACCAGCCCTAATTCCGCGCATCACTATCATGAACTTTACATTATTTGGTGAAATGCTCAAACATTTTATAGATAATGTTGGCAAATATGTAATACATATAATACATATACAAATATTACAGGCCGGACTCGATTATCCGGAGGCTCGATTATCCGGAGGCTATATATATACAAATATTACAGGCCGGACTCGATTATCCGGAGGCTCGATTATCCGGAGAAAATGGCTCGATTATCCGGAGTAATATTTTGAACCATCTTACAAAAATAGAAATATGTATTATCAGTGTGTATCCGTAACGTATCTCATATGTGCAAGACACCTAGTAATGCTAGTGCCTTTCTCGCTTTCCTAAGGGACTGTTCACAAATTACGTTACGTTTTAGGAGGAGGGAGGAAGTCAGACCAAGGGTTACGGTCCGTACAAAAATTAAACCTTCCATAAACAAAGGGTTGCGAGAGGGAGAGTGGGGTATTATCAAATTCAGCGTTACGAATTTTGTGAAAGAACCCCAAGGGAATGGAAATCAAGAACATTCATAAAAATGGCCAATTTATGAATTTCAATTCAAAGCACCGATATTTTTGCAAGCATTCGTATGTACATTCTGAGTACAGCATTGACATTGTGACTCATGCTACCAAATGGTCCTCCGGAATATCCGGAATAGGTTCGTTCATATATTACGTAAAACGATAAATTTGACGTTTTTGAACTTCCATCTTCCCCCTCGAAACGCTTTTTGTATGGAAGGTTTAATTGGTTTGTATGAATCGTAACGCACGGTCTGACCGGCTGCCTCTCCTTCCAGCGTTTCGTAATTTATGAACAGCCTCAATATTTATATGAAAAAATGATTATTTCGCCAACGGTGGTCCATGTATAGATTCAAACACTGGAACTGGTGTACGCATAGTAACAACAAAAAATCCTTGTGTTTAGGGAACATTCATTACTTACGTAACGCTTAGAGGGGGAGGGGGGCTTCCGTTAAGTGTGACAATCCATGCAAATTTTTTAGATAACTCATACAAACAGTGTGACACAGGGGGGAAGGGGAGGGAATTTAAAAGAGGATCCTCCCTTAGTTATGAAATGAATATTTTCATTTTCTGAAGAATCACTCGGTGGCCTAGGCGATCCATACATAATGTCATGCTCAAAATATCGGACAATAACCTGGTGAAAATGGTTCCTGATAGGGATCCGCAGGGGACAAGAAGGCGAGGTGCGCAGAGAGCAAAGTGGTTCAATTTGAGTTCCCTCCGTGGACTACAAAGTTGGCGACGTGCAACTGAATGTAGACGAATTTATGTACTGCAAAGTACTTAGTTTGATTAAATCAAATGAAATAAATTCCGTTGTTAGAATGTCAAATGGTGCTATGCAATGAAATTCATTATTTTTTCTTTTATTTTACGTATGTTCCGGAATTTTCGGAAGGCTACAGAGTACAGCATGTAATAGGCACAATATTAAGTGCATACTCATAATACAAAAACAAATGCATCAGAAAAATGTTGGTGCTTAACGATAAAATTTAGAAATTTTCATTTTTTTGAATCCTCCAGATTTCCCGGAGGACCACTCGGTTAGAGGTGTGCGCCGTCGCAACCGACAATTTATGGCAATCCCGTTGAAACTCTAGAGAATTTCTCGAGAATTTTTCTTAAAAATTCCTTTTTTTTTCGTTCAAAAATCGAAAAAGCTTTTCGTAAAAACTAAGAACTTTTAATGAAAATTCTGAAGAATATCCTTCAAAATTTCAAAAACACTAAATTTGGAGTAAATTTCCTTAAAAATTAGGAAGATCATTTTGTAGAATTTAAAAGAAAGAAAGACAGGATCACCATCTTTGACCAGAGCTCGCACAGACTGAATACTTAACACTTAACATTAGACATCGGACAGGACATTCACACAGCACCTAGTGAACAAGTGGAGCGTTCTCCGCAAATGGAATTTTCGATGACAAGGCCTATTCGACCAAACGACCTGTTAGGGCATACGGCTTTTTCGGCCAAATGGTTAGTTTGGTCGTACCGCCAAACCATTTCCCACATAATAACCGTATCGGACAAATGAAATTCGGCTAGATAGCTTTCGGCTTAACGTATTATTCGGCCATGTGGTATTAGGTCAAATGACTTTCAACCAAACGACCCTTCGTCTTTTAAAAATGTTCTCGTAGAATTTGCGAAGAATTACTAATAGACAACATAAGGAATTTCATGTAGAAATCCAAAAAAATTTCGTAAAAAAATCCAGTTGAAATTCCGTTGGAAACAGTTTTTGTGAAACTTAAAAAAATCACAAGGAAATTCTGTTAAATTCGAAGCATGCATGCCCGGTGGCATAGGCAAACTCCTAAACAATTTCCCGTGAAAATTTCAAAGAAATTCCCGTGAAAACTTTAGAGAAATTCCAGGTGAAAATTCGAAAAACTTGGAAGAATCTCCTGGGACAGCTCATTAGATTTTTGCAGGGAAATCTCCCGCTAATATATTAAAACATCCTGAAAAAAATTTTCGTTACGAACGTAATAAAAAAAATTGCCAAGCCATCGCCGACCAAAATTATGACAAACGTTACCGCCGACGATTTTCGGATCGGCGCTGACCTCTAACGGTAGTCAGAATCCATGAACGGACCAACGGGATATTTTATTAGATGTTTTTATAACCAAAATAAAGATTATTTAAGCAAAAGCTAAATTTTCAGCAACAACAAAAAAATGGCTCGATTATCCGGAGGGTTCGATTATCTGGAGTGAATTTTTTTCAACACCGGATAATCGAGTCCGGCCTGTATGTATAGGTTTGTTTGTTATGGGATGGCTCATTGAAGTTTTTCCAGTTTTGTAATTAATGCCTAAACCGGCAGCATCGTCCTTCCATAGCTTCAAATTTTTACCTCCACAGTCATGTACTATTACTACAACGGTGAATCCTATCGAATGTAACTTCTTCGTAATTTCTTCTAGTGTTTCTTTTGTCATGTTCTGGTCAAAATCTGCGTATATCGGTTGTTTCCATTTGGCAAAAAGTCCTCGGGCGGATAGCACTTGAAGTTCACTGTGAGGCCCGATAACATCGTCATTTCTTTTATCGAGTTCTTTGGTCGACTTGTCGACTTTTTCAACAGCTTTCATGCGTCTCTCAGCTAATTCTAGCATCGTCAGACATCGTCTAAAAATCCTTTTCTCATGTTTATGCATGAAGCCCACTCGCGAAGAGATCGAAGGCTAGAAAGGGGAATTTTGAACTCCGATCGTACAATTTCATAGGCTGGTTGGCTATAGTATCTGAATGTAAAATATACATAATCAAATATTGTACATTATCCTCAAACACAAAACAGAAATATTTAAAATTATATACCTGAGAGAGAATGCCTTAGCTACCTCCTCGGGTTTCCAAACGACCTTCTTCTTCTTTTTTAGCAGTAAGTCTGTTTGATTTTCTGTAAAAATCTCCAAAAAAGCAGTTCGAATACGTGTTTCAATTTCATTTTCAGTGACAGTTGTGATATCGGAGATAGAACTCCTGAGACAATCGAGGGAAAAATTCAAATTTTCTATTTTCTTATCTTTTTCTTTGATAATAGCTTCCAATTGCTTGATATTCAAATTTTTATTACGAACCTTGAAAAACAAAAACAAGTGTTGTCTCGTCTCTGGATGCTGAGAAAATAAAATTTGTTATTTACCAATTGTTTCATATCTTTTAGAGTTTCTTTTAAATTTTCGTTTAGATTTCTTGTTTGATGATGAATTTCATGTTCTTTAAAAAAAATGTGAACAAATTTTTATATGTGTATCGATTTTTTTCAATTAGCTTAGTGAACAATAGTAGAAGAAAACGTATCAGAGGACAGTGAACTCGATTCTCGCTTTGGTCAATTAACAAGAATAGCTAATTGGAAGAGATGACCATGTAAGACGTGAGACGGAAAAAAAGAGAAAATATCATAAACAAGGTGCTCACCATCTCGTCCATTAGAGGTTGAAGGTACTGAAGGTGAAATGAAGACACAGTTTGCGGTAGCTGAAAACGACTCAATTTGTTTTTCTACATTGCCCAAAACATTATTTGAATGCTAGTGAGAAATGAAAATTTGTATGTTTATCATTATCTTCCGAGTTAAAAGTGTACTCATAAATATTATTATTTACCGGATGATCCAATACATTGTTGGTTAATTTTAAATTGTTCAATCCATAGCTAAATTCTTGTTCTCTGTGTTTTAAATCAATGGCTTCGAGCAGTACATTGAATCCTTGGTAATTATCAGTAGGTTTAGTAATTTCGTGTTCTTTAAAAAAATATATGTATATATAAAGTTGTCACATATAATGAATGATGTGCTTACCATTTGGTTCAATAGAAGTTACATCTACTGAATTAGAAATACTACAATAAGAGATCGGCGAAGACGCCATCTTGTTTCCAATCGAACCGTCAAAAGCGGTTCCAATTCGACTTGTTTACTTTTTGCATCCATAATGGAACGTACACACGGTCAAGCAGTTTGACTAACATTGACTCCACCTCTCGTTTATTCAAACATCCATCAAGTTTTACCAACAGCGCCACAAACAATCAATTTATTCGACCAACAATATCACACACGAACGACCGAAGCGCCAACTTGAGCACCAACCATCAAAAAATATATGGGGGTTTGTGCAACTTCACTACAAATGCTCAAACATGTTCGGCGAACCTTGACTCCACCCCCGACAACTCAAACCAAAATCAAACCGTTTTAATTTTTTCCAACCGAGCCGCCAACTGTCAAATGGTTGCTCGAACAACTTCACACACGTTCAAACAAAGCAGCAACCGAAGGGTTTTCGTGGGGGCGGAGTCAATGTTCGTCAAACTGCTTGACTGGTGTGTACGTTGCATAATGGAACGTACACACGGTCAAGCAGTTTGACTAACATTGACTCCACCTCTCGTTTATTCAAACATCCATCAAGTTTTACGAACAGCGGCACGAACAATCAATTTATTCGACCAACAATATCACACACGAACGACCGAAGCACCAACTCAAGCACCAACCATCAAAAAATATATGGGGGTTTGCGCAACTTCACTACAAATGCTCAAACATGTTCGGCGAACCTTGACTCCACCCCCAACAACTCAAACCAAAATCAAACCGTTTTAATTTTTTCCAACCGAGCCGCCAACTGTCAAATGGTTGTTCGAACAACTTCACACACGTTCAAACAAAGCAGCAACCGAAGCGTTTTCTTGGGGGCGGAGTCAATGTTCGTCAAACTGCTTGACTGGTGTGTACGTTGCATAAGAAGCAAGCAAAAAGTTCAAGTGATGCCGGTATTATTTTCACGATTTCATGCATTTTCATACGTTGCCATTTCGACAGTTTTTCACTCCGCCGGTCTCTGGTTATAGGGTGGCTATACTGAATGAGCGTTGAAGCAACAAATGGCAGATGGAATAGAATCAACTTGTTTATCTAAATCACTCAATACGTGGTTGGAAGGCTCTTGCTGATCCGAGAGTTCTAAAACAGACATAGTTTCTCCTGATTGCCTCGCTACAAGAAAACTAACTTTGTGACGTCGTCACTCGAAGGGGCAAATGTGGTTGCTATGGGAAAACTAACAGCGCACTCATACAACGTAGCCAATGAATACTACGCAAAATGATTTCCATTTAGCATATTGCGGCTGGTGGCCCGGTGCTGGGAATTTGGTTTCATCAGTACCCGCTAAGCTGCGGAGGACGACGGAGGTCCTTCGTAGCTTAGTAGAGAAAGCACCTGTCCAGCGTACTGGGGTCGTGGGATCAAAGCCCACCGAAGGGGCGGTTACCCTCCAATACCTTTTCGGAACTAAATCTATCACATGTTGTGCATATGCATAATCGAGTTTCAGACATAGTAATGGGAACCGCTTTGGAAGAACGTGACACACAGAAAGAACTAAGATAGAAATACAAAGTAGGGAAGGGGCGATTCTGGAATTGAACCCACGAACTCCTGTTTATAAGGAAGAAGCGGTAGCCACTAGACCACTGAGCTATATAGCATCACTACTTCACCTAATATTTTATCGCGAAAACCAAACGGTTCGAATATGGATTGCGTACAGTCAGGATTGCCTTCTAATAAAAATCCGGCTTTAGAGCAGCTACGGCTACAAGAAAGACAAAAAAGTAAAACTTATTTTTTTCCTTTCTCTTTCTCTTTTTTCAGATTGTGCAGCACGTCAATCCCCTCTCCCCCAAATAGTGAACGTGTTAAGCATTATTATTATATTCGGTTCAACAATATATAAGTAAACACTAAATTTAGCAAAGTAATTTAGCGGTAATATAACGAAGAAGAGAAGTGGAAAATTTCAAACGAAAAATAAAATGAACACAATATTGTAATGTAACAATAAGATCATAAAGGCGGAGACGAAAGTAGGTAATATAAAGTCAAACACACTCATTATGAACACAAAAGATTGACATTGTTAGTCATTTGCAACAACAAAAAATGAAATATGCTCTAAGAAACATAATCGAATCGCCACGTAGGAACAGAAGAAAGTACAACAGCGGAATGGAAAAAAAACCATCACATACCCCAAAAATATTTTCGATAACGACTAAACAGTAAGTACCCGAGGCAATACTGCAACAGCTAGAGTCAGAGATGATGCAATGAAGATGAAGTTAAAGTGTGTTTGATGTTCAAATGATACTCTGTCGTTGATAATGCTTTAAACCGACAGAACAATTGGTGAGAATCTACAGCACGCGATTGGTGTGCGTCAGTAAAAGCTTTGTTGAATTTTGAATTGAAAAATTACATTTTTAGTTGATTAGTTTTGTTTCCAAGTAAGAAACAACCGCCGAGAATCAGTTCACGAAGTTTGAAGAAAAATAAGACAGGAATATATTTTAGCAGTGTCTAGATCATCAGCAGATAAGCCGTCATAACTACGTTCAGAATTATGAGTCATTGTTGGTTTAATTTAAAGAGCTTTATTTTTTTTTGAAAATTTTTAATGTTGATTGTGTGGACTGATTAATGCAATATCTCCCAATGTGAAAAGTAGACAAACGGAGAAACAATGTCGGAGAAATGGGATAATAGAACATTAATCCCACGGAAATCTATCAATGCATATTCCACATTTTAAACTCAGAAAAAGAAAATATTTAGCAGGCAAATGATTAGAGAAAAGCTAACACTTTATTATTTGAAAAATTAGATTGTTAACTTACACACCTCAAGCATTAATGAAAATAAAATTATTGCCGTTCAGATTATTTTCATATTTACAAAGACACTGACATAGTAAATTAATTATTTTTGTTGATCTTGTTTTTAAATTGTTTTGTCCCGCTTCTAATTTTTTTTCGATAATTTTGAGATTATTCTTTGGAATTAATTTTCCTTTTGTTGGAAAGAGAAAAGCTAAGATGGAAATAAGATAAAAAATGAATAAAAATGCTTCATTTTAGTGTAGTGTAAGCAAGTGATGCCCGAAGAAGCAAGAAAATCAGTGATTGAAATGGAAAGCGATGAACAACTGGAAAGGGTTAAAGTGAATTATGTATTTTATTGAATAAAATTTTAAGCAAAATTGATTTGGGATTTAACAATATCGTGAAAATTTTGAATTATCTATAAATTGAAGAATTCCTTGGAACTGGAACTTTCGGCACACATTGGAACTTTCGCAGTGACAATGTGACTTGCGTCAACAAAGGATTCCAGAAGTATTGGAAAGCACACGGTATCCAGCACCAACATACGAACGCCTTTACTCCAGAACGTGATGGCGTGCGTGTCAATCGTTTGACAGTCGAACGAGCTCGATTATTTTATTGTTAAGAGGTAAAGGCAAAGGCTTTCTGGGTCGAAGCTGTGCTTACCTCCGTTATTCTTCTCAAACAATCCCCCACGCAAGATCCCATAGGTACACCGGACGAGGTATGAAGTGGAAGGAAACCAAATCTCACCCATGTGCGAGTCTTTGGTACCAGAGCGGTGGAATTCCTGGAGAAATTCTTTGAAATTTTCACAAGAAATTATTCGAAACAGTTCACGGAAAATTTTATGGAATTTACACAAGAAATTCGAAGATTTTTCGTTAAATTCTCAGGAATGTTTACTGGCAATTCTGCGGAATTTCCACGGAATATTCTTAAAAATTATGGGAAACAGCACGAAATTATTTGAATTATTGCAGGGAATTCTCCAGGACTTATAAAGAAGTTCGTGAAGATTTTCTTGGAGTAAATAATGGTGGAATTTTCGGATCAATTCCCGGCAAAATTAATGGTGGAATTCCTGAAGATACTGCCGAAGAAGTTGCTGGAGGCATTCCTAAAGAATCCCTGATAGAATTTCGGATAGAATACCAGGAGCAATTGTCGAAGGAATTCCTGGAGAAAGCTTGCATATTGATTTTTCTGCCTATTTTATAATAAATATTATTTCAGAGAGGATTTGTTTAGAAATTCAGATGTATGGTTCTAGTTTTCTTAAACTTATGGAATAATGCAGGATTTTTATAATAATTGTTATAGCCGATTTTATATTCTTTCTGAATACTAAGTTCGTTAATATTTTTCTCACTTTATTTAAAAATATCTGATAAGCAACAAATCACGCATTTTTAAATCCATTATTGTTTTAATCATTATTGTTTCGATTTGGTTTGGATTTGGTTTCATGTGTTAATATTCATTTGCTTTAATAAAACTACAATAAAACTACGATTTAGAAGACCAAAAAAGTTGCCCCCTCCCCCCCCCTTCTCGAAATCCTGGCTACGCCCATGAGCGGACACCTTCCTGCATGACTGGTACCAAATAGTTTTTCGTGAAAATTTTTTAATGTTCAGAAAATCCGCGTTTGATGTCTTTCGTCATACAAACTTTAGGTGGTTAACTCATGCTGGCTATTTTCACATATACGTTAGCGCCTGGATACGGCAGCGGCGGGTAGGAAACCAACCACTGTATGTGATTGAGTGATGACGATGCACTCCTAGTTCAACGGCGCTCTGATATGCAGAGTAAGCTCAACGACAAAACCAACAAAGCCAAATCGTTGGATGTAACCACGGCGACCTCTCCCAGTTTCACAGTAGACGGTATTAAGATCGATATAGGCGCACGAACCAAGAAAGCAAGGGCTGCCTTTGGGAGTTTACGAAACATCTGCAAAAACAGGCAGATAAATAAACGCACACATTTTTTTAATTCTAACGTGTGCTGCTATACGCTAGTGAACAATGGTGCGTATCAGTGGAGAACACTCAACGGCTGCATGTGTTAATCAACAGATGTCTGCGGAACATAATTCGCACCTGGTGGCATCACAATTGGATTTCAAACATCGAGCTTCATCGACGTTGTCACCAGAGGCTAATAGTAACAGAAATTCGGGATCGGAGATGATGCTGGGTCGGTCACACCTTACGTAGGGGCGGAAGCAATCTGTAAACAAGCATTGGACTGGAACCCAGCTGAAAATCGCAGCAGAGGCAGATCCAGAGGTTCATTGCGGGGCAGCCTTGAGGAAGAAATAAAATAAGTCGGCCGAAATCTAACATGGCAACAGGCTAAAGCGATAGCTGGACATCGCTCATGATGGAAATTTTTCGTCGGCCCTTTTCACCACACGGTCCTATAGGCAAAGTAAGGGGCTGTCCATATACCACGTGGACAGGTATTATACAGTTTTAGAAACCGCCTTGGAGGGCCCTCCTTAGCCGTGCGGTAAGAGGCGCGGCTACAAAGCAAGACCATGCTGAGGGTGGCTGGGTTCGATTCCCGGTGCTGGTCTAGGCAATTTTCGGATTGGAAATTGTCTCAACTTCCCTGGGCATAAAAGTATCATCGTGCTAGCCTCATGAAATACGCGTGCAAAAATGGTAACAGTTCACAAAAGTCTTCTACAAACAGCTCGGTCCATGGCTGCACGACGCCAACCACGCAGTCTGCGGAGGGTCCGCAAATCGTTCTCCGATCAAGTGGATCCACCATGCTCGCTGTGCACCTCACCTTCTAGTTCTCGTCGGATCGTTGTCGAGAACCATTTTCACCGGATTACTGTTCGACATTCTGGCTACGTGCCCACCCACCGCAACAGCTGATGCATCTCGTGGTTCAATCGCCTTTTCTACGTACCGTCTGTCATCTGCACCCTATCATAGATGGTACGCAGCATTTTCCTTTCGAAAACTTGTGGTCCACCACAAGCATCGTCCTATCACAAAAGATCTAAACAGAGGCGCATCCACGTTCCAAGTCGTGGGTAGGACAAATAGGAAAAATGTCAGTTTGCGCAACAGTTCTGGTGTTGAGAAATCAAGACACATATTACACATAAAAAAATAAAAAAATAAAAAAACTGAACATCCTTACATTCCAGACATAATCTTCACATAATTTATGAAATTTTCATCGATTTCCAGAATAAGTATAGCTTCTTCAATAAGCATTATTGTACTAGTAGTTGCTAGTTGCAAACGATGATCAATGTAGGATAAGGAGAAGAAAATTATCTCGACAATAATTTCTACAAGACGAATAGTAATGTATGGGAAGTCGACTAAATACTTCAGTTCTTTTCCACACGGTTTTTGAGATTTTTTTACGCTTTCGAGTTTTACCCGGCTTACACGAAACGAAACCGGAAATTACGTTCTATAAGTGCACGATCCATCAAGCACAACTCATTCAACTTCACTGTCCTGTAGCTAGTTAAAAAAACACACAAACAAATCTTTCACCCGAAGGCTGCTGAACACTTTATAAATTAAATTAAACAAGGAAGGAGAAACTCTGGGCAATTATAAGTTACTATTGTAAATATTGTCCCAGTCATCATGTATATGAAATTGAAGATTTCTATTCATTCAATCTTTTGTCCCTTCTACCTCTGATCCATAAAAATGATCGTCGCTTATCCAGGAAATCGTATGATCGTCGAATAATCTTTCGGGGAGTAAAGGACCCGTCGCAGACCAGATTTTATGCGGTCTGAAGGATATTTGTGATTTCTTAGTCCTTCCAGGTTTCTACAAAACTTCTTTCCATAAGTTTCTAATAATTCATTTAAACTAAAAATAAGTTAAACTGCTCAATATCTGATTATATTATATAGACCTAAAATCAGACCTAGCACACACTTAAATCAGTTCACAGATTTCAGTGAATTCACGGTGCTCTGTGGGAAAATATAATTTCATTGAAATTCTTACTACGCGAAAATATAAACTCTCCTCATATCATGGGTAAATTAAAATGTTCTATCGGGGGATCTAGAACATTTTTGCCTTTCTCGTATATAAAGGATGTTCTATTTTTTTCAGTTTTTCCAATGTATATTACATAAAAATCGTGAAAGACAGGCATTTTGAATGAAGTCATTCTGCCGAAGATACCGCGAATTTCGTTGAAATTCACCGATATCCCAACAACAGAACTGTTCGGTAGTTAGTTCACCGATTTTCTGTGATATTTTCCTTTGTTCTACTGTCAAAGCCACGGAAAATCTGTAAAATTATTTACCAAACAGCTATGCTGTTGACAATTTGGTGAATTTAGCGATTTTAGGTGTGCAGACAGTATTGCAACAAAAGCTTAAAATAATCGAATGTTTTTGATGAAGCCTCTTCGACACTCTCACTTCGTAACATATTCATATTCGGCTGAACATATCAGAATTTATTCAGACTTCGAAAATTAAAAAATGTATGTAAAACTGAACACTTATATATTAATTAAAACAATTGCCCACATAGATCTGACCCCGACGTTCAATTGGTCGGGGTTCAGCCAAATCGCACCAAGCGCCAACAAAAATAACCCATTTTACGCCCAAACTTTCGTTCAGCAGATTTATTTAATCGCAAATCGTATCAGATATCCCTCAACCCCATAACTGTGGATATCCTACTGCAAATGCCCGCTTGAACTGATATGAAACGATTTCCGTTGTCCTTGTACGAATAAAATATCACAAATCAGTCAAAAAGCTGCTTGGTGCGGTTTGGCTGAACCCCGACCAACTGATGGACACTTTGTTAAATTCGGGCCGAAGTTGCTTCGTGTAGGTGAATATTTTATGCTCTGCTCGGCATAATCATGGGTAGGACAATGTCTTGACTTTCCCACCCACGAAAATTCGTGCGTAGGACATGTCCTACTTGTCCTACCCACTCCCGGCGCCACTGGATCTAAAGAATGGTCGCAGTGATAATCACCCAACAGGAAAAAAAAAGCATCGTCCAGGTCTCGTGTCCGTAGAGAACTACCGGTCTAATAAGCGTTTTATAGATAGTCAATTTGGTACGGCGGCGAACTGTAAAATCGTAGCGTTTTGCGGAGTTACAGGTACGTATGATTTCCTGCCATGATGCGTCTCCAAACTTCTCTGCTGGTATCGTTATCGGAGGTCACCAGTGAGCCCAAGTACACGAATTCTTCGACCACCTCGATTTCGTCACTACCGATACAAACTTGTGGTGGATGGCTTACAATTTGCATTGTCCCTTCTTGAGCCTCTTCTTATTATGTTCTTCGTCTTCGACGTGCTGATGACTAATCAAATCCGTTTAGCTTCCCTTTTCAGTCTGATGTAGGCTTCCTCCAACTTCACGAAGTAAAGTGCCATAATATCAATCAATATCGTCGGCGAAACCAAATAGGGTAATTTGCCAAATGTTGAAAGGCTAATTTTTTCGCCTATTGTTGAACGCACGTGCATTTTTATGGACGGTCAACAATAGGCAAAAAAAACGATAGTCGTTCAACATTTGGCGATTTTCCCCTAGCTTAACGGACTTCATAAAAATTGTACCACACGTGTCAACCCCTGACTTCTCCCAAAGCGATGTTGAATAGCAGACACGAAAGACCGTTGCGTAGCCCTCTGCGCGTAACCCTCTGCGCATTTCGAAAGGACTCGGGAATGCCCCTGAATGGGTTAACTGTATAGTCAGTGTATAAGTCTTGTCATCGGAATGAAATGCTTCTCAGTTAATGATTTTTCAAATAATTGATTGTATTTAATGCTGCCTCTTAAAATATATGATGATACAAATCGCCCGCAATTCACTTTCCAATAAATTACACAAATTGTTTGCTATGTTTCCTTACTCATCATCGTTGCTTTTCTACAAGCACACTTATTCTCGTTTAATCAGTTCAATTTAGAAACGAAGATAACTTTTGATAGGGACAAACACAGCAGTTTCAAAATATAAAATAGCAAGGTTAAAATAAACGGAACAAGTGTATATCATACGTATGTAGCAAGTGAATTTGAAAAAGATTAAAATGATGAGTTCTTAGAAAAAAGCTTGTTGTGAAAGATCCTTTTTTTCTGTGATCAATCGGCTACAGTTTTGTTTTGCTCTACAATAGCGATTACACACGACAAGTATTGAAAATTTGCAAGTTTCGTTGGGGTATTTATCATTTTTTTTTTCAACACTAAGTTGAGCTTCATCGGGAGCGAGCAAGCTATTCTTGCCTCGTTACACCACACTGCCACGAGCATGTAAAAAGATTAACACTTATTATCACAAATCGACCACAAATCCCACCCAATCATACACAAAGGTTCCGTTCAGTCACAACATCCCCTCCCCCTTTCATACTTACCAACGACGGTAATGATGACAATCAATGGGACTAGTAGCCAGCCTCTTTAGGCCAGCACCAGCCAGGCCATGAAGATCAGCGCCACGTAGAGGAAAATCTGCGACAGAAATTGGTCCTCGTCGAACTCGCGGGTATTTTCGTGTGGTGGGTTACCCCGGAACTCGCCAAAGTTGAGGGTCGACGTGAAAAATCCGAACGGGAACGCCCCGATGCCGAACGACATGTGAAAACCCCCGTCACCGGTGAAGCCCTGAAATCCTTGGGGCTGTTCGGGTTCGGTTCGCTGACCGGCTGGTCGTGGCGGAACCGTTTTTCTGCAATGAAGAATAATTTTAAGTATTTTTTAGAAATAAGGCTACATGCTTACATAACTTTCCCAAATTATTGAAAACAATAAATTTGCAGGGTAGAACGCTATATTGATACACATTAAATTAATAGTTCGTAAAACTTGAATCGGTATAATACTGCCTATAAATAATCGCACGTTTGTTCCAGCAGCGATGAAACTGATAATCACTTACGCCAGGATCACAATGTGTCATGTCATATCAGTTTCATCATTGTTGCATAATTTGTGTGAGTATGACCAGTATATCGTATTTCTATGTTGGTAAATTTAATAAAATTTAATTGTAGCATTTAATAAAAGCTCCTTGCTTTCATTTTCAAGTGCGTATTTTTTTAAGCACGAATATCGACAAAAAAATAAACATTTTTGAATACTTGAACGAGTAATCTAGGCTTCAGTATTCAACTCACCTGGGATCTTCCTTGCTACCGCCCCGACCGTACAGTGGAATGACTTTCTCCTTGCTGATGGACGATTTGCACACCGGACACGTATTCCGGTAGCCATTCATCCACTGGTGTATGCACGGCCAGCAAAACAAATGACCACACATGCTGACGACCGCGTCCTTGGCCGTGTCCAAGCATATGTTGCACTCGAATACCGACTCGTCCTTCTTCTCTTCGCCCTCTTCGGTGGCGTCTTCGAGATTGATTTTGGATTTCCCGGTAGAGCTGCCATCGTTCCCCGCCGGCCCCGACTCGGATTGGTCTGAGGATGTTTCTTTGGCTGTGCCAGCTTCGGAACTGGTTAACGGGGATGCTTCTGAGAAAGGTGACTGCTGCGAGGTGGATGCCGAATTCAGATCATCCAAGCTGGGTGCCGATGGGTGCGAAGGAGTACTCTCAACGATCGATGCCATGATTATGTGAATTATCTGTAATAATAAAGAAGAAAACAGTTCAAAGGTTAATTACGACAAAAGTTACTAAATCATAGCGATAAAAATTATATGATATAGGTACCTAGTTTTCAAAATTGATTTCAAATACCAAATCGATTTTAGAACA
This sequence comes from Armigeres subalbatus, assembly GCF_024139115.2. Lineage (NCBI taxonomy): Eukaryota > Metazoa > Arthropoda > Insecta > Diptera > Culicidae > Armigeres > Armigeres subalbatus. The sequence continues at coordinate 59,229,266 of NC_085140.1, forward strand.
AACATAACATTTGTAGGAGTCCACCTGAGTGCGTGATCTTTGGTTGAATTAGAAATGTAATTAGCGCTAATATAACGCATCCATTTGTGATTTTTTGCGCGTACGTTCGTGCCTACTGTAAAACATAGGCATTGGCAAGGTATATTTCCTACAGCCATCACACACATGCTACAAGTGTGATATCGATACAATCACCAACAAGCACAATACGATTAGAATACTAATTAGCGAAAATAAGCGAATGTTTGTTGGATTTATTTTTAAGGCGGCTTCTATTTCCTTTTTCAATCGCAAGCATTGGGTCTTTGCTTGGAATAATGATCGATGCGTATGAAGAAGAACTTTTGATTGCATTTTGAAGGTTGCTCTTACAGACGAAAGAATTCTTCCAGAAGCAATGATTTCAGGAAGGTGAAAATGTTGAACTTCGAACAAACACATTTTGTTTGGTAACATAAAAACTTTAATCGTTATCGCAAAGATGCACAGTCGAATGTTTGAATTTCCTGAAAGAGATAATATTAAAATAGAACGAGAAAAAATGTGTACAAAAATAGGATCAATATATTTTCCAGGAATCTACACATATTCTATAGATTGTAAAAATAAAACGTTTTCTATAAATTTGAATAATTTATTTTATCAAAACTTAATGCTGATTCATTCTTCTCTTTGCCACCGGAATCGATTGGGAGCACCGCGATCACCGTGACAACCCGCTTGTATTCCACAGAAGCCGTTTAACCACCCAACGCGGACGCAGACGGTCGACCTGGTTATGTTTTCTACTGTGTCCGAGAGACCGTTAAAGTGAGCTTATTCCTACAGAGGGTAGAAGTCGAGTTTCAAAAGCAACAGTTGACCTTTTTGAACGCCAGCAGTTGGACATAGCAGTTACATAGTCCTTTGACCAGCAGCGCCAAAGATCGAATATTTTCCCTGAAATGTAATGATATACGTCACTATGGGACTTCCACGTAATGCTGAATCACATAAGCCTGAACATTCATAAGGGTGAACAGGAAAGGCTGAAAAAGTAAAAATCAACCATAAGGCTGAAACTCGAAAGGCTGAAACATCGCGAGAACCCGATTTTAGTGGAAGAATTCATATTTGACCTTAATTGGGCACAAACTAAAATGATCCGGAACCTTCTTGCGACTTCTTGTTGTCTTTCAATTTTTATATGGAATTTTCATTTTCTTCTTCAACCCTTTCTAGTTCCTTCTTTCTGTTTCTTATTCGTTCTACCTTCTTTCTTCTTATTTATTTTTCATTCCTTGTTCCGATTTCCTTCTTCTGCCTTCCTTGTTCCTTCTTTCTTCTTCCTACCTTTTTTCTGTTTCCGTCTTCCTTCATTTTTCTTTGTTCTTCTTCGTCCTTCCTTTTTCCTTTCTTGTTTCTTCCTTCCTTCTTCTTTTCCTTGTTTTTTACTCCCTCTTCTCTATTCTTTCTTCATTTTACCTTTTTCCTACCTTCTTTCATCCTTTTTTTCTTCCTCTACTTCTTTAGAACAAATCCTTCTGGAATTTCTTTGAGAATGCCTTTGGAAGTTCCTTTAGGATATTTTTCAGAATATATTTCAGGTATTCTTCCAGGAATTTCTCTAGAAATCCCATCGGATTTTGAATTCTTTCAAAATTTCCCTCAGAATTTTTTTCAGAACTTTATCCAAGATTTTTTCTCGAAAATGATTTAGGAAGTCCTTTGGTTATACCTCTGGCTTTTTTTAGCAACTCTCCTCTTTAGATCTTTGGAGACTCTTTGGAAATTTCTTCGAGTTTTCCTTTGAGCATTCTATCGAGAATATTTTCAAAAAAATATTTTGAAACTCTTTTAGGAATCGTTTTTGGAAATTACTGTTGGATATCCAAGCGAGCTCTGCGAGCCATAGTGTGTGAAGTGCTCGATAATAAACAATGTGAGCTCACTTGACTGTTGATATACAACATCAAAGCACATGTGACGATTTGGCAACCCAAGCTTCCGAAAGATCTTCTTCTTCTTCTTCTTCTTCTTATTGGCATTACATCCCCACACTGGGACAGAGCCGCCTCGCAGCTTAGTGTTCATTATGCACTTCCACAGTTATTAACTGCGAGGTTTCTAAGCCAGGTTACCATTTTTGCATTCGTATATCATGAGGCTAGCACGATGATACTTTTATGCCCAGGGAAGTCGACGCAATTTCCAATCCGAAAATTGCCTAGACCGGCACCGGGAATCGAACCCAGCCACCCTCAGCATGGTCTTGCTTTGTAGCCGCGCGTCTTACCGCACGGCTAAGGAGGGCCCCTAAAGATATTCAATTTGAAAACAAAAGAGCTAACCGCGGTGAAGGTTGGTACTCGGATTCTAGTGACTTTTCCGAAAACGCGACCTTAAAGTGGTCTTTGTTGTGTAGGGAATATCACGCCTATCTAGAGAGAAGGAAGTTGAGGGTTCAAGTTTCTCCAAAAACACGTGGATTTTTTTTATTTAAATTTAGTATCAATTTGTCCATTTCGGGCATATGCGCACCCAAGTTATTTACCAAAAAAAAAATCATCCAGATATGGTTTCATGAATTTCAAATCATCCAGATAAGGTTTCCTGAATTCATCCAAAAGTCCATACGCAAAATCCTCCAGACATTTTTCTTAGTAAAAAATAACCACAGGAAATAATTTGGTTAGTTATCAAGAATTTCTTGAAAAATTCAGAATACCATAGTAAATTTTCTATGTAATCAATCAGAAAGTGCTTCATTACAGAATTGCTCAAGAAATTTCTTCAAAAATCCACTGCAAATGAAGCTAAAAAAATCAAAAATTTCAAAGGAATTCTTCCGCAAGTTCCTTCAATTTTTTTCTACGAGTTCTTTTTGAAAATCATCCTTTCATAAATTCCTACAGATATTTCATCAAAAATTCCATTCCCTCGGCTCCCGTAATTCCTCCGGAATTTCCGTCAGGAACTCCAGTGATGGCAAATGTAAAAAAAAAGTCATGGGATTTCTATTACGGGCTATTACTAATTTGCTTATACTTCAAAAGTTATTTAGAAGTTGAATTTCCTGGATATAGTTTCTAAGGAGTTATCGGAGAAATTTACAAAGGCCTTTCCAGAGAATTTCCCGAAGAAATCTCTGGACGAATATCAAAAGGAATTTCTGAGTCCGCAAGCCATCTTCCGTTGATCGTTGTCGAGAACTATTTTCACCGGGTTACTGTCCGACATTCTGGCTACGTGCCCGGCCCACCGCAGTAGTCCGATTTTCGCGGTGTGAACAATGGATGGTTCTCCCAGCAGCTCATGCAACTCGTGGCTCATTCGCCTCCTCCACGTACCGTCCGCCATCTGTACCCCACCATAGATGGTATGCAGCACTTTCCTTTCAAAAACTCCAAGTGCCCGTTGGTCCTCCACGAGCATCGCCCAGGTCTCGTGTCCGTAGAGGACTACCGGTCTAATGAGCGTTTTGTAGATAGTCAGTTTGGTACGACGGCGAACTCTATTCGATCGCATCTTGCGGAGTCCAAAGTACGTACGATTTCCAGCTACTATGCGTCTCCGAATTTCTCTGCTGGTGTCATTTTCGGCAGTCACCAGTGAGCCCAAGTACACAAATTCTACAACCACCTCGATTTCGTTTACCACCGATGTAAACTCGTGGTGGGTGGCTCACATTGTCTTCTCTTGAACCTTCCTAGTACGCTTCCTATCATGTACTTCTTCTTCGATGTATTGATTACTAGTCCGATCCGCTTGGCTTCCCTCTTCAGTCTGATGTAGGCTTCCTCCATCTTCTCAAAGTTACGTGCCATAATATCTATGTCGTCGGCGAAGCCAAATAGCTGGTGTTAATCCCTGCTCTTCGTATTACCCCTTCCAAAGCGATGTTGAATAGCAGACACGAAAGACCATCACCTTGCCGCAACCCTCTGCGCGTTTCGAAGGGACTCGAGAATGCCCCTGAAACTCGAACTACGCACATCACCTGATCCATCGTCGCTTTGATCAACCGTGTCAGTTTATCTGGAAATCCGTGTTCGTGCATTAGCTGCCATATCTGGTCCCGATCGATTGTATCATATGCGGCTTTGAAGTCGATGAATAGATGATGTGTGGGCAGTGGGCACGTTGTATTCGCGACATTTCTGCAGTACTTGGCGAATGGCGAACACCTGGTTTGTGGTAGAGCGTTCGCCCATAAAACCCGCCTGGTACTGCCCCACGAACTCCCTTGCAATTGGTGCTAGTCGACGGCATAAAATTTGGGAGAGTATCTACGAGTAAGTACCCGGATACGAACACAGACCATTTCATTTTTTTTATATAGATAAGATTTCATGCAATTTTCTAGAAAAAATCTCTAAAAATGATTTAAAATATTTTACGAAAAATGTTGGGAATTCAATCCCAAGTAGTTCTTGAGAACATCTTAAGAATTCTAGACAGTAGTCAGAAAACCCCCCAAAATGTCACGATTACAGTCTATCCATTATCATACCTCTTCGGATATCTTCAGGATTTCCCGAAATTGAATGTTTTTGAAAAAAAAACATTCAAAGAATTCCTAGATACTTTTCGAATACATCATTAAGCAATTTATAGAAGATAAAATGCAAATAATACTGCCTAATATTCGAAACTGCTTGACATTTTTTAAATTCATTTATCGCTTAGGGGAGATCCATTAATTAAGTAGCGCAAAAATTGACCATTTTTGACGCCCCCTTCCCCTTATGTCTTTTTGTATGAAGCATCTGAAAATTTTGAACGGGTCGTCACTAGTCTTCATGAAAACATGAACCGCTTTCAAACAAGTGCAGTTTTCCCGTGTGCATGTTCGTACTCATGCATACTATATCCAAACCGAGTTCATTAAAAACTGAACCAAAATCGGACCCAGTTTGAACACGAGTGTGCGCTCAAGTTCAAACACACGGGTTTGAACATGGAAGTTCAAACATCAGTTTACACACAGCATGCTGTTTATCTTTTCATGTTGGTCAAGTGGTTTCTCTTCTTGAGTAGAGGTGATGGCCTAGTGGTAACTCGTTTGGCGTTCACTCAGGACACTAGTGTTTGAATCCTTTTCTTTGGATTTTTTTAGAAATGGCTCATGAATACTTTCAGTTTTATAAATGGCACTTTTCAGCCCTTGTCGGGTGATGGAATAGCTGAATAAGATATTTAACCACCTACCCACAGTTTGCACTTCCGATATCTCAATATCACAACACACTTTTTATTCAACATTTTGCATAAAATCTTCAGATATTATTCTTAATGTTAATAACAACTGAATTTTATGTGCATTTGACCAGTAAGACAACTGGCATCCTCCAATGTAATGATCCAATGTAATCATCCTTGCATTTATGTTCTAAACGAGGTAAAATAAGTCTATTTTATTTTATTTATACCCGTTACATATGCAAGCATGCATTTTGTTTTGTTAGAGACGATGGGATTTGCATATCGTAAATAAAATATAGATGTGGATGTCATTTTGATAAGAAAATTATTTTGAGCTTTTTAGTGGAATGTTTTCACCTGTCATAAGACGAGTTTATACAAACCCATTGAATTCCACCACTTAATTGTATCTTGACAGATACGTATTTCGACCTCAACAGTAAGGCCGTCTTCAGTGTCTCGTACTTGAATCGAAGTCGAGTAAAGATACAATTAAGTGGTGGAATTCAATGGGATTGTATAAACTCGTCTTATGATAGGTGATAGATGTGGATTCCAAAAAGTTCAAAGACACACTTTTAGTTGTGGAGGGCGAAGAACTGGTTGTTAACCCAACATTCAAATTAATAGAAATTTTAAAAGATAGTAGGGGTTCTATTCATAATGTATTCTGTATTTTTATGTATAAATAATACGCCAATGACATTATACAATACAAAGAAAATTCATAAACGATGGAGCTCCAGGTCGGTAATGAGCACAGAAATCCTTGAACATAAAAGTCCGATAAACCACATGGCTCGTATAAAAGATAAAATCTTCAATTTTGACAATCTAAAAAATTACGAAACTAGAATTAAAGCCCCGTTGATCATAAGATTCTTCAAAAAGGTCGAAACCGCTCTCTCCCTGGAATAAAGAAATCTCTATGCAATCAGAACTTCGCTTTAGATTCTCGGTATGTCTATCAAGTACCACCGCGAAGTGAGTAGAATAAATTATCCCTATATAAACGTGTCAGAAAAATCTTATCCCAAACTTTTAGAAATATGAACTAAACCGTTTTTGGCGATTGCAGAATCCCAAAAACTCGAAAGTGGAACAAAAAGCTCCGCTCAGACTAGATTAGACCAACATTTGAAAAGGGCGTAACAGCCAAAATTTATTCTTTCGGATTCCTTATCTACATACATAGTTAAACACATAGACAAAATACTGGAGAGATCAAATTTTGGCTATTACGCCCTTTTCAAATATGGGTTTTTTTTACCTAAGACGTCGTGAATGGAAGGCCTGAATCAAGACCTCACCTATATGAACGCTTCGTTATGCAAGTGCATAAAATGTGCACAACATGTTTCAATTTTTCAGTCATACCTTCGAACTGATCTCCGAATTTCCGGAGGAATTCCTCTCCAAAATCCCGTCGGATTTCCCCTCCCATTTTTTGGAAGAATCCCTCTCCGAATTCCTGGAGGAATTCCCCACTGAATTTTCAGAGGATTTTGTTCGGAAAGTTTTTCCAAAAGAATTTTTGGATAAATTTCTTAGGCAATTCCTGAAAGAAGTTCATTAGCAATATCTGGAGAAATATGGTTATGAAACTCCTGGAGTTTTTTTATTCGGAGGAAATCGTGGAGGCATTTCCTAAGAAATTCCTCGAAGAATTTTCGTTAGAATTGCAGAAGAAATTTCCAAAAGAATTTTTGGGGAATTTCTGAGGCAATTCTTGAGGAAAGCTCATAAACATCATCTGGGGGAATTTCCCAAGGAATTCGTAATGGATTTTTTGCAGGATTTTTGGAAGGAGTTTCTGGAGAAATTCTCGAATAAATTTCTTGAACAATTTCCAAAGGAATTCAAGGATGAATTTTCGATTTTTTTGGAGGAATATTCGATCCGAAGTAACTCCTTTAGGAACTTCTTACAAGTATTCTGAAGGAATTTTCGAAGAAATCCCTGAAAGAAGTTCATAAGCAACAGCAAGAGCAAGTTCCTTAAAAAAATCTGAAGGAAGTCACGATCAATATTGAAAAAAATAATTGTAAACGAAATATCTGGAGGAACTTAAAAAAAAATCTTGAAAGAATATCCAATGGAGTAGCTGTGGGAATAAATTACAACATTCATTGTTTCTGAATAATATTGAAGTTAACCAGCGGAACCGAACTTTTTTACCGGCGGGGTATGATGGCATTAAAATTGGTTTTAAAGAAATTTCCAACGTAACTTCCGAAAGGATTCCTGTATGAATTTCTGAGGCAAGTAGATGAGCTTTCGACGGAATTTCAGGAGGAATTTTCGAAAGAATTCCTGCAGAGTACAGATATTCCGAAAGGAATTTATGAAACAATTTTTAAAGGAGTTCCTGCAGAAGTTTCTAAAGGAATTTTTAGAGGTAGATGTAGAACTTTATTTTTCGGAACAAAAAATGCCAACAGGGAGATTGAGAACTTGGAGAAATAGAGCATCTGTATATCGTAAATATTTAACAAACGGAAATATATGAAAAATAATCATCTTATGAAAGGACTGTGTGGAGGGCTGTCGGCTAATATGGACACCCTAAGAAATCGCGTCATTTTCACATGGAAAACGTTGTAATATTGGGGACCTAAACCTCTTACGTGAATCTTAAACAGAAGCACCACGATGGCTGGAAGTCAATTTAGTGGAAAAAAATTAAATTTTATGATTTTTATGACAATGAAAATCAGGATGAATAGTATGCGGGTGAAATGGACATAGTGTGTGGGTAAAACGGACATTAGCATCTGGGTGCTGCGGATAGAGCCGCTTTTCTGCGCTCAAGCGAGCAGAGGGATATTTTGAAATCACTTCCATAAACTAAATTATTTTGCAGTTACTTGGCTGTCAAACATTTCCCGATCTTCGAATTTCTCTTTCCACGCTGCACGAGGGCGCAAAAATGCGCTAGACTCTACATGACTTTACGATTGTTTACATACATTGATGCTCCAATCAGCTGCTGAATCTCGTGAAATTTCGTAACGAGTCCTTTTTAATTGCATTCCCACTAATTTTCCACTCGAAATACAGTCGCCTCTCCACATCTCGATATTGAAGGGACCATCGAGATAGGGAGAGATCGAGGAGTGGAAGGAAAATTGAAATGGGTACTAGATCCAAAAAAGCTCGTTTCTATGAAAAGCGACAACAAAACAAGTGTCATATCTTGTTGTTGATATGTTTATTATTGTCCACAGATGGTCTAGTAGCCTAAAAAATTGAATAAATCGACATAAGGAGAGTGAACCCAGAACAAAATATGATCCGAACACATCGAGATAGAGAGATATCGAGATAGGGAGGTTATCGAGATGTAGAGTACCCAGATGTATGTAGATTGAAGGGACCGTCGAAACCATCGACATAGGGAGAGATATCGAGATACAGAACATCGAGATGTAGAGAGTCGACTGTATAATGTGAGAATATTTGTTACAAAGAATACAAAACTCAAACAAAGTTTATTTTTATTTTTTCCCAAAATAATAACAATACTTCTCAATATTAGATCAGAAACGAACATAACCACAATCTTCAATGTTTGGCTCCGGCACAATAGAAAATTTTGGCTTCAGTTTGACAACCAAATCGATTCTATCCGCACCACCCAGATTAGCATTAGCATTAGCATTTAGCAGTTCGCACAAATTCGTAGGTGGTACAAGCCAAGACTATTGTATGAGAGTAGCATTACTTTCATCCGTTACCACAGATATTGATTTGGGACTAATCACTAACTCTTAGATGCAAGCAATGCACTCTCCAATAGTCGAGATCTGTCCTGGCCACGTCCTTGCGAATGCTGAGGAAGGGGAAGGATGGTTTGTTGGACACCTACTTAAGAAAGATGCAGAGAACTCTACGACCTACGACCGAGGTGCCACGGGAGGTTTTTGGGATTGCGTGGAAGGTTATAACAGTAGGAATCGTTTTGGTATAACGTGAAACACAGAAAGAACTAAGATAGAAATACAAAGTAGAAAAGGGACGAGCCTGGAATTGAACCCACGACCTCCTGCTTATAAGGCAGAAGCTGTAGCCACTAGACCACCGAGCTCGTGTATAGTGTGTGGGTAAAACGGACATGTTGAGAAATTAAGCTTAGAAGAATTGAATTAAGTTGAAGAATTGTATGCATAGGCTAAGCATCTATAAAATGTGTCCCTTGAAATGAAAATGTTGGATAATAATTATATATTGCTAACTTACAATGATTTTAATAAAATAGCACGTTACATAAATTAAAATCATTTAAAAATGCCTTCAGTCTGAACAAAACTCGGAAATTTGAATTACAACAAACAATACAAACTCAAAATAAAATGAGAAAAATGCATGTACTTCATATGGTCTATATTACACACACCAGAACGTGTCCGTTGCACCTCACCATGATCCAAATCCTCAAAAATTCTCATAAAATCAATTCAACCCGTACATAATCTTTGAATAGACTAAGTTTGAGATCTACATACATCATGTAGATTAGTTTTGCCGATTTCTGTTTTAAAAGTTTAAATACTGCACATAAAAAATCATAGTTTACATTAAACTATCGATAAACAGAATAGTTTTCATTATTTGAACGTAGTAAAACATGCTATACTCATAATTTGAAACAAGCAATAAGATCCACATGATAGCGTGCCAAATTTGTAACGATTTAGCTCAAACGACCTTTAGACATTAGACCTGTCCATTTTATTCCCACCTTACCTTCTAAAACCATAGCATTGTATTGGGGAGCAAACGGGATTCTTCTCAGCGCGGATTATTATGATTTCGGACAATAGTTGTCCATTGAAAATTCTTAAAAATCTGCATGTGATTTCTAAGCCTTAAACAACTTAGGATAAACTTTATTATAACCCACGTTATCAGTTGGCAACACTCCCATTGAAACTGATAAGAAAGTTAAATTAGCGAGCTGCGTACATTCGGGAAGGACGGCCTTCGTTTGTTTGTTTTGTTTCTTCTTCATGCTGGTCGGGCCAATACACCTGAACATCGGCTTCAATTAGCCATGCCATACAACCATTAATTTTTAACTATATTATATTGTTGGACGGCGCCACCGTTTCTCCATAATATGCACATATCTCAATGGTCAGTAAACTGATATACGTCATTCGAATGCTGAATGCAACCATGCTCAATTGCTCTTCTTATTCAGTCGTAGTAGCTCATACATAGGTTGATTAATGGCCACTGAATCAGCCGACACCTTATCATACGATAACACACCAGAGCAAGTGCTTGCTCGGTTGTACATACACACAATGTGTGACGTAGATTAGTCGCCTGACTATAGGGGGCTGGGGGTAATATGGACATGCTAAGGAATCGCGTCATCACAAGGAAAACGTCGTAATATTGGGGACCTAAACCACTTACGTGAATCTTGAATAGAAGCACTAGGATGGCTTGAAGTCAATTTAGTGAAAAACAATCGGATTTTGTGATTTTTTGACAATGAAAATCAGGATGGAAAAATCTCGATTTAAAAGTATGCGGGTGAAATGAACATAGTGTGTGGGTAAAACGAACATGTTAAGAAATTAAGCTTAAAACAATGAATTTAGTTGATGAGTTGTATACATAGGCTAAGCATCTCTAAAATGAGTTTCTGGAAATAAAAAGGTGGATAATAATTAATATATTGGTAACTTACAATGATTTTACTAAAAAAAGTCCATATTATGGTCCATATTACCCACACCAGAACGTGTCCGGTTTACCCCACCATGATCCAATCTCTGAAAAAAATCTCGAAAAATTGAATTTTGAGATAAATCATCAATTCAACCCGTACACAATCTTTGGATAGACTAAGTTTGAGATCCTCGAGAATCATGCGGATTAGTTTTGCCGATTTCTGTTTTAAAAGCTTAAATACTGCACATCAAAAATTACATCACCATGGATTTTAAGCCATAGTTTACATTAAATCTTCAATAAACAGAATAGTTTTCATTTTTTGAATGTAGTAAAATATGTCACACTCATAATTTGAAACAAGCAATAAGATCCACTTCATGGAGTGTCAAATTTGTAACGCTTTAGCTCAAACGGGACCCCAGTCTGTTTTACCCACCCTGTCCATTTTACCCCCACCTTCCCTATACAATGACAACGATTTATTCCTAACATGGAGTTCTGACGCGACGGTTTTGGTTGATCTAATTAGCCCAAGTCATAGTGACGATTGTGAATCTGCAAATTTAAGTCTGTATTTGTTTTTCACATTTGGGAAGGCGTTCTTTACTGGAACATTGTGATACGTATTTTGATCTCAACAGTAAAGCCCCAAACACAATGTCAGCGGAACGGCAACGGAAACGGCAAATTTGACAGAAAATATATGGGCCAACTGTCAAATTTGCCGTTTCCGTTGCCGTTCCGCTGACATTGTGTTTGGGGCTTAAGGCTGTTTTCTGTGACTCGTACTGACTCGACTTTATCGGCAAATCGAGTCAAGTAAGAGGCATCGAAAATGACGTTACTGTTACGGTCGAAATACGTAAACAGTCAAACCTCCATGAGTCGATGTTCTATGACTCGATATCGACTCATGGAAGCAAATTATCCCACATTAAAAAATATTTTCTGGGTTACTGTGATGGTCCCTTCAAACAGATTTCCAAAGATTTCCTATTCCACATGTCGATATTTCCATGAGTCGATGGTCCCTTCAATATCGACTCATGGAGGTTTGACTGTATGTAAAATTTTAGTCGTGTGATGGAATTGAATGCGATGGTACTAACTCGTTCTATGTCAAGGAAAAATATTCTGTTAGATAATACGCGGTATTACCGGGTCTATATTTATAATTGTCAGCGGGTTTCTACAGTATTCAAATTATCAATAGGGGAAAGGCCATTGACCGAAAACCAGGTGAAATTACAGGATATAAATCTTTTAAGACACTCAAATTTAATCAATCTTGGATTTTTTGTCAGCTAAATAATTCAATAATTCGACAAGGAAGTTAAAAAAAAATCAGAAGTTTTCTGAAAATATACAAAAAAAAAGTAGCCAACACCTAGCTACTATTGCTACCAAATCTTATTCTTTTATGGCTCTACATTCCAACTGGAACTTGACCTGCTTTTCAACCAGTGTTCTATTAGCATTTCCTCAGTTTATTAACTGAAAGCTGAAAGGCATAGCACTTTCAATCCCAGGCCCGTTCCATTCCTCCTACTTTGTATCTTTTCATATATTTCTAATGTTCTAGCAATCGCTAGAACTGGAAATGGGCTTTCATACCGTTCCCATCTTCTATCCCTATACCTACAACTTGATTAGTTCTAGCAGGAAACTGTTAGAATTCGAAATGAGCGAAAAAGTTCGTTTCGGCATCTAATTAGAATACTACACCATCCTTTCATAACTACAGTCAAACCTCCATGAGTCGATATTGAAGGGACCATCGACTCATGGAAATATCGACATGTGGAATAGGAAATCTTTGGAAATCTGTTTGAAGGGACCATCACAGTAACCCAGAAAATATTTTTTAATATGGGATAATTTGCTTCCATGAGTCGATATCGAGTCATAGAACATCGACTCATGGAGGTTTGACTGTATCACATTGGCAACCCGTTAACCAAGACGAACCTCTGCCATAAAACCTTAGCTCCAAGATTCCAATAAAATTGCGCAGGAACTCGTGGCGAGTGCAGAGGTGTTCTCGGCTTGCAGTGGGCGAGTGACTGCATCATCAATTCCTTCCCACCCCCGATGACCGTGAGGACGTGGCCAGCGCCGTTATCGACTATCCAAAAATACTAGAGCTCTCGGACTGTGCACATTGAGGTTGGAGAGCAAATCCCATGCTTCCATCCATTGGTTCCCTGTGCAATTGCGATTGTTCTGATCGATCACGGAATAGCAACTACGAAATGCACGGTCATCATGCTCATGCTCATGAAAGCTGAAAGGCATAGCACTTTTTATTGCATGAGTGAGTCATTTTGGCAAGTACAATGCTTGTCCAGGAAGTCCCGAATGTTTCCCGTCTGAAAATATCCTAGACCGGACCGAGAATCGAACTCACCATCTCCGGATTGGCCATCCTTCGCCTTTGCTCGCAAGGCTAAATCAAGGCTGGGCTACTAAATATTTGTGCTTATTCGGAGGTCCCGTATGAGGTGAGGCGTTTAGAATGAAATGAGAATTGTCGATACCATCCCTTTAAGTTACATCGTCTTCTCACGCAAAACGGGAAACGGGAAATTCAGCGCAGACCTATGTATATTCTGGATAGCAAGAGCTGCTCACAATCGAAAATCAGGATCAGAAAGGCAGCTTGTTGAGGTTAGATATTTCTTTAAATATATAAGCTCCATAACCCTTTTCTAAATTTCTTAAGGAAACTATTTTTCATTAAAAAATATTTTAAGCTCTTTGCGGAATGTATTAAACCGTCTAAGACGAATTCAGTACTTTCCATTTAATTCCACTACGTTTTGTTATCTGTGCAGAAACGTATTTCGACCTCAACTGTGAGGTCGTCTTCACTCTTCAGTGTCTCCTAGTCTTCACTGAAGACGGCCTCACAATTGAGGTCGAAATACGTATCTGCAGAGATAACAAAACGTAGTGGAATTAAATGGAAAGTACTTTTCATTACCGAACCTCCCGTGTACTTTCTTAATTTATCCGGAGAAATCTCCCCGGAAACTCTTAAGAATAACTCGGACAATTTTCCATAAAATGTTCGGTAAGTTCCTTTAATCATCACAATTAAGTAGCTTCTCTGAATCATCACGACAAATTCTCCGCAATTTTCTCAAGAAATTTATCTATATTTGCTTAGAAGTTTCATTAGAAGAGAAACTCTAAGGAAAGCTCTTCAGCTTTTTTTTTAACTTGCGTTTATTTAAACTATTCAACTTTAATGAGAAAATATTTAAAATTTCAACAGGAAGCTTTCTTAAATTTCCACGTAAAATTCCTAAATCCACCAAATCCAAATCCAATAAAATCCACAAATATTGCCAAAAACCACTAACAAGAATTTTCCATATAGAAATGTTCCACGGAAAAAAATACTAAATTTCCATAAAAAAATCGATATTAATTTTCCACAAAATAAATATTTTATTCCATGAAAAATCGAAAGATTTCCACAAAATAATCAATAAACAGCAATAAAAGAATAAGAAAATTTCCATAAAAAATACAAAAAAGCAATAAAATTGTTAAAAAAAAACCCTGAATCATCCACCGAGTGACGTTGGTGCCTTTCTCGTGCAAAAAAATACTAAAAAAATATGAGTGACTTCTTTTTAGCGTGTTTTGCGCATAGAATATAGTATTTTGGCCATAACTTCTGATCCCATTGTCCCGTCCCATTTTAAATAGCAAACAATGAGAGAGCATTCTCAGTCGAATGAAACTTGTTGCGAGTAATTCGGCCAATGCTAAGTTCCAAAAAGTGCGTCTTGGAATTTTTGTACACATACACACATACATACATACACACAACCAGACATCACCTCAATTCGTCGATTGGTATATAACACTATGGATTTCCGAGCCTTCTATCAAAAGTTTGATTTTGAAGTGATCATATAGCCTTTGCGTATACTTAGTATACGAGAAAGGCAAGAATTCCATGAACTTTAAACGTTTTTGAAGAAGAGGTCATCTATGGAAAAATGCTCTGACTTATTGCTTTTTTATATTTCTTTATGGAAATTTTCATATTTCTTTTTTGCTCTTTATAGATTTTATCGTGAAAAGTTTTTTTTGTTGAAATTTTTTTTATTGCTGATATTGATATTTTTATGGAAATTTTGTATTTTTTCTTGTGGATCATTTTGATTTCTTTATTGAAAATTCTTTTTTTTTATAGTTGAAATTTTTGCTTTTAAAAGTGCTAATTTATTTTTGTTTTGTGGAAAATTCTTAATTGTTTGTGGAATTTTTTTTGTATAATATATATTGCTCATAACCTGATTTCTTTAATTGGCGATTCCCTAATTTAAAAAGAAAACTATCTTTTTGAGGGGTAGTTTTATTTTAGTCAATCAAAATATATATTGGGAACTCTTTTATTTGACCCATCTAAAATAAAACTTTTAATTTAGAATTTACGAAAGATTCTTTGAAGTTGCTTCGGTTCGTCTAACAGGCAAAAGTCTTTCTCGATTAAAATATTGTACAGATTTAAAGCTTGTAGATACAAAAAAAAATCCTTCCAGCAATTGTGCACTATTGCAAAACATTAGAATCCCTTTTATTGATCTACTCGTTTCTAACTAGAAAAATAGAAAAATTGTTCTGATGCCTTCTTGGTGAAATGCATGAGGCTTCAGCCACACCTAGGAACAAACTAGCCCCCTTTAGAACTCTAGGTATTTCACATAAGTATTGCACATATCTCGCACATCTATGTCTTCGATTCACTAAAGTAAGTTAAAATTGTTTTATCAAGTTTTTTTTATCATCAGATGATAAGCAATTGCTGTATCACACGACTGAAATGTTTTCGGTCAAGCTATGGACAAAAATGAAAGCCGACAGAGATAATTCGCCAACATTTAATTACCTATAGTAGTGACATCACCCGTTTGTTTCAAATCACCGATTTCTTCTTAACTTTTGAAAGCAATGGCTGATCGTTATCAAATTGATCAGTGATATTTGCCGGGTATCAAATGCAAATTCTTCTTCTTCAATGGTTCTACATCCCAACTGGAACTTGGCCTGCTTTTCAACTGTATTCAATTATCATTTCTTCAGTTATTGAATGAAAGCTTTTCTATGCTTGCTATTGCATGAGTATGTATCTTGTATGACAAGTAAATCGATACACTATTCCCAGGGTGTCTAGAAAATTTCCAACCAGAAAACATCATAGACCGAACCGAGAATCGTACTCGCCATCTCCGGATTGGCAATCCTACGCCTTTGCTCGCGAGGCTATTGGAGATCCCGCTTTCTAACATAATGCGAAAATATCCGTGGCATTCGGAAACTGTTATCCCTAAAACCGGAAAAGTTGAACCCATGATTTGTTCTTGAGAAAAAATGGGATTTCATGGAGAAGTAAGTAAAGTTTCAATGATGCTCGTCCCTTTCCTACTTTGTATTTCTATCTTAGTTCTTTCTGTGTTTCATGTTCTACCAAAACGATTCCTACTGTTATAACCTTCTACACAATCCCAAAACCTCCCGTGGCACCTATGAGAGGTCGTAGAGTTCTCTACATCTTTCTTAAGTAGGTGTCCAACTAACCATCCTTCCCCTTCCTCAGCATTCGCAAGGACGTGGCCAGGACAGATCTCGACTATTGGAGAGAGCATTGCTTTCATCTAAGAGTTAGTGATTAGTCCCAAATCAATATCTGTGGTAACGGATGAAAGTGATGCTACTCTCATACAATAGTCTTGGCTTGTACCACCTACGAATTTGTGCGAACTCCTCAATGCTAATGCTAATGCTAAGTAAGTAAAGTTTCAATGATTTTTTAAAAATCTTAATTAACGTGTTTTTGTTTTAATTTGGAAACAAAATCAATGAGAAAGAACCAAGCATTAGACAGAAGGGTTCATAAAACTACACTGTCTGAGCTTCCTTCATTGACGCTCAACTTAGCACAGAAAAAAGCTAAGATGAACGTCGATAAACACCATTAAATTTTGTAATGTTCAAGTCAGCAAATTATGTGTTTGAAATAGCTGTATGGTAGATCCCATTCCCATCTTAACATTATGTATTAAATAAATTGAAAGAAAAGAGTTAGCTCCTCCTAGAATTTTTCATTAGTTACATTTCTGAAATCTCAATGAACCTCGAAACAAAACGAAACGAAACAAATTTCCATACTATGCTATGCTTAAAATTTGACTGTTTTGTTTTTCACTTTCAGTGTATGCTAATGGTGTCAAGACCGCTGAACAAAATTCGACTACACCTGCGCTACTACTGTCCAGATATGTAAACTAAAGAAAAATAGATCAAAATGTTAATTAATCAGATGAAAACAAACGAATATTAAAGACATGAAACTGGTCAACTCAATCTATAAGCTTGGTGGTAGCAACTATTGGCAACTTGTGTTCTACTATCACCACATTTTGGGCTCGACATGAATAACCAGTCATCAATTAGCCTTTGAGTCATCTAACAGTCATTATCTAAAGAGCGGACCACCCAAAATTAAAATTTTGAAAACAAAATTTAAAGAAAATTTTACAAAATACGTACTTTTCTAAGAAATTATTTATGGGAGCAATGGCCGAATGCAGACTGTCTGCATCATTACTCTCACTTTCCAGTTTATAATCTGCATTCTAACTGTATGCATATCAATGAAAAATGTAGATCACCTCTATTTGTAAATTCACGTGTCATTGACTCTTATGTGTATATCCTAAAGATTCGTTTGGTAATTTCTCATGAACATTGTTTACTCGTGTCGGATGAAATCAATATTGAAGAGATTGCATCTATTTATTTGTCGTCTTAATCGAGATAGTCTAGTACTCGAAGTACGAGATGAGGCGGGCCACGATAGCAGACGTGGATAAATACAGGGATTACTTTTTTTGGTGGAGGATTGGAAAGCTGTAGAATCTTCATCAATTTTATAAGGGGAGATCATTATTTTCAACAGTTTTAGAAATCTTAGGATAAGCTGTTTTTAACATGACAAATGTTTTTAGCATGACACATTAAGGTACCTGCCAGAGTAGACGCGTCTACGCGACGCCACGCGAAAATTGCACACAAAGGAATAACAATCAATAATAAGGAGCTGTCAAAGCGTATGGACGCTTCGCTTCGTTTCGCTTTTCGCGTCTACTCTGGCCGCATCCTAACGGTAACCATAGTAAAGTGTATAATTATGAAAAATTTCATTAAAACCCCACTACCTACACTATTGGTGCGGTTACCCTTATATGAATTTGAGATCATGAAATCAGGACAATTTATGAGTTCATATCACAAATGTACAAAAGTTTATGGCTTGGAAGAAATGTAACCGAACTACAATTTATTTTCACAACAACATCTAGCATTGAGGGGCTCAAAAGCTAGTTAAACAAAGTAGATTAGAACTAAATATTGAAACATTTTGATGAATTATAGAGTCATGCAAAAATATTATCGAATAACTTTTACGATAGATTTGGTGGTGGCCGTTTAATTTATGGCACTTTAATCCTATTTTATGACGTAGAACTACGCCTTTATTTTTGATACGGGTATGGGGATACCTTTCAGAATTTGCAAAAATGAGATCGACATCGTGATAGGTTTTGGAAGTTGAAAAGTCGATCATTTTTTAAGAGGGTGTCAATGGGTCAAATGGCTCAACACATAAATTCGCCATAAAATCGTTTCTTTTACATTTTAGTGAATATTTCAATTTAAATTCAAAATTATTACCGAAGCTGTAGCAATAAGATTGAAATAGATCTTAATTTTCACTATGATTGGCTGACATGCCGTTCTTCTAGCTGGGGCATAAGATGATGGTTCAAAATGCTTTGGAAACTTACAAATCTAGACCAACATTTGAAAAGGGTGTAACAGCCAAAATTTAATCTTTCCAGCCTTTTGTCTATGTATATACAGATCCTGAAATATATTTTGCGCTGAATCCTTTCCGCGCCAAATCCGCGCGACCGACAATTGAATTCTGAGCAAATACACGTGGAATATCAATTTTGTTGTCACGATTTACTGATCACCTTCTCTCAAAGCTCTTTTTTATTTTTACTGATTTCAAATATTATTTTAAATTGCAACTTTACATAAGTTTGTTTCAAATTGAAAATAGGACTAAGGAAATCGCAATTAATGTTATAACCATTCTAGATGGCCCTATTTACCACTAGAAGTACTGAAACTAAGTGAACAAGAACTCCCGGCGTTATTTTTGAAGACTTTTTACTGAAATTCTTGTAATCATCACTGTAACGGGAAATTCTTTTGTAAATTCACGGCGGTATTCTTGCGGATTTTTTACAGTCATTCCTACGGTCACCGCTCCAAGGAATTCTGCGGAGATTCTTTCAAACATTTCAATATACTATTTATTGAACGGCTACTCAGTCATACAATTTTCACAACGAGTTTATTATTTACCCGACGTTTCGACACGGGAATTGTGTCTTTTTCAAGGGGAAAATATTTCTGTTGTTTGTCGTCGTATGTTTAGTCTAACTTGAACCGTCTGTTTGTCTAATTATCCGTACATGACTTCGGAAGCGCTGTTATCAATTTTCATTTTTTAGCTAATGGTGTCTCTCTTCTCACAACATTTGTTAAAAGAATGCGTAAGAGTATAATGCAGTCAATAAGGGCCTGGACAAATCATAAAAATAAGGCTAATAGTCGTTGGTTCGAGTCCGAAGTAAAGTAGTTATCTCCAATACATTTTTCAAATCATAATCTTCCACACAATGTACATATTCACATCTGAGTTTTCAGAACATTGTAAACTTTTAGATTTTTTTCTAGTATCCATGCCAACTCCATTTTTGTACTACCTGCTTTTACTGAAAAGGAATAATTATCACTTGTACGGATAACGATCACATGAATCACATCGGGTCATTTTCAATTTACTCGTCAAAGCAAAAACTTACTAAATTTAATTGGTCTTTCTAGTGTATTGAGAGTCGTCAGTAACATCACATAGAATACTAGATGGAGAATAGCTACGTAGGTTTACGCTCGGCTTCTATTAGTGAAATTATTTTATCCTCTTCTCATTACACTAAAGCAAGCAAGCCGCCAACTTCGCTGGGTGGATCAATCGAAGCTGCCGCCAATGTATGAAGAGCAGCCGAATCCAAACCAGTGCTGAAGGTTAACACCCTCCCTGGTTTCGATTCATCCGTTCACCGCACTATTCACGTTCTCCTGCATCGATACGCTACTTCAACAGTAGTAGGTAAGTGCCTGATGAGCCTATGCTGTCGCTACTTCTGAATCGAACTCACGGCCGTCCTCGGTGTCATCCAAGCAGTCGAGTACATATCAACATTTATTTCCCCGCAGGACCAGCCAATAAAAAGCCAACACGTCAACTTTTGCCTCGAACCAATAAATATCAGCTCTCAGCAGATGCAGACACGCAATCGCTAGGAAAATTACATAAATGTCTTCGAGCAGCCACCAAGGGTCCCAAGCATGAATGTCTTCCACTAGACCATCGAAATTGCACTCACCGTCAAATTCTCCTCAAAACACCTGACGAAATTGGTTCTGAACTCATAAAAACTATTCACTGATGAAATTTGCAAAACAGTTCACACTTGGAAAAATATCCTTGGGACGATAAAAAAAACTCCCGTGAAAACGTAATCCAAAACTTGCACTTTCACTTGACGTATTTACCAACTCTCCTAAGGGTAGGCAATTGATTGGATGCTGCTTGATTAGTTTCACAAAAAAAACTGCTGTTTATGGGTCAAATTTGCCCCAGAGACATAAATATACGCCCGAACTAACCAAACTACGTCTCGCTTCTACGGCAAACCACGACAGCGGAGCACAACACGGGACTTGGGCCTACTACATACATATAGAAAAAAACGCAGACATGGAACATAGATTAAAAAGTCTTATAAGAAATGTCACATTTCCATATCATGCTTATACAGACACACACATGACTCCATTATCCAATAGGATTTCCTGTCAATTCTGTACCTTTGGACTGTATGTCATTATGAGTGAGTTATGTGAGGGTGCACGAAGATCAAAACACTGATGAACACGTACCATAATCAGGCGATAGGAGTGTTTTTATTAGTGTGAATTTTGACAGTAAACACAGCTGTCAGATTGAGGATGACATTATGAAAGACGTTTCGTCGTGAGAATTTTAGTCGATGAAATGATTTAGTCAGGGTTTACGAAACGCAGCGAAATCAAACCTGAATTGCTCGTTGGATACAGTTTTTCACTTATCCAATTATCCATCACACAAATCTGTGAGAATCGGCGACATATTATTTTATTCATAATGATTTAATTGTGCGCATCTGCATGAAAACATGTACGTTTAACATTGTACTGTACATACATTACATACAGACAGACAGGAAATAATTCCAATTCGACGAACGCTAGTTAAATTCATTCAGATTTACCTCAAATAAGTTTATATATTATTTATATATTATAATTATTAGAGCTCACAGAAACTATAGTTACATGGGTATCAGAGTAAGGAATATTGTCATACAGGAAAATAAAAAAAAAAAAAACTAATTCTTACTTCTACACTATCTAGGGGAAATCACCAAATGTTGAACGGCTAATTTTCTTGCCTACTGTTGAACGCACGTCAGGGATTGAATCCTAAAGAGAAAGAGCAAGTCTCTTACTTATCATCTCTGTATACATATCCAGCTTTCCACGCTAGCCATAATGGCGACTGCTTTAAATAAATCTGACAGTAACTGCTTCCGACGCTGAACTGTTTTCGACGCTGGTCGTAACTCAGAGCAACCATTTTCCATTGTTTATTTATCGGTAAATGGAACAACTTGAAGCAATATGATTATTTTTGTGTAACAAGCTTTCAATGTTCAAAACCTATTTTAAACCTACAAATATAATACGCAGCTTTATGTTTTAGGCCGAAGTATTCTTTCCAGGAGTCAACAATTCCAGTACACACTTGGAGACCCATATATACAGGGTGTTCAATAAGTTCGAATACACTTTCAAAAAATGTTTAAAAATTGTAATTAAATTATTTCTTTTCCCGGTTACATTTCATTGAAAGTATTGTTTATAAGGAACGTTTGTAACATTTCTTCTGGAATGACCTTTATTTTGTACTTCTTCACGAGCTTCAAACGTTTCTGAAATCCATCGCAAGGGGCACGCACGGTCTGCATGAGCATTTCGTTCCAGATTTTGAGAATTACGTCTTGAACTGGTCCAAGTTACTGACCTTGTATTCGTACAGCTTTAACATAATAAAGGACCAAACAAGAAAGTTAAGAGGGTTCAAATCCGGGAAGCTGGGAGGTCGCAAAGTTTTGTTCAAAAAGTCGATGAAATTGTCCCCATATAAGGCTTAAATCGCATTTTCCGTGTATAAAGGGTTATCGTCCTATTGGAACATGTAGGGCTGATCTCCGTCTTATCACCGGGCCACTGGGGGTATCAATCTTCCCCAAAATCTCAGTTTTGTAGTACACCGCAATGATTTTGATCTTCAAAAAATGCTGTTTCAAATGCCCCAATCTATTTTCACCGCGCGTAATAAACAAACAACAAGTGACAGAATGTCAACACCACACACATCCGTTAGCGTATATATATCGCTAACGCTGACACCAATACTTATACAGAATATGTACATTGAGCTTACAAACACAATGATCAAACATTTGTATTCTAACTTATTGAACACCCTGTACTATTGATGTGAAGCTTTATTGCATGATGATTTCCAGCCAAGATGTCTGAACGACGTCAGCGTATAGGAATAATATTTAGATTGAGGGCAGGAGTTTCGCTTTCATGCTCAAATCCCGTAAATCCCGCCCTTCAGAAATTCATGGGGGACCAAATCCCGTGACACGTTTTCCGAGCTGTAAACCATCCTTTAATTACAATGCTTTTTATAAATCAACTTAGTTCCTGCACTCCAAGGTGTAAGTTCCACTTCATTCGACAATGATTTTCACATATTTCATGCACAACTAATTAGCCTTCACTGGGCCAAAGTGTAAAATTGAATGCTAGTTTGTTTTTCCGATAATAAATATATTCAGAAGAAGCCTCGTGAGAAGCACGATGTAAAGATGTCCATGATACCCAGGTAACAAAACCTGGCGCTAACTCGTTCATTGGGTTGCGAATTGAGCATGAAGTGTCTGTGCTGGTTTAAACTCAATAGTATTTATTTTTCTAATTGGTTATGTCTCCTACGCAGCGTTTCCGCACTAACTTACATTCATTCTACTTTGCGACAATTATTAACATTGGAAAGTGGGAGCTCACGACTCAGTTCATATGTTCACGCACCATCCAGAGCAGAACGTGCTCGACCTGCAGCGAGTAGCCGGCAGGTTCTCCACATCGGCACGCCGCCGCTCAACAATATATTCAGACGATGATTTCGATCACAAGCCTCCAATTCCGATTGATAAGTTCCAGAAAGTAAGACATTGTCAACCTCGACCTAGCCGGCGGAACTAATCAACATAGGAAAAATAAACATACACAGAAGATTTGGTTGTGATTAATCGTAAGAATAAGCTTTAATTAGTCAGTGTTGTTCAATTTAAGCACGTAATTCTGAGCTTAGAGCTTTTTTTCATTTCGTTAGCAATTATAATAAAATATACACTAAATATGAATGAAACACGTCAGGCTTTGCCACAAAGATTTACTTGGATTTCCTATTTCAGAACCTTGGATTGAACACTGTTGTAACTGTATAAAGTGCCTCTCCTAGATTTTTAGTGAAACCAGCTAGTATTCGTCTCTAGTCATCGGTTCAATTTTAGCGCCAATTTTGAGGAACTATAACACACAGCTCGCACAAGTTTAATTTGAATATCTCGGAGCTATTGGGATCTGATTATTTAAATGTTAAAAAAAAAACTCTCTCTTACACTGCGTATTGTTTGGGAATCATCATTTTAAATAGAACATCATCTGAGTGCGGGTGCTAGAATTATTGTTGCCGGAAAACATGACTTCGACCTAAAATATAAAAATTTTAGTTTTATTAGGTTTTATTTGTATTTCATCATTAATAATAGGGGTATTCACTAAACGGCGTAGGTTGCTGCGTATCTGATTATAGAAATGTTTCACGCACAATCATAAGGGACATATTTCAAATCGCCTATGAAACATTTCTATAAACAGATACACAGCAACCTACGCCGTTTAGTGAATACCCCTAATAAGTATTTAATTGTTAAAAACTTGTTACAGAAATTGTTTTCCGTTTCCTTCGAGTAATTCCAGTTTTCACAATAAATAAACAATGTGAAAATGGTTGCTCTGAGTTACGACCAGCGTCGGAAACAGTTCAGCGTCGGAAGCAGTTACTGTCAGATTTTTTGGCTAGCGTGGAAAGCTGGATACGATATGTAGCATACCACGAGAAACTTTTTTCGTAAGCTGTCATGATAGAGAACTGATTCGAGATGTTATACCACATGATAAATTTCTTTTAGAAAGCTTCAAATGCGGGGAGCACTGGCTCTGATGATGCATTTCAACTTGTTCTACATAGCTGTGCAGTAACCAACACGGAAGGAGCGAAAACAAAGCGATTCTGTTTTTTCGCACTTGTATACAAGTTTGATAAATTTGTTATCATGGCTTGTTACGATTCGGAACAGTTTTTGCCTCTTTTTTATCGTTGATCGTTATCTTCTTCTTCTTATTGGCATTACGTCCCCACACTGGGACAGAGCCACCTCGCAGCTTAGTGTTCATTAAGCACTTCCACAGTTATTAACTGCGAGGTTTCTAAGCCAGGTTACCATTTTTGCATTCGTATATCATGAGGCTAACACGATGATACTTTTATGCCCAGGGAAGTCGAGACAATTTCCAATCCGCACACCACACGGCTAAGGAGGGCCCCTTGATCGTTATCTATTGAGAGCGATTTCTGCAAACCCTGACGCACACATGCATTTCTTATGGGCGTTCAACAATAGGCGAAAAAATTAGCCGTTCAACATTTGGCGATTTCCCCTATTTGACTCGAAACCGGACCAACAATTATAACTACCTGATATTACTTACTGCTAACAGAACAAAGAGAACGACCCGCGTGGCGCTAACTCTTCTATAATTTGAAATTGCTTACCAAGCTTTTCCTTCACCTGCATTAAGCTTGGAGCGCAACGTGGCGTGATTTATCGGTAGAAGTTGCTAACGGCTCCTCCTTTTGAAGAAAATCTGTCCTCAGCGTATTGATCCTTGAGTTAGACTGACTCCTGGCGTATGTCCTTTGGATTCGCGTCTTCGGAGATGACCAACGTTGTCCTTTGTGGGATGAGTGATTTGATTGTATAAACTGCGAAAATGGCTATTAGCAATATGGAAACTGTTGTTATTCCCCCGCACAAACTGATAGTCAGAATCTGGGAAACCGAACAGCTACCGGAGGAGTGGAAGGAAGGGGTTATATGCCCCATCTATAAGAAAGGCGGCAAACTGGAGTGTGAGAACTTTCGAGCGATCACCATCCTTAATGCCGCCTACAAAGTGATATCCCAGATCATCTTCCGTCGTCTGTCACCATTAGTGAACGAGTTTGTGGGAAGTTATCAAGCCGGCTTCGTTGACGGCCGCTCGACAACGGACCAGATCTACGTACAGTACGGCAAATCCTTCAAAAATGCCGAAAATTGTATAAGGAATGACCCTTGTAATTCCCGTTATTGATGAAAATGCTATCGTCATCCACTTTTTTTTTATGATGCTACCTTCGTAACTTTTTCCATGGGGCACTCAGTCGCAGATTCTAATTGTGAGGTGAAACATACATAAATGTCCCTGTATTTAGGGCACGGAGATTTGGTATTGTATAACCTTTACGATACCAGCAGACGAAAACGACTAAAAATTATTTTTCAATTTGCTCTCATTTCGTCAATGATCACCCGATTTTAACGAAACAGGCATGGTTGGATCGAAAATTTAATATATTTTCAGGAAATGGCTTGAGGACGTGAATTTTCGTAATGGTTCCGGATTGAGGCCAAAACCCCGTGGGGTACCTATGGTACCCCAGAATGTAATTTTTTCAAGAAACTCACGAAAAAATGATTTTGTTCATGAAAAATCTATAAATGGTGAATCTAAATGCAATCATATATTATATTTGAGATTTCAAGGACTCAGCAATTGGTTCCGGATACATGGCTGCTTGATATCGGTTCCGGCAGGGACCTAAAGTGGACACTTCCGAAATGGATATATTGGAACCGTTTAAATACCCTAATGACTTGAATTCACTCACAAAAGCAAAAGGAGCTCATGCATTATACTTTAAAGTGTGTTTGACCACCTTCAGGTGGCCAACCTGGAGCCGGTTCCGGTGGGAACCCAATGAGGACATTTACGAATTTGATCATATTGGTGTCGTTCGACGGCTTAAAATTCGGGATTTTACTCGAATAAGCGATTCGAACTCATGCCGAATATTTCCAAGTGAATTTGGTCACACTCAGATGGCAAACCTGGAGCCGGTTCCGGTGGGAACCCAATGAGGACAATTACGGATTTGATCATATTGGTGCTGTTCGACGGCTTAAAATTCGGGATTTTCCTCAAACAAGCGACTAGAACTCATGCCGAGTACTTCCAGGGGAGTTTGGTAACCTTTAGGTGGCCAACCTGGAGCCGGTTCCGCTGGGAACCCAAAGAGGACATTCCGAATTGGGCATATTTGTGCAGTTCTACGGCTTGAAATTTAGGATTTTCCACACATAAGCAAATGGAACTCATGCTGAGTACTTCCAAGTTATTTTGGTCACCTTCAGGTGGCCAACCTGGAGTAGGTTCCGGTGGGAACCCAATGAGGACATTTACGGATTTGATCATATTGGTGTCGTTCGACGGCTTAAAATTCGGGATTTTACTCGAATAAGCGATTGGAACTCATGCCGAATATTTCCAAGTGAGTTTGGTCACCCTCCGATGGCCAACCTGGAGTCGGATCCGGCGGGAACCCAATGAGGACATTTACGGATTGGATCATATTGGTGCCGTTCAACGGCTTATAATTCGTGTTTTTTCCGTGAACCGCAACGTAAGGTAAATCCTGGTTTTGTTCAAGGTGGTTACTGGTTATACAACAAAGCCACAAATCGGCCATCTTGGTAACCACGTGCTTTTTTCAGTCAATTTTCAGGAGCTAACTAGGACTTCGTTTTCAGTAAACCTATCTTCTAAAAAGGGTCATCTACTGTTTTGTACTCGATAAATCTTACATTTTTGCAGTACCATTAGCAAATCTTTCTTAGCCGTACCTTTAATTTTACAAGGATTGTGAAATACGCGTTTTTACCTGCGGGTAGGGAGGTTGACCAGAGTTTAGTGTGTCGAAAATGTATTAAATTGCAGTTATAAATGACAAGCGAAAGTAAACCGGTATCTGTAAATCTGCGTAAATTGCAGGAAGCTCCCACGAAATTCCAAAAATTCGCATAGACTTCACAAAAGTTCCTGAAAATATGATAGCAGTCTGAAGGAATCTTCGAAATTATGTCATAATATGTCACAATATGTCAGACAATTATTACAAGCTCCTAAACGGTCCTACGACGAAAAATAGTGACTTTAGTGACTTTTGGATGCAAATAGTAACTTTTTAGTGACTAGACTCAAAATCGTGACCAAGTCTTTGAAAAGTGACTCGCTACCAGGCCTGCGAAAAAATTCTTTAAGTATTTCACAGAGAAATTCAATAATTTCGGAAATTTCTTCAGGAGTTCCTTCAGAAATTCCTTTAAAAATTCGTTTATAAATTCCTGAAAGAAATTTCAGCGGAATTAGGGAAGCCGAATTTCCGATGGAATACATGGAAGAATTTTTGAAAGTATTGCTAAAGGAATTCCTGAAGGAAATTCCGAAATTATTGAATTTCTCTGTGAAATACTCAAAGAATTTCTTCGCAAGCCTGGTAGCGAGTCACTGTTTAGTGATTTGGTCACTATTTTGAGTCTAGTCACTTCTTAGACAAATTCTTAAAGGAATTTTCAAAAGAACTCCTTAAGGATTTATTTAAGGTATTTCTAGATTTATTTGCGATGGATTTTTGAAGAAATTCATTCAGGAGAGAGAAGAAATTCACGATGGAATTCCTGAAGGAATTTTCGAAGGTATACACTCAATATTTTTTTCACACGGTAGGTATATTAATTTCCCGGTTAACCTGAGCTCCAAACTTTTAAAATACCACATGAATTTTCTTTGATTTTTTGTGAATTTTTTCGTGGGATTGATCGTCTAAAACCCATCCGTGTAAAAAAACTGGGTGTACCTGGAAGAATTTCTGGGTGACTAACCGAATTAATTCCTGGGGGAGGATTTTCCGAACGAACTTTCGAATAAATCCTGAATCAACAATTTGACGCCACAATACACGGTTCGAGGCGGCATCTCTCCATCCTTGAATGCGCCCCTCGCTTGGCAAGTCGTTGTGCACCTCGTCTGCCCACCTCGCTCGCTGCGCTCCACGTCGTCTCGTACCTGCCAGATCGGAAGCGAACACAATCTTTGCAAGGTTGCTGTCCGGCATTCTTGCAACATGCCCTGCCCATCGTACCCTTCCGGCTTTAGCTACCTTCTGGATACTGGGTTTGCCGTAGAGCTGGGCGAGCTCATGGTTCATTCTTCGCCGCCACACACCGTCTTCTTGCACAGCGCCAAAGATGGTCCTAAGCACCCGTCTCTCGAATACTCCGAGTCTTTGCAAGTCCTCCACGAGCAAGTCCTTTGCAAGTCCTCACACTCCAGCTTGTCGCCTTTTTTTGTAGATGGGGCATATAACCCCTTTCTTCCACTCCTCCGGTAGCTGTTCAGTTTCCCAGATTCTGACTATCAGTTTGTGCAGGCAAGTGGTTAGCTTTTCCGGGCCCATCTTGATGAGCTCAGCTCCGATACCATTATTACCAGCTGCTTTATTGGTCTTTAGCTGTTGGATGGCATCCTTTAATTCGCTCAAGGTGGGGGCTGGTTGGCTTCCATCGTCCGTTGAACTGACGTAGTCATCTCCTCCGCTGTCTTGACTTTCACTGCCTGTACTCTCAGCGTCATTCAAGTGTTTCTCGTAGTGCTGCTTCCACCTTTCGATCACCACACGTTCTTCCGTCAAGATGCTCACATCCTTATCCAGTACATCTCGGTTCGCGACACGAAGCTTTTGCGGGATGCGTTGAGTTTGTGATAGAACTTGCGCGTTTCATGACAACGGCACAGCTGTTCCATTTCCTCGCACTCCGCTTCTTCCAGGCGCCGTTTCTTCTCCTGAAAAAGGCGGGTCTGCTGTCTCCGCTTCCGTCTATAATGTTCCACGTTCTGCCGGGTACCTTGCTGCAGCGCGACCGCCCGCGCTACGTTCCTCTCCTCCAGAATCTGTCTGCACTCTTCGTCGAACCAATCGTTCCGTCGACTTCGTCCCACATACCCGACGTTGTTCTCCGCTGTGTCGTCAATGGCTGCTTTAATCTATGGCTGCTGTTAATCCCAAAGTCTTAGAGATCCGAGTAAGCATTGCTTGTGAGCGGATGCAAACATAATTTTACTGTCAAGTTTTTCAATTTCGTTCTTTGTTTTCATTACCGTCCAAACTTAGGATAATTTTGACGTAGAACTACGTCTGTCTTTTCTATATTAGGGTACACTTAACGATTGCAAAAAATTGAAATCGTCACGAAAATATGATAGACTTTGATCGTTAATATCTCAGCCGTTTCTCGATGGATTTTCAATTTTCTTGGACCATTCGATCAAGGAAGAGTCAACGCTTCATACCCGATGTACACTGAAGTCGTTTGTTACGCGGTTATTTTTACAATAATTGTTTTTTATGCGATTTTTTATTCACGCGAGTTTCTGGATTTCAGCGGGTCCTTCAGACATACTTTGGGATTTACGCGGTTTTTTACGTTGTTTTAATTTACGCGGCCCATTTCTTCCGCGTAAAAACCGACTCTAGTGTGTTACAATATCTATGTATGATAATATTTACTATTAAAAACTTGCTAACAGTTTAGCACTTGATTTCGGTGAATCAGTCAATCTCGTAAGTGCATCGCAAGCTTCTTCTTCCATAGCACTACATTCCAACTAGAACTTGGCCTGCTTTTCAACTTAGTAATTTATCAGCATTTCTTTAGTTATTCATAGAAAGTTTTTTTTTATGTCCGCCATTGCAGGGCTTTTAGCTGGTGCAGTTCGTTTATGCTAACTTAAACGTGTGTTTTCTTTGGAAAGCTTGGGGGCATTTGACGATAGCTTCTTGCTTTCGTCTGTTGATGCAGCAGAGGGGCTCGGAATCTTCTTCGCTGCTGCAGTGAATGCGTTCTGGTAAACTTTCTTTGGCTCGTTTTTGCTGATTCGTAGGTGTCTGCCGGAGTAAACGCCCAAGTAACCATGAAGCTATATATGTTTGCAAATAATACAGCAATTAAAGTTGACTTAAAGTGGAAAAAGGCCCTTTTACGACCGAAATAATGGTTTATTACATTGGCATGCTGAAATAAAGCATCAGTAATGTTTCGCTGCATTCGTAATGCTGAACTAGTGTTTCGTTACCTGACAGTTCATGAATAAATGCATCTTTCCACCGTCAAAACTGATCTAATGCTATTAACATTTAGTATACTGATTTGTGAATGATTAGATGCTTTATTTAATGCTTGGTGGTTACTTGGGCGCTAAGTCCGACGCAATTCACGTGAAGGAATAATTATTATCAATAACGCCGTTGACAGCCCAGCTTTCGCAATGAGTTTTTCTGTAATGAGCCACCAGGGGCTTAGACTGACTTAGCGATGGGTGGTAAGTCTCTGTAGCAGTTTGCGTCGGTGATGGTTGCAGCTGTACACTATCAGCCAGGCTTGTGCTTTTCAAATTGTGTAATCGGTTATCATTTAAAATAATATAAACATAATTAATACCAATTTAATGTCAACAATGAAGTTCAATCGAATGTTTGGCATTGTTACCAATGCTTCGAATCGGGATACAATTATCGAACGATTCTTACTCTCTAGCGATTTTTTATCAATTGGTAATTTGGATATGTGAACGCTTGAACGTGTTGTTCAACCTCGATTATTTGAAAATTTAATTTTTATCTTCATTTTCAAATGTTGGTCCAAAAATTATATACATCACATCGAAAGCAGATTCAGGCTGGGCTTGAAAAACGCTTGCTTTGGTCTCATCGCACAGAATAGTCGAAAACCTGTAGATTACATACAGCTACGTAGTTCAACGTCACCTTTGCGTACAACCCGATTGGGCTGACATTTGAGTTTTTTACAAGTATATTAATGTAAATTGTGACTAAGTGGAGTGATTTGGTGTGTTGGTGTCATTCATGTTTTCCATTATGTTGTGGAAATAGTTCTTTCCGTAGGGCTAAAACTTCAAGTTCTTTACCAGTTTGGATAAAGTACTATTGCTGATTACTCGTTCCTTTATTGATGGCTTAGGAACGTAAGCAAGAGACGGGAATATGGATGCATTAACAGCCAAAACTGTAAGTTCGTTCCAATTATATTTCATTTTCTGGTTTGACACTAAATTCTAGATCAACCATTTGAAGTAGATATTATCAATTCAGTAGAAAACCGAAATGGGCGTTTAGCGGGGTTGGATTTTTCTCACAGTCCGTATGCTAGACCAAAAGATATTTTGGTTGCCATATGGAGATTGTCGCTGTCGTCGCTGTCCGGAACATCTTTTGCTGGCGAGGATAGGGGAGCTAAATGTCAAAGAAGGAAAATCCATACGATTTGACAGCTTGGTACCCAACATGTTTCGGACAGCAGAACAAAGGGAACCGAGGCGACAGTCTTTGTCTGGTGACTGAAATATCTTTTGCTAGACCTGACTTAGGAAGTGGTGCGTTGATTTATTTGGTGATGTGCTATACAGCACACCACTTCCGAAGTTGGATTTGACGTATGGATTGTGAGAGGAATCTAAATCCGCTGGCGCCTAATTCGGAATACTGAATTGATAATATGTATTTCCACATGTTGAGTGGTTCAATTTTTTCAACATATTTACCATTTTACCAAGATCAATAGAAGCAATCTAAACAATTTGTAAAGAAGTTGGTAAACGTAATTATCAATGAGAAAAATCCGTGTAAAAATCCCTTTGAAAATAATCCGTTTATGAAAATAATCGGGTGTATGTCAAACTCAAGTAATTTAATATTGGAAGAGAAATAAGAATAGCGAAAGGAAACCATGTGAAAAGTTACTGGAAATAGCTAGCTGGAACGCCAAAGGTTGTAGAAATTTAGAAAATAGAAATGAAATACTTAATGTCCACATTGTTGATATATCAGGAGATGAAATTGATTCAACAAATTATATATGGAAAGTGAGCGACAATCATTCGAACAAAACTAGAGAATTGGAGGAGGAAAAAAAATACAAATATTAAAATACTGAGTATGGAACAAATTAGAAAAAGAATTCTGTGGTGTACAATCAGAATTAACAATTATATCCTGATTATTATCAATATACATTGGCCTTACATTTGGAGTACTTTTCTTAGTAAATTAAGTGAATGGATAGCTAACAGCAAAGACCGAAAGCATCTCATAGTAGTTGGAGACTTTAATACTCAGTTAGGATCAAAAGATCTGAACCAGGAAGATATGAAATGGATAGGTAAACTCCTAAGTCATAATAATTGTAATGACAATGGAGAGATTTTTAAAACCTTCCTTCACACTACTGCTAGACAGAAAAAATGTATCTTCAAAGAAAGAAAAAGGTGCTACAATCACATGGAGAAGTGGCAGCAGACAAAGTCAGATAGATCATGTTTTAACACCCATTATGACCGAATACAGAATCACATATATAACTGGAAATTAGACACACGTTAACTCAGATCACAAATTGTTTACTATAGGTATGAAATTTCGAAAAACAATGAGGAAAAGAAAAAACCAAATGTACAAATAAACAAGTATATCGCTAAGATATTGATTATTTTACCTTGCGTTAGATGAATATAAAACAAACACGCTAACTGATTATCGCGAACAGTTAAAAGATAAATTAACAATAGCTCTACCGGAGCGATTGATTGTCTGCCCTTACGTTGGGTGACCAATGACATAACAAAATACGTCGTAACTGATCTATACTTTGTTCTCGCGTCAACATTAACATGCTAGTTACTTAGATTACATCACTTACCAAGGTGAATCCTGATCTAAGTAATGACACTTCCTCTCCCTATTTACAATACTCCTTCCCGTAACAACCGTAGAGATGCAGACGATTCGTCGGTCTCTAAAACAACGGTTGTTACACTAACATTCCTTCCCTTCCCTCGATGATCGTAAGGACGTGGCCGGCGCCGTTATTGACCCATTAAAAGTTGAGTTTTCGGGACGTGCACATTGAGGATGGAGTACTAAGTCCCATCTGTTGGTTCCCTGTGCAATTCCGCTAGTTCTGGTCAATCACGGAGTAGCAACTACGAATTGTACGGTCATCTCATGCTCATGCTCATGGCTGCTCTTAATCCCAAAGTCTTACTTCCAGATTCATTCCTGGCAGAATTCTCAAATGAATTCCTTCAGATGTTCCAGATTTCTTGTAGAAATCTAAAAATTTATATCAATATTCTATTAGGATTTTTTTTGGAAATTCCATTAGAATTTTTTCCGAAAATTATTTTAAGAATTAGGGGAAACCGCCAAATGTTGAACGGCTAATTTTGTCGCATATTGTTGAACTTCCATAAGAAATGCACGTGCGTTCAACAATAGGCGAAGAAATTGGCCGTTCAACATTTGGCGAATTACCCTATTTTAAAAATTCCTTCAGAAATGCGTTTAGTAATTCTTGTCCCAAATCTATTTAGGTTTTTTTTTTGAAATTCTTTCTGAAATACATTTGGAAATGTAGTTCATTTGGAGGAATACAGGAATTCTTTCGTAAAGCCTTCCGAAAGGCCTTTGTAAATTTCTCCAGAAATTCAAATGTAAGATTCATTCCGAAGTTTATGCAGGAATTATTCGGGAAATTTTGTTGAAAAATCATCTGGAAAATTATGGAAGAATGAAATAGGAAATCCTAAAAAATTTTTAGGAGGCGTTTCTAACGGAAAATTTTAAAGGAATTCCTAAAAATAAATCGTAAGGAATTTCTAAAGAATTCTCGAACAAATTCCCAAAATAATTTCCAAATTAAATTTAAGAAGGATTCTTGAGATGATTATACAACGAACTCACAAATCGGCCAATTTGGAAACTACGGGCGTTTTGCTGAAATTTTTGAGTTGAAAGAACCATAATGCACATATGGAGTGAAACAATTGCAGAACATTTATTCACTCATGCTGAACAATCGACTTAAATTATAGGTCTGTAGAAACATTATTACTCCCATTTTCAAAAGCCCAATTCAAGCGTATTATCAACAGTATTATTGTTTGTACAGATTTGTGGATTTATCTTCGATGCAATTTCCAGAGGATTTTCAGAAGAAATCCCAGGACATTCCGAAAGAATTCTTGAAGGAATGTCCAATGAAATTCTTGCAGAAATTTAAGAATGTCGGATATTCCAACAGAATTTAATTTGGAGAATCCGTTCATTTATAATTCTCAAGTCCTCTGCATCATTGCTGATCCAAGAGATATGATTGCCAAAGAATTTTGGTTTAGGTCGTGTATCAGGAGGTCCGTTCGCACTGTTGTTGTCCATAGACGAAATCTGCACATATTTTTAAATTATTGCACTTGAGTTCTTGTGCGTTTCTTATAAGTTTTAATGTCTTTTTCGTCGGTTACGGTATTGGAAAATTTATTTATATGGCGATTATATTGTGCTTTGCAACAAAATGACATCTTTCGTGATAATTTTTCATGGCTCTCATGGATGTGTAAAATTTATCCGCAGTACAAATAATACGTGCTATCAAAGCATCCACCGCCATAATCCACCACATGGCGCCCAAATTTTCAAAAATATTAAGGTTTTTTTCCCTGGAGGTTTTTTTAACAACTACCTATCTTGCGCTTATTTTTCGTTGCGACTAAAAATAAGCGGACGAGTAGACCCGTACACCATTGGCGTACTTTCTCTCACAAAATATGTAGGGGCCCATCACTTCTCACCAACTCACATAAAATCCCAACATCGAGCATGTTATTTATGATAGCTCAAAGCAAGCATGAGGGTTGCGACAGCTTCAAGCTCGAGATTTTACGCTGCTGTCAGCTCGCACGCTATCCAGACCAACATACACACGAACATTTCTCGTACGCATTTTGACGCAGTACCCATTGACTTATACTATATTGCTGATCCTAAGGCAAACAGTGGCAGAAAAATCTCATTAACAGTTAGAGGTTTACTAGATTTTAGGTCAATCACACGCGTTTTCCGTAGTAAGTACCTCTGTCGTCGACAGGCACAGGGGGGTCGGTCGCAGTAAGTATTGCAATTTCGCATTTAGGGGTGTATCTGGTTGCAGGTAAGAAGGAAGGTGTTAATCTTCCGGGTAGGGAGAGCGTGGCTCCGTAGAGAAGAGTGGGCACGAAGACCTAAATGGTAGTGGCGAGATAGTTTCATTGATCAGGTTATAGCAACCAGAAGAAGGAAATCTAGCTATAGCTTTCACCTGTTTACACTGTTATCAGTCATGCGTCATATCTGGTTATTCGTTATCATGAATGAATTTAAATTGTGTACTTTTTTTCTCTGTTTTTATAAATACTTTGCCTGGTATCATTCGCGAATAACACATATACCGTCTCGCGCGACGATTGCGACAACGACCACCGCTGGCCGACTTGAAAACCAAATAACATCCACAAGCAAGCTAAGCCAGTAGGCGCAGATAAGCGACTTACTACGCGGACATTTTTAATTAGGTAATTGGCTCATTATACCCTCACTCAAGTGCAGTTCATCAGCAGCACTCGGACACTGCGGCCAAGTGTGACCGAATCCCTCAAGTGCGATTCTTCCCCTACTTAATTCTTGCTATCAAACAAGTTTCTAGTTTCATCACTGCTCCGCCAGATAGACTGCTTGAACTGAATTTGTTAATCTATTGGTCTATGACTATTATTATCTTTGTGCCCTTCGCGTTGCGATCTTCCCACCATCGTGCGTTCCGGAACATTGGTGAACCCCCCCTGAACCGAAGGAATTGAAATAAGACACCATCAGCGGGAGATAAGATGTCGCTGTCGAAGCCGTTCTACAGTCTGCTGGGAGCGTACTTTGAACAGTTGTTCAATCACCCGGTTCGAACCAAGTCCATCACCAGGTAAGTGGTTGAACTTTGCCTTTTGTTTTGAATGCTGATATAATGTTGCCCTTTCCTCCGCTCCATATCATATCATTGTTGTGTTGCAACGAGTATCGACACATCGCGTCGTCTTTTTTTTGGATACCAAGATCACGCCGATCCATGCTGGCGATGTACCGGTTTCGAAAGCATATTAAAGTCTCTAAGATAAAAAAGATGTTTGTCGGCACGGTTGAATGCATTATGTGTTGCATTAATGAATTGATGCTTCAACGGATAGCAATGCATGTATAGTGTATTAATTCCTTCGGAGTGAAGATTTAAAAAACTTGGCTACAAATCACACTATCAAGACACGGTTTTTTTCGAATGAAAAATTCGAATTATATCGGTAAATATTGCAAATTTGAAAATTAGAGACGATTTAAAAGGTAGAAATGGCTTCTAGAACTTAATTAAATTAAATATTCACAGATACAACTTGAGCCTTCTAAGCTGAACATATGATATTGAATACTTCTATGTATGTCAAGGAATTTTGGAGGCTACCAAGCATCAAAAAATAGTTATAACATCAACCTATACGTAGGTTCAAGAAAGACGCAGCTTTAACTACCGGAGAGTCACCAGGATTTTGATCTCAGATTGCTACATTGGGGCCCTTCTTAGCCTAGCGGTGAAACGCTCGGCTACAAAGCAAGACTATGCGTTTTGAAGAACGCGCTTCACCGACACGGCTGCTTGATGGACGACTGACAAAACTGTCCTTCCCGGAGGCAGTCCTCTATCGTACCTGGATAAATGGCAACCCAACGATCGTTGGATTTACCAATGGAGTCTCGATGAAATGGACTGACAACGACAACAATAACGAATTATGGTTTTCTAAAGATAGATTATGTGTGGATTCTGTACACTTACACAGTTATTAACCGCAAGGTTTCTAAGCCAAGTTACCTTTTTTGCATTCATATATTATGAGGCTAACACGATGATACTATTATGCCCAGGGAAATCGAGACAATTACCAAACCAAAAATTGCCTAGATCGGCACCGGGAATCTAACCCAGCCAACCACCTCGGACAAAAATGCGTAATGACGGATGTATTACAATTTCAATGAAAGCTTATTGATGCAGTTTTTCAAATTGTGTAATTTTTTTTATTCCAAAACTTTGTATTAAACATAATATGCATAGCGATCAGTAGATCAAAATCTTTTGAATCTTGTCACTACAACCAGCACAAACAGAAAGGTCTGAAGCCGCCTTTCTAGAGGCTTGGAAGCCTTCTTTGAAGAGGATCGGAAGTCTTCTTTCAAGAGGCTCGGAAGCCTTCTTTCAAGATGATCGGAAGCGTCTTTCGATAGGCTTGGAAGCCTGCTTTCGAGAGGCACCGGGATTCTTCTTTCACGAGGCTCGGAAGCCTTCTTTCAACAGGCTCGGAAGCATCCTTTCAAGAGGCTCGGAAGCTTCCCTTCAAGAGGCTCGGAAGCCTTATTTCAAGAGAATCGGCAGCCTCCTTTCAAGCGACTTGGGAACCTCCTTTCAAGAGGCTTGGGAGTCTCCTTTCAAGAGATTCGGGATTCTCCTTTCAAAATGTTCGGAAGCCTAATTTCAAAAGGTTTGGAAGCCTTCTTTCAAGATGCTCGAGGGCGTCCTTGCAGGAAGTTCAGGAGCCGCCTATCAAGAGGTTTGGAAACCCCCGTCCAGAAGGCTCGGAAGGCTTATTCCAAGAAGCGCGGAAATCTATTTAGTGGCCCGAAAGCCTTCTTTCAAGAGGGTCTAAAACCTCCTTCCAGGATGCTCGGAACCCACCAAAAGTCCTCGAAGTGTTATAGGAAGCTTGATATATAAACTTAATTTGAATAGAAAAGTTTCATGAAGAAGATGAAAGATGATGATTTCAGACAACTTTTGGAGAGCCATATATTCCATTATCCATATGCTTAATTCTATTTACAGCGAAAAAATAGGGAGTACCTAAATGAATGTACATATAAGTTCGAATGGGTAAAAGAAAAAGGTTTAGAACCGCTGCATTAGGGTGTCCCAAAAAACTATGTTAGAAAAGTCATGACGCTTATCCCTCAAATGAAAGATAATGTGAAGCATTTGCTAGAACAACACAAAATTTCTTGAAAAAAAAAATCAAAGCACTTTAAAGGTTTTCACAGAGCAGTATTCTATTAGCATTTCCTCAGTTATTAATTGAAAGGTTTTCTATGCCCGCCAATGCATGAGTGTGTATCTTTTGTGGCAATGGATACACTATGCCCAGGATGTCGAGAAAGTTTCTAACCCGAAAACATCCTAGACCGGACCGAGAATCGAACTCGCCAGCTCCAGATCGCCAACCCTACGCCTTTCCTTGCAAGGCTAACTGGAAACCCATTTTCTTTAAGCACATCACGCATAACATAGGCTAGATGTACCAGTTGTGGCTATAGCACCAGTTGTCGCACTAGTGCTTCATATGCCAAATGGCCAATCAAATCACTGTAAACCAAGTTTATATCGATAAAGCATATTCATATGATACGATAACACCTTTGATTTCCTTCAAAAAAGGCAAGGCATAATTATAAAAATTGATGTTGCTTAATTTTTGACGTCCTTTGCACCAGTTGTCGCACTAGTGTTCCCAATTTGGCCAATCCCATAAGAAAACAATGGGATTTGGGATGGGATTTGCCAAAAAAAGGAACCATAATTAAGAATAGTGCCACAACTGGTGCATGCGTTCCTATTATGGATTAATCAATTTTGAGGATAATAACAAATTTTATTGTGGTTTTCATAGCTGTTCCAAGAATAAAGTCCACCCACATTCCTTTTACTTATTTTTTTTAAATAGTTGTTCTTATGTATGGCGTCAATTGGTACACCCACCCTATATAAAAATGCGTCTACTGCAGAATTTACTCTATGTGACATGTACCACTTTCACCAGCACCGGTTCATATGTCTAAAATATTTCACAGGCTTTTTCTGAATCATGATGGCTAGCAGTTAGTTTTGGATATGTTAGAGTAGGGTAAGGCGGGGCTAGATGGATCACGAGGTGAAAGTATCATAAGTAATGTAGATGATTTTGTACTAACTGCGTTGAAATAAATAAATTTGATCGAAAATTAGACATTGTAACTAAATTAGACATTACAAATGGGGCAAGATGGGTCAGCACATACATGGGCACATGAAGGGCATGGTTGGTATTCAAACCATATTTTCCATTGCTGATTTAATCATTTTAAGGTTACTTATGAGTATATTGGTGTTAATTTGTTTATTAAAAATGGATTTTTTTTTGCCAAAAAATAATATTTTGAGGGGGCAACAAAATAAAATTCGGATAATTTTGAAGATTTTCAAAACATTCTTTAACAAATCCTAAGAGTTTTTTTGATTTTTTTTCATTTTAATATTTATTTTGTCCCATCCTACCCTATAAAAAAACAAAAATTAGGTCTTCAGCATGAGGTCATTACTACTTTCTAACAAAACTGCTTACTTACACTGAAATCTACTTTAATTTTGGGAATGGTAAATATGTGGTAAAATTGAAATTTAACACGGGATCAATTGTTGCATCACCATAATGTTCCTTGCTAAAATGACTACTTTGGTTATCATTGCTCAAGGCTCTCGTAGATTAGCAAAATTTATCGGCAATATTTACAAACAGCATGTGTTATCAAAGCATTCATCCATTCATAGCCTCACTTCACAACGTAGCCCCCTCCTGCTATCGATGACGATTCAAAGGATGATTTTATTAATTAAACGAAGTACAACAGCACCTGCAAACCACTGACAGACCCATTCCAAAGTTCGATTTTTCCTAATTCGAAATCCGTGAGTGATTTCGATCATCGACCGATACACTTCAGAGTTGGATTTGCTTGTGTTCTAACCATCTGAAATTTGTATATGATTTGTCACGATTTTTAAATCCGTGATGTACTTTCTCCGTGATGTACTTGCAAGTTCGTTAGTTCCTTCAATTGAGAGCAAGAAACAGCCGTTATGGACAGTATAAGCTGAAAGGAATCGTAGGTAAAAAAACTTTCAGCATACTAATGATCTTCTAGCCCGTTCTTTTTTTTCTAGTTCCTTTCATTTTCTACCATATTTCG
This sequence comes from Armigeres subalbatus, assembly GCF_024139115.2. Classification (NCBI taxonomy): domain Eukaryota; kingdom Metazoa; phylum Arthropoda; class Insecta; order Diptera; family Culicidae; genus Armigeres; species Armigeres subalbatus. The sequence continues at coordinate 59,269,620 of NC_085140.1, forward strand.
CAAAAAGTAAATAAAATATCATAATGGATTTGAGACGCAAATGAAAGACAAACGCTCAGAAAACATGAATGGGTTGATACCGCGCCTGGGGAAATCATGGAGGTCGTGGTTGATCTGGTAGACCATTTGATAAGAACTCCAAGACAATTTGGACACCCGTAAACACCTCATATGCCTGGATTTAGGACGCACATGAAAGACCAATACTCGGAGGACATGATTTGGTTGATACTGCGGCTGGGGACATCATGGAAGCCGAGTTTGAATTAGTAGACCATTTGATAAAAGCTCCAGAACAATTTGGAGTTCTTACAATATCTCATACGCCAGTATTTGAGACGCAAATGAAAGACAAATGCTCGGAGAACATGATTGGGTTGATTTCGCGGCTGGTGACCTCATGTGAGGTCAAGGTTGATTCAGTAGAATATTTGATAAGAACTCCAGGACTATTTGGAGATCTTACAACATCTCACACGCCTGGATTTGAGACGGATATGAATGACAAATGCTCGGAGGGCATGATTTGGTTGATACCGCGGCTTGGGACATCATGGAAGCATGGTTGATTCGGTAGAACATTTGATAAGAATTCCAGGACAATTTGGAGATCTTATAACACCTCACATGCCTGAATTTGAGACGCAAATGAAAGACAAATATTAGAAGGATACGATTTGGTCGGCACTGCGGCTGGAGATATTATGGAAATCGTGTTTGAATTGGTAGGCTATTTGATAAGAATTCTAGGACAATTTGGAGACCTTAAAACATCTCATATGCCTGGATTTGAGACGCAATTGAAAGACAAATAATCGGAAGGCACGATTTGGTTGATACCGCGGCTGGGGACATCATAGAATTTGTGGTTTGATTTGGTAGTCCATTTGATTCAAACTCCAGGGCAATTTGGAGATCCTGCAATAATTCATACGCTAGAATTTGAGACGCAAATGAAAGGCAAATGTTCGGAGGACATGATTGGGTTGATACCGAGGCTGGAGACATCATGGAAGTCGTGGTTGATTCGGTAGAACATTTGATAAAAACTCCAGGACTATTTGGAGATCTTACAACATCTCACTTGCCTGGGTTTGAGAAGCAAATGAAAGACAAATGCTTGGAGGACATGATTGGGTTGACACCGCGGCTTGGGACATCGTGGAAGTCTTGGTTGATTCGGTAGAAAATTTGATTCAAACTCCAGGCCAATTCGGTGATCCTAGAACATCATAGTTTTTATGATACATGTTTTCTGTATAGTTTACTTTCAATTTAGCAATTTCACAGAAGATAACAGGCTTTGGATATTTTTTGTAGTTGCATATACCCTGTAGTATAAGAGTTCTATCAGGCCCCGAATAATCACCGTATGCCTAATATGGATGCTCAAAATATGTTCCTATGTTCCAGGTGATGTTTTTCATATGTTATGTGAGTATTTCCATCATCACTAGATGGATAGATATCATTTTTTGGTAATGAAATATGAGCATATTACAAAAATTGTGTTTTGCAACATCCGTTGCTTTACTCCCACAGCTCTAACAAAAAATTGAACACCGCTAGACTCTAGACTAGTACTGGAAAAGGTCTTGATCGTCATAAGACAGAGAGCAAAGCGCCTTTTTCTATTTCAAGCGACCAAATGAAAGAATTCGTGGGTTTTGTTTCTTTGATCAATTTCGCAAGAAAGGCAGTCATGAAAGGATTTTGTTCTTTATTTTAAAATTAAAATTCCTGCATTATTAGAAAAGATATAAGCAAAGAATAGTGACTAGTCGAGTAATTAATCTTACTTACTTACTTATGGATCCTGAACACCTCCGGTGGTGCAAGGAGTCGACTTGAAAGATCTCCAGATCTGGGCGATGTCCAGCTATCACATTAACCTGTTGTTGTTAATTAATCATATTCCTTTAATTCCCCGAGTTAGATAATAGTTAGATAATAAAAACAAAAATGTCAAATGTCACGGAACAAATATTTTTTGAGATTTTTGTAGCATGCCATTCATTCTTCGCGTTTCTATATATATATTGAAAGGGGTAGATATGTAAACATAGCGTGCCGTCTCTTATTGGAAATGAGAAATTTCAGTAAGAAGATTGGTAAAAAACGGAGAAAATCGGTTGAAAAACGACTGATTTGAACATTTAGTTACAACGATTTTCTGAACGAATGAATCCTAGTGTTAAAAGAACTAGATGGTATAGACAATCAAGAAGATAGACAACATATTTCGTATAAGATCAACACTAGCTACCAGGGTTTAGACTTTTCGTTTCAACGAGACCAAAGCAAGCTTTTTTCGGGCCTAGGGAGAGCCTTTTTTCGTTGTTTTTGTTGAGGATTATTTTTCACCCATCAATCTTTTCTCTAGAATTAGACTTGGAAGACAAATGAAAATCTTGCCTATAAGGGTAAATGTTCCAATAGTGAAGGAACTAAGCGCGTTCCAACACTATTCATTTCCCCAGAATAATAACAAATCTATTTCCAATTACCTTTGATATGTATAGGGATGAAACGATACCACTGAGGTATCGATACTTTTACTTTGAAGTAGTATCGTATAAAAGTATCGATACCAATAAATATCGAATTAAAAGTATCGATACCTACTCGTATCATATGAGTACTTATATATTTGAAGTGAAATTCGAAAACGATTGTTTTATCACTGTCAGGTAGTTATTCATTATTTATGTTCAATGAAGAACTAAAGAATTAAACACATTTAATTACTATTTGTTCTTCGATACTTTAATTCACTTATCTTGAGAGTGTATTAAAAGCTGTTAAACTTCATTTCACGTGAAAAATTCAATATGTAAACCAATTGCATCTTTTGATCATTAAATGCATTTTTCTGTATTTTTAATTCATGTTCCTAAATATGCGAATCTCTCTGATGCTTCTTCAATGGGATGGGACTTTCGCAACACAGCTGCAAATATCAGTTCAAAGCCGAGATTACCCCAGATGTTTTAGTCATTTGCTACAGAGTTTGAGGAAATTTTAAACCAATATAGGGGCCCTTCTCAGCCTAGCGGTAAGATGCGCGGCTATAAAGCAAGACTATGCTGTGGGTGGCTGGGTTCGATTCCCGATGCCGGTCTAGGAAATTTACGGTTTGGAAATTGTCTCGACTTCCTTGGGCATAAAAGTATCGTCGTGTAAGCCTCATGATAAACGAATGCAAAAATGGTAACTTGAGTTAATAAGTGTGGAAGTGCTGAATGACTAAGCAGCGAGGCGGCAATGTCCCAGTGGGGGATGTAATGCCAATAAAAAGAAGAAGATAGGATTGAGTAAAGTGACCAGTTATTCCTTGGATCAATCCGGGACTTTTTATGCATTATTTATTTTGATAGATGTATTTATTGAGCAATATTGTTATGAGTAATGATTTTATTAATAATAATAATTTATTCAAAAAAGAATTTTGTGTCCCATCAACCTTGAACACCCGAACTACTCGATTTTGAGAAACGAGATGTTTTACAATCTTGATCTCGTGGCAGTGCGGTCTGCGGCGCCGGTCGTCTGAGCGTATGGTATAGTATGTGTATGTATCAATTGCTTCAGGCGTCTTCCTGATTTTACAGATTTTTTAGATCTTTACATATCTATGGATGCTTCAGATTTTACACATTTTCTAATATCCCGATTTTCAGATCCTGGAAGTGACTCAGAGCCTTCCGACTCAAAACATAGTCACGACCTAAACTTTTCAGAATATTAAACTCATTTTCAATATTCCCACATTATCCACACCCTTAAGGTTATTCCAATGCTATTCCTAGGATTTTCTAGAGACTCCATAGTCTCTCGAATTCACTGTCAGGGACTGGGATTAAGCATAGGCCACCTTTACGATCCTCAATTTTAAGTGAATCATTAGAAATCTATAAAATAAAGCTTAGTACACTTTTATGAATTTTACTAATAATATACCGTAATTAGCACAAATGCGTGTTGAACGGCAGAAAATGAATACTTTTATACTTAATACGTGTATTTTTTATTTGAATTCAATACTGAAACTTGGAAGAATATGTTTTAGAAAAAATGAATGTTTCTATTAAGGTTTATTGGATTTGATAGACTTTAAATCGGGTACTCGATTGATTCAAGTACTTCAATTCGATACTTACTTGGTATCGTATATCAAAGTATCGATTCCAAAAATACTTGGTATCGAATCAAAAGTATCGAGTTACTCGTATTTACTAGTATCGTTTCATCCCTAGATATGTATCGCTTTTACTTCAATAAGAAAATGCTTCCGTTTGAAAAGAAATCATTATTAAAACGAAAAATCATAACTCCAATTATTGGTACAGTGTTTCAATAGTTTTATTTTTTAATCTTTGTTCCTATAGTTGCGAATCCCATTGTTTTCTTACGGGACTTGCAACTATAGGAACACTACCGCAACTATTGGTGCACAGACGGAAAAATATTAAGGTATTTTGAGGATATATCGCAGATCAATTACAAAATTGTATGGCCGCGCCGGGATTCGAACCCAGAATAGTAACAATAATAGCCGTAGCGATGGGGGTCCCGTAGCGTAGTTGGCTACACGTTCGCCTTTCAAGCGAATGGTCATGGGTTCGATTCCCAGCCCCTCCACCAAACCCTCGTCAGTCGCCGGATGCGCAGCCTATGCGGTGGCGTATTGGGGTGCACGCCTCACCGTCACGGCTGCCTGATGACGACTGACAACTTGTTCTTCTTGGAGGCATTCCTCCAAACGTTACCCGGATAAATGGCAACCGGACAATGCAACGATCATTGGATACACGACATGGACAAAACGAACACAATGGACTCACGACGAGATGGACCAGCAACGACAACAACAATGAATAATGGAAAAATCTAAAAATAGATTCTGTGTGGATTCTGGCTGCAAAATACCACAGTAGATCTCGGCACAGTAGCGGTTAAGTAACACAGAGTGCCTACCAAATAAATAAAGGAATAAAAAAAAAAAAATAGCCGTAGCGATGCACTTACTCTAGCCACACCACCACGCTATCTGTATGAAAGCATTAAGTTATTTGTTACCATAAGCTACTACCTACCATTTGCATTGATGATGCCACGAAAAGACTCGAATATAGAAGAAAAAGAGCAAACCCCCGTTTGGCGGCAATCGAAGTGAGCGAAAAATGGTTATCACTCTCCAGGCTGTTTTTCTTTCCCGAAAAGCGATTTCTTCCAGAAACTTTTCGTGAGGTAGCTTCCTGTGCTCCTGAGATCGAGTGAGCATTACGATCTCTGCTAGCTACTTAAGGTAAATAATCGTCGAAATTGACACATGAAGCATTGTTAGCAAAATGTTTTACCTATTTGGACGGTCCGATAAATTTAAAAGAAGCTTCAGAATCCCCGGGAGAACCGGAATGGCAGGCTGTTATGATGGATGAACTTGACCTCATAGAAAAAATGTAGGAAAATGTTGAAAGTTGACACTGTTACCAAAAGAAAGCAAATGGGTATTTCGGGAAAAAATCAGTGCTTCAAATTCGAAGCACGTATGGTTGAACAAGGGTTAAGCAACGATCTTCTTCTTATTGACATTACATTCTCCACTGGGATATTGGCGCCTCGCAGGCTTAGAGTTCATTCATCACTTCCACAGTTATTATAGGGCCCTTCCAAACTGACCAAATTCCAATAAACAAAATCCGTGACTACAGAAACAAAACCGCGACAAATAAAAATAATGGTCTTATCACGTAGAAACACATTACAATGCAAAATATCAATATTGTTGATTTTAACCTATCGATATTTTGTCATAATTTGACGTCCACCTTCGTTTTAAGTGGGCTACAGCCCAACTAACGGGCGCCCAACTAAATCGTAGCCCATCTAAAGGTAGCCCAACGAGTGAAATTTGACTGTAGTTGGAATAAGCAGCCTGGAGTATGTACTATGGAGCAGAACTGGATGAGGCAGAAGGTCGGAAAGATGAAGCGTCTCGCTATCGCTCAACCGAGTGGACAGGGTTGATAACAACCAGCATAATTACGTGCGGCAACCAGCATGCTTTAGCTCAGTTCCGGCGGTCCCATATGCGATTTTCAATGCGTTTAATCTGGTCAATAACAACCTTGGAGAGCAAAATAGACAAAGTTTCGTTTCCCAAATTTTACTAATATAATCCACGATTTTCGCAACAAAAATTATTCGAAACAAGGATTTACTTCTCAATTCGGCGTCCCGGCAATCAAGAATTACTATATGATCAATTTGTCAGGTCAACAGACAGTTTATCAAGTAGCGGAATTGTGCTCTTCCTGTCATAAGGAGTAGAAATTTTCAACATATTCATTCTGCTTGATATCTAATAACAAGTTCTGCATCTCCTCTTCACGATCCATACATAAAACACTCAAATACACAACGTTATTCGTTGAAATTAACATTTTAAAGTCTGACTGGATTCGCCCTGTAGTAGACTCCCTGGGGGTCCATAATAGGAAATTGCTTCCCTATAGTCGACACTTCATTTGATTTTCATGTTTCGTTCCGGGACGTTCTTTTTCCCTATTATGGACCCCCCAAAATATTCCTATAATGGACACTCTCGTGTTTACTTTTTTAAAGAATTGAAAAAAATAATCTAATTTCACTTTCCATTGCATTTCCAATGCATGTAATCAAATCATAGAACTGTAAGGTAGGTTCTCCCGATGGAATTTCATAGCAAAATGTTTATATTGTGCTGTAATAATGCAAAAATGGCTGGAGGGTCCACTATTGGACACTTAACCCTATCGTATGAATTCGGATCTCAAAGTACTGCTTACTCCTCATACACTAATATAAAAAAAAACATTACTATTTTGAATTTTCGAGAGAGTATAAATATAAATCCTCGATTTTAGCGACTGGAAGAGCAAATCCGCGAATGTTGTAACAGCCCTGCAACTGAGAGGTTTTTAAGTCAAGTTACCATTTTCCATTCGTATATCGGTATAGGTATCATAAGGCTAACTAGAAAATTACCAACCCAAAGATGTTGTAGACATGACCGAGAATCGAGCCAAGCCTGCATGACAGCATGGTCTTGCTTTATATCCGCGTATCTTAACACACGACTAAGGAAGGCCCCAACTCAATATGGTGAAGTTTCTTAAGTATTTCGACTGGGTATTGGGTATAATCAGGTTTTCGGCTTTCAGTAACATGAAAAACTTGATCATTTTAAATCATTTCCAACGTTTCGATTCGGGGGTTTGTATCTTCATTAGGGGTCGAAATCACTCATTATTGAAAAAAGGTTCACTGAAGATAATTAATATTGAATTGGATCATGATCTGCCATTTCATTTGAAACTTATGAAGTATTAAATGTTGTATCGAACCTTGGCAAATCACGAGAAAAGCAGTTTTACTATCAGGTAATTTAAAAAGGTTTTATTTTTGATAATTGTCTGGTTATTTCTTCTTAAAATCATAGTCATAATCGAGTCATAAAATACCCCTTGGGGATCGAATTGCTAGAAGATTGGAGGTTCAATTTTAAACAACACACATTTTTCCGTCCCACAAACATCTTTTTTGTTCTTTGAAATTTGTTATCTAGAGACACCAAAATGCTCGTAATCTTACATCACAAATAAATACTTTATCGCTTATTGTTTATAACAATCCCACTGATAACATATCATATGAACCATAAACCAAGCAAAATATTTTCTCTACCATCCCAGATGAGCCACACACTTCAAGCCTGTTTGCGCTCAAAATCGCCAATGTTTCTTTTTTCAGCTGTGTCATCGCCACCTCGGCCAACTACTGCTCCCAGAAGATAGCCGGCACGAAAAAAGTTAACACCGACACACTGGTCGCCTACGGGCTGTTCGGGCTGATTTTCACTGGACCGCTATCGCACCTGTTCTACCAATGGCTCGAGCGGGTAACGAACGATCGCCGCTTCAAGCAGTTACTGATGCTGCTGGGTGAGCGGGCCCTCTTTGCTCCGGTCATCACCGCCCTATCGCTCTACTTCATCACCCGGTTCGAGGGCAAAAGCCACGAGGATGGTGTCAGCAACCTAAATGACCTGTACAAGCTGATCGTGGTTAACAATTGGAAGTACCTCACGCTCCCGGTGCTGATCAACTTCCGATTTGTGCCTCCGATGGTAAGCATTTTTCGTTTCGTTTGATAGAAACATTTCTTCTAACAACGATTCTCATTTATTTCAAATTCCAGCTACGCGTGCTTGTCGCCAACATCATCGGATTCTGCTGGATCGTCTTCCTGTCGGCGAAGCGCCGAAAGGCCGAGCTTATCCGCCGCCAGGCGGAGGCCCAGCGAAACTCCTGAGTGACGGAGAACGTCACGTTCTGGCCGTTCGCCGTCTTGACGGGGAAACGCTGGAACGACGACGACGATGTTGACAACTACGTAGCACCGGACAAGCCCACGTCGTACGAGAAGCTGGCCGGGGGCATATCAACGTAGAGATTCTTTTCAAATTCGAGCGACAACCACAAAAACAAAAACCAAACAGCAAAATTCTGAACAATTTCGCAGCAATCAGTTTTTTTTATCTTCAATTATTGTTTAAAATCGGAATTAGTGCATTCCAATAAGTAACGAGGGGGGTGTTATGGTTATAGGAAATAAGTTCCGGCGATTTACAAACACTGCAAATGACAGTGGAGAAATTTAGCGAGCCAGTAACAACAATAACAGAAACCGAGAACAACAAATTAGCAAAATTACAAAAGGACATATGCTTACAAGACAAAATATAACAAAAGAAAACCAGCAGCCTTTTTTAAATTTGCGCATATAAATAAATACTTAGGTAAACACATATTCACGAAGCTAGCACACGCGCGAGCTGTCGGCGAGCAACATTAAAGAAGTAAACTAAGATATGTTTCAAAACATAGGAGAAACTTGTTCAAGCATTTAAAAAGTAATAACAACAAATAGAGAAAAAAATAATCAAATTTGCTTCCTTGGTAAAATAATGCAATAATAATCATCAGTGACGCAGCTGAATGGCGGTGAGGATGAATTCCTGTTTTTAATTATTGATTATCTAGTAGCAATCAGAGCATTCACACTGCAACATTTGTAACGTGTTTGATTCATTGCGATATAACATCTAGGATTATAGGGAAAGACTTTTTTCTGTTACACATTTTTTTGTTCTTGGATGTAAGTTTAGTAAGATGATGGGGTAAATAAAAGCATTTTATATCACACAATGTTAGCAGTTGAGTGAAAGAAATCTTCCAATGGGTGAAATGAGCAGATATATCATCCGTGTGTATGTGTACATATTTTGTAGACACACTCCAGACTTGGATGAAATAACCGAAGCCGGAGACCTGGTGGCTGCATTGAGAGATCAGTATGGCATCGAAATCCAGGATACCGCGATTCGGTTAAAGAAAGGTCGAGCAAAAACGCAGGTTGGCACACTCTGAAAATCCTTGGTTAATGTCAAGAAGATGTTGGATTAGACCAAGCTGAAGGTGGATTAGTCAGTATGCCCGATGAGCATAATTGTTGGCTTGCTTTAAGTACTTCAATTTTGGACATAAGTCATATATGACTGTACTGCCGCTAACCACAAGTCGAGCATATTTGTATATGAACGCCCAATACAGATGTGCTCGACATGCGATTAGCGGCAGTGCAGGGGTTCAGATCAAAGTAGGTTATGTCGCAGGTGTAGAATTCGAGAACACAAGGCTCACATCTGCTAGGCTGCACCGAGGTGTTTGATCTGCTCACCTGGCGTAGACAACAAACAGCCATTTGGTGGGCTGGCCTGTTCGGCTTCCAAACGGGTTCGGACATGCAGATAACTTCTAGTAGTAGAATCGACAACCATTGCAAGGCATCGCAAGCGTTGTTAAAACGGTCGGTATATGAGAGCAAGACTGATGTTGCCCTGCTATCGGACCCGTATTGCATCCCTGCTGGGAACGGCAGTTGGATTGCGGACAAGTCCAGAACAGTGTCAATCTGGACATGCGGAAATAGTTTCACCTCCTGCTGATGATGGAGTTTCGTAATAGCCAAAGTAAACGATGTTTACCTTTGTAGCTGCTATTGTCGTCCTAAATGGAATACAGAGCAGTACACTACAGCATTGTGTGGCCCCAAATGGCCGGAGCGAATTATTATGACAGCAGCTCTCCGTGGGTGCGTGTGCACGCCACGGTGGTCTAACCAGAAGAGGCCGAGTCATGGCTTGCTGCGCACTGATCGACACGTTGAGGTGTTAATGTATAATCACACGCTGATGGTAATATACTCAAACCCCACATTTCCCTTCTTCTCTCATTAAAAAAAGCAAAAAAAAATCCTCTAGCATAGTGATTTTTTAAAGTTATTTGCGCGAGACGAAGATGAACATATTGCTTTTGAGAAATCGATGGTTTCCTTTGAAAACTGAACTCCAAAATAAACTTGTCTGATCATCGTGGTTTTCAATCGCAGAGCAACGAAATGTAAGTCAATAATCTAAATACCTTATACCGTCCATTAAATCCAACTATCAGCTTCATATATAGTAATACCAGCAAGCTGACCTTCAACATATCGATGTTGAACTTGCTAACAACCGCTGAGAACATGTGTTCCCAAACTGTGGGCCGCGACTCCGCGTGGGCTGATCAATGATGGGTTGCGAAAGATGAATCTTGATTCATTCTTTTGTCCCTATTTTGTCCCACAAATCTATCACAGCCATGAGATTTGGATCTATGTAGTGAATGGAGAACAATAAATTTTAAGATTTTGTCAAATACAATGAAATCCAAACAATTCAAATCCAATCCAAATTCCAATAAAAATCTAAGCCACATTCAATCCAATTCCAATCAACATCCAATCCTAATCCAATCTAAATTCAACCCAAATCCATTCCACATTCAATCCATATCCGTTCCACATCCATTCCAAATCCACTCCAATCAAAATCTAATCCAAATCCGATCCAAATCCAATCTAAATTCAACCAAATGCAATTCTAATCCAAATCCAAATCAAATCGAATTCAAATCCAGTCCAAATCCAATCCAAATCCAACCAAAATCAAATCCAAATCCAATCCATATCCAATTCAAATCCATTCCAATCAAATTCAAATCCAACCAAAATCTAATCCAAATCCTATCTAAATCCAACCCAAATCCAATCCAAATCCATTCCACATTCAATGCAAATCCGTTCCACATACATTCCAAATCCACTCCAATCAAAATCTAATCCAAATCCGACCCAAATCCAAATCCAATCAAATGCAATTCTAATCTAAATCAAATCCAATCCAAATCCAGTCCAAATCCAATCCAAATCTAATTAAAATCCAAACCATATCCAATTCAAATCCATTCCAATCAAATCCAACCAAAATCTAATCCAAATCTAATCTAATAAAATTTCTCAGAGATATCATACTTAAATGAGATAGCATAAATATATACCTAAATTTTAGACTTATGTTAAGAGCATCATTATCGGTCGCGAGCATTTTAATGACCCGCGCAGCGCTTTCATTTTTGTTTCGTCACTCGTTTCCGTATCGGTCACTATTTTAGGCTCTCAATTTGATTGCTGTATTCCATACCTGTGACGTTTGACAGTTGACAGTTCATTAAATAGCAGCGCTCTTATCGCGCTACCAAATTTGGTCACCTGTCAGTCGCGCTACTGTTATAGCAGCGCGTTTAGTAGTGACCGGTGAAGTGTCAAGTAATGATATTGCGCTGCCAAACGGCTGAAACTCACCACCGGTAATCTTGCTCTAACCAGTACGATTAGCCAATAACTCCAAACTTATGACTTTGTGAATGCTGGCAACGTTCTTTTAGCTTCGTGAATGTTGGATATCTCATCCCACGGGTAATTCCGCTACGACTACTAAGTCAGTAAATTCCAAAATAAACTTCAAGATAATATATTAAGCCTTCCAAACAACTTTGTAGCATACGATAGATCTCCATATCTCTCAGATTTCGATAGAACTAGCTTAACTGGTAGTCTCATGTACACTAAAGTCGCTAAGTTATACATTTCAAGCTAAATTTATTTTAACCAAAATAAATGCTTCCATGACCCACCTTGGGATTTTCTAAATTGTCAACTTTTTTTCTCGGCAGTCTCCCAGACACGCCTTGTGGTATTGCAAACCACAAACCAGCGGTCTCCCATGCTTTGTGATTTTTCAAACCACAATCCATTTTCCAACGGTCTTCCAGACACGCTTTGTGATTTTCCAAACCACAATCCATTTTCCAGCGGTCTTCCAGACGCGCTTTGTGATTTTCAAACCACAATCCATTTTCCAGCGGTCTTCTAGACGCACTTTGTGATTTTCAAACCACAATCCATTTTCCAGCGGTCGTACAGACGCGCTTTGTGATTTTCCAAACCACAATCCATTTTCCAGCGGTCTTCCAGACGCGCTTTGTGATTTTCCAAATCACAATCCATTTTCCAGCGGTCTTCCAGACGCGCTTTGCGATTTTGAAACCACAATCCATATTCCAGCGGTCTTCCAGACGCGCTTTGTGATTTTCCAAACCACAATCCATTTTCCAGCGGTCTTTCAGACGCGCTTTGTGATTTTCAAAACCACAATCCATTTTCCAGCGGTCTTCCAGACGCGCTTTGTGATTTTCCAAACCACAATCCATTTTCCAGCGGTCTTTCAGACGCGCTTTGTGATTTTCAAAATCGCAATCCATTTTCCAGCGGTCTTCCAGACGCGCTTTGTGATTTTCAAACCGCAATTCAATTTCCAGCGGTCTTCTAGACGCGCTTTGTGATTTTCAAACCACAATCCATTTTCCAGCGGTCCTCCAGACGCGCTTTGTGATTTTCCAAACCACAATCCATTTTCCAGCGGTCTTCCAGACGCGCTTTGTGATTTTCCAAATCACAATCCATTTTCCAGCGGTCTTCCAGACGCGCTTTGTGATTTTCCAAACCACAATCGATTTTCCAGCGGTCTTCCAGACGCGCTTTGGGATTTTCCAAACCACAATCCATTTTCCAGCGGTCTTCCAGACGCGCTTTGTGATTTTCAAAACCACAATCCATTTTCCAGTGGTCTTCCAGACGCGCTTTGTGATTTTCCAAACCACAATCCATTTTCCAGCGGTCTTCCAGACGCGCTTTGTGATTTTCAAAATCGCAATCCATTTTCCAGCGGTCTTTCAGACGCACTTTGTGATTTTCCAAACCACAATCCATTTTCCAGCGGTCTTTCAGACGCGCTTTGTGATTTTCAAAACCACAATCCATTTTCCAGCGGTCTTCCAGACGCGCTTTGTGATTTTCCAAACCACAATCCATTTTCCAGCGGTCTTCCAGACGCGCTTTGTGATTTTCCAAATCACAATCCATTTTCCAGCGGTCTTTCAGACGCGCTTTGTAGCAATACAAACCCATTGCCTTGTGTTTTTTTTAATCTTCAGAAATTTTAACACATTAGCACATTACCAATTGAATTCAACTCACCTTTTGAAATCAGCGTCAGGATCCAACAAATATCCTGGCAGGATCGCCAAAATGTGTGGCCCCAAATGGCCGGAGCGAATTATTATGACAGCAGCTCTCCGTGGGTGCGTGTGCACGCCACGGTGATCTGACCAGAAGAGGCCGAGTCATGGCTTGCTGCGCACTGATCGACACGTTGAGGTGTTAATGTATAATCACACGCTGATGGTAATATACTCAAACCCCACAAGCATTAGATAGTCTTGTAGACGTACTAAATCAGGCCTGCCCAACAACCAATTTTCAGAATTAACACCTGCTGGAGGGTCAGATTTTTTAAAAAATATTTTATTTTTTATACACTCTCAATTTTTTTTTTCATCAGTGTTGTTGATTTTTTTGTTGGGGAATCAGAACTATTATAGTAAAACCATGTTTTAATGTACGTGTCGTTTAGTACCAAGCACAACTTAACATATAGTCAGTCATATGCCATGATTCGTACTCATCCCGGGATCATGTGGATTATGAAACCAATCACTTTTCGTGGATGTGCAGACCAAATCTCTAATTTTATTCTTCTTCATTCACCACCGCTGCCCTTGCTGCCTCAGCCATCATCGGCCTCTAGCCGTGAACTCCTAGCAATGCGATGGGCGATTACATCCATCGCAACCGACACCACTGCACCCGACCATCATCAAGCACAGAATGACAAAAAATGCGCCCACTTCCTTCATGCATACTCACAGACCCACCGGCAGTTCTACCGCTGGCGACTGCATGCTGTGTAGTTTAACACAGCGAACGAACGAACGAAACGAAAAATGCGCGAGCAAAAAGCACGTCAGTACGCGCTTACAAATTGTAATGACTCGCACACGGCAGGCACTGCTTTTTTTTAAATATACACAAAGAAAATCTTACGGTGGACCCGAAGGCCCGTGACATACCGCATTCTGATGTCCGTGTTAGGAATTCACGGGAGAGCTGGAGCTGGAGAGTGTCCGATTCGATTGATATATGAATCTTCAAAATCCATCGAAAGATAAAGGAGCTAGCATCGTTCGAAATCTTCCCTTTCAGCGTAACGCTCTTGATTTCCAAAAATCAAAATGACACACAGTATAGTAAAGAAAGACGTAAGTCCTACGTCAAAATCTTTTAAGCCTGGTAAAACGGTTTAGTAGACGAAAAGCAATAATGCAGCAAATCTCCGTATTCTGCCTTCATTTCCGTCAACATTATTTAGAATTGGTCCTTCCTCGCGTTGATTAAGTTTATTGGCTTAATGTTGAGCGTCAGTATTTCAATATTGATCGTTTTCTCAAATAGATTTTCTTAGTGAATAATGCAATGTGCGGGGAAATCATGCCACTGTGATTTTTTTTTTTTTTTTTGAAGTGTCACGATGCCAGCGTTCTTTCCCGTTACAGCCGATGCCGGCGCCATCAGTAATATACGGCTACTTGAGTTTTTAAAGGAGCTCCTTCATACAGGTCTCAACAGTTCCCCTCAGCTCTTTTCCAGACTTTCTCCAATGAGCTGCCAATTCCTCAGTGGTTTAACTTCTCCAGCTTTCCTTTGTTCAACGTGAAAACGCGATGTTCACATCAACTTTTCGTTTCATGGGGTCTCTCTATGCAGCCATTTCAAAATATGTTAAATATATTTTTTTGTTTCAAATTCAAAATGAAATTATTGGAATACTAGATAGCAAGACCTTTTTTTACCAATAATATTTTACGATGTTTAATAATAAATTATAAAAAGAAGCTTCTCTAGCCACATAGAGAAGCTTGTGGGCCGGTTATGAAGTAGTTTCTGCTACGGCTCACGGGCCGCAAAAAAAAGGTCGAGGGCCGTACGTTGGGCAGCCCTGCACTAACTGGTTTGAAAGCAATAGTGGTGGCAGGTGACTTTAATGCGTGGGCATTATACTGGAGATCCCGGTTCACTAACGCCAGAGATCACATCCTGCTAGATTCACTAGCGAGAATGAACGTTGAACGAGGGGTAGGTATCTACACTCCCGACCAAAAGTTTGGGTTCACCCTCGAGAAACATAGGCAAAATTTTTTGGACGTATTTTCGCCGTTTTACATCCGATTTCGGGTTTTATTAGCTCAATACAAAAAAAACCTTGAAATACACATTTTTCTTATATTTATGTTGTAAACATATGTCGATTTTTCTCAGAATTAAGCCGAATTCAATCATCTTTGAGGGGCACTGATGATTTTTCGGCGGAAACATTTTGTTTTATTTTTAAAAATCAAAATGTTTACTCAAGTACATAGTATGCATCGGTCATAGGTTTGGGATCACTCTCCTGCTTGAATTTATACTGAAAAAAAGGGTGAACCCAAACTTT
This sequence comes from Armigeres subalbatus, assembly GCF_024139115.2. Taxonomy (NCBI): domain Eukaryota; kingdom Metazoa; phylum Arthropoda; class Insecta; order Diptera; family Culicidae; genus Armigeres; species Armigeres subalbatus. Next base: position 59,285,494 of record NC_085140.1, read on the forward strand.
TGGCCGATGCATACTATGCACTTGAGTAAACATTTTGATTTTTAAAAATAAAACAAAAATTTTCCGCCGAAAAATCATCAATGCCCCTCAAAGATGATTAAATTTGGGTTCCATTTCACTTTTTATTTCAAAATTTCGTGGGCTCAATTTTGAGAAAAATCAACATATTTTTACAACATAAATATAAGAAAAATGTGTATCTCAAGGTAATATTTTAGCAAAAAAAAATTTGAAAATTTCATTTTTAAATATCTACGATGCAAGATCTACTCATATTTTTTGTATTGAGCTAATAATACCCGAAATCGGATGTAAGACTGCGAAAATATGGCCAAAAACCTTTGCCTATATTTTTCGAGAATGAACCCAAACTTTTGGCCGGGAGTGTATGTTCAGAGGTCCGAGAGGTGAGTCATGTATCGATGTGACCTTTAGCAGCGCTGAATGGATGGCAGATCCTGAATGGAGGATTCATGAGGGGTGTACTTCGAGCGACCATCAGGAAGTACGGTTGATGGTCAATTATACTCCCAATAGATTGACAAGACCCTAGCAGCACAATTCACGTTGGTTTGGTTGAAATAACTTATATATGACCAAATTTAGTCGTATATGAGTATAATAGACTGATTTACAACATGTGTGTTGCTCGGGGACGGTTGACCTAGGATGGCGTACTTCGCAGATCAACCCGAAACTGTTAGAAGAATCATTATGAGGGGAAAATCGGACTCTTGGCCTGAGCAGCGACGAGTTATCCGATGTCCTGATATGAGCTTGTGATGCCACAATGCCAAAAAGGATTAAGTCAATTGGCCACAACCGGTTTATTGGTGTAAGAACACGATTGCTGATCTTCGTAGCACCTGTCTTAGAACTAAAAGAAGATCGCGACGAGAACCGAGGTGGACAGGATCGAAAGACTTCAATTGCTCAAGATAGCGAGCAGAGCTCTAAACTACGAGTTCAAACGTAGTGAGAGAGCCTGCTTTGAGGAGCTGTGTATGATGACTAATGACACTCCATGGGGGGGATGCATACAGGATAGTGTTGGGTAGTCTGCGGAGATGTATGCCAGGATCGTCGAAGTTGAAGTACGAGTCAGCTGACGCTAGTGACTAACGACAAACAGGGTTCGTACTTTTCGTTTCGATGAGACGAAATCAAGCGATTTTCGACTGCATGTAGGGATTAGGTTGTTTGTTCCATAAAGGCTACTCTTTTTGCATTTGATGATGACACGAAAAGGGAGAAAAGAGTGAATAACGAGAAAATCAACGTCTCGCGGCACTGGTAGTGAGGGGGAAATGGTTACCTCTCATCGCACCTTTCTTCTTTTCCAGCGAACCGATTTCTCGGCGAAAATCAGCGTGAGGGAGCATTCTCTGCTCGTGAGAATGAGTAAGAATTACGATTCCGGCGACGAGCTTGTCGTCGCTGCAAGAAAATTTAATATGAACTAGGCACCAGGTCCAAATGCTGGATAAAGCGTACCATTGGTACATTGTGTACCTGAAGGAATAAAATATACCCCATCTCATGGTCCTTGGCCTCTTCCCCAGCAACTCCTATCCCTAACTCCTCGTGGCGCTGGCAGGGATACGAGCAACCTTAGGGAAGATCGGGTAACCAACCCCGGTGAGAATAATGGTTATATACTGACAGGGAAATAAGGAGGAATGGTCCTCCGGGGGTTTGATGTCTGGCTCTGCAAGCCAACATTAAAAAAAAAACTCACGCAACAAATAATCAACAAGAGAGTACGAACCGGAACAATCGGCGAAGACCACTGCAACGAAACGGGACTAGCGATTGGAAACTCGATTCGTGGAACTGCAAATATCTCAACTTCATCGGGAGCGCACGCATACGCATCGGCGAGATGTCATCAAGGACCATGGATTCGGCATCATAGCGCTGCAGGAGGTTTGTTGGAATGGTGCGAGCGTTCAGAGGTAATCATACCATCTACCAGAGCTGCGGTAACACTCACGAGATGGGAACAGCTTTCATAGTGATGGGCGATATGCAAAGGCACGTGATTGGGTGGTGGCCGATCAATGAGAGAATGTGCAGGTTGGGGATCAAAGGCCGGTTCTTCAACTTCAGCATAATCAGCATCCATAGCCCGAACTCCGGAAGCACTGATGATGATAAGGACGCATTCTACGCGCAGCTGGAACGTGAGTACGACAGCTGCCCAAGCCACAACGTCAAAATCATCATAGGAGATATGAACGCTCAGGTTGTCCAAGATGAGGAGTGTAGACCGACTATTGAAGAGTTCAGCGCTCACCGACTGACGAACGAAAACGGCCTACGACTAATTGAGTTCGCCGCCTCCAAGAATATGGCCATTCGCAGCACCTACTTCCAACACAGCCTTCCGGTACACTTGAAAATCACCATTGCAGACAGAATCACAAATCGACCCTTTTCTGATTGATGGACGGCACTTCTCCGACATTATCGACGTCAGGACATATCGTGGCGCTAACATCTACTCTGACCACTATCCATCATCAGCAATGTTCGGTACCGACGGCCGCCGCGGTACGATCTAGAGCGAAGCAACCTGAGTCACCACTGCATACGCGCGCCATCTCGAGGCAGCGTTGCCGGTAAAAAGAGTGAGCTCGATGAGGCACCTCTTGAGGACTGCTGGAATACAGTTAAAGCAGCCATTAACGACGCAGTGGAGAACAACGTCAGGTATGTGGGACGAAGTCGACGGAACGATTGGTTCGACCAAGAATGCAGACCGATTCTGGAGGAGAAGGACGCAGCGCGGACGGTCGTGCTGCGGCAAGTTACCCGGCAGAACGTGGAACGTTGTAGACAGAAGCGGAGACAGAAGACCCGCCTTTTTCAGGAGACGAAACGCCGCCTGGAAGAAGCGAAGTACGAGGAGATGGAACTGCTGTGCCGTTCCCAAGAAACACGCAAGTTCTATCAAAAGCTCAACGCATCCCGCAAAGGCTTCGTGCCGCGAGCCGAAATGTGCAGGGATAAGGATGGGAGCATCTTGACGGACGAACGTGTGGTGATTGAAAGGAAGCAGCACTACGAGGAACATTTAAATGGCACTGAGAGAACAAGCAGTGAAAGGCAGCGGAGGAGATGACTACGTCAGTTCAGCGGACGATGGAAGTCAACCTTGAGGGAAGTTAAGGATCCAGCAGCTAAAGACCAATAAAGCTGCTGGTAAGGATGATATCGAAGCTGAGCTCATCAATATGGGCCCGGAAAAGCTGGCCACTTGCCAGCACAAACTAATAGTCAGAATCTGAGAAACTAAACAGCTACCGGAGGAGTTGAAGGAAGGAGTCATATGCTCCATCTATAAGAAAGGCGACAAGCTGGAGTGTGAGAACTTTCGAGCGATCACCATTTTTAATACATTTTTAATTTTCTTACGCTTCATATAAATAAAAAATGATTTGTATGGGAAAAATCTTACATGGGGTTTGAAAAACCCAGAAAAATTGCTTACGTAATTAGTGTACGGCCCCTTAGGTGCAAGCTAAATTCAAGCTCTATCTAGAATAAGGGCGAATGTCGCAAGAGAGAATTCTCTTCGTCAACTTCCCCTTTTTTTAAGTAACAAGCAACAGATTTCTTCGTGGTTTACCACCTCAGCACGATAGAAAACAATGCGAACTTGCATTCTGATGTGATAAACTGCAAAGAAATTCACTGCTTGTCGCTTTTATTTAAAAGAGGGGAAGTCAACGAAGAGAATTCTCTCTTGTGTCATTCGCCCTTTTACCAGATAGAGCTTGAATTAATGAAATGCGTATGGGTCAACACCTGAAAGTCGGCAAATTCCCTATTTAAGTTAAGTTATCGATACAATTACATAAAACAAAAGGAAATCTTCACCAAAGTTTTTCTAACAAAACTCCAGGATACATTCCTGAAAGAGGGTACGGAGAAATTCCTTGAAGAATTCTTCTTGAAGAACTCTCAACGAAAGTATTGTATGGGAATGTCGGCTAAAATTATGAGGAAATTCCTATGGAAACTCCCGGAAGAACTTGAAATTCCTAGGTATAAGAAATATGGGAAAACATTCGGACGAAGTCCTGAAGAACTTACGGAAGTATTCCTGGAGAAACAATGCTTAGAGAAAATTATTGAGGAATTCGTGGAAGACCTCCGAAGAGATTTGTGAATGAGCATTCAGAAAAGTTTCTGGAAAGTCCAAGCAGAAAACAATAGGTTTTTTTCCTAAAATATAAAACCCATTATATAGCTAGTATTGCACGTAAAATACTTCAATGCAAAACGATAAAAATATGAAAGTGTCGTATATTAGCGCCCGGCGCCAAATTTGGGAGCTCACGGTCAATTTATGTAACGGTTTTATTCCACATTCCTGTTTTTATACCATCGGTTAAAAAGTGGGCCCGGAAATAGGGATAGGTGCACTCTCTTAGCTTTTAGTTTGCGTAGATTTTATATGCGATAAACTGTTACAGCAGTTCCCCGTTTTCTAGTATTTTACAGAATTTTCGGATGAAAAGAGTCACATTTTTTAATTATGCATATTTTTATTAGTACTTTGACAATCACATTGTATTGACCATAAAATACTTCTTCGATAGAACAGTGGAATTTATGACTGGAATGTTTTTAAATAAATTTATATAAATTGAATAAATTATATTAATAAGTTAAATAAATAGTTAAATAAATTAGTTTAAAGAAATAACTTCTAAAGGTTAGAAAAAAAATGATTGCACCGATCAAAATGAGTAATGATGTCTTCCACCTTTAAACTAATTATGACTAGGTTGGTTTCACTTTTCAAGACTGAGTATTTTTAAGTTCAAATTGCGATGAGAATTAGTGTTTTAACAAAAGATCACACAGTTTTGGTCTCTCTTTCCTAGAAGATGAGATCCATGATAGAATGGATGTCATAATATCCGATTTATTATCATTTGTTCAACACCAAGGGAACTGGAGAGTTGTTATTTGCTTTTATTTGATTGTTTTTGATTCTCAGTTTGGTTTCTATCTTTTTGTTGGTTGGTATGTTATATTCAATAATATACATGACGATGCGTGCACTACTTTTTGGTATTTTAGTATTAGCTCCAAACTTTGGTTATCTGCCCTCTCATTCCGCTTGCTGATATTAGAACGGTAAGTTAGATTTACATGCTTTTGCTGCGGCTTCTTGATCTAGAGCGACTGCGGCTGTTATAACTGCTTCCGCTGGACATAGACGACGGAGTTGGACGACGATATGGAATGGGACGCTTCCGAGCACTGTATCAATTCCAAGCAGCACAAAGCACAGACAAAATTTGAGTTCTTTGGTTAGTAGCTTCAGAAAAATGTAATGGTTGGAAAGATGTTGAGCCAATTTAAAAAAAAATAATAGATAATAAAATTACTTACCTGAAGAAGAAAATGAAAAAGGTAGTTTCGGTACATCTCAGAACATAAAATAACGCAAACTTGTTCCTAAGTATCAGAATTTGTTCAAGTATTACAGAAAACTACACAATATCAACTTAAGAACTGAAGATAATTCTACAATCAACATAATGTGCACTCCGTCAAAAATATAGTATTAAACAAAGCTGAGCAATGGGGTTCTAAAAGCTTTTCAGAACACAGCTCGATCGTTATGGCGTGAAGACGAAAGACCCTTTGGTCTACCGTCTGCGACGCCTCCTGCTAGACCGATCGGAGCCACTTGTTCGGCTGCTGGATCCGGAGCTAGAGCTAGAGCTACTACTGCTGGAACTACTGCGCGATCTACGCTTCGATCTCGTACTGAACAGAAGAGGGGGTGAACCGAAAAATAATATGGAACGAAACAAAAATCAAACCAATGAATGCCGTAAACAATCAAACATCATCCGAAATCTTCCGAATCTTCAGTTGATTTGATCCCGACTTACCTGGTAATCCTGCGACGATCGAGAAAACTTGGTGATCCCGCGCGGCGAGGAATAGATGGCGACCTCGATTTGGAACGACGGGGTGGGGGAGTCCGCGATCGAGATCGGGAAGTACTGCTGCGGGATCGCGATCGACTGCTAGAACGTGATCGCGATCGCGACGAATGGCTACGGGAACGGGAACTGCGCGAACTGGAACTGGAACTACTGTAGCTCCGCGATCTATGGAGGAAAACAGCAATTAGAATTGTAGAACTTTAAGGATTGCTAACAAAAAATGCATCGTTGATTACCTATGCGATCGCGAACGCGATCTAGATCGTGATCTGGACGCACTGCGAGACTTCTTGGGATTCGCCACCGCATCTGCGGTTCCTGAAATCTTCTCTTTCAAAATGTTGTCAACTGCGCTGAGAATTGTGCTCTTGGTCAAATTAGCTGCTGTTGGAGTTCCACTGGAACCCTTACCGTCATCCATACGACAAGCACCGACCGTTGTCAAAATATCGTGAATATCTTTCTTCATTTGGTTGGAATTTATTCCACTGCTGGACGCGATTGGCTCCTTCTTTCTTATCGGTTCCTCGGGAACTGTTGCCTCGGTGGTGAACTCAATGCCCTTCCCACTGCTTAGAACAGAAGTGCTGGCGGCAACCAGGGATGCCATTTTCGCTTGCTGTATTTGAATGCTGCGCTCACGACTTTCACCAACTCGTGGAGGTCCTACATCTGTTGAATCAGCTTGCTGCTCCGATACAGACTTCTTCTTTTCCAGACATTGCTTGGCCTTCGCCGCTAGATCATTCTTCAAAGCCTTCAGCAACGATAGATCCTTATCTTCACGGTTGTCGGTGAAGGTCGGTAAGAAAGCATCCAAGTGATCGGAAGAACGATCTTTCTGTTTGGATTTTCCCTCTGGATCGTGCGATTCATTATCGGACTCTGATGATGAAGAAGCCGGAGACTGCAGCTTGACTACCGGTTGCTGAACCGGAGGTAATTGTTTCTTCTTAGGTTTTTTTGGTTGCTTGACTTTTTCGATAGTTGGCGATCGCTTCGGTGGAGCTTCCGGTGACCGAGTTTGTCCACGATCGTTTGGAGCTGACTCCGGCTTCTTTGCAGTATCAGGTGATGGGGAACGATCTTTGCGTTTCTTGACAGTAGGTGATCGGGGCTCCGGTTTCTCCACGGGAGGCGGTGTCTCAAAACGTCGTTTTCTCGGTGGAGTCTTCGAACACGAACTGGCCGTTGGCTCAGGAGCAGATGGTGGTGGAGATGGACTACGGTTGCAGCGAGGTTTGGAAGTTTTCTTCAGAAAATCTTTAGCAGTTTTTGGAGAAGATCCTTCTTCAGAAGACGATGAACTAGATCGTTGACGTTCTTTAGATTCTGATCTCGGTTTCGTTTCAACACTCCTTCCCTCCAGAATGTCCCGATACCGTTCCGGATCACGTTGTGCAGGCGAGTAGCTGAGATCAGAAGAGTCTGATGAATTGTCAGAAGCGGAGTCGGATCGTTTACGATCTGTTTTCAATTTATCGGCCTGTATGTTGGATTCTCGGTTTTCAGAAGAAGGTGATCTTGCATTACGAAGTGATTTGACTGGGCTAGTTTTTCGTGAAGATTTTTTTGTTTCCGGAGACGTAGATCGTTGCATAGATTTTTGAGTCGTAACAAAAGTTGACTCCAATCGATCTTTATACTCTTTTTCATCCGAAGCCGATTGCTTTTTGCGTTTACCAACAGGGGACTTAGATCGTTCTTTTCGATTATTGATCGCAGTACTGGTCGAAGGTTTACACATTTGATCAGGTGACGGTGAACGTGTGCGATGCTGTTTTTTCGGGGTCTTTGAGCGATCTTTTCTTTTATAATCCGCTGGAGATGATGCATGCTTCTTACGTTTGTCTGTTGGTGACTTAGATCGAACTCTACGGGCTTCTTCTGGTAGTCGTTGTTTTCTTGAACCAATCGGTGAACCTGAACGTTTATTCTTGTTGCCGATGGGTGACTTGGAACTATCTCTGTTTCGTTTCGGAGATGGTGATCGTGATTTTTTCCGTGATGACTTCTCAGCTGGAGAAATTGGATATCTTTTATCACGTGGTGATGACGGTGATTGTGACCTCTTCCAAGAAGACTTGACTGCAGCAAAGCCACTTCGATCCCGTTTCACGGAAGGTGATTTAGATTTCTTACGCGATGTTTTAGCGACAGGAGAAGTTCGATCCCACCGATCACGTTTAGGAGATGGAGATTGAGACTTTTTCCGGGAGGCTCTCATAACTGGAGATGAATGGTCTTTGCGGCTAGGTTGCGGAGAAGGTGATTTGGTCTTCCTCCGAGAAGTCCTTTCAGTTGGGGATACATAAGTTCTTTTGCTACGTTGTGGAGACGGTGATCTAGACTTCTTGCGAGAAGTTTTCGCGGCTGGTGACGAATGATCTCTTCGCGAACGTTGAGGAGATGGCGATCTGGACTTCCTTCGAGAAGTTTTTACAATTGGAGAGGTTTGATCCCTACGGTCACGATTTGGTGAAACCGATCTGGGCTTCCTGCGAGAAGTCGTTACAACTGGAGACAATTGATCCCTGCGGTCACGATTTGGTGAAACCGATTTGGACTTTCTTCGAGAAGTTTTTACAATTGGAGACAATTGATCCTTACGGTTACGATTTGGTGAAACCGATCGAGACTTCTGTCGAGAAGTCTTTGCTACTGGTGAATCGTGCCTCTTTTTCGATTTCATCGGAGATTTACTTGGTTTTCTCCTGGGACTATCTCGCCGTCTGCGATCTGGCGTTTCTGATTTCTTCCGTTCTTTGCGGTCTTTGGACTTCTCTCGACGTTTTTCTTTGGCGGACTCTTTCGATTTGCTGATAGATTTTGATCGATCACGGTGTTTTTCTTTCATTCGCGATTCATCGCGTTTCTTGCTGACTGATCGAGAACGATCACGTCGTTTATCCTTGTTTTTATGTTCCGCCTTCTGTACACTGTTAGATCGACTTCGATTGCGATGCTTATCCTTCGATTTCAATTGATCTCTCTTCCTACTATTGGACCTTGATCGAGATCTATTCCTTTCCGATCTCTTATCTCCATTGCCTTTTTTGGGAGATTTGTCTCTTTTTCTGTCCTTGGACTTTTCTACGCTACGGTCGCGTTTGTCATAACGCCTACTACGCTTGCCACGTTCTTCCGATACCGACCTAGATCTATGCCTGCCTCTTGACTCGGATCGAGATTTTGATCTAGATTTGTCCCTTTCCTCTGACCTGTTTCGGCGACGATTTCGGGATCGGCTTCTACGCTCCGGTTCGTCATCTTTACCGTAACGATCTGTACGATCCCTCCCGTAACGATCTCCGCGTTCCTCTCGATCTCGCTGGTGCTGCTGCTGCTGTTGATAATTTCCATGTCGATCGTCGTCCCTACGATCGTAGCGATCGCGACTCAGGCTTGAGTCCTCATAACGATGCTTATCTTTCTTGTTGCTACGTTTTTCCTCGTTTGACTGATGGTGATTGCGGTCTGGCCGTTTCGATGTGGAGCTGGGTATGATTTGTTTTTTTTAGTTTGATATAATTTAAATGTAGTGTTCAAATTTACGTTGAGTGATCGAAATTTATAAAAAAAATTGAACGTACCTATCACGAGAGTGAGAACGGGATTTTGCTCGCTTTTTCTTGGAGCTCTTCTTCTTCTGTTGATGGGAATACAAAACGGAAAGAAAGGAGTTGTTTAGAGTGCAATGCGTGAATAAAGGACATCAATTATCTAAACAAGTTACACTAAATTACTAAACTTTAAAATTTACTAGTTAGATGATGAAACTAATCAAAATAAAAAGTTAAACGAAGCCTTTTTAGAAATAATGGATATTCTTAAACGTTAAACTGAATGATCAATCAAACTGGTTCATGAAACAGAAATGAAATATAAATAAACAACTAATAAAAACAAATTGAAAATAATAAAAGAAAAAGAACAACTTACGTCCAATGTAAATCGAGATATGCTTTGTTTTTATTAGAATGGGAGAGTTTAGGAGCGGATGCGGCATCTTCACTTTCAGAGCTACACAATAACAACAACGACAACGAATAAGGTACTGAGTATGAGAAAGGGTTTGTTTCTTGGCGACGAATAAAGGTGGAATTCGATTGAATATATAATGGATATACTCTTCGGTATATTATCGTTCAAACAATCTGTTGCAATGCTCCATAAACTCGATATGAACCAAAACGTGGACAAACAAATTCAACGCAGATATTAGGTACATCTATTTCTTCAGGTTTAACGATTTTGTTTTTTATGCACATCAATGGTATTCTTGTCAATCCTTTGCAATTATGGAATTTAACCATGTTCCTTATTTGACGGAAATTTGTTCCTAATTTGACGCAACTCGAAACTATGTTGAAACTCCTTATTTTTTTAATTTACAGTACAACAGAACATTACACGGTAGAAAACTATAAGTAAATTCATTTTACAATGCGGCATTTTATTTATTTCTGTTCAGTTGTTCGGCAAGTTATATGCTATGTGGCATGTAAGTATTCTGTTAGTATCATGTACCCTGCACATCAATCAAAATCCTTCTAGTATAGGAAGTATAGGAAACATGTCAAAACATATATTCACGGAAGAATTAACTTTGACATTTCATTACGTAACCAGCCTGCCATGGTCTGTTGCATTTGTAATAAAAATATCATTTTCTTTGGTAACCTGCAATTTTGAATCTATAAACTGAGGAGGATACAAACATCGCAACCTTTATATGAACCCTTGTAGAACAACGTTGAAGCTACCAATATGCAAATGTTACGAAGATTCTCACAAAAGTTATATTGCGCGGAAAATAGATCATTCGATCCTTAGTATTATGGCTAAAAAAGCGTAAAATTTACGCATTATGAGTATGACCTCCATATATTTTATTCCGGACTAGCAGACCCGACGAACGTCGTTTCGCCTAAAATTGATTCATTGTCTGCTTAGTTCTCGAGTAGTGCAGAAATTTCTGTTTCATTTGTATGGGAGCCACCCTTTCCGAAAGATGGAGGGGTCCCGAACAATCTTAAAAACCTTTCCCGGCCCCAAAAAACCTCGGCATACATATTTTCACGCCGATCGGTTCAGTAGTTTCGGAGTCTATAAGGTTCAGACAGACAGAAAATCATTTTTATGTATATAGATTGGCAATCCTACGCCTTTGCTCGTACTGGAGACCCATATTCAGGATTATCAAAATACGAATTCTAAGTATGAAAGGTAAATAACAAATTGATAATTATAGAAGTGGTTGCCGTTATATGGTTAATGGTTATACGGTATAATGTGCCCTTCCCCTTGTCAAAACGCCCCTCTTTGATTTCTAGCAAACTCTAACTAAGGTTGAAAATCAGTTGGTACCTTCAAATATTTGTAAGACCATACTATGCGAATGTGGAAGTATTGTTGTATTACATAATCGGGCAGCAGGGACTATGTCCAAGGGCTTGACGATCCCTCCCCAAGCCATCTGCGAGTTGTGGGGCTTGCCTAGGATGTGGTGGGGTTTGACAGTGGGCCCTGTTAAACCTCTATAAAAAGCTGCATGTATCCGCAAGTAGGCCCCACCAAAGCGACCGTGTGCCGCTCAAAGCGCACAAGCCCATGTCCTGGTGTTAGGTGGGACGCTAAACAGCCCTGACACGACGGCCCTCCGACGAGACAGGAGGTTTGCGCAGGCCCAATAAGCCGCCTGGAAGACCAATAATTACGAACAATATAAGAGATAATGCGACTCGATATAATCGACAAAGACCTAGGCGACGAATAAAGGATCACGATTGGATGCTTGGAACATGGAACTGCAAGTCGCTAGGTTTCGCAGGTTGCGACAGGATGATCTACGATGAATTACATCCCCGCAACTTCGACGTCGTGGCGCTGCAGGAGATTTGCTGGACATTACAGAAAGTGTGGAAAAGCGGGCATCGAGCGGCTACCTTCTACCAAAACTGTGGCACCACCAACGAGCTGGGAACCGGCTTCATAGTGCTGGGTAAGATGCGCCATCGTGTGATTGGGTGGCAGCCAATCAACGCAAGGATGTGCAAGCTGAGGATAAAAGGCCGTTTCTTCAACTATAGCATCATCAAAGTGCACTGCCCACACGAAGGGAGACCCGACGACGAGAAAGAAGCGTTCTACGCACAGCTGGAGCAGACATATGATGGATGCCCACTGCGGGACGTCAAAATCGTCATCGGTGACATGAACGCACAGGTAGGAAAGGACAAAATGTGTAGACCGGTCATCGGACCGGATAGTCTGCACACCGTATCAAATGACAACGGCCAACGATGCATAAACTTCGCAACCTCCCGCGGAATGGTAGTCCGAAGCAACTTCTTTCCCCGCAAAAATATCCACAAGGCAACATGGAGATCACCTAACTAAGAAACGGAAAACCAAATCGACCACGTTCTAATCGACGGTAAATTCTTCTCCGCCATCCCGAACGTTCACAGTTGCCGCAGTGCGAATATTGAATCCGACCACTACCTCGTTGCAGTATGCCTGCGTTCAAAACTCTCGACGGTGTACAACACGCGTCGAAGTCGGACGCCGCGGCTTAACATTGGGCGGCTACAAGACGGTAGACTAGCCCAAGAATACGCGCAGCAGCTGGAAGTGGCACTCCCAACGGAAGAGCAGCTAGGCGCAGCGTCTCTTGAAGATGGCTGGAGAGATATTCGATCCGTGATTGGTAGCACCATAACCGCTGCACTTGGCACGGTGCCCCCGGATCAGAGAAACGACTGGTATGACGGCGAATGTGAGCAGTTAGTGGAAGAGAAGAATGCAGCATGGGCGAGATTGCTGCAACACTGCACGAGGGCGAACGAGGCACGATATAAACAGGTGCGGAACAGACAAAACTCGATTTTCCGGAGGAAAAAGCGCCAGCAGGAAGATCGAGACCGTGAAGAGACGGAGCAACTGTACCGCGCTAATAACACACGAAAGTTCTATGAGAAGTTAAACCGTTCACGTAAGGGCCACGTGCCACAGACTGATATGTGTAAAGACATAAACGGGAACCTTCTTACCTTCTTACGAACGAGCGTGAGATGATCCAAAGGTGGCGGCAGCACTACGAAGAACACCTGAATGGCGATGTGGCAGACGAAGATGGCGGTAAGATGATGGACCTGGGAGAACGCGCGCAGGACATAATTTTACCGGCTCCGGATCTCCAGGAAATCCAGGAGGAGATTGGCCGGCTGAAGATCAACAAAGCCCCTAAGGTTGACCAACTACCAGGAGAGCTATTTAAACACGGTGGTGAGGCACTGAAGTGGATGGAAGGTGTCGTGTGTCCCATCTACAAAAAGGGCGATAAGCTGGATTGTAGCAACTACCGCGCAATCACATTGCTGAACGCCGCCTGGCGCCTACAAGGTACTCTCCCAAAATTTATGCCGTCGACTAGCACCAATTGCAAGGGAGTTCGTGGATCGGGTGATGTGCGTAGTTCGAGTTTCAGGGGCATTCTCGAGTCCCTTCGAAACCAGCAGACGTTTACGGCAAGTTGATGGTCTTTCGTGTCTGCTATTTAACATCGCTTTGGAAGGGGTAATACGAAGAGCAGGGATTAACACGAGTGATATAATTTTCAATAAATCCGTCCAGCTATTTGGCTTCTCCGACGACATAGATATTATGGCACGTAACTTTGAGAAGATGGAGGAAGCCTACATCAGACTGAAGAGGGAAGCCAAGCGGATCGGACTAGTCATCAACACGTCGATTGCGAAGTACATGATAGGAATAGGTTCAAGAGAGGACAATGTGATCCGACGGGAACAAGAAGGCAAGTTGGATCGATCAGGTGGAGGACGATTTGCGGACCCTCCGCAGACTGCGTGGTTGGCGAAGTGCTGCCATGGACCGAGCTGAATGAAATGACTTTTATGTATTGCACAGGCCATTCTGGCCTTAGTCTGGTAATAAATAAATTGTTAGTGATTGTTAGCGCATTATTGGATATTAACCAAGTCGAGTTTTGTTTAAGGAGCAAATTAGACGCTCGACTACTCTGCCAACACTCCCATTTTGGATACTTTTTTGTTCTGGTAGATGAGTTCTTTTAACTTTATTTTGATGTTTTCCTCAATAACTCACATCTGAGTTATTTTGTCTATATGAAGGTATCCAAAATAAAGTGTTGGAACCTCACTTGATGTTGGCTGAAAATTTACTTGACGCCATATTTAACGACGGGCAATTTGTTTTTAAGTGCATCGTGTTAAATAGTTAAATAAATACGAAATTGCCTGAAGATGATTGATTTAACACAGGTAAGTTTGAATCAATTGAAAGTCAAACATTAACTCCATTTCATAACACTGTCGTCCAGGAATCAAACTTATGATGCTTTCGTACCTTCCAAACACCGAACATCAGGACCAGCCAATGCTTATTCAAATAAAGAATTCGAGCATTCACTTAGCGGAAACTAAGATTCCAAATACTGGCCAGCGCGTGATGGAGCGGAAGCATTTTCCGGATACGACCATCGCCTCGGAACAGCACTGCCATAGTGTCGGTGATACATCTACCCGTGCCCGTGTCCCGTACCAATGGCAAAGTTTGATTGTTTTAAATGCAAGTACATAATTATCAAATCTAAGCCCTTATAATGTAAGCGTTGACGTAATTCTGAACGGCAAAATAGAGTGTTTTTTCTGTACATATGTTTAATTCGCGGGCTGCAAAATGGTGGGTTGACATCAAGGAAAGAGCGCCCAACAGAGCTCTGGTCCCCACAAGTTCCTATCTCACGCTTCCACGGGTTGTCCGATGACAAAAGACCGCCAGCTGAGGGTTGTGTACTTAGCTGGTAGTGCAGCCTGGGCACTGTTGTCCTTCTGACATCAGTTAGAGTGAGAAGGTACGCCTCGAGCGTCTGTTCACCAGGAGGTGCGGCTCAAACAGCGTCTGCCTGGTACCCAGCGGCTGATTAACGCAATGCTGTATCGCGTCAGCTAAGGTGGCAGCCCCATCATCGCGATGTAGGTAACGCGACCCCGGTAAGGTACCTTACTGAAGCCTCTCAAATACCACGAAAAATGGAGATAGAAGAAAAAGAGAACGTTATTTTTGGCAACCGACCCGCAACGAAATAAGGGGTCGTTCAAAAATGATGTCACAAGTTTTAGGGGGGGAGGGGGTCTAAGATTTTGTGACAGTACATGTACTAGGTATACAAAAAAGCGTGACAGAGGGGGGGGGGAGGGGGTCTGAAAATCGCAAAAAGTAGTGGACGTCATATTTGAATCGTCCCTAAGGACTATGATTGGAAACTCGGTACCTGGAATGTCAGGACCCTAAATGAACCTGGATGAGTGAGCCTTCTGGCTCGTGAACTGCAGAAGGTTGGAGTGAACGTGGCTGCTATTCAAGAAGTCCGATGGCCTAGATCCGGAGAACGTAAATTCCGAGCCGAGCGGTGGAAACCCATTAGCGAACGAATCTGTGTGTTGAGGATACGGGGCAAATTCTTCAATTACAGCCTAATCAACGTATACGCACCGACAAACGATAAATCCGACGACGTGAAGGACACGTTTTATGAATGTCTTGATAAAGCCTATGGAGAGTGCCCAAAGCATGACGTGAAAATTGTTATCGGAGACGCTAACGCTCAGGTCGGTAGAGAGGACTTTTTCCGTCCCATAATCGGTAGGGAGAGCCTTCACTCCGCTACCCATGACAACGGCCTACGGCTAGTAAATTTTGCTGCTGCCAGAGGGATAGCCATCAGTAGCACCTACTTTGCACGAAAGAACATCCGAAAGCACACCTGGAGAAACACAAATGGTGAAACTTGCAACCAGATAGACCATGTTCGGGTGGATGGGCGCCATTTCTCGGATGTTATCGATGTGCGGACATTCAGAGGTCCGAACATTGACTCTGATCACTACCTCGTTGTCAGTGAAATTCGATCACGGTTGTCAACTGTATCGAACGAAAGATCACAGCGAACGATGCGTCACAATATCCAGCGATTGTCGGCGGAAGGAGTATGGGCTGAGTACCGCCAGAAGCTCGACGAACGGATAAGTGCAATCAACGTTAGCGACAAGATCAACGATCTATGGGAGTCGATCCATGGAGCGGTGAGCACAACAGCACAGAAGTGGTAGGCACTGCACAGAGGCGACCCAGGAAGGGTTGGTTCGAGATGTGGAGTGTCAGAGAGTGACAGACAAGAAGAACGTTGCCAGTAGCCGGATGTTGGAGTCGGGTACCCGATCGAATAGAGATCGGTACAAGGAAGCAAGAGCAGCCGAAAAACGGACCCACCGCAGGAAGAAAAAAGAGTACGAAGAACAAGTTATTAGTGAGGCGCAGGAAAAATGGAGCAGAACGATATGCGGAGGTTTTATGAGTCTGTCAATGGCGTGCGGAAAAGACAGCGCCATCTCCCGTCATGTGCAACGACCAACAAGGGAATTTGCTGACAGATAAAACTGAAGTGGCTGCCAGGTGGAAGCAACACTTCGAGACTTTGTTGAATGGAGGAAGTGACGGTGCATCGGTGAACAGAATAAATATTAGCGACGATGGACAAGCTGTGGAGTTACCTACACTAAATGAGGTTAAAAAAGCTGTTAAAGAGCTGAAAAACAATAAGGCGGGGAAGGACCAGCTCCCGGCTGAACTTCTCAAACATGGCAGTGAGCAGCTTTATGAAGTTCTGCACCATATTATGTCGAAAATATGGGAAGACGAGGAAATCCCTGCTAGCTGGTTGGACGGGCTTATTTGCCCTCTCTTTAAGAAAGGGCACAGGCTGGAGTGCGCCAATTACCGAGGAATAACCCTCCTTAATTCGGCGTACAAAATTATGTCCCGTATTCTGTTCAACAGATTGAGACCCCTTGAAGAGTCCTTCGTCGGCAAATACCAAGCAGGTTTTCGTGAGGGCCGATCAACGACGGATCAAATGTTTACCCTGAGACAAATCCTTGATAAATTCCGGGAGTACAACTTGCAGACACATCATCTGTTTATTGATTTCAAGGCGGCGTACGATTCAGTGAAACGGAATGAATTATGGCAAATTATTATTATGAATTATATGGCATATTTCACCGTCTATCCTATTGATGCATGAATTTGAAAAAAAAATCTATGGTAACATACGATATTTTCAAATTTAATTAAAACGAAATGTATCTTTCCGATTCGTCTGTAAATAATTATCAGCACGCTGCTTTTCAAAATTTTTGCAGCTTATTCGTTATAAACTAAAGCTTTGTGCACAAATTACATAACGCTTGATGGGGAGAGAGAGGGATGGAGCAACCGTTACTTATTGTGACAAAAGGGGAAGGGGGGTTTGAATCCTTACGTGACAAATAACCACATTGAAAAAAAAATCTGATTCGCAACTTTCATTAATATAATGTCCTGCTCAAAATGAGGATAAAACGTAAAAGAAACAATAATATTAGTTTTTTTTGTGATCTTTTTATAAAAATTGGGCAATATGGGTTGTCTCAGTGAGCATTACATAATTAAAGGGAGGAGGAAGAGGCTGTTCACGTGTTAATTGTTGTTACATGAGGGAGGAAGGGGGTTCAAAATACAGATTTTTTGTGTTACGTAATATGTACACAAAGCCTAACGATAGTGTCGAAATCAAAATCAAAAATATCAAATCAAAACATTCATGGTAATAACAAAATCATATATGAAGTCATAGAATACGCATTCTGTTAGGTTAGTATTTGAATCATTTTAACTGTTAATTGCAGAACAAAAATCTTGCATTCAGATGACATGAAAACATGTTGAACACAGAAAAGCACATACAGTATCTGTTGTTGACAAAATTGTTGACAAAATAGCATGGATTGTAGGGTAAACTGGGGTAATATGCACCCCCGGGGCAAAACGACCTTTTGGTATTTTTAGCAGTGTTCCAGGAATATTTTCAAGAATGTTTACTACTGGATTAGTAGTTCGAGATCCGAACTACATGCGCTGTGGTAAATACTCTCGAAAAACTGCCGAAAATGTACTTAAAAATGCCAAAGGGTCGTTTTGCCCCGGGGGTGCATATTACCCCAGTTTCCCCTACTCAGCGAGAAATGAAATAATCTTTCACCTTTCATCTCTGTGTACACTCACGACGTGACGTGACATGAGAGACGGTTTTGCTTAGTGTGAAGATAATGAACTGATTCTGGAATATTTTTATTTTTAAGATCTTCAAATGCGGGGGCATCACCGAAGCTAATGATGCATTTTAACTTTTTTACACAGTGTTAAAGTGTTAAACAATCTTCGTCCCCGATGGAAACTGAACGAGAACGAAGCGTTTTATCATAGCTTGTCGGTGGGATTCGCTTCTCAGATTACGTTTTTTCGCGTTTGTTTCAGGTTGCGATAAATTTGATAAATGATTGAGAGCGGTTTATGCATCTCGTTTATTGTTGCTCATTATCAATTGAGAAGGAATTCTGCAATCTTTGTAACTTGTTGAAGAGTCTTTATTCATTTTTCATTTTGGTCCAAAGACATTATTCGAGCCACCCATTGAAATGGAATCCTTCATTATGCGTTTGTTCGGGTATCTGTTGGATTCATACATAAAGGCGCTGCTCGAGAGTACAATTTCAATCGATGTGGTTGTGGTAAATTCCATAGCTATGATCGTCAGGCTATGTCAAAATTTGATTGTACATACATATATTTCAATTTTAGAAATTTCTTGAGCTTGATTTAAAAGGAATATAGTAAGTTGGAATAAAATGCAACTCGAATGATTGGACGCACAACAAAAGTTCAAACTTATATAAAAAATCTAATAAAAATATGTATTTAGAAAATATTCAATGGCATAACCAAACATAAAACCTCAGAAACTATACATTTTGCAAAAATTCTTATTCTTACAGAAAATGCGTTTGTTTCTCTCAAACAAAGTACTAAAAAAGATACCTTATAAACTCTTCTCAACTGAATTCACTTCTAATGCATGAGTTCGGCGGTTCAAAGGATTTGACAAGAAAAAAGAAGTTAATAGTACATGTAGAAAATATCAAGCTAAACAGAAACAATAAATTTGCACTGTCAATAAATTGTGAGTTTTAGGGTTACAGCGGAAGAAAATGCTGGTTAGGTTGATGATCGAATTACTTATGTACACGAGTCCAAATTTAAAGCTAGAAAATACAGAGAGAATCCTCCATTTCTTGGGTTTCTCTACCAAAAACAAAACGTGATCCTTCACTAAACCGAAAACGTAAAAGAAATCAAAAATTAGCATTACTGTTCTCGAGGGTATCATACAGCTATTATCGACTAGAGGCAAACGGCATGCTGGACAACCCAGGACCTACCTTGTCTTTGCGGGAAACCCGCTTCTGCTGCCAGGACGGCTTGCCTCCCTCGCGGTCCGAACCGGAACTGTTGGAATCGGCCGAATCGTCCGAGTCCGAGTCCGAAGCCGGTGCCTCGCTTCCATCCCGCCGGTGGTGGGACCGCTTCGAGTGTTTCTTCTTCGACGATCTGTGGCAGCATCCCAGGGGAAATTTTTTGGGGGGACCAAACCAAAACGAAAAACCGGAAATCGGAAATAAAACAAGAATACGGATCGGAAGAGTCCATTAGTATGGGAGGCCATCTTCAGTGCTAGTGGGAAAATCGTTTAAATCACTATCGAAAAAAATGTATCTCTCTTGCTGGCAATGGGAGTAGAGAAGAATCTGACGCTGCAAATCATTTTCAATTTCTATTGGTTCGAGGTAAAATGGCTAGAATCGAAAGTAGGTTGTACTGTTCGCAGTTTTCATCTATTTTTTTTGCTGTTATCTAATTTTGAAGGTTCTTGTCGGATAATATTGAAGTGAGAGTTGTTGTGTATAAAACGGAACATAAATGAGATTAAAGTAACCTAAAAGTTGTAAATTTTAAGACTAGGTGATGAATGATATTTAGAAAAAAGAATGGGCTATTCTACTTAAACAAGATTGTTGAAATTATGATTTCAATACTTCTATAATTTTTTAGGGAATCTCTGGGATAAATTCTTATGAGATTGTTATTTATAGTAAAAAGGTATAAATTTCGATACTTTTCGATCGGTTTACGAAACAAAACAGATCTATCGTTGAACGGTAAAATGCTGGTAGTGGTGGTTATTGATATTACTTATGTAAAGAGGAGAAAAATCGCAGTTGTTTAAGAATAGTTAATTTTACCTTTCCTTCATGTTAAATTTATATTCATCATAATATTGGTCTGTCTTTAGGAAAAAGGAGAGAAAAAAGAATAAAATAAGAGAGTTTTCCTTTTTTTGATGGTTGGCAACTTTGGAGCAAAGAGGATTTTTTTCGGTGAGAAAAAAATAGATAAATTTCAAACAGAAACGGAACGCATAGAAATAAATAGATTTAGGAAAGGATACTGAATGGAAAAGAAAATGCAATGAAAATAAATTCGAAAACTAAAAATATTTCATGATTGAAGAAATGAAAATAACTGTTTGTTATTAAAGTATGGTTATTGAAAAAACAATAGCTCTGTTCAATTTTTGCGTTAATTGAATTACTTCAACCTACTTTGGATATGTAAGTTACTTTCCATTTGCAACAATGAGTGTTTAATAAGAAAAGCAACTTGAAATGACTTGAAAATTTTATATTAGCAGCAATCTTAAGTCTGAGCAACTTAAAGCAAATTTGTTTTGCTTCATTGAACAGAACTAATGACTGATTTAATCAATGATTAATACGCACACACACAATACACGCGTTTTTCATTGAAAAACAAACAAAAAGGCAACAATGATCGATGAACGAAGAAATGCCAACACTGACTAGCCTAGAGGAAGCAAATATATCTTTTTCACGTAACAGCATTCTGAAAACTGGTAATTTATCAAACAAACGCTTAACAAAAATTAGTTCAAAACCTTTACAAACAAAATCAGAGGATGGTAATGATTGTTTTGTAAATTTATGTTTTTCCTAAAATAATCTCATTAACATCTAAACACCTGGTCAGGTCAGCCAACACCTGGTAATATAGAAAATCATTGCTTCCTCTAAACCGACAATGATTGATTATTTCTTCCACAAAAAAAAACAATATCAGTGAGTCGTGTGATCAAAATCAAAACTCGAAAGAGTGAGAAAATAACGAAAGGAATAGAAAATAAATTATGCACATGAAACCAAAGAAAAAATGCTATAGCTCTTGACATCGTACTATACTTACCGACTGCGAACGTAGCGTATTTTGGTTTTTATTGAGTGGTTTTGAGTATAGGAGTGGTTTGGTTTTGAATTGGGTTTTTGTTTGTTTTGGTTTGAGTGATTTTGGCGATTGAGGGCAAAAAAGAAGTCGAATAACAACGAGAATAATGGTAGATAGACGTGAGTGTTAGTAATCAAGAATATGGTAAATATTTCGTATTTGTTTTCTAACAAATTGAACAATTTAGCAAATTAGAATTGAACTCAAAAGCGATAAATCTCAATATATTTGATGAATATAATACATATTGGTACAACTTGGATCACATTGAGGTAGGATACATAGAAAAGTTAATTATAATTGGTTTTTGAAACCGTTATTTGTTATCAAAATTAGATAATAGGATATATTGTGCAGTAAATTGTTTGCTTTTACAATTTGCACAATAGAACCTGAAGATTCAGCAACGATCGAAGAGGGGGAAGGGCTTCTTTTGAGTTCGAGGTTGCTTTGGGTTATCATTTTGGGATAATTGTTTGCGGAACATTTAACGATGAAATTATCAATAATTCGTTACAAATTATCTGCCAAAAAGCGATCCATATGATGATTTGGATACGCCGCAACATTTGTTTCACAATATTCAAAGAGACCCTCCATTTCTAAACTAAAAGACCGCACCAAATTCTAGTCCAGAACATGGTTTTCAAATAAAAAGATGCCCAAGCGTACATTTGTTACATTTTCATAAGCACCTTAAACATGCACAAATCTTGAACGTTACTCTTGAGCTCATATTTTCTAAAAAAAACTTTTTTACTATAGGCACAGATTTTTAAGGTGGTTATACAACAAAGCCGGAAATCGACCATTTTAGAAACCACGTGCTTTTTCCTGTATTTTTTCAATAGCACGAGCTGGGAGAACCATAACAAGCATATAGATGAAATAATGGTAGACCGTTTCGCTTATGAAAACTTATATGTGAATATGTACGTTATGTGGAAGATATTGATTTGGAAAATGTATTGGAGGTAACCACTTTCCCTTCGATGGGACTCGAACCCATGACCCTACAGTACGCTAGACTACGGTCCTTCATAGCTTAGTTGGTTAAAGCACCAGTCTAGCGTACTGTAGGGTCATGGGTTCGAGTCCCATCGAAGGAAAGTGGTTACCTCCAATACATTTTCCAAATTAATATCTTCCACATAACGTACATATCCACATATGAGTTTCATAACATCTGTGAAATGGTTAAAGAGAAATAAAAATTTTGCTTATCCATCGAAACCAGATAAGCTTAGTGTCTTCGGAAAAGTTGATAGTATTTCAAGCTACTTTGCCGAAGACACCCCATACCTATGGCTTATATGGTCGGGGTTCAGCCAAACCGCACCAAGCGGCTTTTTAACTGGCTTGTGATATTTTGCTAGCAAAAGGAAAACGGAAAGTATTTTATGTCAAATCATGCGTATATGTGTTGTAGGATATCCTCATTTATGGTGTTGAATGATGTCCGATGCGATTTATGATTAATTGAATCTCTTAAACGAAAACTTTGGCGAAAAAATTGGAAATTTTTCATTGGCGCTTGGTGTGATTTGGCAGAACCCCGACCATATACAGGGTGAACAAGGTTGGTTGTCAGTGCTTTTCTACAATGAGTATTTCTAAGTACGCTTTATTTATTCTAATTTAACTATTTCCATTCAAAAGTGTATTCATATATACTTTGACAGATGTTTGTTTTCGAGATTAATTTCAAGCTCTATCTAGAATAAGGGCGAATGTCGCAAGAGAGGATTCTCTTCGTCGACTTCCCCTCTTTTTAATAAAAGTGACAAGCAGCGGATTTCTTTGTGGTTTATCACCTCAGCACGATAGAAAACAATGCGAACTTGCATTCTGAGGTGGTAAACTGCAAAGAAATCATCTGCTTGTCACTTTTATTTAAAAGAGGGGAAGTCGATGAAGAGAATTCTCTCTTGCGACATTCGCCCTTTTACCAGATAGAGCTTGATTTGTTCGTTTTTGATTCGTTACAGCAATGGATGCACTCTAACTTTCACCTACTCAGTGACTGAGTAAAATTGTATTGCCATCTCTTTTCTTCCCACGGAAATTTTACTCAATTTCCGTCAAAAGCAGGATTACTCATAGTTTTGAGTTGTCCTGCTTTTGACGGAAATCGAGTAAAATTTCCGTGGGATAGAAAAATGAGCAATACAATTTTACTCAGTCACTGAGTAGGTGAAAGTTAGCGTGTGCAAAACGCAAGTTGGTAATCGAATTATATTAGAAAATTACAAGACCATGTGAGATATTGAAAAAGCTCAAACACATCGGCGTCAACGAGAGATTCATCTTCCGTACCATTAAAAGGTACAAGAGGACTGGTACACCCAAAAAACAGATCTTACAATTATTGTATAAAAACGTGGCATATACAAATCTGTAAGGTTTTTATACAGAAATTGTATTAAAATAATACAAATCTGTATAATTTCAATACAACGATTGTATTAAAATCTTCCAAAAATTGTAAATGCCCAATTATTATACAGTTTCTGTAAGGTTCTTATGCAGAACTGTATTAAAATCTGCCATCCGCTGGTTGGGTGTACGTATAAAATAAAGAAAAACACAGACCTCTACCAACAATTCGGACCAAGCAAATGATTAAGCTCGTCAGGGAACGGATTCGCCGTAATCCCAGTCAATCATGATGATTGATGGCCAGGGACTTAAATATTTCCCAAACGACATTCAGGGCCATCGTCAATCAAGACTTGAGACTCAAGGCATATAAGAAACAGCGAGTTCACGGCTTAACGGAGAAGCAAAAGCAGGCTAGAGTGGTACGGAGTAAGGAACTATTGCAGCGGCACGCTGATTGTGAAATCCTGTTTTCCGATGAGAAGATGTTCTTGTTACAAGCTGGGAGCTGCGGACTGAGTCAAAACGGTTGGCAAAAAATCTCCAAAGTAACCTGTCAAAACGTATCCATCGCATCGAAAAAGTTTGTGAGCATTCTGAGCGTAGCTGAGAGCATACGTGTAAATCAACTCATACTAATTATAGTTAAATTTAAACATAAAACGTTTTCCGGTGTTATTTCAAATCTATTGAGGAATAAATATAAGGAAATGGCATGAACTAGTTTTACAATAGACACAATAAATTATGCGATGTAGTAAACTAACGAATTCTTTGCAATGAATTTAATAAAGATAAACACAATGATGATTAAATGTGTGGAAATCGTAGCGTGTAAATTGGACACATTTCAAGCTCTATATGGAATAATGGCGAATGTCGCAAGAGAAAATTCTCTTCGACGACTTCCCCTCTTTTGAATTAAAGTGACAAGTAGACGATTTCTTTGCGATTTTTCCCATCAGAACGAAAGAAAACAATGAAAACTTGCATTCTGAGGTGATGATCCGCGACGAAGTGCTCTGCTTGTCACTTTTATTTAAAAGAGGGGACGAAGAAAATCCTTTCTTGCGGCATTCGCCCTTTTACCAGATAAAGCTTGATTTGTGGTTTTCAAGCAAAACATCTTGAAAATTAGAATCGATCGAGTCCGCAGCTCCCAGGTTTCAAGATTCTCACAATCAGCAGAATGACCGTGTGTATGGGGCGAAGTTTACTTATGTTCTCAAGGATAAGTTAGCGGTTGAAAGGTTTCAAAATGTTTCGAGAGTGATGGTATGGGGAAGAATTTCAAGAAATGTCAAGTTACCACTGCTTTGCATCGAATCTGGTGTAAAAATCAACACCAACTACTACATCGAACATGTTTTGAAGCACCATTTGTTACTCCATACTTCAAAGATAATCGCAGTTGGAAAAGTTTCCTAAAGCTTTCGGAAAAGCTTTCAACAGGATTTCGCCTCTTTTCATAGTCAAAAGCCACACAGGAGTGCTGTCGCCAGAACTTACTCCATTTCATTTTATCGAAAGAAGCACGAATGGCCACACTCTTCAAGCTGCTTTTGACAGATATTTGGAAAGAAATGCCCCAAGAAACCGTGCGTTCCAGTTGCGATTCGTTCAAAAAGCGTTTGCGGAGAAAGATTTGAACTAAACATGTAATTTACAAAGATTAAGTATATAGTTTTGTAAAAATAAAGCGTTTGTTGATTTTCAAGCTTTTGTTTTGATTTTATGAATATTTGTTTTACAGACAATCAACCCCATTCACCCTGTAGTATGTGTGACGTTTTCTGTTGAAAGTCTCCAAATTTTTTTTTGTTTTTCAGGCACTTTTACCACCGTCTACAAAGTTGTTTGGCTAACAAAAATATACGAAGCTCTATCTCTTAAAATTGAAAAGTTATTTGAGAAAATGTGTTTTTTGTATGGAAATCGTGTAACTTATTCCGGGGCAAAATGGAGCACACAACTTTTTAGTACACTGAAACTGCCGTATGTTTACGAGAATGATTCAAATTTTGACTTTTTTGCCGCCCGATGCTTAAACGATTGCATTTGCATTTTATTAATCCTTCTAAATTTTTAACAAATTTGGATGTAGTTTGATTGTACACACGTCGTTTAAAGTTTTTATGGAAATTACTGTGAAAATCGACCCTTGTGGAATACCGTTCCGTGAGGTGGCCCATGAGCTATTTATATATAATCAACACATTGACTACATAAAATACTCCTTAAGCTGAAAGGCAGTTGTTGTTGCGAAGCGATTTGTCGTTTGGAAGCAAAGTTATGAAGAAAACAAACATGCTCATTATTGATATTTGTGTTATTCTTTTACGTGTTAAATTGAATTTTCCTTGATTCAGTATTCCCTTCATAACTTTTCTTGCAAGCATCAAATCGTTTCGCAACAAAGACAATCTGTTTTCTGGTGAAATTGACCATGTTGCCGATGTACTCATATGCTTTTAGAGCTTGATGGGAAGCGTTGGGGAACGATTTTGCATAAAAGTAACTGTTTTCATAGTAATTTTCATAAAAACTTCAAACTGCGCGTGCTAACTTTAGTGCACAATTAGATCCAAATAAGCTCAAAATTTAGGAGGATTATTAAAATGGCAAATGCAATCATTTTAGTATTGGAGGGCAAAAATGTCAAAATTTGAATCATTCTCATGTTTACTCTTGTCTAGCGGTTGAAGCTTGTGTTTACACGAAATTACACGCAAGTTATATACTGCCGAAGAAAATCGAAAAAAAAATTTCTTACAATTCAGAATCACGACCTACATAAACTTGTATATGAACTGCATATGCGAAATTGTTAAGATTCTTATACAAAAAATAAGCTCACATACGAGTATTGTAAGAAAAGTTTGTAAGGTCTCATAAAATATTTGTATAATAATCTATCTTACAGGGTGTTCAAGTTCGAATACAAATGTTTGATCATTGTGTTTGTAAGCCCAATGTACATATTCTGTATAAGTATTGGTGTCAGCGTTAGCGGTATATATACGCTAACGGATGTGTGTGGTGTTGACATTCTGTCACTTGTTGTTTGTTTATTACGCGCGGTGAAAATGGATTGGGGCATTGTAAACAGCATTTTTTGAAGGTCAAAATCATTGCGGTGTACTACAAAACTGAGATTTTGGGGAAGATTGATACCCCCAGTGGCCCGGTGATAAGACGGAGATCAGCCCTACATGTTCCAATAGGACGATAACCCTTTATACACGGAAAATGCGATTTAAGCCTTATATGGGGACAATTTCACCGACTTTTTGGACAAAACTTTGCGATCTCCCAGCTTCCCGGATTTGAACCCTCTTAGCTTTCTTGTTTGGTCCTTTCTTATGTTAAAGCTGTACGAATACAAGGTCAGTAGCTTGGACCAGTTCAAGACGTAATTCTCAAAATCTGCAAAGAAATGCCCATGCAGACCGTGCGTGCCGCTTGCGATGGATTTCAGAAACGTTTGAAGCTCGTGAAGAAGTACAATATAAAGGTCATTCCAGAAGAAATGTTACAAACGTTCCTTATAAACAATACTTTCAATGAAATGTAACCGGGAAAAGAAATAATTTAATTACAATTTTTAAACATTTTTTGAAAGTGTATTCGAACTTATTGAACACCCTGTTTACAATTTTTGGTAGGTTCTTATACAGAATTGTTAGAAAATCTAACAATCACCGATTGGGTGTACCTATTTTGGAAAATAATAACGAAAAGCTAAATTCTCCTCGTATTCATTTGAATGCATCACGAAGGAAGCGCTCGGACGTGAGCCGAAAATTCTAGACCAACATTTAAGAAGGACGTAACAGCTAAAATTTAACATTTCTTTCTTATTCCTCTTCTACATACACATAGAAAAAGAACTGAAAAGAATTAATTTTAACTGTTAAGCCCCTTTTTCCAATTTTGGTCTAAAAGTTATATGCATATTTTTTTTCATCAGAATTGAAATGGAATGAGTACAACTAATGTAACCTGAGATGTGGCATATTATTTCCAGCATAAGAAAGGATTGAACGATGCTTATAATATAGAGGGACAGTTCCATTTCCTATCTCACTGAAACAAATTCATCTCATCTCGAACGTAGGAAAAAAAATCATATATTTCGTAGATATTTTGCGTGCCAACTGGTGGGGAAATCACAAAAATAAGTAAGAAATCAAATTGCTTGTCATTTTTAGATTTGGAAGGATGAATATAAAGTTATGACATAGAGAACCGGAACAAAAATCTCACAAAAAATGGCGTACCGGTGAAGATTATAATTAAAGTACACACCCAAATCCCAGCAGAATTACAGAATAACATGTTACAGAATTATAAATTTCCAACGTGGTAAGTACCACAGTTTTGCTCATTTGATCCGAAACAGAGAGAAGGAGAGTGGTCAGTTTTAAAATTCGACTGCATAATAAACTATGAACAACTGTTAGTACAACAACTCCTAATTACCTGTCTTTCTTGTTTTTCTTGGACTTTTTCTTCTTGTCCTTCTTGCGCTCAGGACTGGACGATCTGCAAGAACAACGAAAAAATCATCCAGTTTAGATCAATATTCATATTGATCAGTTTTCAGTTTTTTTTTTCAACTTACCCATCGCGGTTCTTCTTCTTGCGTTTCTTGCGGTCATCTTTGCGCCCCCCATCTTCGTCATCGTCGTCTTCACCATCGTCATCGCCGTCGCCCTCACGGCGCTGATGCTTCCGGCCCTTGCCGTTCGTCTCCGACTGTTGTTTCTCCGGCGAAGGGGTCCGCACCAGGGCGTAGCGCTTCCGGTTGGCCTTGTCCGCCTCGCGGGTCCGCTCCCGCTCGGCCAGATCCTTCGACAGGGCTTCCGACTTGGCCAGGTCCTCTTTGGCCTTGCGGTCCTGATCGAAGCTGGTTCCCTCGACAAAGTACTCCGAGATGCCGAACGCTTCGCGCAGTTTGGCGTTCTTCTCCTGCTGGGCCTGGGCGATGTGGTGGGTCTCGCGGACGCTGTAATAGAAGGAAAGATTGGTTACCGATTAGAATTAGGCTCTTGAATGAGGCAAATTAACATCAACGAGTATTGGAGTTTGATTCAGAGCACATAATAAATCAAGATAAGCTTAAAAAATCAAGACGAGGAGCATGTTGTAAAACGCTGTGCATTGCATACGTATTTCATACGAAAATTGTCACCATAGCTGCCCAAAATCATATATTTGTCCCATATGAATAGGAAATCCAGCAAATATGAGACTGATATGCGATCACATATCCACACATAATTTGCTTCAGATTAACCTAAATTTGACGATTTGAAGTAAGAAAACAACATGCTAAAAATTTCATAATTATCAAAAAATTGTTTATGGATCCTTAAATGAAACCGTGGTGTAAAATAGCAATACGCTATATTGCTCTACAAATGGCGACGAAGCACTTTATTTGATGATAATGACGATGATGATGTAGACAAATTGGCCCGAATTCCATTTGGCAGCAATTGATTCGCTTCACTTTTCAGTACAGGTTCGTTTTCGTCCTGAAACACATGTTTTGCAATTTCCATGCACCCACTTAATCGCAATCACCAACACCCGCAACTACTAAGAGGAGGGGGTTATGATGGTGAAAGCTAGTTTTCCTCTACCGTTTGGCTTCCGGTTGTGGCTGTGATGTCTGCTGAAGAAAGGAAGCGGCACCGGAAAAACGAAAATTGGAAGGCTATTTTGCATGTCTGCCTATCTCTATATCAATTTACAATTTCGCATGTTATTTAGATCACTTGATTTCGTTTGTATTATTCGGTTAATGGATAATGACTAAGGAAAGGATACAGTTTGCTCGGTGTGTATCGTACACACGAGGATGATGGATCTCGTGCACAATTTGCATAAATCACTGGTAAATAAATTTAGGGCTTTGGGTCTTGTTGCTACAACGTTGATACATAGCTATTATATAAGCATATCCAAAAGTCAGAAGTTTTGAATTGTTCAAGGCTGGTATGGTGGGTAACAAACGAATCAAGGTTTATTCGATTTATAAATCACACAGTTACGTTATACCGGTAATAGTGGCTGGCGGTATTGAAGAAACAGAGAAAGATTAAATAATTTTTCAAAACTTAGTCTAGATTTAAAAATACTTTTAGAGAATCATATTAAAGGCAATCAAGCCAAATGCTTGTGTTCGGAAGTGTTCGGTTGTGGGCACAAGACTGGCCCAGCCTTGTATGGGACGAAATAAGTTCTTGAATTCTACGGGGCAACCAGTTAATTTTAATACAATTAGGCCGATACAAATATTTAAAATCTATTTGGTCTCCCTCCCCTTCGGATTTTTTTGCCAAAAAATAATATTTTGAGGGGGCAACAAAATAAAATTCGGACAATTTTGAGGATTTTCAAAACATTCTTTAACAAATCCGAGGAGTTTTTTGATTTTTTTCATTTTAATATTTATTTTTTATTATCCCCCCCCCCCCCTTGACCTTTCAGAGACCAGTAGGACAAGAATTCAATTAAATATTTGTAACGGCCTTATATCAATATGTGTTATAAATTGTTATAAATTCTCTGTCCAAAATGGAGGAAAGAAAATTTCATGATCGTCATAACATGATTATAACATAATGTGTTATGTTTATTTTTACCGAAATTTTCTTTTTTTCCTTTCGAATTTATCTCTTCTTTTCAGCTCCGTACTGCTCATGGAATTTCAGAGCGGAATCATTGCGTGAGCATTCCTTATCCTATCTATTTGAACAGTACTTTTCAGCAGCGTACTAGCCAATTTTTTGGTAGATAGCAATTGGAAAAAAAAACGAAGGTGCCACCTACAGTATAACTTGAACCTAAATTCAAAGTTGAAACATCCACAATATTCTTTGATATACAAAAAATGTTTAGGCCAAATTTGAGCCTAGTCAGTCATAAAAAACCCCCCTGCCAATAATAGAACAAAACCTGCCAAAGCCGTCATTCCCCTTATTTAGTAATATTTTTGTTAAAAATTTGTTAAATTGTTAAAAATTTGTTAAATGGTTAAAAACTTTTTTTTTTTTTTAATCTTTTGTTTATTTGAAAGGCTCATTTGCCGTAAAGCGCTACGGAGCCAAAATCATGTTTCTAGTACAATTTTAATCTTGATTCTTATAAATAATGTTAGTTTTGGGGAACCGAAAAACTCGCGGTTTGGTCGAGGTTAGGGAATACAATAATACAAAGGGAAAGGAAAGGGATTTAAGGTATTTACTAATTACGATTCTAATAATTACATGGTTTAGATGCTTAACGATGTTTCATCTGTAACGGAACAAACAAATATTTTCTTGGGAGACAACAAGAGGAAGAAATACGAGAGGGAATAACGACAGACATTGATGAGCAACAAGAAAAAGACATTCGAGATGGGGTACGACAAGGGGACAATGGTTACAGCCTAACATCTGCTACTTTCAAGAATTGGTGGACAAGGGACATGTATTCGAGGTCAAATTGTTAAAAATTTGTTTTTGTTATTTTGTTAAATTTTTTGTTATTTTAACTACTAATGGTACGTGTTTTATAACAGCCGCTGTTACAAAAAACTGTAACAGAATAACAAGTTCTGATATAAATCTGTTACTATCTACTGGTCGGGACTCCTACGTATCTTTTGACAAAAAACAGATGCTGTCTTTTTGACAACTGTTATTTGTTTGCTATACTGCCGTGAATCGCATATCTGTCCCATCTTCGCTGGGTTTCTTATTCATATGGGATAAATATGCGATTCACGGCAGTATAGAAACACGATGTTTTCTGGACAATATCAAACCAGATACAAATCTCTACGCCCAACAAGTTTCATTTGACGGAGATTCGGTTCGTTTGTTTTCTATTGAAAATTGTACCGTTTAGGCATTGCCTGGAGGTATTGAAAAACATTGGTTTTTTTTTAAAGAATCCCCTTAAAAAACAGAAATTGAAAAAAAAAATAGAACAATCAGATATTGCATTCTGAAATTATTAAAATATCATCGTTTCTTCCTCTATGGTAAATTCACTTTAAAAATATGCAATTCCTGAAAAAATACCCGGTTTACAGTTCGTCTTTGAGTGATAAAATGGCTTCCTTTTCCATACCAACGAAATGGGTGCTTTAATGACCAATATGCTACTCAAATGAGTTGCATAATAGTAGTTTGTGCAACCAGCTGCAAAAAAAATATTTTTCAGCACGAGTTGTACGTTTATCCAACGAGGCTTGCCGAGTTGGATAAATACATACTACGAGTGCTGAAAAAGTCGAGTTTTGCAACGAGTTGCACATGCTATTTTTTGCAATGACGAAAAATGGGCTTTAATATGATAAATCTTTACCAAAATTGTACAATCGAATTTACTCCACATGATCATTCATGCCAATAAATTATGTTGCGGCAGAGAACAATAAGATTCCATCTTATCGTGCCAAATTGCATTGCTTGAAAAGCTATGAAGCGATGGATGCAATTGCCTTTGGAAAATTGTGATGTTATGTCCAACAAACCATTTCATTTATTACGAAACGCTTAGAGATCACTATTTAAACAGTGCACGTCTCAGCCACGCAGAAGCGTCCATTTAAAATACACCTGCGTGTAATACACGCCGGTGTATTTGAAGTGCGGCGTGCGTCATTTTGACAGATCGAAGTGACATTTAGAAAACTGAAACATCCATCTATTAGTTGTACTCACTGAATGAATTTTATTGATTTGTTAAGAATTGTGAAAAATAAAAGAGCAGAGTTTTTGCAAACTAGGTAGGCTCTGGCGCGAGATTGATTCTCTCCGTTTCAGTTTCTTGTCTATTTCGACCTTTTGTTCCATTCGCCTTCTTGATCTTTTGTTTCTTTCGACCTTTTGTCCCATTCGATGTTTTGTCTCATTCGACCTTTTGTCTCTTTCGACCTTTTGTCCTTTTCGACCTTTTGTCCCTTCGACCTTTTGTCTTTCGACCTTTTGTCCCTAACCCGTCAATTTTTTCCAAAGGCAAGTTCATCTATCGCTTCATGGCATTTCGAGCTATGAAATGTGGCACGATAACACGAAATTTGATTGTTCTCTACAGCAACATCATTTACTGGCAAGAATGATTATGTGGAGTACATTGGCATGCGAAACAAGCGACAAAAGAGAACCAACGACAAGCTTTGTTTTTGTCGCAGATAATGACAAAGATCCGAACAGATTTGTCAGCAACAAAAAAGAAGACAATTTTGTTGCTAACTTTCCATTCCGTTATTATGCATTATCTCTACAGAAAATCTCGGTTTAAAGCTATCATAGTTTCTGCTTTTATAGAAATATTCGAGAATCTAACTATGAAAACAAAATCTTAGCATCTTATTCTCGGAAATATCAGAGCATGCAAGGCAAATATTTCTTGTCATATTGTGTTTGGGTTCTGATAAAGCTTTGTGCGTTTGTCAGTAATAAACTCTGTTGACGACAAAGGGTATACTGTTATCCAACGTACACACCAGTCAAGCAGTTTGACGAACATTGGCTCCGCCCCCAAGAAATCGCTTCGGTTGCTGCTTTGTTTGAACGTGTGTGAAGTTGTTCGAACAACCATTTGACAGTTGGCGGCTCGGTTGGAAAAACCCAACTTAATTCACCGAGTGGTGATACTGCCTTTCTCGCATTTAGCCAAGACACCAACCTTATATGGCGCTTATATAATTCGATTCCATTTTCTTAATAACTTTTAAACGCAATGGTCGATCGTTTTCAAATTCAATAGTGATCAACAAGGCTTTGTCCCCTGTCGATTGCAACTTGTTGCGAGAAAATCGGTTAAGAATTACTATATGAAAAATTGGCTAATGTTTTTCGGTTTTCGTGTGCACACACACACACATACACACGGACAGACAGACATTTGTTCAGTTCGACGAGCTGAGTCGATTGGTATATAACATCATGGGTCTCCGAGACTTCTATAAAAAGTTCGATTTTGGAGTGAAATGATAGCCTTTCGGTACAACTTTGTTGTACGAGAAAGGCAAAAATAAAACGGTTTGATTTTGGTTTGAGTTGTCGGGGGTGGAGTCAAGGTTCGCCGAACATGTTTGAGCATTTGTAGTGAAGTTGCACAAACCCCCATATATTTTTTTATGGTTGGTGCTCGAGTTGGTGCATCGGTCGTTCGTGTGTGATATTGTTGGTCGAATAAATTGATTGTTCGTGCCGCTGTTGGTAAAACTTGATGGATGTTTGAATAAACGAGAGGTGGAGTCAATGTTGGTCAAACTGCTTGACCGTGTGTACGTTCCATTAGCCGTTGCTCGAATATTGATTCCCTGGGAACAGATTTATCATATTAAAGCGTCATTGCAAAAAATAGCGTGTGCAACTCGTTGATTTCGATTTCTTCAGAAAATTCGTTTTTTTCAGCCCTCGAAGTATTTACCCAAATCGCCAGGCCTCGTTGGATAAACGTACAAATCATGCTGAAAAATAGAGGTAGCAAACTGAAAAGGTAATTTTTTTGCAACTAGTTGCACGAACTACTATTTTTGACTGTAATATATAATCATGAATGCAAATAATGTAACTTAATGAAAAATATGAAAACCGTCTACCTAAAGTGCTATTTTAGACCTTTCCTTAATGATTGTTTTCACTATCTTTCTCTTTCTAAATGTACGAGAAAGTCATAATTGCTGAATTAATCTTATCTTTTTAGATTAGAAGGGTGGTCGGTTGTCGGTACTGGTTGGGTGTCGGCACTCTGACGTAACGTAACGTAACGACGTAACAGATGTGGACATTTTGACGTATGTCATGCATGCGCTATTTAAGCACGTTGTTTTTGTGCCGACGATCGACCCAAACTGATGCCTATGTTTCGTTACATTTTTGTATCAAGTGAAAACCCACTAACAAGTTTTTTTTTCGGTTTTTTGCTTAGTGTTACAAAACTAAGTAAAACTATCGAAAAGGTAAACTTATTACGTACCTATTTGCAAAGTTAATTTACTCTATTTTGTGATTCAATATTGAATGCCACAGTAGCGTTTGAAATTATTCTTTTATTTTCCCTTTTCAAAATAATTGCTATTTTCGTTAAGAAAATTATTTTGAGCTTTTTAGTGGAATGTCTTCACTTGTCATAAGCAGAGTCTCTTAATTCTCGTGTATACATGGATGAGACAGTGTGCAGAAGCTACACACTCAGTTTTTAATTTTGCAGCTCGGCAAAAATCCGCACAGCCGTGTGCCCAACAACATATAATCTGATATCTCGGAAAAAATGACGTTTGTTAGCTGATTTTCGGCAAATTATTTGCTGATTTTCAGCAATTTTGACAGAAATCTCGGCAAAAAACATGTTTGCTGGGGCACGGCTGTGCGAAACTCGGTAAAAATTTAACTCCCGGTAAAAAAAATTAAGTGTGTAGCGCGCGCATAAAATAACTGAGTGAGCGTGTCTCACTGTACGTCTCATGAGACTTATCTCATGCGCTAGGAATGCATAGTTGGCGTTACTTAGGCGACGATATTATTGAATGAAAATATCCCGCCCAAGCTGTTTTACGCACCTCCGCTGTTTGCAAAGGTTTGCCATGGCAAACAGCGCATGAGGTGATCGCATAGAGATGTCTCAATGCGACTCACCAATGTTAATGTGAGTTACACAAGCTTCGTGAGACTCGCGTGCGCTAAATTTTATGTGCGCGTAGCAGTCACTGCTCAATCTCATCCTTTTTTGTACGCGTGCATGATGTCTGGTCATAAGACGAGTTTGTACAATCCCATTTAATTCCACCACTTAATTGTATCTTGACAGATACGTATTTCGACCTCAACAGTAAGGTCGTCTTCAGTGTCTCGTACTTGGCTCGACTTATGACAAGTCCTATTTTCGGTTGTCGGCACCCAAACATGGTCGGTTGTCAGCACCCCATTTTCCAAGAGATATATCAAGATAAATCAAAGTTAATTACCTTATTTCAGCACGGCAAATGCCTGGGTAAAGCGTACCATTGGTACTTCGCGTATCTGAAGGAATAAAATAGACCCCATCTCGCGGTCCTTACCCAACAACTCCTATTCCTACCTCCTCGTGGCGCTGGCCGGGATACGAGCAACCTTAGGGAAGATTGGGTAGCTAACCCCGGTGGGAACTATGATCGTATGCTGACAGGGAAGAAGGGGTTTGTTCCTCTCCGGAGGTGTTAAAGGCGGCTGATCATCGTCCGAGTGCCAGCGAGGGACTCTAAGTGAAACTGAGCACCATGGTTCAACGGAAATAAGGAGGAAAAGGGACTAGCGATTGGAAACTCGGTTCGGGGAACTTCAAGTCTCTCAACTACATCGGGAGCACACGCATACTCGCTGATGTGCTCAAGGACCATGTATTCGACATCGTAGCGCTGCAGGAAGGAAGGGATCATCTGTGGAATCGGACCTACTACGGGCGGGCTCCAGAAGAAACTGCGGTCAAAAAAGATTCACCGCCGCACCAAATGTGTTATGTACAAAACGCTCATAAGACCGGTTGTCCTCTACGGACATAAAACTTGGACACTGCTCGAGGAGGACTTGCAAGCACTCGGAGTATTCGAGAAACGCGTGCTTAGGACCATGTT
Source organism: Armigeres subalbatus (assembly GCF_024139115.2). Classification (NCBI taxonomy): domain Eukaryota; kingdom Metazoa; phylum Arthropoda; class Insecta; order Diptera; family Culicidae; genus Armigeres; species Armigeres subalbatus. Next base: position 59,321,752 of record NC_085140.1, read on the forward strand.
TGGCGGTGTGCATAAAGACGGTGTGTGGCGACAAAGAATGAACGACGAGCTTGCCTATCTTTACGGCGAACCCAGTATCTAGAAGGTAGCTAAAGCCGGGAGGGTACAATGGGCAGGGCATGTCGCAAGAATGCCGGACAGCAACCCTGCAAATATGGTGTTTGCTTCCGATCCGGCTGGTAGGAGACGGCGTGAAGCGCAGCAAGCGAGGTGGGCATGGCAAAACGACATGGCGAGCGTGGAGGGCATTCGAGGATGGAAAGATGCGGCCTCGAACCATGTATTGTGGCGTCGAATTGTTGATTCAGTGTTATCTGTTTAGATGCAAACTTAACAAACTAAATAAGTGAATAAAATGAGAACAAAATTATTCAAGCACGGTTGGATGATTAGGATCTACAATCCGAAGCAAGCTCCTTGTATCGTGTGAAAAGTACGTTGAAACAGGAGTTCGAAAAGGTAAACGACTGGATTCATAAAAGTGTTTCGTACACGAGAGAAGAAATCCCAAGCTTCCTGAAGATGCGCGGTGCCGCATGTCTACCACGAAGATAGTCGCGTAGCCAAAAGTTATGACGATTTCCGTCGTCACTTCTTCAAAAGTGTCCGTAACGCAAATAAATTCATTATCTCGGTTCGGTACGGGCGGATTACGCTGAAATTTTGACACAAATCGTAGAACTTTCTAAGGGAATGGTACAAAGGTGGTTGAGTTCACTGCACGAGGCTGCAAAACCTCATTTTACCCTAATGCCCTTTATTTGTTAAGCTTTCCGGAAGACCTTGGCCTTTTGGGTAATAGATAAAAAATAAAATAACGTGGGGTGAACTTAATCACCTTTGCACGATTCCCCAGAAAGTTCTACAATTTATGTCCAAATTTCAGCGCAATGCGCCCATACCGAACCGAAATATTGAATTTATTCGCGTCAAAACTAAGAACACCAAGGCACGCTCTTGGCTCATGTTCTGTTCAGGATGCATCTCTGAATACAAGACGTTATTTGTTAAAATTAACATTTCAAAGTCTGACTGGATTTACCCTATAGTAGACCCCCTGGGAGTCCATAATTGGAAATTGCTTCCCTATAGTCGACACTTCATTTGAATTTTATGTTCCGTTTCGGAATGTTTTGGTTCTTTATTATGGATCCTTAAAATATTCCTATAATGGACACTCTCGTGTGTATTTTTTACAAAATTGTACAAAACATCTATTTTGACAATCCATGTAATCAAATCATTGAAATTTAATGTAGGTTGTCCAGATGAAATTTCATAGAAAAATGTTTATATTATGCTGTTATAATATAAATATGGCCGGAGGGTCCACTATTTGTAAGGGGAACACTATTGGTTGTTATACCACAATGTAACAAATCTTCGGTAGTTTTTACATTTGAACTAAGGAAAAAAAATCATTGAAAATCGGGGAAATACCTAATTAACGAAAAATTCTGCTGTTGCGATTTCAGTAAATTTCACTGAAATCTGAGTGATTCAAGTATGTTGCATTGTCTAGCAGGTTTTGGGATTTTTTCAGAAAAAAACACAAAAAATGCGTCAAAAATCTTGAAAAATTTCTCCTGGAAAACAAAATCAATTAAAAAAAAACCCTGATTAATCCACCTAGCGGTAATGGTGCCTTTCTCGTGCATTATAAAAATAGTATTTTGGCCATTACTCTTGAGCCCATAGTCCGATCTTGCGTCGAATGCAATTTGTTGCGAGTAAATCGGTTAACGATAAGTGCCTGAAAAATGAGTGACATTTTTTTACTCAATTTTTCTATAAAAAAGTGTTATTTTGGCCATAACTTCCGAGCCCATAGTCCGATCTGACCAATTTTCAATAGGAAACAATGGCAAAGTGCCTGCGTCGAATGCAACTTGTTGCGAGTAAATCGGTTAAGGATAAGTACCTAAAAAATGAGTGACATTTTTTTTTTGGATAGGTGCGCACAGACGCACACACATACACACACACACACACACACACACACACACACACACACACACACACACATACACACAGACATCACCTCAATTCGTCGAGCTGAGTCGATCGGTATATAACACTATGGGTCTCCGGGCCTTCTATAAAAAGTTTGTTTTTGGAGCGATCATATAGCCTTTACCGTATACTTAGTATACGAGAAAGGCAAAAACGTCACTCCGCCACCAACTAAAATGGTTTCCAGCGTCGAGCGAAATTCCGATAAACACCGCCGCGGACGATTTGTGTACTGACCCACGTGTGGCGCTTCTCGAAACCCTTCCTTCCGCTGTAACGTACTCGAAGACTCCAGATGTGTAGACAAAAATGTGACCGATTTGAGCGCAACTATTGCACTCGTCAAAGATATATTGCTCCGAACATACGATTTTCCAGATAGAAGTTTACCGGTGAAAAAGTGGGTAACGATTTTGAGTATCGGTGATTAAACCAAACAAATGATTTTATATAACGCCGATAAATTATTATCAGTTTTAAAAAAAATTGCCCAGAGCAAAACAGTTAAACGGTGTTTTTGTTAGACTTTCAACTAACTTTTAAGCTTCCCTTCTTCCATGTTATATATTCTGCAATTTCCAACAGACTGACTGTATCTAATCCCGTAAATCTGACAATACTGTTTCAAGGGCAAGCAAAAAGCCATTCACACTTCTCCAGAGAACATCACATTATCGCACACATATGACATATCCCTTCACCCTTTATAGCAGTACTCCTTTTAGTTCTTTCATTTATTCTAACAATACAATGTTCATATCCCGGCTCCTTTTTTCACTTCTCTTGGAAGATAGATGTGGCCGACAAGCGAAATCACAATCCAATCCACGCTACGTACGTACCTCACGACGCTGTGCATCTCTTTCGTGCAGAAGGGCACTGCCGCCGTCGCCGCAGCAGGATCCGCATCCACTTGTCCAGGTGTCAGAAATGGGGGCCGCCTTTGAAGATGCTGCTGCTGCTGCCCTTGAGGTGGAAGCTGCCGATTTTGATGTGGCAGCCGATGACGATGGTGGTGGTATTGATTGGTGTATTGCGGGGGGTGGTGGTGATGATGAAGCTGGTTATATCCAATGTATCCCTGTGGAACTGCAATGTTGCTGGCGGGGACACTTTTCTGTGGAGACGGTAGCGCAAACCCGGTGCAGGATGCTTCGGTGAATGATTCCGAATATGCTTCCCTCTCGTCTGACGGCTGGTGCTGTTGTTGCTGAGGAAGCCTTTGCTGTTGCCGTTGAGGGTGGTGTTGGAAGTTGATGTTTGTGGAGCATGCGCACTGACAGCAGCACTGCTTTCCGGTTGGACCATGATGATGGAGAGCTACCGATAGCTGTCGGAATCTGTGCCCACCACCACCACCTCCCGTAATCGACGCCGGGGGTAAATACAATTGAGGATGATGTGCCTGCAGTTGGTGCAACTGGCGTAACTTTTTCAGGAACTTTTTTCTATTGTTGTTGATCATGGTTTTACGTTTCTTGATATAACTATTGCGCGGAAGACGCGGATTGATGTGGACCGTCGATTTCATCTTAGGTTCCACGGAAGATTCGGAAGACGTTGGACTAGCAACTGGTACCATCGACGGCGCAGTTTGTAACTCTTCCGGATTTGTAGACGAATCCGGAATGGCACCAACTAGTTCATCGATTTTCTCGGTTTCCACCGGAGAAGGGGCTGCGGCCATTTCGCCTTCATTTAGACGAACGTCATGCTCAAAGAACTTGGTATCCTTTTTGCTCTTATTGGTGGCCTTTTTCATGGCAGCCAATCGACGGCGGAACTTATCCGCTGGTGTAAGCTTTTTCATATTATATCCTTAATTCTAACTCTAGGCAAAATGGAAGACTGCTTTCGATTTCTTAACACTAAGGGAGGAAGACGTTGGATTTACCAAACATCATTTTCTGCTACATTTCACTACACTACAAGCTGCTTGTGGAGAAGCAGCTGGAAGACGTCGGATTATTGCACCGTTTAACTAAATTATTCACATGCTTTGTTATTTCAGCTCACTTGCGCCTCAATCACGCCCCAAGGGGTCACATTTCCCCGAACAGCAGGTGATGATTTGTGTTTAATTAATGTTTAAGGAACTGCACTCATCTTATTCCACCCCTATCTGCATAACCGAGGATGCTGCGACAAACGTCAAAACAATAGTTATCGATCGCCTAGAGGGTGGCTTTTTCGTTCGAACAGAACCACTGAAAAAACCGAACCGATCTATGAACCTCTTTATATATGACATGCACGTCTCACATGGTTAGCCACGATTGAATTGAAATCAGTTTGTATTTAAATAAACTACGTTTATGTCTGGAGCAAAATAAAAACAAGCGTAGAGCATTTTTGAACTGATTTAAAATGAAAAGATGCAGGCTAGGTAGAAAGCTCGAAAGGGAAAATGGTTCAGGCGCAGAAGACATGTGCCTGCAGGGAGCAAAATATATCCCCTCCTCCACAAAGTTGTGCTACGCGCGGAATGGAACTAGATGGAACAGGACATTTTTGATTTGACGTTTCAGAGCATAAACGATTTGAAATGCTGTAATGGATGCTCATAAACGGAGTGGATGGGCACGTTGTACCACATTGCAATGTGTCGCGCGACATATTTTTTGCATAATACTCAAGCGATCTAGTAATGTGATTTATACGCTGCTTTTAATATAGTTTTATAAATTTTGATACTACCATAGTTTCATCTTTATCAAGAAATAACAAAGCACATTTCTCCTTGACTTCATCTCATAGCTCCGATATTCATCCCACGAAAATAAAGCAATGAAAAGGACGTAGAAACGTAGTGGAATTAAATGGAAAGCACTAAACTCGTCTTTGACAGTTGAAGACATTCCACTAAAAGAGCTTAAATATTAAATTACCAATGGAAAAGGCATATGTTTTTTAAGTTTCTGAGATACGGCGGGTTTAGATAAAATATATCATTTTTTTTTATTTTCAGTAGTTTTTGGATGTTTTTCGAATCTATTTAATCTAGAATTAAATTTAACTGAACCGTCGATATGACATGTTAGTAATGAAGCAGTGGTTGACCATTATCATGGTATAAAACTTTTCTTAGAAAAAATCAAATGGCATACCTCAATAGTACGTACCCTCGATAGTACGTACATTTTACCTCGATAGTACGAACACAAAAAAAAATTGTTTGCGTTTGATTTTCTGTCCAATTTTAGTTCAAAATTTGAATATGTTTCGATCATAGCATCATAGCATCATCTATCATGGAAGTTAGTTTCAGTTCTAGAACTCGTCCACAAGCATTCATTCAACAGAGAATATTTGCCCGAGGAGAAAATAATTCCATCATGGGAATAGTGTTTCTTAGAGTTGAATTTGCGACAAGATGTTAAATTATTCAATTCAGTTGACAATAAGTTATCTTTATTATTTTATTAATTTTGTTTATTTTTCAGTTACTTATTTATTTAATATAGGTTTATTGCTCCTTGACTTCATTTCATAGCTCCGATATTTATCCCACGAAAAACAAAGCAATTAAAAAGTATTTGATTTGTTGATTATTTTTGTGATTTTTTTCAGCAGTGTAAGCAAAAAGAAGCGACGAAATTGGTGCTGTATCTTTTTGTATCACGATGAGTTGAATATATGTTCAGTGAGATGGAAAACGTAGCAGTTCCCGTTCGTAGGAAGTTCCTCCAGGAATTCCTGAGGAAGTTCCTTCAGGAAAATCTCCGAAAATCCATCTTACATCGTTGCCTAGTATTTCCCCGTAATTATTCCAAATATACCCAAGAAATTTCATTATTTCTTCAGTAATTTCTGGCGCAATCCACTTAGGAATTCCCTTAGAAATTTCCACGTCTTCTTTCCCAGAATTTCTACACTCAATCATTCGGAAATTCCCATGTAAACTCCTCCTGATAGCAATCTCTCTGGAATTGCTCCAGAAATTCCACCAGGATTTTTTCATTAATAACGGAAACTCTTCAGAAAATTCCTCAAAGAACTTTCCAGCAAAATTTTTTCATGGAATTTTTTCTTCGAATATTCTGTGAGAAATTCGTCTGCAAATTTATCTGGCTATTTCTGCAGGTATTCTTACGAAAATTTCGTCAAAACTCTGTCGGAATTACCTCCAAAAATTTCCCTTGCAATATCTCTGGAAATTATGTATGGAATTCTCCCAGAAAATCCTGCCGGAGTTCTCAAAATTTCTGCGGATACTTCCCCTGAAATTTCTACAAAAATTTGGATGATTTGCTTTACGAATATCCGATGCAGGACGCTGCTATATCTTAAAACAATAACCCCGGACATTTTTCTAGAAACCAGAGGCGTCGCGTCCGCATGTGCAACCTGTGCACTGCACAGGTAGCAATTTTGTCCCTAACATTTAAACTCTCAATAGATTTCTTGTCATTCTTATACAAATACTTGGATCATGTGCATTTATCATATGTTTAGTACAAATTTAACGATTGAGTATAAATACATAATCGTAAAATAGGCACGGAATTTTTACAGGCGACATGTGATATGAGGCAACCGAAATGCTACGATAGGGGCGGGTTATATTTTACTCCACGATACCGAAACGACGACGCACCGCCACATGTTGTCCAACTCGTGCACTTTCAGCAGAGAACGGTTTGCCATGCATCATACACGCCATGCATCATTGTATGTGTAGGTCATCCGCTTTAACCGCAATCGGAGCCAAGGCGTTCATCGTTTGCAGTGCACGGTTTGGTGCTCATGCAGAAAAGCACATCGGTTTGGTGCCTACCGCTTCAGCGCGTTTGATTGAAGAGCGCGCAATCAGAACAAAATAGAAAAAGAAAAGAGGCGGTGATTAAATGAATTTTCTGCTCTCTCAAAGCGTTCCATGGCGAATGTTCGATTTTGAAACAGCACATTGGATCACAAGCGTTTTAACATTTCATATTGATTGGGATTATGGCTTATGATGAATTTTTTCGTCAAATCCAATATCCAAAAGTTATTCGTATACCATGTGGACAACTTGGCGGGTAGAGGGGTAGAAAAACACAAAGGTGCAGCCCAATCGGGTTGTACGGAAAGGTGACGTTGAACTACGTAGCTGTAGGGTATGTAATATACACACAGAAAAAATAAAGAACCTAAAAAAAAAGTTTAAAGAACTCATTTTTGAGTACGAAGTTCAAATTTTTAACTCAATATTAGGTAGTTTTCTCACTCCCTCTCATGAATGATATTATAAACAAACAGAGCTGCATCGACCCAACGTGTGCTGCTCCGTGGAAGAAGCTAAATTTGAGTTGTTTTCATCATAGTCTCGAGTGAGTGAAAATAACATAAATTTGAGTTGGTGAAACTTCATAGTGGGTGAAAATTCAACACGGGAGTAAAGGCAAAGTACTCACCGGATTTTTTCGCATTTTACTTATTTTTGGCTTCTTCCACGCAAGGGCGGATTTGAGTGAAAGGAACCGTAAGGTGAGTTGTTTCGCGGTTCCGTGCAGGTTTTCGACTTTTCTGTTCGATGAGACCAAAGCAAGCGTGTTTCAAGCCCAGGGTGAATCTGTTTTCGCTGTTTATCCTACTCTCTTGAGATTGAGTGAGATTTTAGACTAACATTTAAAAAGGATGATAAAAATATTTTTTTCAAATAAACAAGGATGAATAACACTCTCAAACGATCACATATCCAAATTATCAATAAATAAAAACTCGCTAGAGAGTAAGAATCGTTCGATAATTATATCTTGATTCGAAGCATTATTGGTGAATGCTACTTTTGAACTTTTTTCCCTACATAACACCAAAACACAATGCCAACATTCGATTGAGCTTCATTGTTTACAATAAATTGGTATTAGATTAGTTTGGTTTACATTAAAATAATAATTTTGTGTTGCAAGATTTGAAAAGTTATCGCCGATAACAACTCGCCTACTTTTCACACCTGCGAAGTTATCAAATGATAATTCCAAAAATCTGGCTGATAGTGTACCGCTGCGCTGCCTTGGCCGCTGCTTGACAGATTGAGAGTTTATTGATAATAATTATCATTCCTTCACGTGAGGAGTCGGACTTTGCATTTCCTCCAGCAAACACCAAAAGCCGAAGAAAGATTACCAGAACGCATTTACTGCAGCAGCGAAAAAGATTCCGAGCCTCTCTACTGGCATCAATAGACGTAAGCGAGCAGCTGTCGTCAAACGCCCCATGCTTTACAGAGAAAACGCGCGTGTAAGTTAGCAGAAACGAGTTAAAAGTCCTGTAAGTTGCATTAATTTGACGTCTATGCCGGCTTGAGGTTCCCAGTAAGCCTTGAGAACAAAGGCGCAGAATCCGGAAATGGCGAGATCGATTCTCGATCCGATCTAGGATGTTTCGGGTGGGAAAATTCTCACACCCTGGGCATAGTGTATCCATTGTATTTACCACTCAAGATACATACTAATGCAATGGCGGGCAAAGAAAGCTTTTAATCAATAACTAAAGAAATACTAATAGATTACTAAGTTGAAAAGCAGGCCAAGTTCCAGTTGGAATGTAGTGCTATGGAAGAAGAAGCTTGCAATACACTTATGAGATTGACTGATTCACCGAAACCAATTCCTAAACTGTTAGCAAGTTATGGGCCACGTGAATTAAAACAAAGTTAAACCCAAACCCAAACGTAAATTCCAAAGTATGTCTGAATAAACCGCAGAAATCCCGAAATTCGAGTGAAAAAAAATCGCATAAAAAGCGATTCGTGTAAAAAACAACCGCGTAAAAAACGACTTCAGTATACATCGGGAATGAAGCGTTGACTCTTCCTTGATCGAATGGTCCAAGAAAATTGAAAATCCATCGAGAAATGGCTGAGATATTAACGATCAAAGTCTATCATATTTTCGTGACGTTTTTCGATTTTTTGCAATTTTAAAGTGTACCCCAATATAGAAAAGACAGACCTAGTTCTACGTCAAAAATGTTAATGTTTTTTTTTGTTTGTGTTGTCTGTCATAGAAGTGACAGACGGCTAAGACCGTTCACGGTCCATCTCGCCATAAATGTTAATGGTTAACACAAATTAATGAAAAATTCTCGCTTAACTTTTCAAAAGGACCTAAGTAACATTTTTTTCATGAATTAATTTGAATACTGCAATCAATAGCTTTCATGTTGTTCTGTTGATTGCGCTATTCAAATTAATTCATGAAAAAAATATTACTTAGGTCCTGAAAAGTTGTTGAGAATTGTATGATCAGATGTGTACGTTGATGGAGGAAGTACACATCTAAAAATGTTCGACAACTGTCCACGTGGTATAAAACAGCCCCTCGGGGAAAAAATCATCTAAGAAATAAACTAAAATAGAATAATTAATAACTGAGTAACGTTTAGATTACAGATATGTTCCGATTTTATCACGTTTCGATTTTAGCACGGTCCGATTTTATCACGCTCCGATTTCGTCAACAAAATTGTTCCGTTTTTATCAACAAGAAAATTCAATCATTTTTTTAGATTTAGCCTTTAAAATAAAATAACTTGGGTTAGTTTTCGGTTAAATGTTGTATTTATAATATTTCAAACACTAACGGTAGTAAGACCGTAACTAACAAGAGAGGATTCTTTTCACCGACTTCCCCTCATCGAAATAAAATTGATAAGATGCGGGTTTGTTTGCCATTTATTACTTCAGGACGAAGGATTACATTGTTATGTAGCGTTCTGATATAACTGAAAAATCGCTGAAATACTTTTTCGGATGCTCTAGGCCGTCCAAACTATTCTGGAGTACATATCCTCGAATGCATCAAGAAAAATGTCTACAAAAAAAAATTGTCCTAAGCTGAGATATATGCCCAAAAATATTTATGTGATCATAAGACATAAATAAATCGCCTCCTTTGAGCGTGTTTACAGCGGCACACATGGAGTTAACTTTCTCAAATTAGTATGCCGAAAGGCTTATACCGATTTTGTCACTGTTCCGATTTTGAACTGAAAACTGAAACTCACTTGAACGATCAACTGAAACTCACGAAACATATGGGAAACACGGTTGAAGATAGATCGTTCATATTGGATGTGTCATTTCATTTTTTTTTTCAAAATATTTATGATACGGGAAGCACGAACAATTAGCAACTCGTCATAAGTTACATTATTGAATGCTTAACTTTTTTCTTCAACAAATATAATTAAAAAAAGTATCACCGGCGCGTGCTTACTCGTAATTTTAATGCTGATACATTGACAGCTACATCAAACAACTGAAAACCGAAATGCACGGTGCACAGGTTGAAGAATTGACCACGCGACGCCTCTGGTAGAAACTCTCCCACTTTTTCTTCCAGGAATTCTTCCATTAATTGTCCCAAAAAATCCGTCAATAATTTCCCCGGACATTACTTCAAGAATGCCTCCAGAAAATTTCTACTTAAATTTCTCAAGCTATACTGCAGAAAATTCCTCCAAGAACTGCTACGGAAAATGCCAGTCACAGGAAGAATTTCCGAAGGATTTTTTGTGGGAGTATCCGAAGACGTTCCCAAAGTATTTCCTGGAGAATTTCTAAAGTACTTCCTGAAGAAATTTGCGATGGAGTTCCTGGTTTGAGTCCTAGAAGGATTTTTTAAAAAATAAATTCTTGATGGATTGCAGGGGGCGTTCTAGGAGCAATTTCTTAGTTTCCAGAAGAACAATTCCCACATTTTTACAAAGGTATCTTTATGTTTGGTATAGAATATGTTATGCTAGTTGCAGTTGTGAGTAGATCGTTATCCAATGATTAAGATTTGAAGTAATGTGACCAGCAAGCGTCCTGCGAAACTCGGGACTCCTATATGTATCACTCCCCTGACGTGGAAATTAACAAGCGGAAATGCTTTTTCTTTTTGCATAGATTTTGCTCTACAAAAAACATTTCAAAATGTTTGCGAGGCTGCATAAATTTGTATAGCTAATAAGAATGATGCTGAAAAATGCTGCGACCCGCCAAACGGACGTCTGGTCACATTAATTTAAAGACTTTATCGACGGACATCACCTCAATTCGCCGAGCTAAGAGGATCAGAAAGTCGGATACACCTTGGTGTACGAGAAAGGCAGAAACGATTCCAAAGACGATAAAACTATAATAATTTAGAAAGTTAACCCTTTCTTACATCTTCGAATTCAGTTTTCTTGTTATCTTTATACTCTTCTTAGTGATATGTACGCATATAATTACGAATCTTAATAAAGGTTCCTTCAAACAAACGCGATGCGACTATTGCTGGCAGTTTGTCGGTAAGGAAGCGTTAATGGAGCCAAAAGAGACGCAAGGAGGATGGCAGTTCAGGGCAACCTTAGAGGTTCTACAGGGGAATCCATTAAATACGTCACGTAAAAACGTAGTGATCCATCTACCGCTACCATCACTTTTTAAAGTAACATGCATAATTATAAACGATGTGTTACATATCTTTAAAACATTTCTTCTACAAATGTCACGTAATTTATGAATGTTCCATAACATCAAAATACAATATTTCGTTCAAAAAATAGCCTCACATTTACAAAGATGGTGAATTTGCTCAATGCTACATGTAGGCTTCTTTTCAAGAAGAATCTGGTTCCTGCTGGTCCGTTGTGTACTACATATATCAAATACAAATAAGCTTAGAGTACAGAGCCTTATCGTGGCCCCAGATCTGCGCTAACTGAATATCTGCGGGTCCGAGGAAAGCAGCCGAGGCCTATTAGGGAAGTGTTGGCGTGTCTTGATCTCGAATACATGTCCCTTGTCCACCATTCTCTGAAAGTGGCTGATGTTAGACTGTAATCGTCGTCCACCCATCCCTTTCGTTGTCGTAGTCCTTTAAGAATGTCTCCCTCTTGTTGTCTACCGTTAAATCCCACTCGTATGTCTTCCTCTTGCTGCTGTCTTCCAAAAAATGTTTATCTCGTTACAGATGTGAAACATCGCCAATGATATCAACTATGTGAATATCAACATCATATGAAATTAATTTAAGCACCCTAAATTCCCTTCCTTTCCTTCAATATTATTGTATTCCATACCCACTTCGAAAAAGCCATGTAATTTTAGATGCTTCGAGACCGACACCCACGAGCATCATTATTGATGCGAAACTGTGTCATGATAAATCGGGACCGATTTGCGATTTGGGCGTAACTTATTCTGTAAACAAACATTGGAAAGTGAATTCCTGCTAAAGTAAGCATTTTTGAAGGAAACTACGGTATGCATCCGATAGAATAGGCTTTCCTCTATCAGGTAAAGGAATTAGTTTGGGATAAAAACGCTTGCAATCTACGCAATCAATAAATCAATGTTTATTTACAAAATAAGTTACGCCCAAATCGCAAATTGATCCCGAAATGTGAAACTAGGCTCACTTTTAAATTTACACGGCTGTATTATTGAAACAAAATGATAAAGTACCAGACGGGAATCGAACATCGGTTCGCCGCGTGAACGCCACTCACGTTACCACTCAACCATCACCGCGTGGTGAGGAAGCAGAGATCAAAGTGAAACAAGTTCTACATTCTTCCGCGTATATGTTCATTGCATCAACCCGTCGGCTGCTTGGGTGTTGGGTGCGTGTGTTGTTATTTCATACGTTCATCGCACCGGTTGCTGTGCTTTGGGTTCGATGGATGTAAATTTCAGTTTGTTTTTCATTGAAACTGTGGCGATTGGACTGAAACTTTCGTTTGCATCCAAATTGACTGAAAGATAAATCTCAATTCATATTACGTCTTGCGTTATTGTGTCAGTTTTTTCAATCACGTCACCTGTAACATTAATAATTTTTAGGTGTGTAACCTCGACCAAACCGCTAGTCTTACGGTTCCCCAAAACTAATATTAGTGTATAAGAATCATAATAAACTGTATTTAAAACATGATTTTGGCTCCGTAACGCTTCACGGCAAATGAGCCTTCCAAATAAATGATAGATTAAAAAAAAAGTACAGAGCCTTCTATCCAATTTTGGCTTCTGGGTGGTTTTATAAACATTCTGCCAACCCTAAATCAACAAAAAGGCAAAAACTTTTTTTTGTCGGATTGTTTTCGATAGTACGTACACTAAAATAACGCAGGTGCACGTTTTATCGAGGTATGCCTGTAATTTGTTTTCTGGAATACAACATCAAAGTCAACTTACTATCTGGGGAAAAAATCTTAAAACCATACAATTTTTTATTAAATATTATAGCGGAAGGTATAATTCAATATTGCACAGTGGATAAGGATGGACAAATATTGAAAATGAATTTGAAAAATGTTATTGTAGATCCAGTTAAAAACCGAACTGAGCTCTCGCGACAATCGCATTTTCTCCCATTTCCGGATATCGCAACTGCATCGCGAGTAGTGCGCATCTATGCCATAGCCGTGCGCCATCATGCAGTCCTAACAGTAAATCTTCTCGCTTCTTTGAGCTTATCAATTATTCAATAGAATTAGTCGGTTTTGTATTCCTTGAATCTATCTTTGGGAAGATCCATTAATTACGTAACGCAAAAATTTGCCATTTTCAACCTCCCCCTCCCCCATAAGTCTCACTTTTTGTATGAAGCCTCTCAAATTTTGGTATGGGTTGTCACACTTCGGGCGACCCCCCCTCTAAGCGTTACGTAATGTATGGATGCTCCCTTTTATATTTAACATTATTAGCATTATTAACATTTATTTTTAGAACAAATGCCAATAGAAGATTTAAAAAAATCATGATTAGCCAAGGACGATGGAGTAAAAGGTTATTATAATAATTGCAGGGCTGTTACAAACTAATCGAATTCCCATCCGTTAAATCCGCGACTGGCAAATTGAAATCCGCGACTGTAGAAACAAATCCGCGACAAACAAAGTTATAATTTCTTGCTTCAAAACACGTTTTATAAATGCGAAATTTCAATATTTTTGCTTCTAATATATTGGCATATTCGTCTATAGAAAAGAAAATGAAAAAACATTCGCTAATTTATGTAATACCCAAAACTGCATAGGTAACATTTCAACCATATCACGAGCCACAGAAAAGTGCAGTGTGCAGTGTTGAACTATGCCCGAAAGAAAATTCAATTTTTAATGTTTCCGGGAAACCCTCCATTCTAATCGACGTTGTATAGATGCATTTAGCTATAGGTTGGTTGGCCAGATGGCAGTCTGTTGTCATAGGTAAATACCAGTTAGATATTTGAATTATACTTTTTAGTACGCTATATAATTTTTTTTCTAATCTCTACCATCGTTTTACAAGGGCATGGACGCACCAATAATCCGTCAGGCTATTTATTGATCAGTCATTGCATTTTGTACTTCCATCAATCCGCCAGTTAGGAAATAATAAGACCAATTTCTTCAAAAGCAAGCGACATAGCTCTGCTGAGACCCGAACGAATTTTCAAAAACTTGGATAATGTTCACGATTTGAAAAATGATGTCATTACCACTACGTAAGAGATAATGGATGAGAATTGCTAAGCTTATATAACACGGCAGACTCGACACGTTGTTCATTTGCCGGAAGAGCATCTAGCAAAGATAACATGCACTAGAGGTACCAAAAGAGACCGTAGGTAGGCTTCATGATAGGTCGCGTACACTATGGTTCTCCTTGGCCTCCTTGGCGTACACTATGGTGTTTTGCAATTGAAGTAGACCTGAGGGTACTAAACTTCAGTGCGCCTTTTAGCAATTTGCTCAGCATTAACTGAGTACGTAAGAGCTAATGAAGCTTAGTAAGCGGAAATAGTTAGATTCTGCCCCCACATGTGCAAACTAGTTCGTTAGTGAGTAATCTCCCAAACGAAGGAAGGACTTGCCAGGATCAAGCGATTAGCCATCTATAGTGAGCATTACAACGCCGTATGTGCTGTCCATCGTAGGAGTCTTTTGGAGTCTCGAGAATCAAGTACAGTCAGACAGTTTGTTGTAATTAAGTAATCACGAATAAACTCTCAATGGATATAAGAACAGCGAGGAATTTTGAAGCACAGATAATGGAACAAAAACACATTGAACTGGAAAAATCTAGCCTATACAAAGTTATTGGAATACATAATAAAACAAAGGACGAATACCGAATGGTTTGAATGATGCCTGCAATAGTGGGAGTCATTAAGCATGGTACAAAACTTGACGCAACTGATGGTCGGACAATTAAAAAAATCTACACACTTAATTTTTTTTACCGGGATCTCAGCAAAATGTTGAACTTTTACCGAGAATCGCACAGCCGTGCCCCAGTAAACACGTTTTTTGCCGAGATTTCTGTCAAAATTGCTGATAAGCAAATAATTTGCCAAAAATCAGCTAACAAACCCTATTTTTGCTGGAATATCAGTTATTTATTTTGCTGGCACACGGCTGTGCGGATTTTTGCCGAGCTGCAGAAATAAAAACTGAGTGTGTATATCTATCGTTCAACCGACTATATTCGGATTTCTGAATATCGCCCCAGCCATTGACATGCGATCTGATACTTTCTCAACAAAAAGAGAGGTCAAACAATCCACAAGGACTTTCTGTTTGGCAGCTGATATTGCCTAGGATGACCAAAACGTGGCATTCCCCACCTAGACCTCAATCCTTCAGCAGCAAGTTAACATACCACCGGAGAACAGCGCGCAAAGAAAAGATTAAAACTGCGAGACACTCGAGAATGCAGATGAACCAGGTTCCCACCACCCTAGGTTAAGGAGTCATGCAAAGCGGCAGGAACCCCAGGAGTCTAGTCCTTACGGAGAAGCCGGAGCCGCGGGAACCCTATCATGGCATTTTTTTGTCTATTTTATTAGTGTTTGTTTTTGTGTTTTTTTCTTTACCAAATTTTATCCTTACCATAATTTTAATGTGACAATTTTAATTCAAAATAACTGGCGAAGCCCTTAGTTGGCTCACAAGGCGGCCCTTCTGGTCCGGCCTTCCTCTTAATTTAAATTGCTATTATATGTACCTTGCTATTGGCGGGACCCAAGGTTGGCTCGCGAAAGGAATCCTTCTGATTCCTTTCCTCATTGATGTTGAACCTAATGTTATAAATCAAAAACACATAAATAAAGACAGCTTCGATCAGCTATCAGTTCCGTCCCGGCAGTTGCATGTGCGAACATTTATGCGTTTGATCCAACTTTATTGTCCACCCTCTATGCAGCGCAAGTAATCATAATTGTAATTCCGAAATTTGTGGCACAAAAGTTCTAGGCAATAAAATAAATAATGCTCGGCATTTCAGTTATCTATAAATGCAATTCGACAGACTTTCTATGTGTCCACTTAAACCAACTTCCATACGACTATTGAATGGTTATTCGAATGCCATGTGTTTGGATGTTTGACGGATTGCTTATTTTGCAAACTCCCAAATAATCGACATGTTGAATTTATCCTAAAGTTAAATTGAAAAAATCGCGATTTTCGCGAGAGTGTAGTTATAAATCCGCGATTTTCGCGACAATATTTGAAGGAACCGCGATTTTCGCGACTGGAAGTGTAAATCTGCGAAATTCGCGAAAAACGCGAAAATCCGCGACTGTTGTAACAGCCCTGTAATTGGTTGTTTCCAGTTTCATTTTCTACGACAAATCTGATCATAAATTTTAAGAATAATGGGAGATGTCTGGGTGATTAGTTTTCTTACATTCCGAATACATATTTTCAAAACTGCTTAAAAGAAATTTTGATATACAATTCTTACTTAACTTGATAGCCAGTTTTGTAACACATCGATTGTTGTTATCAGCGTCGTCAACATTTTGGACAAGTAGAAATATGAGTATCAAAATGCTTATATTATTTTTGCCATTACAATGTTTGGTAGTAGTCCTGGAACGCAATAATGTGACCAATTTTGAACAGCGATATATACTTTACGAATTGCTCCTTGGACTTCTTTAGTATGCTGAGATGGTGTGATTCACTTGTGTATATGTCGTGGCTAAGGCTTTTGAGAACTTTCGAAAACCATCTCAAAATAAAAAAAATAGATGCAAGACCCATATAGCTTCCCTAGAGAAATCAGAAAGCATCGACATTGATTTGGCTTAGAATAGTGCGATTCTAAAATTTCAGAACAAAAAAAGTCTGAGTGACATGCATTGACTATACAACATAGTACAGAAGATTACAATAAAATTGGTCATAACTATTGTAAGAAATGTTTGTCAATTTGATCCATATTGAATCTCCTAGTTGGATGAATGATTTCCCGGTCAAGTCAGATTCCCGGGTTTATCCCACTTTTCCAGGTTTTCCCGACTGGATGGACACCCTGCTTATACTAATTTCTCCTTAATTTGTTAAGCTGAGTCAATTGATATGAAAAACTCGGCCTGCCGGAACTACTTCGTGTTTTACATTGTCCTACACACTTATGATGCTTAATGCTGACTATGCCGTTCTGTGCAATAAATTATCAGTGCAGTTTATATTTATTACATGTACGTTCTGACTACAGAATGTTCAGTAGGAATTAAATTTCCATTAAATTTTACTCCTTCCAACTTTCATTGAATTGTTTCAACAACAAAAGCAATATTTGGAACATCTTTATGGTTTCATTAGACTGATTATATGATAAATTATGTAAAAATAATGAAACTATTGAAAACGATCAAGTAAGTCACTTGTCATAAGACGAGTTTGTACAATCCCATTTAATTCCACCACTTAATTGCTCCTTGACAGATACGTATTTCGACCTCAACAGTAAGGCCGTCTTCAGTGTCTCGTACTTAACTCGACAGTGTCTCGTACGACGACTCGAGTCGAGTCAAGTAAGACACACTGATGACGACCTTACTGTTGAGGTCGAAATACGTAACTGTCAAGGTACAATTAAGTTGTGGAATTAAATGGGATTGTACAAACTCGTCTTATGACAAGTGAAGACATTTCACTAAAAAGCTCAAAATAATTTTCTTAACAATCAAGTAAGTGTTGTATTGAAATCTTTGAAAATATTGTGGGAAGGATAGAGTTAAGCTTTACCACCCCTATGTGAAATTTTGCAATTAACAAAATAATTAAAACAAGTTTTCTTACATGACGGGCAACATCTTAAAACTTGAAAAAAATAAAAAATGTCAAATCTGTCGAACAAACTTATTGAAGCTAGAATAAATCTATTATCCTCCTAATGATATGATCTGCCCCTAACCTTTCCTACCTAAGTGTCTGGGAAGAAACGAATTCCCACATAGACATAAAAACATCTGAATCCCGAATGCAGGCAATCGAAGGTAAGGAGCAATGATTTGTCAAACGGACAACAAAACCAAGAAACTAGATTGCTTTCAATGCATTTACATACATTGCATTCTCTCAATTACCACCCTTGCTGACATCTCCGTTGGAATCGTCTTCATAGAAGAAAACACGTTTTCCATACTTTTCTCGGTGTGAGATGATGCTGGGGCTGGGCAAACTAGCATTCAAAAACTACCGCGCGGAAACATCGCTCTTGCTTTACTCTCCGTTCTCTACTTTCCGTAATTGAATAGTTAAATGCACATAAAGTCTTTACCGACCAGACTACCGCACAACATTATAAATATGATTATGAGATAAAACTATGAAATCGAGAGAGCGCAAAACCGAGAACGAAATGCTGTGTACTATGAAGTACAGTACCCTTCAATGGCAAACTGAGAGCCCCTTTTCCTTTTGATCATAAATGTACCTACCTTCTACATCCCCTACAGCACAAATACAATACACATAGAACCACCAGGCATTAACATGTCTCTCACGTTCACTTTGACGCATGTACCAGTTCAGTCTGACTGTGTAGTCGGGTTTTCAGCCATTTTCATTTTGACTGTGCTGCTGGTTAGAAGTGATTTTTTGCCCGAGCCTCAACCAAACTGAAAGGGGTGGCGGTTTTGGAGAATCTATTTTTGATTAATTGACATAAAGTTCTTGTTGTCGATTCGGTTCGATTCGAAATAGGCACGAGGAAGTTATCCTGTTGGGTCAACATGAGCGACAAAGATTCCCTGGAACAGTCGCCGGAAGATGGCATCGAAATCGAACCCATGGACGAGTACGAATGTCTGGAGCTGGAGAAGACGATCATCAACGAGTGGGGAATGCAGAGGAGTTCATTGAACAGAATGATTTGTAAGTATAATATAATCGTGTTGTGTCGTCGTTGAGAATCGTGTCGTTTTGAACATGTAACCCAAACGGCGCTGGCAGTGCGCATGCTCTCCCGTGTTTGGGGCCACCGTATTCGCGCTCGATTCAATAGTCTTAGCTCTATGTTCAATTGATTCGACTGTGTGCTTCTACTTTTGTTACAGTATGAATGGTACTAATGTCGAAATCGTTAAGGAAATTAATTACACAAGTTTATAGCGTTTTTAGCTGGAGCTCAATTCCTGGGCACAAGTTTGTGCTAGTTGAAAACGAACGAATAAGGAGTATGTATATGGTGATACTCAAGTTTTGTTTGTTTTTACTATTTTTTTTATAGGAATTTTCAAGTATTTATTTATA
Organism: Armigeres subalbatus; assembly: GCF_024139115.2. Lineage (NCBI taxonomy): Eukaryota > Metazoa > Arthropoda > Insecta > Diptera > Culicidae > Armigeres > Armigeres subalbatus. Next base: position 59,341,255 of record NC_085140.1, read on the forward strand.
GCACCGTACTCTAGAACAAGTTAGCAAGTTAGCCAAACCGTTAACAAATTAACTGTTGGCAGAAAAAAATTCAAATCATTTCAACAGATTTCGAACAAAAATAATTATACATCGTCTTTTCAATATATCGACCTTCTAAAAACTCACTCTAGATGTACATTCGTATATCATATGGTACATTTGAACTCACTGGTTACCCAGCAATCACAAGCATGGACTGAATCATATCTTTACGTCTTACTTCTGTTTTCGGTTTTAGTTTGTGTCTGTTTAATTTCAGTCATCTAGAGTAGTGTGACAAAAGCTCAATTGAATTAATCCAGCTCTTATAAATTGCAGATTGTGGCATCACAGTACGCTGTCTGGAGCTGATTCAGGACGCCGAGATGAATGAACTATTCAACGACCCACGGATGCTGGGGCAGAAAATCGTTTTCAAGCACAGGATAAAGGACTTTCAAGCGAATACCCTCCTTCAAATGTTAGGTCCTCGAAAGCGTCGCCACTGTTCATCAGAGATGAGCTTCAACGGCAAACTCGAAGATCATACCCCGAACCCACCCCCCATCCTCCATGACACAATGCCACATGATCCGAAGAAAATGAAACTGGAAGACGACGAAGACCCACTCATCACAGACACATCACTTCTCGAACCAGAACAATCTCTGGAGTCCTCAGATCATGCGATTCGTCTGATTGAACGCCCTTCCATTGTTCAAAGCGGACCCTTTATCAAACCCACCACAGCCAACGCCGTGGCTGGCCACCTTCCCATCCGCATATCGTTCGAAGGCCTACGACATTTGCTGCAAGCTAGCCGCCAGGGCCAGTGGGTGCTGTCGTACTACAACACGTACAGCTCCATGAATCGGAAAATCCAGGCCGCCCTCACCCACTGCATCGTGGAGCAGTTCCTGGTGTACAACATCATGTTCTCCCATCGGTTGATGCGGCACTATGCGCACGTCATCACACAACTTTTCCCATCCGAAAACGCCGAAGTGTACTACAAGCCGGCCCAAACGCTCGGCTGGAAGCGCACCTGTGCGTCCGGGAAGTTGATGGACCGCTGGGCCAACCAGCGGATGCGCCACAAGGACCGTTACCCACAGCAGCGACCGAGGATTCTGGACGACACTTCCGATCAGCGAACCTTTGCCGAGATGTCGCTGGTCATTGGGCTGCACAATGGATCGTGAATGCGAGATGAGACAGAAATGATTTAAAGAGGAAAAGAGTGAGATTCTTAGTTTACTAGTCAGTATGTAATGAGAGATTGGGATCGAATGCATCAATAAACGCGTTTCTTCATTAACTGAAGAGACATAGCTTAACAATAAACTTCGGGCTTTTAATTGTATTGACTTCCATTTCGTATATATGAGCAATTGTATAGAAAACAGTACATAAATGTAGCCTTTCGTCTTCATCAGTAAGTCTACTGGGTTGGTTATTAGTTGACCATTTAATTAGTTGACTAATTCAGTCACTCATTTTATTCAGTCTATAGGTTTATTTGATAGTGTGGTTCATTATTAAACTTTTTTTTAAATTCATAAACTTGCTCATTCTATTGGCAGCTGATGTTCAACCCGCTTGCTGACAATAATATCAACAAAAACCATAATATCACAAACATTCAATACACACTACTCAAATAATTTCTGCAAGAAAGACAAAACAGACAGCCGTTTAACCTACTAGGCCCTGCGCACAAATTTACATAAATCCTATTATACTGCCGTGCTAAACATAGTTGTCCCATGTCATTTTTTACGAAGCCATTCTCACTGTGATAGGGCTGACGCATTTGCCTAGACAAGTGATTTCTCCGTCAGACATCATGGCTAAAGATGCAATCTAGTTTATTTGAAAAGCATTTCAGACCATCTTCATTTTTTTATTCTGACAACATTTTAGAAGAACTCATGTGGGTAATTATCCGTCAAGAATCCGACGATTCTAAAGGAGAGAAACAACTTAAACTATAGCTTGATGGAGAAACCCCCTTTTTTGCGTGGATCGTTATGGCCCGATCATATTTAATTTAACAAACTATGGGTAGTGGTACTGTACTGGTACTAACACAGTGAAAAATTGATAGTATAATAACTATTCCAAAACCTTAATCAGACCGTCGAAAACCGAGAATACCAATTGTACCTATTTCAGGGCTGGTAGCGATGAATGCCGTTCAAAATAGTGACTTTAGTGACCAACGATGACGAAAAAGTGACCAAATAGTGACTTTGAATTGCAGAAAAAGTGACCAAATAGTTACTTTCAAATGCTGAAAAATTGACCAAATAGTGACTTTTGCATGAAGTTTTAAACCGGGGATAGAGCTACAAGTTGCAATAACAATTGTTTTGATATAATTTGTAGATTGCAAACTAGTGTTTTATTTTTGAAATCCTTATCTAGAATGCTATCACAAATCAAGAAAAGGCAAAAACAACAAAAGCATGAATATTACTGCTACTGACCACGCCCATCTTTACCGTAAGGAGGAAGAGGATGGAACCAAGAGGCCAGTAACTGCAACAATCTCATAAGAACCACGGAGTTGGATATTGAGGATGCATTTGTGATAAGACGGGTTTGTGCCTTCCCATTTAATTCTACCACTTGATTTTACCTTTAAAAGATACGTATTTTAACCTCAACAGTAAGGTCGTCTTCAGTGTCTCGTACTTGAGGATCCAATAAAATCATGGTCTTTTATTAGAAATCCAGAAATTCTAATAAACTATAATTTATAAAAAGGCATACTTTAGTATTGAAGTTAATAAAAGGGTGGCCAAATAATCTCGAGTAAAAAAATCTTTTAAATCTAATTAGTTTGTGGTTTTATTTTAGATTAAAAAACCGAATAATTCATTCACACTAGTTTTTTGGCTATTCTCAATTGTTAATAAACAAAATCAATTTTATAAACATGAGATATTTCTAAAATAATTTCAATCACAAAGTTTTGAATTACACCATAATCCTTTTTCAAGGCGATTTAATTCTCGAGCTTTTTTCATACAAATCTTACCGGAGTTAGGGGCACTAAATTATAGTAAAAAATGAACACCCTCGTTAGCAAAAATGAGCAGCGTCGTGTCATTTTGTTTTTCTTTTTGAAGAAGCCATTAATCAAGCATTTTTTCTATCACGACTTCCTGCATATGATCCGCAACTCATTTTCGCAAAGCCTGTTTTCACGCACGGTCAAAACGCCATCTAGCTTCGGGCCAGAAATACTTCTGACATAACTTGCTGTACAATTTCTTTTTCGTGGCTTTTCCCGAAGGGTTACAGAGCGGATTTAGGGTCTGTCTCATTTGGAGAATTAAACATAAAAGTTGTGCACTATCTTTGTCACCGGGGGTATAACCGCTCATCAACAGACGTAGTTCTAGTTCCAATACTCCTCAATTCGGTACTCTATACTCGAGGTCAACCTTTCGCAACAAACTCCATTCGTGAAGTAGAAGATCATAGTCGATATTAATCGGAAACAACCTCAAGATTCCACAACTCACGAACCTCACAACACACTTGGAACTTTTTTGGTGCATATTTCCCAAATTTTATATATTGCTACCAGACGCACATTTGATTTGGTTGATAACAACAGTAGATACAAATGATTTTTAAATGATTTTTTGCCTTTCTCGTACAACAAAGTTGTACCGAAAGGCTATCATTTCACTCCGAAAACGAACTTTTGATAGAAGCCTCTGAGACCCATAGCATTATATACAAATCGACTCAACTCGACGAGCTGAGCACATGTCTGTCTGTCCGTGTGTATGTATGTGTGTATGTGTGTGTATGTGTGTGCACAAAAGCTATAAAAAACATTAGACAACTTTTCGTATAGTAATCCTTAACCGATTTTCTCGCAACAGGTTTCATTCGACAGGGGACAAAGCCTTGTTGATCACTATTGAATTTTATAACGATCGGTCATTGCGATTAAAAGTTATGGAGAAAATGGTTCATCGGACCATATAAACCCCATATAAGGTTGATGTCTTAACTAGCGGCGAGAAAGGCACCACCAACGCTAGGTGGATTAATCTGGTTTTTACAATAGGCAATGCAAAAATAGTGACTTTAGTGACCATTTTCCGAAAAATAGTGACTTTAGTGACTTTTGGATGCAAATAGTGACTAGACTCAAAATAGTGACCAAGTCACTAAAAAGTGACTCGCTACCAGGCCTGCTATTTCAACATGCAGGAGAAGATATTGACTTCCACGTATACGACCAAGTGAAGCACATAGGAAAAGTCCTTATATCTCAAAAGCATATACACGATGCGTAGTCCTTACAAATCTTCACACTCTTGCCAAACGGCATTTTTGTTTTATGTGTTGGATAATTAGAATTACAAAGACGCAAAGATTTCACTATGTGTAGATGATGTCATATTAATGCTTCACTTAGAAAAACTAAAGGGTCCTCCTTAGCCGTGCGGTAAGATGCGCGGCTGGAAAGCAAGACCATGCTCAGGGTGGCTTTGTACAATCCGTAAGGTACAAAAAACAGTTGAAGCGGTCTAGAATGATGTGCCAAGGGGATTTATTTTAACTTCAATAAAATATAAATTATTTTTCCTATAACATGTATGTGATTAGGGCTTGAAAACAAAACGTAAACTAAGCCTAGTTTTATTTCGATGATTCTGAGACCACAAACATCACTAGCAAAAAAATGGAGGCTTACGCTACATGATCGTCATGGTAGTTTGTCTAATACTAAGGACAGACCAGCGGTATTCATACCATGGTACAATGCGACAAGAGAATAGTTTCGAAGCTATCTTTGATGAAACAATAATTCTCGGGTACTTATTCAAAAGGACGTATATGATTTTGTAAACAAAGATTCAAACGTCGATTTATCCAATCTGATGGCACGCCCACGCAAAACAACATTACCAACAGGTAGCCGAAGCCTAACCCTACCTTAATATTGGTTTGACACGCATTTGAAGATTATTGTACGAATACCACCAGAGAGTTATTAGTATAGGGGAAGGTGGGTAGACTTGATCCTCGGGGAGACTTGATCACCCCCTATTTTATCGAAAACTAAAGTAGTTTTGTTCTAGCGTATTTTTAGTATAGATCCTCTAGACAAATGACCTTTATGTGGTGAGTTATTTTTGGATTGACAGCCTTATCAATTCTGCAGGGCGGTTTGTATGTTTTGACCTTCCTAAAGATTTTTTGTTGGCTACGCTAAATTTGAACAACTTTTCATAACAACGACCAAATGCTTTCGTTTTTTCACAGCAACAAGCCATAAATACGCTTATTGATCTGTACTGATGAAAATGTCAACATTCCATCAAAGTTTTAGGATATTTGGATTTGAAGTTATTGCCTCAATATGGGGACACTTGATCCCCCGTTAGTCACCCATACACAAATTTGGCGAAAAAATTCAAAAAAATTAAAAACCTTTCTTAGGCTTCTAATTTTTTGTACCGTGCAAACTCAAACTTCGGACGCTTAAGCACTTTCTGATATACAAACATCCTGTTAACTCGCATTTTAAATCGCACCGTTTTAATCACCATTGCAATCACTGAGTACAGTATTCATCTTTGAACTACGTATTTAATACGTGCACAATATTGCAAAGAATGTTGCAATTTATGAAAATGTCCGGCTTCTGTTTGATTCAAACCTCGGACACCGGCGGGGTTGGAATTATATTTCGGACACAAAGATTCAAACTTCGGACACCTGATTACACAGTACCGGGAAGAATTATTGAAAACAATTCTCACTGCACAGCTCAGACTGTCTTTTAATCATTTCGTCGCATTGTATTAACATGTCTTATTAAAATGTAACTATACTAAAACAAGCAAAAACTATTAGTCCTTCCGTTCCAGCTTAACGAAACATTTCGGTGAAATATTTCAGAAAATTTCCCATACGAATTCAAGCGTCCGAAATTTAAGTGTGTCCGAATTTTGATTATCCAAGGTAGATTTGACGGATTTGACGAAGGGTTGGCTGGAAAAATTATTTATTGCATTGATCTTATAGAAAGGGGATCAAGTCTCCCCAAATTTTAAAATTGCATGTGCTGTCGAATTCAATAACAAAAATCGTTCCAGTACGCGCACAGCAATTCGATAATTCCGCGTATTTTTAAGGGAAAATATTTAAAAAATCTGAGGGCACCTTTCTAATTTTATCAAAGCAAGTTCTTGGAGAGGATCAATTTCCCAAATATTTTCAAAGTCGATTTTTGACAGTACTCCAAAAAATCGATTGTGTATCAATAACAACAATTATTTAAGGACTGTCATACATCAGTAAAGTTAAATACTATATTTCTTAGAAAGTCTGTGTGGAAATCGCGTATGTTTATTTATTTTTGGTTGTGATACATCAGAAATCAGAAAAGGGGATCAAGTCTACCCAGTCTCCCCTAAGTGGAAAAAGATGCTAAGAAACAGTGAGGGAAGACATTGTTTGTCTTAATCGTCTAAGCCGTAATCAAAAGACAAACTTTCAAGAGTTGTCTTGTTTACGAATGTTCTGAAGAACAATTCGATGATCACTGTGAGTCATAAATGATTAAATATATTGAGTTGACCAGATTGACCATCAAATTGTCATTAGATAGTTTATTTAAAACAGGTCGGTAGAAAAAATCTTAAATTTACGATCACTTAAATAAAATAAGACGATTACTTGTTTATAAAACATAAATCATCCATATTCTTGCAAGTTTAAGTGTGAGAGTTCCAAATGATCACAAATAGTAAAAGATGTTTTTCAACTAGCAACTGAGGATATCCTGCAACATATGTACGAATAAATAAATTCCGTATCCAGTACCTATACGAACAAAGGGTCACAGGTCAGTTAAAAAGACGTTTCATGCAATTTCGCAGAGCGCAGGCCAGTTAAAAAGCCCCAGTAGGAAATTGTTACGACGAAAAAATAATGAATAAATCACATTTTTTTGTTCTCAGTCTTCTTGAGAGTTCAACCATTTTAGCACGCTGAAGTTCTCACTGAAGTGTGAGAATTTGTAACCTATGATACCAGGTTACAGTAAACACTCGAATGAGACACGTCATCATTACAAGCAAGAGTTATAATACTTGGCTAAGCCACAGGAATCTTTGTTTCAAGTTTCGAAGAAAAGTACGAGACACTGGGGACGACCTTACTGTTGAGGTCGAAATACGTATCTGTAAAGTTAAAATAGGACCAGCTCGCCTTGGACAAATGAAGACATTCCACTAAAAAGCTTCAAATAATTTTCTTACAAGAACAGCAACATGGTGACTTCTCTTACCAAGAAAGGCAAATTAACAACGATTGCAACCTTTGGAAATAGTTTCCTTTCCAGCGTTTGGGAACAGTTTTAGTGATTTGTGGCATGGTTGGAGATTAATGTGGGTCAGTTGCGCTACTATTCTTTTTGCCTTGTCTTGCAGCTCTTACTTGATCGAATAACGATTTAAGTACGATACACTGATGACGGCCTTTCTGTTGAATTAAAAAAAAAACTTATCTGTAAAGTGGTGGAATTAAATGGGATAGTACTAACTCGTCTTATGAAAAGTGAATGATGTTCTCACAAATGTCCCTCTGAAAAAAAAATCAATTTCTGTTCGCTTCATACTTTGTCGCTCCCTTGTGATAGCCGTTCTGTTATTCATTGCTGTGCTCCCTTCCAACTTTAAACTGATGAGTACTCACCGATATCCATATGTGACCCAAAGTCAGAAATTCTGTAGTTCCTTTAGTGCACAATACAGTTGGTTTTAACGCGGCTTATTCGTGCTACGAAAATCAAAACCGTATGAATTCCTAACAAACGCTGAAAAACTTTTTCAAGCAGCACACAAAAAATGCGTAAATTCGTAAATCCCAGGGTTGTTAACGTTAATCAACGATTAACGCCGTTGTCGTTAATTTTCTCTTGGTTCAACGTCAACGGCGTTGCGTTGAACTACTTGGATTGTAACGTTAACGTTAACGGGATGCGTTGATTCAACGTCAACGGACATCGGTAATCTGCTCGTTAGTTTTTTCTCCTTAGCTCCTGCCCAATAAACAATCAGGACGTTTCTAAGCCAATGCGGTTTCCATGGGTCATAGATTTTTCCATTATCAATCGTAGTTCACCACCGAAAAGCCAATGACAGTCTTATTAATGTTTCCATTCAAGCCAGATCAAGATTTATCATGGGAAAATAACTTGCGATTGGAACTAATGAAATGACAACTTGTACATCTTCAGGAGGTCATTCAATATGCGAGCAGTTAAAACATAGGTGTAGGCTGCTGGTGTTAGATGCATTCATGGATACCAAACTTGACAACTTCGAGAAATGAAAATACAATACCGTTCTGCGCAATACATGAATATGAAAAAAGTGTATCTGTTTATTGCATTCATTGAAAATACTAAGCGATCAGCGTAAAAAATTTGATGCATAGGTTTTTGGGGCCGGGAAAGGTTCTTAAGATGTTTCGAGACCCCTCCCCTTTTGGGGTCTGCTAGTCCCTTATAAAATACATTGTTATCTTGTGACATACTACCGTCATCTGACTAATGAAAATAGATAAGTAATGATGTTCTATTATTGGAAAACAAATTTTACATGATCTTATTTTTTTTGTAAAATTCTTTTGTATATCAAATCGCCTTATGTCTAAATTTTACATATGTTGACAAACAAAAACTCTTGCCAATAAAAGAACAAAATCTGCAGTCGCAGTCGCAGTTTTCCTTGAAAAAATGGATTCTAACAACTCATTAACGTGTAAAATAACGCAGTCGTTAACGTTTAATTAACGGATAGCGTTACCGTTACCGTTGATAAACGTTTAATAAAAACGGCGTTAACCGTTAATTAACGTTAACAACCCTGGTAAATCCTAAAATCCACGTGAAAAAGCAACGTATAGCCCCCAAGTCAAAACGACCTTTTGCCATTTTTAGCGATGATGTTCCAGGAATATTTTCAAGAATGTTTTCTACTGGATTGGTAGTTCGTACATGCGCTGTAGTAAATACTCTGGAAAAACTTCCGAAAATGTACTCAAAAATGCCAAAGGGTCGTTTGGCCCCTGGGGAGGGGGTTAATTTTACCCCAGTTTCCCCTAGGATCTGACTGAAAATTGCTTCAATAACTTTTTCGGATTCCTAGAAAGTTACCTTCTGCTTGATCTGCTTTGTAGTCGAACATTTTTCTACTAAGATACAAATGATTCAAAATCCTTAATTTTTAAAAGAGCTTGAAACCCTTTTATATAAAATCGGGCCAATGGAGAATCTTTTTCCGTTGTTTTTGGTGAGAAACATCTTTCATCTATCACATTTTTCTCTAGCCTTGGAAGATAAACGAAAATCGAGCCTATAAGACGAAATTCTTCTTTCGTTTTTCACATTTTGGTCTCATTCATTTTTCGCGAGAATTATCGTCGAACATCTATAAAATCGTGTGACCGCGACGGGATTCGAACCTAGAACGTTAGTAATAATACCATAGTAATGCACACAATCTAGCCACACCACCACACTATCTGTTTGTAAGCCCTACATTGGGTGTCGGGGTCGTTTGACCGAAGTAAAATATTTTACCTCAGATTACGAGTAGTGAATAGTGAGAAATGAGAAGTGAGTAGTGATAATTGCGAAGTGTGAAATAAGAAGTGAGGAATGATACTTCACATATGAAGTAAGAATTGAGAAGTCGGTAGTTATTATTGAGGAAAGAGAAGTAAAAAGTGATAGCTGAGAAGCAGGATGTGAGAATTGAAAAGTGAATAGTGATAAGTCAAAAGTGAGTAGTGAAATATGAGAAGTGAGAATTGCGAATTGGGAAGGTAGTAGGAAGGAGTGAGAAGATAGTGTGAAATGAGAAGTGAAAACTGAGAACTTAACACTGAGAACTGAGAATTGAAAACTGAGAATTGACAATTGGAAACCGAGAACTGAGCATTGAAAACTGAGAACAAAGAACTAAGCACTGAGAGAGAACTGAGAGCTATGTACTGAGTACTAAGAACTGAGCATTGAGAACTGAGCTCTGAGAATTGAAAAATTAGAACTGGAAAATAAGAAACAAGAGATGTGAGATGTGGAATGTGAAATAAGAGAAACTAGAAAAGAAAATTGAGTATTGAAAAGTAAGAAATCAATAATTGTTCCTTCTTTCTCAAGTTCTTTCTTCTTTATTCCTTCACACTTCTTACTTCATGCTTTATTCTTCTTAATCTCTTATTCCTTTTTCCTTCTTCTTTATTTCTTTTTCCTTCTTCTTCTTGTCCTTTCTTCCATCATTTGTTTTTCCTACTTCCTTCTTTCTTGTTCTTCTTTCTTCCTACTTCCTTCTTTCTTGTCCTTCTTTCTTCCTCCTATATCCTTCTTTCTTTTTCCATCTTGATTCTTTCTTTTTCTTTCTTTCATCTTCCTTCTCCTCTCTTCCTTCTTCCCTCCTTCTTCCTCGCTCTTTCTCATTCCAGGCTCTTCAATTACTTGTTTATCCTTCATTTTCACCTCTTGCCTCGTGTTCCTTACTACTCGCTTCTTATTTTATCACACCTATTCTTCTTCTTCTTCTTATTGGCATTACATCCCCACACTGGGACAGAGCCGCCTCGCAGCTTAGTGTTCATTAAGCACTTCCACAGTTATTAACTGCGAGGTTTCTAAGCCAGGTTACCATTTTTGCAATCGTATATCATGAGGCTAGCACGATGATACTTTTATGCCCAGGGAAGTCGAGACAATTTCCAATCCGAAAATTGCCTAGACCGGCACCGGGAATCGAACCCAGCCACCCTCAGCATGGTCTTGCTTTGTAGCTGCGCGTCTTACCGCACGGCTAAGGAGGGCCCCACACCTATTACATCTCATTAATCATTTCACACTGCTCATTTCTTCTTTTTCACTTTTTTACTTTCCACTATAAACTTCTTACTTCTCACTACTCACTACTTCGAAAATCGGTCAAACGGCATTCGGCCAAATGACCCTAAACACTACTTTTTGTTTCACAAAGGCCTTTCTTAGCCGTGCGGAAAGATACATGTCTACAAAGCAAGACCATGCTAAAGGTGGCTGGGTTCGATTCCCAGTCCGGTCTAGGAAATTTTCGGGATGGAAATTTTCTCGACTTTCTTGGGCATAAAATCATCGTGTTAGCCTTATGCTATACGAATGCAAAAATGGTTACTTTGCTTAGAAACCTCGCTAATCATAACTGTGGAAGTGGTTCATGGACATCATGTGCTCCTGAGATTGAGTGAGCTTTAAATTTGTAAATTGAATTACAATCAGCACCTCAACACAATTATTGAAAAGTCTTTATTAACGAGACTTTCAGCCCTCGGCTGGCTTATCGGTAAAAACGTTAATTTTTACTTTTATTTCCTTATTTTACTGCCAATCCAATAATCATTTTTTCCGGTAATCTCTACGTCAAATTTTAACATACACAAGGTTTCTCTGAAGGAAGGGCTTCTCTGTTCCATCTTATCCCCCTGCTTTGGACTCTTTAGCGTGACTGACTGACTGACCGATAAAGCTGTTAAACAAATCATTCATTGCAATCACGGTCGTAAAATCTGTTTCAATTATGAAATTAAATTGACTAAAAACAAAAAATGAGTTTCTATCCAAATAGATCGAAATCGGGTGATGTGCAGAACACGTCACGATATGGACAAACCTCCATGAGTGGTAGTGTGAATTCTGCATAAGTCCCCCAGATCTTCCGCAGGACCACATGGTTGTTAGAGGTGTGGCCGCCACATTTTTGCATCGATGCACCGCCGTCCTAAATTTATCACGCCTACGTCTTTGCCGATTATATCGAGTCGTTTTATCTCTTATATTCCTCGTAATTATTGGTTTTGCAGCCGGTTTATTGGGCCTGCGCCTACTATTAGTTGAGTGTAGCCTCGCACTCTAGATCGATTTCAGTCCGAGCTTGATGCTTTTTTTCAGAACTCATGCAAATGTTGCATTCTTACCAGTTGATTGCGCTATTCAAATTAATTCATGAAAAAAAATGTTACTTAGGTCCTTTTGAAAAGTTAAGCGAGATTTCTTAGTATATAAACACAGAGAGTCTCATGACGAATCGGTTAGTGAGGAAAAGCAAACTCATTTTGTATATTGAGAAGACTAGCTCTTACCCGGCATGATTTGCTATGCCAGCGTAGTGGTTCTATACATAATTACTCGCTTAACTTTTCATAATGACCTAAGTAACTTTTTTTTCATGAAATAATTTGATGAGCGCAATTAATAGAACATGAAAGATTTTGATTGCAGTACTCAAATTAATTCATGAAAAAAATGTTACTTAGGTCCTTAAATCATGTATAGAAAAGTTAAGCGAGATTAGTTCTCGAGTTATAAAGTTTCATTTGTATGGAAGCCTCTCCTTGCAGAGGGTCTCAAACCATAATAATAACCTTCCCCAAAAACAGACAGGGTCAGACAGAAATTTATTTCCAATTCGATTTGGGCAACACATTTTTTTAATTGCTTTAACCGCGTAAATCTCATATTCCGTATAAAAAAAAACTGGTCAGACCATTAAACCGACATAAAAAAATCGTAACAAAAATTGTGTAAAAAATGTTCCGGAAAAAACGTTTAGATTTTAACATTCGCGTAAAAAACTGGTTAGACTCCGAAACCGACGCGATGTAAAAAAAATAGTTTAAAAATCGCATAAATTTTTTTCCCACTGTCACAAAAAATGAAGAAATGTGAAGCATCATGAGGAAACGGAATCCATTCGATTTTGGCAACATAAATGTTCCGAACGTGTTGCCAAATTCGAATGGGGTCTGTTAGATGATCAACCAGATGAAAGATGTTTAAAGTAACAAAATCTTGGGTTCTTATTCAAAAGGACGTATGTGATATTGTGCAATGATGCAATAGATGCAAACGTCGATTTGTCCAATCTGATGGTAATCCCACGCAAACCAACACCACCAACAGGTATCCGAAGGCTACTCCTACCTGTCTGTGGTGATGGTTTGCGCGGGAGTGCTATCAGATTGGACAAATCAACATTTGAATCTTCATTTACAAAATCACATACGTCCTTTTGAAAAAGTACCCGAGAAATATAGTTTCTTGTTGTGGTAAGCCTTTGTCTCGATGTTCATTTTTGACTTCTATTTTTGTGTCCCACTAAGGGACAGCCCTCCACCCTCCTTGCTCCTAATATTCCAATTATTTAACCTTCCGCGACTCGGTTAGTCCTGAATCACTTATGCAGTATCGCTTCCATTATGTACGACAAGCGTGCTTTTTAGGTAGTGTTGTACTTTTTACAGCGGCGCGAGTCCACGAGGAAATCCCGACGACAAATTTATGTGTTTGATATTCTATTTTAACATTGTCAAACAGTAGGTAAATCCGAAGCAGGTAAACATCCAACACATTTCGCAGTAAGGAGATTACCTTTTCAATACATTTGTGAGCTAGAAAGAAAAACTAAATAAACTGGATAGAGCATATAACAAAAAGCCAGGTAAAAATGAGCAATGAAAAAAAAATATGTTGGCTATTCTGTGGCACCGAGATTATTGGGGTTTTGAAATGTTCTTGTTTCTGTTGCAGCAAACTAAAAACTCGTGACTCATATTAACATAAGATCATACCAGGCCACATTTCCACTGACATGAAGCAATAAATGCGACCATACCATCATCATCACGAATAGTTAATTCCGTCGTTCAATATAAACATCTTTGCCAAGATCTTAGACAAGTCATTCCCCTTTCCATATTCATACATTTAAAAGAGCCTGAACTTTATCTTTCATTTCAAATTTCCAATTTTATTCTCCCTCCTTGGCCTATCTAAACAACCATGTGCCGCATATCTTCACGAGAGGAAGGGAGAAAGAGCGCGCGCGCAAAGACATACAAGTCCGGGCGAAGCGATGAATTGAATTGAATTGGAATCAAAGCCAACGACGACGGGCGGGACGGCAGGGGCGAACGGAATGCTCCTCACATTTGAATATGTACCATTTAACTATTGAATCGACTATGTCCAGGCCCAGGGGTTTACGGGCAATCGTTATTATTATTCCTTTAACGTTTGCGGCCAAAGCAAAGCATATTAAAATGACGAGAGCTCTCTCGGGCTCTCTGTCGAGCGCACTGCTCTTTCTTCGTTATTCGTAAACGTTCCTCCTTGAGACAGCACCGTAATTTTGTTCGCATCGTAATAACTAACAGACGCTTCACAGTGGTTCGGATAGTTTACTTTTAGCCTTTCTCATGCAACCAACAAACAACCTTCCCAAATATGAAGATGAAGATGCCGAGTCCAACATAAAGTAAGATGTATCTCCTTCTATCTTCTCTTTGAATTTCATAACAAAACTTTTTTAATCTTTACTAATTTTATCCATCCGAAATCTTTAAAATTATTACTTTTCTTTGCAGTCGTCCATCAAAAATCCATTTCAATTATACAGTTACAGGATGACGAATCATCTTGAAAATATAAATTCCCTATTTTTTTAGGTTTTTCAATAAATTTCCAGGATTCTAAAAAATACGTTGAATGCACACATACCATCACGAAGCTGCTTTCATGGGGCAGATGATTTTGTTAATTTTCGAAATAAGATATAAATAATTTTGAAGAGGGAAATTGACATTGAACGTTGTTTTCACTGAAGTCAACTGTAACAATAATTCTGAAACTACGAAGATTTGATAACATTGAGTGCCTAAATCCTTACTCGATTAAGGCAGTTTCAGTCATAACGAAGTTTTGACATCTGGAAATTGTAGAAGAAGTTACTTCAGAAATTTCTTGAAAAAATCATCAAGAAATTTATCCTGAAACTCCAACGGGAAATCTACTTTTTTCTAAATACTGCAAGGAATTCATTGTGAAATTCATTCAAAAATTTATGCATTATATTAGGATTTTTTTCCAAACATTCCTTCGGAAATTTTAATGGAAATTCTTTCATGTATTTCGTTGGAAATTCCTCCATTAACTTATACTAAAACTCCTCCAGGAATTTACTTATCCGAAAATTTGTTCGAAAATTCATTCAGATAAAACCTTGGGTAATTCCTGAATGAAATTTATTTAGAAATTAGCAGACCCAACGAACTTTGTTTCGCCTAAAATTGATTTATTCTCTGGTTAGTTCTCGAGTTATACGAAAATTTCTGGTAATTTCTAGATTCCTTCGATGAAATTTTTTTTTAAAGAATTCCTTGCCAATTCCTTTCAAAATTCCTTTGGAAATTATTTTAGAAACTACTTCGGAAATTATTTCTGGAATTCATCCGGAAATTAATTCAACCATTTCTTTGGAAACTCCATTCTTTCGGAAATTACTCCAGTATTTTTTTAATGATTTTTTATCCAGGATTTCCTTTGAGAAATCAATAACGAAATTCTAGGATTTTTTGGATAAACTCCTTAAATAATTTCAGAAAGAATTCCAGAAGAAATTTCTTACATTCTCACTAATTTCTCCAGTAATTACTTCGGAAATTTACCCAGAAAGGAATTCCATGAAATGTGCCTTTAAGAGTTCTTTCATGTTTTTTAAAATAAATTCCCTAAAAATCTACTTCCAAGAATTCCTTCGGTTTTGGAGCCAGCCTAGAGCTGAAAATCTCTATAAATGAAGACAAGCAATTCCTTTGGAAATTACTATGGAAATTACAATAGAAATTCCTTTAGGGATTCTCTCAGAAATATTTTCAAAAATTACACTATTTGTGTGACGACTGTTTTTTGATATTTTAGTAATAGTAACCCTTTTTTACAGGTTACCAATAGAAAAAATCAGAATAGGGGAGTTGATTAAAAATTAAATAGCGCCATTGCCAGCAAATACGTAGATTTACAAGTGACTGTGGAAAATACCTACAAAAAATCAATCGTGGCAGTTAAAGTTACACCAAACAGAAGTGACAGTTAAAAACGACAATATTTTCGTTCTGAGGAAGGCACAATCTCCGTGTCGAAACGTCGGGTAAATAACATACTCCTTTCACTAAATTGAAGACTGAGTAGCCTAAATGGCTACTTTTTCAGGAGTTTCTTGAAAAATAATTTCAGGAGAAATTTCTGAAGGAAGATTTAAATGAATTTCCGAAGGGATTATTAAAGGAATTTTGGAATCAGTTTCTAAGGATTTTCTAATAGAATATCCGTAGGAATTCCTGAAGTAATTTTCCAGGAATTCCTGAAGGAATATCCGATGGAATTCCTAAAGGTAAATCTAAAAGAATTCTGTAAGGAATTTCGTAGAGAATACCAAGAGGAGAAACTTCCAAATGAATTTCTACAGGAATTCTCAATTATTTCTAGATGAATTTCCTGAATTCCCTAAGAAATTCCTGAAGGTACAAAACAATTGCTGGAGGATTGCTGAAAGCATTTCTGGAGAAAAATATTTAAGGAAATTTTATAGGAGAATCTGAAGGGGGTACCGAAGCAATTCCAATTGAATTTCCAAAAAAATCCCTAAAGGCTTCCAAAGAGTTCGTCGGGAATTCTTGCAGGAATTTCGTGATAAATTCTTCCAAAAATTTTGGCTTACATTAATTGAAATTTAAGAAAACAAAATTCAATTTGGTGAGTCCATGGTCCAGTTTTACTTCGCTATTGCCCGGAGACCCATAGTGTTATATACCGATCGACTCAGTTCGACGAATCGAGGTGATGTCTGTTTGTGCGTATGAATGTGTGTGTATGTATGTGTGTATGTGTACAAATTTTGTAGACACACTTTTTGGAACTTTGCATTACCCGATTTACTAGCAACAAGTTCGACGGGGAATACGATCCCATTGTTTGCTATTGAAAATTGGCCCGATCGGACATTGCATTCCGGAATTATTGAAATTGAAAAATCATTGTTTTTTCCGAGGTTTTTTCCCAAGAGTCTCCCCTTAGAAAAAAATTTTAAAACCGAAAAAAAAATCAAGAATGGTGGCAATGCATAGTAATTAATGCAATAACATGCAAGATGATAGAAAATATGCGATCTATTCTCCTAAAGTGCTTTTTTGACCTTTCTTTGTGATTTTTTCAGTACATTTTACGATGCACGAGAAAGGCATCATCGCCGCTAGGTAGATTAATCTGGGTTTAATCCTAAAAAAGCTTTCATTTGAAATCCCAAAAGGATTCGCTCGGAAGATCAAAAGGATTCAGTTTGGATGCCCAAATGGGTTCCGTATGAAAGCATAAAAGAATTCTGTTCGAAAGCCCTTCTTAGGCAAGTTCGGCTTGGGAACGTACTCTTTTGGGGTTAACCTTTCTAGTGCATTGGGGTCCATTTCGACCCAAGCACACCCAAAACAACGCTGTAACTTTGTAACGCAACGAGATAAAAATCTGTAAAATTCGTACTTTTCCTAACTATTGAAAAGATTCCCTGAGAAAATTAACTTCCAGCGACATGAGAGGCGCCATAAAAAAGCGACACATTGTGCATTAAGGTCCATTTGGACCCAAGATTTCATCACGATCACAAAAACTCAAATTTCAACCGATTTTCGATCATTAGGCACCTAACGAAAGCTGCAGGTTTCTAAAATAAGATCAACGCTTTACTTATGCTTATGGATCTTGTACACCTCCGGTGGTGCAAAGGGCCGACTTGAAAGATCTCCATCCTGAGCGTTGCCCGGCAAGATCAACGCTTGAGCTTCTCAATTTGGCACCAAAATAATTCAATCAATTGTGGGGGCAATCAATACTGAAGTCTTCAGTGGCCTCTAAATGCCCCAGGAACGGTCATTCGGATATTCTGTAAAATCCGCAAAAGTGGCCAATTCCAAAAATTCAGTTTAGAACTCAACAGGATTTCAGAAGCGCAAAATATTCCGTTCGAATTACCAAAAGAATTCTGTTCGGAAGCCCAAGAGGATTTTATTCGGAAGCTCACAAGAAATCCTTTGGGAAGCTCAAAAGGATTCCGCTTAAAATTCTAGAAAGACAGCAATGTAAAGAATCCTTTTCCTTGCGCTTTCAAATGAAACCCTTTTGGGCTTTCGAATAAATTTATTTTGGCATTCGAAATGAATAAAAAAAAATCGTTCGGATGTCATAAAGGATTGCGTTTGGAAGACCAAAATGATTCCGTTTAGAAGGCCAACATGAATCTGGTCGGAAGCACAAAAGAATTCCATTCGGAAGCCTAAAAGAATTTCATTTTTAAGCCCACAAGAAATCCTTTCGGAATCTCAGACAGTCAGACAGAGGAAAGAGATATTCCGATTTTTTCGTGTGGAATTTGTACTTTTGGTACTTTCGTGTGGGATTTGTGCATAGAAAACCAGACACAAACCATTTTCGGACTAATTTCTGTTGAAACATACTTTCCACCATTCTGAACCACTGTGCTACGCTGGTAGCTCTTATTAGAACAGAGATTTTCTCATCTCGACATCCTACCGCACGGTCGGTGGGTAGTCCCCTGGACCTCCTCACACCGGCCGGCGGTACAGCAGCAGAATGAGAGAGAGAAAACAAGAGAGCACAAAACGAGGCATCAATATGAGGAGGGTACAATAATAATAAAATTCAACAGTCACGTACCCGCCAGATTCTACCATGTACCAGATCGAGCGAGAGAACCGTCGTCAGTTTCAGTTTATTTTCAGCAGACAGTGGTTAGCGGAGGCATCGTAGCAAACGATGGTCATTTAAAAGCGGCAGAACTGCCATTTTGGTTTTACCAGAACTTCACCAGCCAGTAAAACGTGGCGCGATAGTTTGGCTTAGATGTCCGGACATACAAACGGGGCAACGATGATGACCAACGGACAGAACCCTCCGGCTCCGGCGGGAACCTTCAAGGATGAACTGGACGACTTTGAGCGGTTCGCCCTGGACAATTTAGTTCGGAACGAGTGGGGACTAAAAGTGGCTACCCTCAATCGGTTGGTGTGTAAGTATTTTGGTGCATGTAGCCGTTTTCATAAAGCTGTTAGATAAACAATGTGAACGAAAATGAAATGTTTCTATTATTTATTATTAATGTCAGATATTTAAATAAAATTATTTTTATTATTGATAGTATTGATGATTGGAAGTATTTTTTGTTTATTTGACTTATGTCATTATTCAAAGAAAAAGGAATAATATTATTGATATTATCATCATACCATAAACTGTGCCATATAAAATAATTCACTATTATTTTTGTAACGGTAACAGTTGTTACAATAATGAGATTTTTATTAAATTTACGTAGTCTGAAAATGCGACGCTGACTAAGTTCGAACATGCTGAACAAGTGAGCACACCCAGTCGTCGAACTAATGGATGTGTTCCATTTCCATCGAACAGCTTCTTCCATTGTATGTTTGAACATAAAAGAATCATAAATATTAATCACCCACCTTTGTGTGTACATACGAGCAGACGGAATAGTTACCCACTCTTTTAAGCTGCAAGATGTTTAGGGGTTTATACAATTTCTTATACGTGTTCTTATTCTTCCTTTTTGGGTTTAATCTTCGTCTACTTGGATTCCCGAATATGTGACTCGACGGCACGCACGGACACATGCAGACTGTGGAGTCTCGGTCGAATGTTTGGAAGTGATTGAGGAGCACGATCTGAAAGACATCTTCAACGACGAACGGGCCATCGGACAGAAGATACTGCTGCGGCATCGATTGCGAGAGTGGCGCAAGGGATTGCACTGGGTGAGTGGAATGCTGGCTGTATTAGTTTAAATGATCTACCATTAAATTGTTTTTTTAATGATGAACATTTTAGCCGGACTCGCATGTTTTTGCCTTTCTCGTACAACATCTTCTTCTTTTTATTGGCAATACAACCCACTCTGAGACATTGTCGCCTTGTAGCCTAGTGTTCTCTGAGCACTAAGCGCATCTTACGCGACGGCTAAGGAAGGCTCCACTTCTAGTACAACATAAACAACTTATTATCGACTTTGTTAAATGTTTAACCATTTGACCATTTTAGTTCCCATTATGCAATGCCTAATTCCCATATTTGCACAATTGTAAAGTTATTTTTGGACGAGGGAAAAAAGCACTTGAAAATAAAAAACAGTTACATATAAATTGACTTAAAAATAATCTCCACGAACCAAGATTTAGAAATCTAAACAATCAATTCTTTATAGCTATTATTGTTATAAAGACTGAATTGTATAGATTTCAAAATCTTCATTCATAGCGATTATTTTTAAGCCAATTCAGATAATTGGTTTGTTTTTTTTTTAATATTTTCAAGTGCTATTTTTTCATTGAGCTTAGCTTTGTAAATCAAGATTTGAGCAGTTGGAATGTTCACCGAACTATTCCAAAAATCTGCCTTTTGATGTAGACAACAGTTCCAATCAGAAAAATGGTGCTACATTGATTACCCAAAACTACTTACACACTTATTTTTTACCGGAATCTCAGCAATTTGTTAAACTTTTAGCGAGATTCGTATAGCCGAGCCCCCGCAAACAGGGTTTTGCCGGAATATCAGTTTTTATTTTGCTGGACGCATGACTGTGCGGATTTGCGTTCAGTTGTTCAGAAATAAAAACTAAGTGTGTACATCGAATTAAACAGCAACTCAAATTAACGTATTTTCTAATTCTTCATCTTCCAGAACTCCCCCGAACACCCGGTACCGAAACGCCGCTTCGAACGCAACTCTCTTGACCCACTGGAGCTGGAAAAGAAACCGCGCATCTCCACCAGCAATTCCCTCCACGAATCGTCACCCTCCACGCCAAACATCATCCTTCCGGACACTCGAAACCCTTCCGGGGGCAGCGGAATAGCCTCGTCTTCTACGTCCACATCGTCCTCCATGACGGCTGCTGCCCTATCCAGCAGCAACCTATCGACAGGCAACGCTATTACCGATGCTGGTAGCCTCCCTATCCAAATCACACCGGAAGCTCTGGCAGGCTTTCTGCAGGGAGGTCGATCCGGCCGTTGGGTATTGAAGTTCTACTCCGACAACCACCACCTGGACAAAAAAGCTCTAACCGAGCTAACGCACGTCGTCGTCGAGCCGTTCCTCGTTTTCAACATTACTTTCACACACGCTTTGATGCGACATTACGCGGAAGTCATCTGCCAGCTGTTCCCCTCGGAACAGGCAGAGACGTTTTACTGCCCGCGGAATATGATTCGCAAAAATCCGACCGGGAAGCTCTACGATCGATACGTGAACCAACGGTTGCGCTACAAAACCAAGTTCAACGCCCAAAGGCCAACCTTCGTACCGGACAGCCATCTGAATCGAACATTTGCGGAGATGAGCACCGTTACAATGTCGTCGATGATGCAGCAACACCACCAACAGCAGCAGCACTACATGGAGTATGCTGGATCTGACCCGCGGGAGTTCAACAGGACACCGACCCAGCCGGAGAGTTTCAGCGAGGAGTCAATGAATATCTACGGCGGGGACGAAGGTTCCATTCTGATCGATGGCAACTGAAGTACAAAGCTACGGATAACGAAGGGGTAGAAGCACAGCAATTTAAAAAAAGCATTTAGCATTAGAATAGAAGATACTTTTAAGTTGTACGTGACAAAAATGTATGTATGGAAGTTTTATTAGATAAGGAAATCCAATCTTAATTTTAAATAAATTAATAACATTGCTAATTTAGTAACCAGATGTTTTTGCAACGAAATACTAGACCATTTTCCCGTCAAATACAACCTGTTACGAGCGAATCGAATAATGCTAAGTACATCAACCCTTTTTACGGCATTCTTTATACGTCACTTCATTTAACATCAAGCTTTTTACGGCACGTGATGTAAAATAATTTAAAGCACTATTGACATCCAAAAGTAAACTTGTAGACAATATTATCCAAACCGCTTCTAGGTGGACGTTAGGCAGAATGACAGCTATTTCAACAATGATTGTTTTCACAGTTGACCCCCTGCTAATTTTCAGTTTCTATTCCTGGTATATAATGCAGGCTGTTTATTACTCGCTAATATGGTTTTGTACCCCGGTTTTGTACAATCGGAAAAAGCCGTGCAAGTAACACAGCTGAATCTGAATCACTGTGCACCTGCCCAACAACTGCTTTGGCAGGCGGTCTCGGAGTCGAGGACCAATGTCGCCCTCCTGTCCGACCCGTACAACGTTCCTGCCGACAATGGCAAATGGGTGGCGGACGGGTCTAGGTCGGCGGCAATCTGCACAATGGGAAGGTACCCCGTTCAAGAGGTTGTACACTCCTCCGCGGAGGGTGTCGCGATAGCCAAGATCAATGGGGTGTTCTATTGTAGCTGCTACGCCCCACCAAGGTGACCAATGGAACAGTTCAACCAGATGATCGACAGGCTATCGTCCGACCTAGTAGGTCGGAGCCCGTTCGTTATAGCGGGAGACTTTAATGCTTGGGAATGGGGCAGCCGCTGCACCAATCAGAGGGGACAAGCGTTACTCGAGGCACTTGCAAAACTCGACGCAGTGCTTGTCAATGACGGAGCCAGTAGCACATTCCGTAGGAATGGGGCCGAGTCATGGATAGATGTAACGTTTGTCAGCCCAGGTCTGGTCTCTGACCTGGACTGGAGGGTAGACGAGGGCTACACCCATAGTGATCACCTAGCAATTCGCTTCAAGATCAACTATAGTGTGCAGCGTCCGAGGGCGGGTGATCCCTGTCAGGTCCGTGGGTGGAAGTCCAATCACTTCGACAGCGAAGTTTTCACCGCGGCCCTGGGACTGGAGGCCAACACCGACAGTCTAAGCGGGGATGCGCTGGTAGCTGTCCTATCACGCGCGTGCGATGCTACTATGCCGAGGAAAGACCTGGAGGAGGAAAGAGCGGTCCGCCGGAAAGTGTTTCGAGCTGCGAGACTGGCCCTTAACAAGGCCATTAAGAGCAGCAAGAGAGCGTGCTTCGACAACCTGTGCGAGGGCGCCAATGCGAATCCGTGGGATGACGCCTATAGGATCGTGATGGCCAAGACCAAAGGGGGCTCTTCACCCCCCGAACGGTCTCCGGACCGGTTGGCGAGGATTATCGAAGTACTCTTCCCGTCCCGAGCCACAAGTCCCTGGCCTCCTCCTGCGCTGCAAGGCGCTGGGAGTGTGGCCGAAATGGTGGCTCCGGTGACGAACGAAGAGTTACTCGCAGTGGCTAGCACCCTTGCGATGAACAAAGCTCCAGGCCCCGATGGAGTTCCAAACAGTGCACTCAAGGCAGCGATCATAGCGAACCCGAACATGTTCAGGCTAGCTATGCAGAGATGCCTGGATGAGTGTCGTTTCCCTGAGAGATGGAAAAGGCAGAAGTTGGTACTGCTGCCGAAGGCCAGGAAGCCTTCGGGCGACCCATCGGCGTACAGACCAATCTACCTGATCGACACGACGGGTAAACTGCTCGAGAGGATCATCCTCAACAGGCTCACCCCGTACGCAGAGGGTACGGATGGCCTGTCGAGTAACCAGTTTGGTTTTCGGAAGGGTAAGTCCACGGTGGACGCTATCAACTCAGTGCTCAAGACTGCAGAGGTAGCGATCCAACGGAAAAGGCGAGGAATTCGATACTGTGCGTTGTGACACTGGATGTGAAGAACGCATTCAACAGCGCGAGCTGGGATGCCATCGCGCTCTCGTTACACCGGTTTAGCCTGCCGGTGGGACAGTACCGGATCTTGGAGAGCTACTTCCAGAACCGAGTGCTGCTATACGAGACCGATGCCGGTCAGAAAAGTGTTCCCATTACCACAGGAGTCCCGCAAGGGTCAATCCTGGGCCCGGTACTATGGAACCTGATGTATGACGGGGTTCTGAAGCTAAAGTTCCCTCCTGGTGTGAAGATCGTCGGCTTTGCTGACGATGTAACCCTAGAGGTCTACGGGGAGTCAATCCCCGAAGTAGAACTAACCGCAGAACACGCGATCAGCACTGTGGCGGACTGGATGAGTGCGAGAGGCCTTGAGCTCGCTCAACATAAGACGGAGGTGGTTATCGTCAGTAACCGTAAGTCGGCACAACATGCAGTTGTTCACGTGGTAGACGTCGCGATCACTTCAAAGCGGAGTCTGAAGATTCTTGGGGTCATCATAGACGACAAGCTTACTTTCGGTAGCCATGTCGAATATGCGTGCAAGAAGGCTTGTCCAACAGCTCCAAGGTGTGCGCCAGTAGACGTAGGCTACTGGCAGGCGTTGCCGCATCTATCCTTAGGTACGGCGGCCCGTCCTGGGCAAAAGCACTGGGGGTAACCAGTTACCTGCAGAAACTGGAGAGCACCTACTGCTTGATGTGTCTCAGGGTGATATCGGCCTACCGCACGGTATCGCACGACGCTTCCTGCGTGATAGCGAGTATGATGCCAGTCGGACTGGTCATACGGGAAGACGAGGAGTGTTTTGAGCTACGTGGCACCAGAGGAGCCCTAACTAAACTTATGCATAATAAATTCATGCTTTAGAATAGCTTTGTGAAATCCGACAACCTTATTAATTTTGCAAAATCCAAAATATCTGATCCTACCGGATATCCCTCTATAGGTACTAAGTCAGTGCATTCTAAGATTAATTTCCAGACAATAATTTGGCTTTCCGAACAGTCTCATAGCTCAACTAGTAGTATCATGTATTCAGGTAGTATCAGGCTCGGAAGCCTCCTTTCAAGAGGCTCGGAAGCCTCCTTTCAAGAGGCTCGGAAGCCTCCTTTCAAGAGGCTCGGAAGCCTCCTTTCAAGAGGCTCGGAAGCCTCCTTTCAAGAGGCTCGGAAGCCTCCTTTCAAGAGGCTCGGAAGCCTCCTTTCAAGAGGCTCAGAAGCCTCCTTTCAAGAGGCTCGGAAGCCTCCTTTCAAAAGGCTCGGAAGCCTCCTTTCAAGAGGCTCGGAAGCCCCTTTTCAAGAGGCTCGGAAGCCTCCTTTCAAGAGGTTAGGAAGCCTCCTTTCAAGAGGCTCGGAAGCATCCTTTCAAGAGGCTCGGAAGCCTCCTTTCAAGAGGCTCGGCAGCCTCCTTTCAAGAGGCTCGGCAGCCTCCTTTCAAGAGGCTCGGAAGCCTCCTTTCAAGAGGCTCGGAAGCCTCCTTTCAAGAGGCTCGGAAGCCTCCTTTCAAGAGGCTCGGAAGCCTCCTTTCAAGAGGCTCGGAAGCCTCCCTTCAAGAGGCTCGGAAGCCTCCTTTCAAGAGGCTCGGCAACCTCTTTTCAAGAGGCTCGGAAGCCTCCCTTCAAGAGGCTCGGAAGCCTCCTTTCAAGAGGCTCGGAAGCCTCCTTTCAAGAGGCTCGGAAGCCTCCTTTCAAGAGGCTCGGAAGCCTCCTTTCAAGAGGCTCCAGAAGCCTCCATTCAAGAGGCTCGGAAGCCTCCCTTCAAGAGGCTCGGAAGCCTCCTTTCAAGAGGCTCGGAAGCCTCCTTTCAAGAGGCTCGGAAGCCTCCATTCAAGAGGCTCGGAAGCCTCCATTCAAGAGGCTCGGAAGCCTCCATTCAAGATGCACCGAGTTCTTTCAAAAGACCTTCTTTCAAGATGCTTAGAAGCATCCTTTCAATTAGCTCGGAGACTCGGAAACTCGTAATCCTAGATTCAGGAGGCTCGGAACTCGGAGACTCGGAAATTGCGTACTCTTACCACACCCGATGCGCACTCTTACCCCACCGGTGGGTTAAGAGTGCGTTTTTCACATTTCTTGCAAAAAGGGTTCTACTAAAACGAATTACAATAATTTAAATATTTTTTCCACTGGGTAATATAAAGGAAGAGTATACGAATCGTCGACATTGATATGATATGCAGAAACTTGCTTCATAAGGGCTACATGATCCATTGAAAACTAAGTGCGTACTCTTGCCCCACTCTACTCTATATCCTGTCAGTCTCGTGGTTTGTTATCTTATATCTTATGTTATATATATCTTATGAAATACGCTTATTTTCATTTACAACAAAAATAAAATAAGGGGTACCTCAATGAAAGCATATGTTTGAAGCGGTACCTCTCAAGAAAAAGGTTGAGAGCCGCTGTTATATACCAATGGACTCAGCTCGTCGAACTGAACAAATGTCTGTCAGTCCGTACGTATGTGTGTGGGAGTGTGTGCACACGAAAACCGAAAAACATTGGCAACTTTTTCATATAGTGATTCTTAACCGATTTTTTCGCAACAAGTGGCATTCGACGGGGGACAAACCCTAGTAGTTGATCACTATTGAAACTAATCATGATCGGTCATTGCGTCCAAAAGTTATGAAGGTTGATTCGCTATACATCGTTTGCAAAAGCCGTAATGTAGGCAATTAGTCACTTGGAATTCTTGGATGTCCTGGAATGGAACACAGGTTGAAAGTATGTCTAATTTGCTTTAAAAAATCACCAGGATTATTAATGCGATGGACCACTGGGAGCATATACCATATCGAAAAAGCCGATATATGTTTAGTTTATGTTTGGAGGCCTGAAAGCTCAAACTCCAGGAAATTCTTGGAAGATCCAGAACATGTAATAATAATACACATAATCTTGTTTTTTTTTTGCTCGTGTGACTTCGTGTGACTTCAATTTACCACCAAAATCTTTGCAACATGTTTAAAAAATCCTGAATAAATCAAAGAAAAGTCCAATGATAATTAATATGCGTTAAACATTTAGAATGAGTGCAAAATTGAGAAAATATAAATCATGTAAAATCAGAATCCAGTGTATTTCCAATTTGGGTCTTTGTATTTCTATAATTATGTATCGTATTTGAAAGCGCTGAAATATTAATGAATTTCTATTCCATTTTTCAATTCTAATATTATTCACTTGATAACTTCAGTCTAAAAGTCTACAACATTTTTCGCCTTCCTTTGCTAGGAAAATCAGAACAAGCTTCCCACTGTAGGTCAACCGTCAACCAAACACTGTGGTAAATATGACGGCCTCTCGCGGGAAAATCGATTCACATTAAACAGCAAACGGCCGAAACAAATTCTCCCCTATCCTATTTTGTTTTTCAATTCGATGGCATCGAGCCAAAACCAAAAAACAAAACCACACAGAAGTGGCATTCGGTTTGGGCCATAACAGTCAATTAGCATATTTATTAATCCTGGCAGTATGGATGTTAGGAAGCAGACGAAGTGACGTCGTCGTCAAATTACTCAAATTACACCCGCGTGTGGTCAACGAACTGCTTAAACACGGCCAACAATCCAGGTGCCCTTTCTAATGACTAGAACTGAAGGGCTTCCCCAAGCGTTCGCTCTGTACCAAGGGTTGACGGTCTCGGTCAACAATATACAGGATCGGGGAGGGAAGACCAATCATGGTTGTTTTTTCTTCCGGTATTTGTCGGTAGACTGTTCGCAATAGGAGGAGATAGTAATATCACTTTGGTACTTACACTGGTCGTCCGAATTCGTCCTTTGGCAAATCGTTTGTGGGTGTTCCATGGTTCATCAGCTTGGAGCGGTACATTTCCACTTTGGCACGAACTTCCTCCTGGCTGAGTCTGAGTGGTGATGTACGGCACATGCAATAATACGCAGAGAGAGAAAATACAATAATGATATTAGAATAGCTAGAATTTCAGAATTTATGTACTGATTTAAGGTTCTCCCAGAGCTAAGCGATTTCATCGCAGCAACGGCGACAGCTAGTCACCGCGATTCTATCGTTGGCTCGCTGCAGAATATGATCCATTTACGCTTCCATACCAACGGCGACAGAATCGCAGTCGCCTAGTGATAGAATCGCGTCGCGTGTGTTTGGGGGAACCTTTATTTCCTTTGCCTTTAGTCTTTAGATGATGTTACTATGACTAATCAAAGAATGTACAATATAGTTACATAAATGAATAAATAATATGGCCAGAACATATATCAATTCCTTATTTTGTCCTGTTGGTCTTTGGATAACGAAGGGGGTGGAAGAATAAAAAATGAATGGATAAATTGACAAAATCGTAAAACTCATCAGTTTTATTTCAGAAAGTTGAATATTTTAGTTGTTTTTCCAATAAATTCTAAATTCCTCCCTCAAATCCATTTTTCTTTTTTTTCGAGAGTTGACCAGTTGTAGTCTTAATAGACTGGTATCTCGGCTGGGCTCTCCATGTGATACACAATACTAGCAGATGACTCAAGCTATGTCTGGGTTCGTATTGTGATCATACCGATGCATTTCCCTTCCCGCAGTCTGTCAGTTTAAAAAACAAATAATAATAATAATGAAAGCTCATCACGCGCATGAATGTTTTCCGAATAATGAACATCTTCTTCTTCTTCTTCTTCTTCTTCTTCTTGGCATTACATCCCCACACTGGGACAGAGCCGCCTCGCAGCTTAGTGTTCATTAAGCACTTCCACAGTTTTTAACTGCGAGGTTTCTTAGCCAGGTTACCATTTTTGCATTCGTATATCATGAGGCTAGCACGATGATACTTTTATGCCCAGGGAAGTCGAGACAATTTCCAATTCGAAAATTGCCTAGACCGGCACCGGGAATCGAACCCAGCCACCCTCAGCATGGTCTTGCTTTGTAGCCGCGCGTCTTACCGCACGGCTAAGGAGGGCCCCATAATAATAATTAACATGTAAAGTTGATTTAATGTTTTCTTGGAGCCGACATTCAATACCGAATAGTAGTCTATGTTGACAACGGGTGGTACTGATGCCATCTCCAAGTAAAGGCCGTTCTACAGCGATTAACGCAACGGCGCATCTTGACAGTAATTCTGTATTCTCTGTCAAAACGCGTCACCGCGCTCACCATTTCGTGAGCTTCCATTTGATGATGGGCTTAAAAAGACATTGATTGATCCTCCTCACGACCTTAGGTGGTCAAACTATTAGTCATGTAGAGAGAAAGTGAATGAAAGCATCATATGGTCTATTCGCATGTACATAGGTGGCTAAGGTCTCAGTTAAACGTGACTCTATCTCTTGTTTTACCGTCTAGCGCTGATCATGAGTTCATTCCTTATCGGTCATTTACTGTGTTATAAGGTAGTCAACTAATTTTATTTAAATACACTTAGTCACGTCTCCTATGTCCTTCAATCTTTCTTTACATTGGAGTATGTATTATTTTTTCCTAACCAAAAAAAAATGAAGAGCGAAACAGGTTTGTTTATACGTTGATCCATGCAGTAAAAGTAAGAGTAAAATAACAAAGATTACTGAGAAGAAATAACGAATACAATTACCGTATATAATGCAAAATTAGTAAATCTACAGTATTTACTTTCACTACTTACTGTATACTGAACTATGAACTACAATTGGTGCGATGGATGATCGTTTGCTTCCCAGTCTTTTGTGTTAGTATTTTGTTAGTTAAGACTGGTACTAGCCCCGCCGGAACCTCCGCAGCATATACTCAAGAAGATGTTGTTAGATCATGCGACACCTTCTCTAAGTATTTGCATGGAGGTATGATATATCAAGTGTTTAATTATTTTCTATATATTGGCAAAAAATACTCGACGCGTTTCTGTTAAATTGAAATGTTACCGGGATTAAAATACGTACTTCAGTACTGCTTATAGTGTAACCTTACTCGGATGCAATTAAATTCATCTCGTTTTCGTCTAACGGTAATGTGGTGAGTACTAATAGTACTAGCAATGTGTACTATAAAAGAACAAATTATTTCACAATTTTAACAATATGCAGACACTTGACTTATCAAAATTGACCCCATCATCCGTAGACAGGGTACTCGGATCCGGATGGTTATTGTTGCAATTCAATACAAAATTTTCAAAACGACTTATCTGCTTTTGGAAACAAATATTCAAACGACGATTTGACGAATCTGATAGCTCTCCCACGCAAACCAACACCACCAACAGGTAGCGGAAACCTTCACCTACCTATTGGTGGTGTTGGTTTGCGTGGGAGAGCTATCAGATTCGTCAAATCGTTGGTTGAATCTTTGTTTACAAAAGCAGATAAGTCGTTTTGAAAATTTTGTCTTGAATTCTTCCAGCGTATGAGCGAAAAAAAGTGCTCGAGGCAATCTTGTGATAAATTTCTTGTTCTCAGAAATGAGAACCCATGGTTGAAATGAAGGTCCTCCCATAGCTGTTCTAGAGCTGAAATGTAAATAAGCCAACCATCAATGAAATACGGCTTCCGCGATTGAGATGGTAGCTGAGGAAATTGTTTTTCCTGAAACGATAATAACAAATCTGGTTAAAGTGTTTTTTTCCTATATGTTTAATCAATAATCAACCTTTTTTAAATCAAAACAATCCTTCGGAATAAATCTCAAAGTTTTCAGCTTTTCTTTCATTGATTTCAAAAATGTCCAGTGAGCTGAATTTTGCTGCAGTGGTCTTTTAAGCTCCTGTAAGAACAGAATTTGAATGAGGTTGATATTTAAATGTTTCAAAAGCAAAGGGGTGCAAATGACATGTTGGTCAAACATGAGTTAGAATACCCAAAAACTGTTGAACTTACAGGTGTCCGGAAGTAATGTTTATCTTTTTTTAGTTCAAAGAGAAAAAAAAATGAATAAATCGCAGTGGCGTTTCCCTAACCTCAATCTACCTGTGCACTGAGTTTAAATATAAGGAATTGGTGTGCGGAAATGCCTAGAATAACTAGATTTTGATTAGTATAAACGACTCTGATAATTTTCTTTTCCATTTGGGCTGTCGAAATATCAAAATTTTCACTTTTTGGGTCGGTGCACAAGTAAAAAGTGAGGTTACGCGACGCCACTGATAAATCGTGTAATAAGATGGAGAATGAAATGAAAATATGTAATAACACTAAAACGTTTAATGCTTCTAGTGAGATTTTTGATCCAAACTAACTCTAAACTGCACTACACAACGCAAGGAAGTTGAACACATTCGCACTCCTCTGCACGATTCGGTACTAGGTGACCTACAATACGACTACGAATTCTAACTGTTGTAAATTTTTGAAACTAGACCTCTGTCGCTTACACCCCTTTATGTCCAACCAACTAAATTTTTAATTTTGGACATACCTTCGTCACGTTAAAGATTGATGAGTTGGCGCAATCAAAAAGTTGATCAAAATTCTCAGCATATGCTGCAGTGCTCAAGCATGTTTCAGGTAACTTTTTGAAGCTCACATACGCCTTCAATCCAGCAGTTACAGATGTGCTTAGCGTTTGGGTGGCTAAGCTAACGTTCATTTCAGCATATGGAGCTAGCTGCACATGGTTTACTGTCAACTTGGAAAACATTGGATATCTTCGTAGAACAAGTCGATAATATGCTGAAAGCTGCATATTTGACCCCCAAACACGGCGTTATGCTTTAATAAATTGTTACGCGCAGATTTTACAAGATGCGGCGCATCGAATGCACAAAATATTTTCTTTTTTTGAAAAATGAACCAAGGGCGTTCTATACTAACTCCATATGATTTAAGGTCTGAGGGAAGCTCTCTCGCGGTAGAGCGCTGTTTTCGTACTAAAATGTCTATAACTCGGAATTGGGAACGAATTTCGCTTATCCCAACTGACAATCTCTTTGAAATTTATCAAGGAATGTTTCTACAAAATTTCATGGACCTACTATTTCCCAAATTTGACTTAAGCTCTAAATACTGAACAATTGTACAACTGAAATTATCGCTTCTCAGTACCTCTCTCCGATGATTTGAGGCACAAAGGAACCGAATTTCGCAAAACCCAACTGACAAAAGTTTTGAATTTTTCCAACGATCATTTTGATGTAATAAAAAGTATAAGTCACCGCAATAAATTTTGCAGGAAGCTCTTTTTACTTCAACAAAGTTTTTTAAATTCCATACAAAAGTTACCATTTCGGGAGAGCAGCCAACATCATATTTTCTTGTGGTGCACGGCAGGAAAGGAGCGATAAGAGTGATAAAAAGTCCGTCAACTTTGTATCTAGCGTGACACTAGAAAAAAGCGTATTCCTATTTGTGAACACCAGGATAATAAATACCAAATATATAAATTGAAATCAAATATAGGAATGAGATGAGATAAACAATTGAAAATAAATAAGACAAATAAGACAAATCAAACAAATAAGTCAAATTGAACAAATAAGACAAATAAGACAAATAAACCAAATAAGACAAATAAGACAAATAAGACAAATAAGACAAATTCTTTCGGAAGTTCCTCCAGGAATTCATTCGGAAGTTCTTCCAGGAATTCCTTTGGAAGTTCCTCCAGAAATTTCTTCGGAATGTTCTTCCAGGAAATCCTTCGGAAGTTCCCCCAGGAATTCCTTCGGAAGTTCCTCCAGGAATTCCTTCGGAAGTTCCTACAGGAATTCCTTCGGAAGTTACTCCAGGAATTCCTCCGGAAGTTCCTCCAGGAATTCCTCCGGAAGTTCCTTCGGGAATTCCTCCGGAAGTTCCTTCAGAATTCCTCCGGAAGTTCCTTCGGAATTCCTCCGGAAGTTCCTTCAGGAATTCCTCCGGAAGTTCCTTCAGGAATTCCTCCGGAAGTTCCTTCAGAATTCCTCCGGAAGTTCCTTCGAATTCCTCCGGAAGTTCCTTCGAATTCCTCCGGAAGTTCCTTCAGGAATTCCTCGGAAGTTCCTTCGAATTCCTCCGGAAGTTCCTTCAGAATTCCTCCTGAAGTTGCTTCAGGAATTTCTCTGGCAGTTCTTTCAAGAATTCCTCCGGAAGTTGCTTGAGGAATTCCTCCGGAATTCTTCGGAGAACTTCGGAAGAATTCGGAGGAATTTGGAGGAGCTTCGGAGGAATTCCCGGAGGAGCTTCGGAGGAATTCCCGGAGGAGCTTCGGAGGAATTCCTGGAGGAGCTTCCAGAGGAGCTTCGGAGGAACTCCGGAGGAAACTCCGGAGGAACTTCCGAGGGAAACTTCGGGAGGAATTCCGAGGAAAACTTCCGGAGGAACTTCCGGAGGAACTTCGGGAAGAACTTCCGGAGGAACTTCGGGAGGAACTTCCGGAGGAACTTCGGGAGGAACTTCCGGAGGAACTTCGGGAGGAACTTCCGGACGAACTTCGGGAGGAACTTCCGGAGGAAGTTCCGGAGAAACTTCCGGTGGAACTTCCGGAGGAACTTCCGGAGGGACTTTCGGAGGAATTCTCTGAGAAACTTCCGGAGGAAATTCCGGAGGAGCTTCCGGAGGAGCTTCCGGAGGAATTCCCGGAGGAACTTCCGGAGTAATTCCCGGAGGAACTTCCGAAGGAATTCCCGGAGGAACTTCCGAAGGAATTTCCGGAGGAACTTCCCAAGGAATTGCCGGTGGAACTTCCGAAGGAATTCCCGGACGAACTTTCGAAGGAGTTTCCAAAGAAACTTCCGAAGACATTCCCGGAGGAACTTTTGAATAAATTCCCGGAGGAACTTCCGGAGAAGCTTCCGAAGGAATTCTTGGAGGAACTTCCTACGGAATTTCTGGAGAAACTTCCAAAGGAATTCCTTGAGGAACTTCCGAAGGAATTCCTGGAGGAACTTCCGAAGGAAATCTTGGAGGAACTTCCGAAGGAAATCTTGGAGGAACTTCCGAAGGAATTCCTGGAGGAACTTCCGAAGGAATTCCTGGAGGAACTTCCGAAGGAATTCCTGGAGGAACTTCCGAATGAATTCCTGGAGGAACTTCCGAAGGAATTCCTGGAGGAACTTCCGAAGGAATTCCTGGAGGAACTTCCAAAGGAATTCCTGGAGGATCTTCCGAAGGAATTCCTGGAGGAACTTCCGAGGGAATTCCTGGAGGAACTTCCGAGGAATTCCTGGAGGAACCTCCGAAGGAATTTCTGGAGGAACTTTCAAAGGAATCCCTGGAGGAACTTCCGAAGGAATTCCTTGAGGAACTTCCGAAGGAATTCCTGGAGGAACTTCCGAAGGAAATCTTGGAGGAACTTCCGAAGGAATTCCTGGAGGAACTTCCGAAGGAATTCCTGGAGGAACTTCCGAAGGAATTCCTGGAGGAACTTCCGAATGAATTCCTGGAGGAACTTCCGAAGGAATTCCTGGAGGAACTTCCGAAGGAATTCCTGGAGGAACTTCCAAAGGAATTCCTGGAGGAACTTCCGAAGGAATTCCTGGAGGAACTTCCGAGGGAATTCCTGGAGGAACTTCCGAGGGAATTCCTGGAGGAACCTCCGAAGGAATTTCTGGAGGAACTTTCAAAGGAATTCCTGGAGGAACTTGCGAAGGAACTTCCGAAGGAATTCCTGGAGGAACTTCCGAAGGAATTCCTGGAGGAACTTCCAAAGGAATTCCTGGAGGAACTTCCGAAGGAATTCCTGAAGGAACTTCCAAAGGAATTCCTGGAGGAACTTCCGAAGGAATTCCTTTAGGGACTTACTTTATTTTTCTTCTTAGTCTCATCTTTCTTATTTGTATTATTTGCTTTATTTGTCTTATTTGTCTTACTTACACCAGTACCACTGTTATCACTCAAATTCTTTTCAAAGCTTTTGTGGAAACCTTGTACAGAAATTCTCACACGATATTTCCTAATGTTGTTCGAGAAACGGCTCATGTTTCCATTTTCCAAAACCAGCTGGAGTTTGTTTATTTTGATTTCCTCTTTCCGTGATTGGTCGGCGCTGCTGCTGTTCTCTCGCCGAACCACTACATGAGTGATAAATTTCTTCCCCATTGTTGCCAATTCCTTTTGTTCTCCGTTTGCGGCAAATTCTCAAGCAATTGTAAACTGCATAATGATGAAATCATTTTGGCGACACTGACCGCGTCTTTCTGGCGGGCTGAATTGGGCAATTTTCTCTCTCAGAGAGTGCTACCACGTGCTTTTTTAACGGAAAACCCTTCCCTCAGACCTTAAACAGCGCCCGGTTTGTGGAGTTTTGGTCGCAAACTAACAGTTTTGGTATAAGCCCGGTTTCTGATACTAATTTAAATCCCTCGTGGACGATGTTCTTTAGACGATCTGTAGTCAACGAGCTTGGGTTAAAAAAGTAGCCTATGGCTTGCTTGAAACCGCTTTTAATTGACTTCACCATAATAGTTAGAGCAGTACTGGCTCTCTGGTGCAAGTTCGTGGGTTCTTTGTGGATTTTCGTTGGAAATCCCATAAAGTAGTCTGGATTGGCGTTAGCCACATACGTCAGTCGTTGAGACACGCTCATTTCGTCGATAAAAACGGTTACCAGTTTCTCATCTGCTGGCAGCCCCGCTACCCTAAACTTTAGCAGTTGCAGGATAGTGGTGGAGTAACCTTCTTTCACATTCAGTTTCGACAGCCAACGCTTGATCGTGTCGACAGACGGTAGAGTGAAAAATTTTCGCATTTGACGATACGCTTTGTTGGAGCAATAATGCAAAACAATTGCCATGTTTCGCATTTTGTCCGAGTACCTGGCACCTCTTTGCTTCCTATTTTTATTTGTCTGCAGCTCTAATAACACTGGATCCGCCAAGTTCGAAGACTGCGACGCTAAGTTGGCTTTTAATTTATCTCTCTCCATTGTTAGAGCTCGCACTCTGGCCTTTAACCCAGTCATTTGTTTCTGCTTCGTCCGCATTTTCTTTTTAAGGTCACGATTCTGTTCTTCTATGAGAACTAACCGTTCCATACAGAGCGCGATCTTTTCGACGTCTCCGTTGTAATCATGGTCATGCTTAACAGTTGCACTCGAACTGTTGTTCTCGGAACGTTTGTTCAAAATACACGGAACAGAGTGCTCCAGCAAATTTCCACCCACTTCCATTTCACCAGCAACATCAATGCTATCTTGACTACACCAGTAAAAGTCATCTTCCATAGGAAGCACTTCATCGGTAGCGATTCCGTTTGAGGAGAGATTACCATGGTCACTTTCTGGAATGCCAGGAAATAAAGACGGTCGAGCATGGAGGTACAATCTAAGGTTAAGCGATGGTTTAAATTTAAATTGATGAAAAATTGGCGATGAATACGAACTCACCCTTGTGACTTATTGGATGGATTGGAAAAATCAGAATCACGGAAATGCAAAGAGCAAATGACACTGCTTTTACTAATCGAAGGCTTGCCACAAAATTTCTTCCAATACTCCACTTCCCTAAATAAAAAAGGGCCATGTATAGCTTAATATCATAAAATGTAGTTCCAAATAAATTACCTATTCGCACAATTTATCAAGTAAAAGGACAACGTAGACGGTCCATCTTTTCTGCTGGAACATCCGGACACTGCGCATACTGATCTACCCATCGTGTTCAGTCCCAGTCGTGTGAATGTATCAAATAGAAATAAATAGAAACTTCCAATTCGAAATATATTTTTCACTAATTGTTTTGGTTTACCACTGTTTTGTTTTGTTTTTGCCGCCGTAAATTAATTCGCGCGAAGAAGAAGAAAAAGGATAAATAGCAAGAACTGTCATTTGGGTAATCCGGTGTGTGTCCGAGACGAAATGGGAAAGTGAGCTATATTGTTAATATATAATATTGCAATTTTGTAAATCTGGTCATTTGTATGTAACATTGATATAAGAAATCTAGGAAAATATACGCCCTTTTCAAATGTTGGTCCACATTAATGTTATATTATGCTAAACTGCTTTCTAAACAAATTTTTATACGTCCAAAATGTGTCGTTGGTTGATGATAGGCTGCTGAATCTATATTTGGCGCTGTATGCATAAACCTCGCTGAAAAATTTTCACTCAATATGGACATGAAAAAAGTTTTTGTAAGAAAAACTTTTTTTCCTTAAATATGTCACAGGAACATTATTCCCAGAAAAGTTAGATAATTGAAATACCTATCTGCAGAAAAAAATTCATCGATTTCTGAGATGAGGTTTTTTTGTAATATCGATTTTAATTTTTAAAACTAATTTTTTTCAGTGTAGAAATCGGTTTTTTATTTTTTGGATATTTTTTCAAAAAACTTCAGGGAATTTCACGACAGTCCGCCATACAACACTTTTTTGTAGGTCTTGTAATTTTGAAGTTACATCGATTTTTAAAAAAATCAATGAAAAAAATTAGGCCCTCATCAAATGTTACTCTTGACATTTTTTGAAAAACTAAGTATGCAGAGTGGCTTAGATATACCATATCTTTATGCCCACCAAGTTTCATTCGATTCTGAGATAGTGCTGCCAACCGCTGGTCGAGTTGGCGCGAAATTCGTCTCAAGTTAAATTAATTCAACCAGAGGAAAAATCTTAGCTACCAGAGGCAATTGAAATGTTAATAATAACTAAAAATGTATCACAGCAGATATGGTTGATTAAGGATGCTATCGATCATTTAGTAATTTGCGTTCGATCATTTAGTAGTTTGTCAATAACTCATTCCAGAAGCTTTTCTTTTTGTTTTATTATTATTATTTTTATTTAGCTAAATTTCAAAATGTATTGTATAATAAACTTCTAGTGCAAAGATTTTTCAACAACTCTGCCAAAATGGCCCCGGGCCCCCACAAATCTTATGTACCAAAACCAACCTATTTTGTACATTTTGGGGCCCCCACATACTGTCGGCCCCGGGGCCCCCTTCCGGCTAAATCCGGCCCTGAGTATATGGTACAATGCAACTGAACCAACATAAATAATTACAGTTGTTCGATGCACCTTAATTAAGTTTGGTGGATCCTAAAATGTGAGACGCGATGAATGTATTCTAGATTGGATTCTAGTTAGCTTCACCTTAAATACCTAAAATTAATGTATGTACTAAAATGTCGATTGTAACGCAGAAAAACATAAATTTATTTAATCCTATTCGTTTGATAGCAAATTAAGATGTGCTCAATACTCACCCTTGACTCTCTAGCACTTCCTCCAGTTCGGCACACTTTACTTCGATCTTCCGTTTTCGCTCATGGTCCAAAATGCCCTGGTTGGGCTGCCGATTAGACTGAGCATCCAACTTGGCCAGATCGTCCTCCGTCCGGTAGTTTATGTTATCTTTTTTCCCCGGTCGTACGAAGGCCACGTTCCGCTGTACGTGACCATTCGTACCAGAACCACGGGGTGTTTGTAATCCGATTCCGTTGTACATCTTCCCCGGGGGTACATACACTTCCGATTATAATTTCCCAATCACTCCCCAACTACTTGAAACTCTTTTTCACTACTCGAGCACAAAATTCTTTTCCGGGAAATCCTCGACTAGAAGCAGCGGTCCTTCCGACTGAGAAGGAAAATCGATCGATAGCCACCGCTTATTGAAAAAAAAAACCACCGATCAGTGCACTTTTTCACCCTCGATTTCCGGACGGAATTCACTTCCCGCTGGACACTCTACACCGAAAACCGACCGGGCACAGTACGCGGACGGAATTGAACGCAACGAAACGTTTCTAATCCGCCTACCTTCCGCCGAAGCAGTCAAATAATTTTAGCACTACTGCGTACCGTGTTGGTATATCTCACGTCTTCTTTCGGTTCGTTCGGCCATCACGCAAAAATACAGCGAACGAGTGTCGAAGCTACCGCGAAAAGGATGACGTTTTGAGCTTGTGTGCGTGCGTGTGTTTTGAAAAATGTCAGCGACTTCCGCGCAAAAATGACAGTTACTAGTAGGGAGACCTCTGAACGTGAGTATACAAACCAAAAACTTATCTTAAGGTGCATCTGCGCGATGGCCACACGGGACTGACACTTTTAATGAATCGCCGGCTTTGAGCGTGATTTATGTCTTTCGCCACAGTTTGTTTCGTAGCCAACATTGGAAATTTCGCACTGACAGCCATAAGGATAACCACGGGAAGGAAAGAGATAGGTGCGATCCACAGTGACAGTCCCATAAACGAAAAGCAGAAGAAAAGAGACTGCATCATTACTACGAAAACACAACCAAAACATCAGACCCCCGGATGAGGGCAGCAGGGACTCAGAGACGATGTGATTATATAGAGACACGCGGAGAGAATAAAAGCAATTCTGGCTTCACGGCCAGCAGACAAAAATATCCCGTGAGATTGGCAACATAAAAATTTGTGAGAACTTGAAGTGACTCTCAGTATGAGCAGTTATTTCGTTTGCTCCAACCATATATCCTGCCTCGTTCAGCACCATTGCCATATAATGCAACGACAAATATGATGAAATGCAGTAATAAACTTGGTATAAGAACTCCAAAAACAGCTTGATTTGATTAACTTTTAAAACTTTTTCATATTTTCTACCATGTTGATTACAATACAGTAGACGTTCGATAACTGCAAGTCATTTAACTGCAATGCTTTTTAACTGCAATTCGATAGTTGCAACAGTTTTGCAGTTATCGGACCACTAAACTTCAAAATGATGTCAAACTCAATGACAGCTGCATTGCGCTGCACATTTAGATGCACTTTTATTGCATCTGACGTTGATTGACAACCGTTTGACGTCTAGAATGCGTTGCAGTTATCGAACGGCATTCGTTAACTGAAAAGTAAACATTTTGCAGTTATCGAACGGCTACTGTACTTATCTCGCATTTAGCACCGATCGATAATGTTTGTTTACTTTGCTCGTTTGGTACCGCGTTCGACGGTTCGTTTGGTACTTTCGGCTTCACTCTGCGCGGGTCTCTATCTATAAACAACGTCTCTGCAGGGACTATGTCCAAGGGGTTTGACTACCCCTTCCAAGCTGTCTGCGAGTCAGAGAGAACTGCCTAGGATGTGGTGGGGTTTAGCAGTGGGCTCTGCTAAATCCCTTCCAAAAAACCACAAGTGTCCGTAAGCAGACTCTATCAAAGCGACTGTGTGCCGCTCAGGGAGTGCCATTGGCACATCAGGGTTGATCCCAGTATGATCCTGATTGTATGTTATTGGACTTTGTCTCTGGATATTGTGATATTGTGAATGCGAGGGCTGGTAGTCTAGTTATTCTATTCTCTTAGTAATACCGGGTGGCACCGTCCTGAAACGGCGAGGCTGTCTTCTGTCCCCTAAAACCGTGGCGGGCTTTGTAGCACGCGGTACAATCTTGTCGCTCAGCTGGCAGCTGAGTGAGAGTAGGCTCAGATGCTCTTTCCTGACTAGCGCTGATCTTGCTCTGAACACGAAAGTGTCAACCCTCGCATGGCCTCCCTGCATGCCGCAAGGAATGTACATATAGATAACCATGGGATCGCGAAGGCGACTACACTAGCAGGATTCGACAGCAGCCGCAAGGGGGACCCACTAGAAATGATTTCAGCGAAACCAACTAAAACTACGAGGGATGCAGGAGAGGTGAATGGTGGTAAGGAGAACCCTTTCGCCAGACGCAGTGGCCTTGAAAGGTCTCCCCAAAGATCGCCGGGGGAAGGCGATGGAGAAAACCATGGAGGGTCTGAGGAGGTGCCGGTTGAAGTAAAGATGGACGGCCCCATCCTGACCCGCGTCATCAAATCGGTGATGGCGAACCACGAGGAACGCGGTGGCCAGACGATGGAGGTGATCACGGATGTTTCAGACGTGATCATGTCGTTCTTGGACAACCAGGTTAACTACAGCAAGGACCTGAAAATTGCTGTGAAGGGGCTCTGTGCACTTGTAGTGGAGGCCAAGTCGGAGTGGAAGTCCCTACTAGAGGCCAGCAAGAGTGCGGAGAGAGAACTCCGCAAACTTGTTAAGGAGCGGAAGCAGGCGGAAAAAGAAAAGGAGGAGGCGGAATCGAAGATTCGCCTTCTGTCTGAAGGTAAACGGTTAGCGGAGAGCCAGGTCGAGGAACTCTGCAGAAGGATGACCGTGACAGGGGCGGTTACTGAGCAGGGATTGAACTTATCATTTCATTATCATTTAGTATTCAGCCAATAACTCATTGCAGAGACGGAATTCCGAAAAGTGTTGTATGTGTGTTCCCTCTACAACGTTGTCTAAGGGTACATTGGTCTATGTCTAATATTTACAGTGTGAAACGATAATATCACTTAATATACTACATGATAATAATTATTATTTAGTATATTAAAAGATACTAGCGTTTCCCGCGGTGAATATTAGACATAGAGCTAAGTACCATTAGACAAAGTTGTAGAAAGGAATCTAGAAGTTCGCCATACAACACTTTTCGGAATTCCGCCTCTGGAATGAGTTATTGGCTGAATACTAAATGATAATGAAATGATAAGTTCAATCCCTGTTACTTAGTAAGGTTACGCAGGAGGCGAACCTGAAAACAGCTGTCGAGAAATCCGCAGCTCCTTAGCGGGAGAAGGTCGAGCGGAAGGACGGCCCTCCCAAGCCGGTGAAACCAGTGCCTCTACCATCGAGGACCACTGAAGCTCGCCGGGAGGAAGACCTACCCTGGAGGGAGGTCGTGAACCCCAAGAAGGCGAGAAGGAAACGGCAGCAGGCCGCAAAGAATGCGGCAGGTGCAGCGATGCGCACTACTGTTAAGAAGGGTAGAGCCCAGGAGAAGACGGGTGCGCCTTCCAATGGCAGTGGTAAGCGTAAAGACAGAGGCGAGGCGATTATCGTCAGTACTGACGATAAAAGCTACGCCGAAGTCTTGAAGTTCATGAGAGTTAGCGACAAACTCTCTGGCCTAGGAGGGGATGTCAACTACATCCGAAGAACGCGGAAAGGCGAGATGATTCTCGTCTTGAAGCGGGATGCTGCTCAGAAAAGTTCTGAGTACAAAAAGTTGACGGAGGAGGTCCTGGGTGATGGGGTTTAAGTAAGAGCCTTATGCCTAGTTTCGAACATCCAGTGCAAGGGCCTGGATGAAGTAACCGAGACCAAAGACCGGTTACGCAAAAGCTACGCGGGAATGCAGGTTGCCTCATTCCAAGTACCTCAGGCTGAGGCCAAAAAGGTAATGGATAGGGCTAAACTGAAAGTGGGTTGGTCGGTATGTCCGCTAAGTATAAGCCAACCGCTTCAGACCTGCTTCAGGTGTCTTGGCAACGGTCATAAGTCATATGACTGTAAAGGACCTGATCGCAG
Organism: Armigeres subalbatus; assembly: GCF_024139115.2. Classification (NCBI taxonomy): domain Eukaryota; kingdom Metazoa; phylum Arthropoda; class Insecta; order Diptera; family Culicidae; genus Armigeres; species Armigeres subalbatus. The sequence continues at coordinate 59,383,028 of NC_085140.1, forward strand.
TAAGCTATGCCGTAGGTGTGGAGCTGAAGGCCACCAAGCTCGCACCTGTCAGGCTGCACCAAGGTGTCTGATCTGTCCCCCGGGTACAGACAACAAACACCTTACCGGTGTCCAGGCCTGTCCGGCCTCTAGAAGGATCCAGACACGCAGGTAACACAGCTAAACCTGAACCACTGCGAGGCGGCTCAACTGCTGCTACAACAGTCGGTTACCGAGTGTAAAGCTGATGTAGCCTTGCTGTCCGATCCATACCGCATCCCTGCTGGAAACGGCAGTTGGATTGCGGATAAGTCTCAGATGGTGGCCATCTGGACTTGCGGGCGATACCCCATCCAGGAGATGATGAGGGTTTCGTCATTGCAAAGATAAACGGTGTTTACTTTTGTAGCTGCTACTGTCCTCCCAGGTGGAGTATAGGGCAGTTTACTAGGGAAGTGGACATTCTTGTAGCGAAACTAACTGGCTCAAAACCATTAGTTGTAGCAGGCGACTTCAATGCGTGGGCAGTGGACTGGAGTTTCCGGTCCACAATAGAGATGGGCAAAACGGATCACTACGCTGAACGGATCAGATCTGGGTCATTCACTTTAATGATCCGAATCTTTGAATCGGATCGGATCTTTTGAACTAAACATGAGGAAAATGCAAAATGGCATAGCGGCTGTCATTTAGGCTCACTCTTTTGACACAATCATACAATATTTCCTCCCTTTCTCGCTAACAATCGTATATAACATGTAAAAAGTACTTACAATTTTCTTTTCAATTTGCCATTCCTCTTTAAATGATCACGAATTTGACTGATCTGGTAAACCGGATCTTTTAAAAAGTGAGCTACGAATCATTCGCTCACATTGAAGATCCGGATCTGAACGCCCATCTCTAGTCCACGAACGCTAGAGGCCATACCCTGCTAGAGTCGCTAGCGGTATTAAACGTAGTCTTGCTGAACGAAGGCCAAGTGCCAATGTTCAGGGGACCGAGCGGTGATTCATGCATCGATGTGACCTTCTGCAGCCCGGGATGGACGGTGGAGCCAGAATGGAAGGTTCATGAGGGGCGCACCTCCAGCGATCATCAGGAAATTCGTTTTATGATCCGGTATTACCCCCGTCGCAACTACAAGGCGGATCGGCAAAACCGATCTAGGATGGCGCACCTCGCAGTTCAACCCAGAACTCTTGGAGGAATCACTACGATGGGAGAGGCGAACATCGGGATTAAGTGGCGATGAGTTAATCGATGTACTAACTCGTGCATGCGATGTGCCGATGCCTAGGAGGACCAAACCTCCCGGGAATCGGCAACCTGCGTGCTGACACAATTGCAGACCTTCGTTGAACCTGTCTTCGAGCCAAGAGAAGGTTGCGACGTGCCAGAACAGACGTTAGCGCCTGGATACGGCAGTGGCGGGTAGGAAACCAACCACATTGTAATAGGCAAATACGGCGCTTTTTCAGATAACGACAGCATAGGCATAAAAAATCGCCTTTTATATCTGCTTCGTTTTATCATGCTGCTAGCAGAGAACGACCACACCTTTTTTTCACCCTCTAGTTTTTAATTGCACAAAAAATGTACATAAAAAGCATGATGTTCTTGAAGATATTCAGCTCAAAATTCTTCACGCCGATGTTAAAATGGCCTTACGCCGCCGCATAGGTTTCATGCATTTAAAGATAGAGGGAAAAACATTTCAATTTTTCAGTCCCGTTGAGCTCAAATACTGAAAAGACTAATGGAAGTTGTGAGCTATCGGGAGTGTCGTTTTCGTGGGTACAAGACAAAATTTTCAAAACGACTTATCTGCTTTTGTAAACAAAGATTCAATCGACGATTTGACGAATCTGATAGCTCTCACACGCTAACACCATCAATAGGTAGATGAAGGTTTCCGCTACCGGTTGATGGTGTTGGTTTGCGTGGGAGAGCTATCAGATTCGTCAAATCGTCGTTTGAATCTTTGTTTACGAAAGCAGAAAAGTCGTTTTGAAAATTTTGTCTTGATTAATACTCTAATGTGCGGTTAGATATTGGATGTAAAAAATCTTTAAGAGACGAAAACACCAAAAGTCGGATAAAAATTTCGGATATTGCACATAGGCGAAACATCTTAGTCACTTCGCACTTTTGCGAATATATTAATATTCTTTCCGCAGTAAATTGCAAACAGTACTCAGTTCATAAACTTATCCGTACGCATGAGAACATACTCTTTACTTCAATCATAAAAGAAAAAGGAAATACGCACAACACGGTCGCGGTATGTGTGGATTGATTGGCTTAGATGATACCGATCTTGTTGGCAATGTCCAGCGCATCGTAGTCCCGGGCTAGCCGCACGTACGCCTTCTTCTTGCCGTCCGGTCGCACCAGGGTGTTGATCTTCGAGACCTTGATGTCGTACAGCTTCTTCACCGCGGCCTTGACGTGGTTCTTGTTGGCGCGCAGATGGATCAGGAACACCAGGGTGTTGTTGTCCTCGATCTTCTTCATCGCGGCTTCAGTCGTCAGCGGATACTTGATGATGTTGTACGCGTCCATGCTGCGGAACGGAACAAAAAGGAGGAAAGGGGATTAGTTGATAGACTATTTCCGGGTTTAGAGAGGAAATCAATTGGTTTAAGTGTCTCTGACTTTCAGTATACTATCTAGTTGGGATGTGGTAGACAGTAGTTGCAACGGAAAGAAGTATTATCTAGCATTCGCGGTATGCGAGGCGATCTTCATCGAAGGAAGATCGCCTTCTTTTATGATCAGGTATTGGAATGCACAAGTTTCACAGCAGGAATGATCGGTTTTTCTTTTGTTCGTACAACATACTTTGGAGAAGTCCTCGCAATGGATCATCTGCTTTGATAGTAGCAAAGCAGATAATAGGTATATTGTAGGAACGAGATTCTGTTTGTTTTTCTTTTGTTCTAGTAGAAATGTCTCTGACTCTAGGTATACTGTCTAGTAGGGTGTGGTAGACAATAGTTGCAACGGAAAGAGGTATGATCTAGCATTCGTAGGCGCGAACGATGAGCTTTATTGATAAAAGTTCATCGTTGATTCGAGCAGAATGCAACAATGGATGCTTTTGTATTTATACTAGCAGACCCGACGAACTTCGTTTCGCCTAAAACTGATTTATTCTCTGCTTAATTCTCGAGTTATGAAGGAATTTATGCTTCATTTATATGGGAGCCCCCCTTTCCGAAAGAGGGACGGGACTCGAACCATCTTAAGAACCTTCCTCGGCCCCAAAAACCTCTGCATATCAATTTTCACGCCGATCGGTTCAGTAGTTTCGGGGTATATACTGCCGCTAAACGCAAGTCAGACTTATCTGTATATGGCGCCCATATACAGATAAGTCTGACTTGCGGTTAGCGGCAGTATAAGGTTCAGACAGACAGAAATTCATGATTATGTATATAGATGTTGAATAACTAAGAAAAATCACTAATTTGGGCAAAATTATTTGAGGGATTTCAACGTATCCTTCAAAAGGAAAAGTCGGACGGACTTACGGTTCCCGTGCGTGGAACGTGCAAAAAATTGTTTAAAAATGTAACCGCAACGAATTACGCGAAGGCTCTTCTTTTGCTGTTTTTTCTGCAGCTTAACCTCACGGCGCGTGAACTACTGTCGGGTAGCCCTCGGAACGACATAAAGCGAGGCAGCGACGATCGTGGCGAAGGATCCCCGTAGTTCAGGTCCGAGGGATCCGAGTGAGGTAAAACTGCAAGGGGAAAGAGGCGCGAAATCAGGATTTTGGACGGCGGAGAGCGAGGCGACGACAAGCGTGATAAAAGTGCGTCAAGCCCGAAGAAACTCAGCAGAGGCGGAGCGCACAAATCGCGGCCGCTCAGTTCTCAGCAGTTGAGACGAAGCAAACCAAACTTTCCCTCCGACGAACAGAACGTTGCAGTGGTCGAAGCACTCGCAGTTCTCCGATCCCTTGATACGGACAGGGGTCCCCAAGTCACCTTCGGCGGACAGCAGGTCTGGCTGATGACAAATATGCGGAAGGACAGAAGAGACACGAAATGCAGTTTAAGGTGTGAAGAAGAAGAAAGAAAGAAGCTTGCTAAGGTACTAGGAGAGTAGGTTTAGAAGGAATGATGAAAGGCATGAAGAGGAAGAATAAAATGTGCACACTAATGCTACGTTTAGACAAGGCAAGTGAATTGAGCAAGTCGCTTGAGTCGAACGCAAATGGAACGCAACACCTTAATTCAATTCACTTGAACGAAAAGAAAGTTGAACATGTTTTTGAACAACTTTTGGCAAGTCAATTGAATTCAACTTAGTTGTTCAATTCTCTTGGCCTGTCAAAACGTAGCATAAGTCTTGTTTGTGGCATTTGTAGTTGACAAGTCGGGACCGACTAATCCCCGTTTTGTCACGGAGAAGTAGTTTCACAACACTGGCGCCCAACAAAACGAACCATTTAGTTTGTGATTTGTAGATTTTTGTGTTTTTGGAAATTTGTGTTGAGTTTGTGGCACAATTTCTGTTTAGTAACACGTTAAGAACCTACCACTTATTTTATTAGTTGGCTAATTTTAGATCTTAAGGTTCATGGATCCGGCAAGCCTGACAGAAGAGGAAATAGGTTACGAATTGGGGTTGCGGCACGTAACTAATATTGGTTCACTTCCTCGCAGGGCGAGAGCCGTTTGTTTGCGTGCTCTTATGCAGGAAGATAAAATCAAAAACACAATTTATGACACTTCTTCCCATGTTATGGAAGCTGTTGACAACATCAGTCAATGTCAATCGGAACGGAAGTAAGCAAAATAGTTTCGAAACTCGACGGATCCTTCAAGCGCGGTGATTTCCAGCAGTGCGGGTAATACGATCGCGTTTAATTCATTATTGCGATCGGTTAGCCATCGTGGATCCTCCGGCTAATCACAGTGGAACACACGCAACATTGTCGCTACTGGTGCAGTTTTCGTTGGAGGATACAGACGACGCATTGGGAAGAACTAGGAAACAGGTGAAAACGAAAGTGAACAACGATAGTGCGAAAAACACTGGTGCTGTTTCCAAAGGAACGATGCAGACTTCCACATCACCCGGAGCAAACTTTCGAGGATTCGACGAGAACGGAGATCCAAGGGAGCAGTCAAGTGAATAAAATCAAGATTTCGTCATCCAAACCGAGGAAGTTAGACAACAATCCAGATCGACGCCAACAAAGACCGATCCGTCAACAGCACTTCCAACGCGAAAAAGGTTAGAGGGATATTTTGAAATCACTCTCATAAACAAAATTATTTTGCAGTTACTTGACTGTCAAACATTTCCCGCTCTTCGAATTTCTCTTCCCATGCTGCATGAGAGCGCACAAATGCGCGAGACTCTACATGACTTTACGATGGTTTACATACATTCCTGCTCCAATCAGCTGCTGAAGTTCGTGAAATTTCGTAACGAGTGCTTTTTAGTTGCATTTCTACTAACTTTACACTCGAAATATAATGTTATAATGTATATTTTTATTTTTTCCCCAAATAATAACAATACTTCTCAATATAAGATCTGAAACGAACATAACCACAATCTTCAATGTTTGGATCCGGAATAATAAAGAAAGAATCCAGCATGAGTGAGCCAACAGTCAGTAGCTTCGCGCCACCTCCGTTTGAGTCGAGAACAGAAACATTCGAGCCAGATGTTAGAGAGGACTACCTCCAGCAAGAGTACAATCAGCTCCGTAATGAGTTGCTGCGCAACCTGAACCAACGATGGCAGAACCACGCTCCATACCATCAGAAGAGATCGCAGATGATTTGCTGCTGAAAAGCGTCAAACATTTGCTGTTGGACGATGCTCTCATCAACTGGTACATCAACATGTATGCTGTATTCGGCTCCTGGAAGGATTTCAAACGCCTACGAGTTCCTACCAGCAAGCTACGCTTTTATCTTGAGGGCCGAGGCCTACCACCGCATACTAGGCGAGAAAGAACTGTTCAACAAATTCTACCAGGACATCTCGTCTCGACCCTATTCCAATACGTTGATCCACCGATGAGCGATCTGGAGAAGCTGTTCATAATCAAGAAGAACATGAATTCAACGTACGCGCCCATCGCCGCTTCGCAGAACTCCATGCGATTGCTGGTGAAAGCATGCAAGGAACTGGATGAACTCCGGAAGCTGCAGCAATACCAGCGTCGGATCTCGTTGCCTTAGAGTGAAATCAGGAGTGATTCAGTTTCATTCCAAATTTTCGACCACTATTCTAGTTTGAATCTGAAGCCAAATAGAACAAACTCGCTGGTTTCCCCAGCAGTGTTCTATTCATGTTTTTCAAATTTTCAATTAAATGAAATCATCATGTTGGCGCCAAGAAAGGCGCCGTAATTGCAAAGTGGATTGATCCGTAGATAAAATGACGCATTCATACACCAAAACAATTGGAAAATATTTGAATCTCGTGATTCAATCGTGGTTCAAATCTGCAGAAAATAGAACGGAGCGTTATACCAGTTTTATTTTTTTGACAGTTGACTGGTATAAAAACTGAATCTAGAACAGCTGCTGGGAAATTCAATGTTTCAGATTCATATTCAAACTGACAGCCCCGAACGATTTGAATCACTGCTGATTTTACTCTTACGGTGCTTTAATAGAACCAGCTTTAGCCACTCCAAATACATCACAACGTCAAGAAAAACCGCAACAACCATTGCAACGTTTTGGAAGAGTCCATGCATTGGAAGCAAACAACGCGCAGAGCTACACGAGCGGTGAAGTACCGGCGGAAAGCGACTGTCCAGTGCAAGAAGTGGAGAGAATAGACCAGCGTATGGAGGCGATACTACAGCAAGTAAACGCTCTCAAACTATGATTCGACCGTCGTGAAGCAGTAGGTAGGCAAGTTTTTGACCAGCAGCGTCAACAACCAGGCGGTAGTTCCAATCTCCAACAAGGACAGGTGCCTGAGGCAAAAATCGCTCGTGGGCCACCTGCGGTGATAATGTGCTGGAATTGTGACGAAGAGGGACACCGCTTCATGGACTGTGCTAAACCACAGGCTGTGCTGTTCTGCTGTACCGCTGTGGACAGCAGGGATTCTCGCTACGAAGTTGTCCGACGTACCGCCAACGTTCGGGAAACGCGATAGCGGGGAATCAATAACCGAGGGAGCAGAGTCCTCGCGTCAAGTCAACGATCCCTCAACCATACTAGACACGTTAGAGATCATCAATCTCGACAATGACAATCGCCCTCACGCAGTAGTAGAAGTTCTCGGCAGGTAGATTACTGGGTTACTGGATAGTGGCGCCAATTGCTCTATCCTAGGAGGCGATCACACGAAATTAGCACAGGACTACAGAAGACAGCACTTGGAGGAGGTATACGAACTGCGGATGGAACTGAGCTGAGCACAGGATACAATCCTACACTCGGCTACCTGTAGCACATAACAACAAGAACGAAGTCGTCACCATGCTGCTGCTCTCAGTCTCTCAGTGTCAACGATGCAAACCTTTGTGATATTCATAATGAATTTCTCGGACACGATTCGGTATCAAGCCAATTTGTTGTACCATCGGCCTGCAATCATAGAAGAAAGATCAGTCAAAACAAGAAGCGACGAAGCAGTTATCCACGGAAGAGCACCATTGACTCTAAGAAGCTATAGCTCAATTTCCGAAAGCAAAACCTGGAAAGCTGGGTAGAACGGATCGATACATCCACCGCATCGACGTAGGAGACGCAAAACCACGGAAACAACGATACTACCCGATGTCGAAGTACGTGCTGGATGAAGTAAACAAAGAGATAGACCGTATGCTGGAACTCGACGTGATTGAAGAGGCACTATTCTCACCGTGGTAGAACCCGTTAGTAGCCGTGAAGAAGAAGACTGGCCAGTATCGCGTATGCCTAGACGCGCGTCACCTCAACTCACTACATTGGGGGTCACTACGAAAATCTCTATCGAAGCAACGCGACCAGGGGGCGCGGTAAAACCTCCTATTGGGCTCGTAGTGATTTAGGATTCGGAAAATTTCCGGAAGTGAATATTTCAACCAGTCATATGGTCTCCCCCTTCGCCAGCGCCCAATGACGGAGTGCCACAATCAGAATAATTTGAAATTCAACCTCGCCATATCCATTGTCATACAAACCTGGAACATGTGCCCTATTCAAACCAGCCCAAACCATCGAACGACACCTAAAATATGAAACATAATCGGCTGATCGTGGCGGAGCAAAATTATTTTTGAACTACCCTAATTATTAGTTGTGGAATAATTGGTCGGGGTTCAACCAAACCGCACCAAGCGGCTTTTTGACTGACTTGTGTTATTTTGTTCGCAAAAGGAAAACGGAAAGTATTTCATGTCAATTCATGCGTACATTCGTTGTAGGAGATCCTCAGTTATGGCGTTGAATGATGTCCGATGCGATTTATGATTAAGTAAATCTGTTACACGAAAAGTTTGGCAAAAAAATTGAAAAATTTTCATTGGCGCTTGGTGTGATTTGGCTGATCCCCGACCAATTGTGAAGTAAATTATTTGCAAAATCAATAAACGCTTTAAAACCAATGATATGGAATTTATTTAAAACCGCTCAAAGCTTTAAAACCGTCAAAATTGGGAAGTTGCTAACTTCGCAAGGAAATGATTCTTTTTCTAGTAGGTATCTGTGTAAAATAGTAATTTTATATGACGTTTTTTAGTATATGACCTAATAATTCAATTGAAAATTGTGTATGATTCAATTATTTACATATCTTATTGTAAATATGCTTTTAATTTGAGCTTGTTTGATAGGGCACGGTATAAGGCAAATTTTCTGCGCGGTATTTGGAATCTTCTTGGGAATGTACGCGGTATTAGGCATATTCATGAGTCATATGTTGAACAATATTTTCTCCATTTTTCATGAGTTAAAGAACAAAACATATTTTTCCCTTCAAATGTATTTAAAATTGACTAAAGCGACAGTTTTCAAGGGTGAATTTGCAAATTAAATTTTATATAGCGAATTTATTGTGGACACGTCCTTAACCCCACGGTAATAGAGCAAGTCACGGTACTCCTTGAGACTTTTCCTCTTTTCTAAGAGATACAACGTAAATGCGAAATGGCAAACTAATCATCATCATTCGTGCTGTAGCCAATAAAAAATCTTGCCTTGCAACAAGTGACTATATTACAAGACAATGATGTCGTTTTGTTACTCACTGAACATTTTCTGTTTTCAACAATTACGGTAAAGGGAATCCTATGTGTGATTAGGACGATGAACTTAGAACATTTTCAAAAAACCGATCATTCCAACGCGATAACGAATTAAAGAAAAAAAAACTTTACTTACCGGCTACGAGTCGGCACCGACTTCCTCGGGAACTTGGGATTGCGGGGCAGACGCAGGGTACGCGGCCGACGGAATTTCACCGTGGTGCGGATCTTGCGCAGGGCAGTTCCAAATGGACCCTTGATGACCTACAATGAAACAACAATCCATCAGTATCCAATATCGATAAAATTCATTTCTACAATGTTCCTAAAACGGACGATCAGTTGGAAGCAAATGTTTGATTTCATAACCACACGAAATTCCTTCGAGCGGTTCAAGGAGATTCCCTCTTCAAAATTTCATCATTAAATTCAATCCCTACCAGCATTACAATACCCCAAACTAAAGCATAACTCACCTTGGTCTTAGTCCTCTTGGCCCTCAACAAAGCGGCGGCACGAGCCTTAGCGGCACCCTTCTGCAGCTTGGCCTCGATGGCCTTCTTGTCGCCCTTGACAGCCACTGGTTTCTTAGCGACTGGCTTCTTAGCAGCAGCTCCCTTACCAGCAAGGGCACTCCTCTTGACCGTTCCAACCTTCTTGGTGGTGGCCGGTCCCTTCTTGACACCTGGCTTCTTCGCGGACGGCTTCTTGGCTGCGGCCTTCTTATCGCCGGCTGCGGTCTTCTTAGCCTTTGCCGCGGCATCGGCTGCCTTCTTGGCGGCCGGACCAGTGGCTGATTTCTTGGCCGTCGCAGCAGCGGTTGCTGGCTTCTTAGCATCCTTCTTCTTCTTCTTACCGGCATCGGCAGCAGGAGCAGCGGCCTTCGGAGCGGCAGCCGGAGTTTTCTTAGATTCGGTGGCCTTCTTCTTCTCAGCAGGAGCCTTGCTATCAGCTGGAGCAGAACGCTTTTCAGCTTTCTTCTCAACAGCGGGTTTTTTCTCAGCAGCTGGTTTCTTCTCGGTCGCTGCCTTTTTCTCGGCTGCTGGTTTCTTCTCGGCTGCTGGTTTCTTCTCGGCTGCTGGTTTCTTCTCGGCTGCTGGTTTCTTCTCGGCTGCTGGTTTCTTCTCGGCTGCGGGTTTCTTCTCAGCAGCTGGCTTCTTTTCGGCCGCTGGCTTCTTCTCGGCCGCTGGCTTCTTTTCGGCTGCTGGCTTCTTCTCGGCCGCTGGCTTCTTTTCGGCTGCTGGCTTTTCGGCTGCTTGCTTCTTTTCGGCAGCTGGCTTTTTCTCGCCGGCTGGTTTCTTTTCGGCAGCTGGTTTCTTTTCGGCTGCGGCCTTCTTCTCAGTCGCTGGTTTTTTCTCGGCTGCTGGTTTACTCTCAGCAGCTGGCTTCTTCTCAGCCGCTGGCTTCTTTTCGGCTGCTGGCTTCTTCTCGGCCGCTGGCTTTTTCTCAGCTGCAGGTTTCTTTTCAGCAGCTGGTTTCTTCTCAGCTGCTGGTTTACCCTCGGCTGCGGCTGCTGGTTTCTTTTCAGCGGCCGGTTTCTTCTCAGCTGCTGGCTTCTTCTCAGCGGCTGGTTTACTCTCGGCAGCTGGTTTCTTCTCAGCAGCCGGTTTCTTCTCTGGGGCGGCCTTCTTTTCACCGGAGCCAGAAGCAGCGGCTGCTGGCTTCTTCTCCTTCTTTTCGGCCGGTTGGCCTGCTGTAAAGAAAAACAGATAACACACCATTAATATCCAAACCACTTCCGTCACCGCTTCAGGGACACCAACAAAAGAAAGTATTCCCTCAGAAATCTAGTATTATAAACTTCTTTCACGATTGGATCAGAGAGATTCCCTCTAGAAGTTGCGATCATCATGAGGACACTTTCCGCTCACACGCACAAATCAGATTCACTTTTGTTATTTACAGCCAGTCATTAAAAACGGGTCGGGCCTCAGCCCTCGTGGCGTACACAACTCAAAAATCAACAAGCAGTTTCCAACATTTATCCAAGCAAAATCCCACTTTCAACCATAATTTCACACAACTGCCATTTATTCCTAAACAATCATCCACTGTTGCACTGATTAAAACTCCATTTTAACACCGAAAATCCACAATTTTTCCCTTACCGGACTTTTCAGACGGTTTCTTCGGAGCCATACTTGTGATGGAAAAGAGCTGTCAAACGGGAAGGAGTTTCGTTGTCTACTTTTGCTTCCGGCGCAATGACAGCTGAGTGGATGGCAAGAAAATTGACGATATGATTTTCGTAACCAAGCCAAATCTGACAGAAGGGAGGTGGCGGCGCCAAGTGTTCGGTGGTGCAACTCAGTAAATTTGATATCCGTTCGAGGGGGTTCGGTCGACGAAAACGAATTTTAAAGTGACCGCTGATGAAAAAAATAATCAATGTTAAGTGAAGAACTGCACTGCCCATGATTTCATAGTTGACGTGTCAACCATTCGAAATTTAAGCGAATTTAACATATTACACGTTTATTAAAGCAATTCAACCACAGCAACATCGATACGTTGTTTGTTCTAAGCCTCATTTAAGTGCTAACGAGTTGAAATGTTTTGAATTTGCGATGGTTGTCCCTAAATTATTCGAGATAGACGCGAAAGTGGAATGGTTGTTACATCAACTATGAAATCATGGGCGAATTCAAACCGAATTGAAATAGGCAAAAACTGTAATAACATGCAAGCAAATCATTTCTCATATTTGCAAAGTTTATACTAAGCTACACGTAAAAAAATAACCTTATATGTTATGGCAAAAAACCATTCGAAAATACTTATATGCTACACCCAAAAAAATCTGCACGTTGTTTCCACCTGAAAAAGTACGTAGATTTTTTCCACCTGAAATTCACGTAACTTTTACCTGATTTTCCGATAGAATTTTCATTCTACGTGAAAATCAGGTAAGTTCTACCTGAGTTTTGGATAGAATTCACCGGACACGTAAGTTTCACCTGAATTTTTCTGAAGCATTTGCAGCTACGTGTGCACGTAGAATGTACCTGAAAATTCAGGTGGAAACAACGTTTAGATTATTTGGAGTGTACGTTTTGACATGGCAAGTGAATTGAACAACTCAGTTGAATTCAATTGACTTTTGACAATTGACCAAAAGTTGTTCATGTTCAACTTTCTTTTCGTTCAAGTGAATTGAATTAAGGTGTTTACACGTTCAGTTCGCGTTCGATTCGAGCGACTTGCTCAATTCACTTGCCTTGTCTAAACGTAGCAATACTCTTCATTATGCCACCTAATGAATGATCCAATATCAAAAAGCTAATAGCATTCATAAGTTAATGAAAAGTATAAGTTTCCGAATGTATGTGACTAATGTGATGTATAAGTTTTTTTCTTATACATGTCATTAAGCGCCTGCTTTGGCAAAAAAGTATTAGAAATATTAATAATAAACAATATTAAATTTTTTTACGTGTAGCTTTGAAAAGTAATGTATTTAGAATTAAAAATTTGTACAGAGAGGATACAGAGGTTATATACTTTTCCAGTGATTGGGTTGACACTTCGGGAAATTATTGTTTCGTGTAGACTTCTCCTGTCGCGAGAAACGCAAATCCCGCTTCCATTTAAATTACATGGGAGACCAAATCCCGCGACACGTTTTCCGAACTGTAAATCAGCCTTAATCAGTACATAATAATTTACCGACCCAGTTCATCATTTTACCTCACGAGATCAATTATGTACACTCAGGAAAATCGACACTTATTTTATGGCAAAAATCCATGTATTTTGAAATACAGTAGACTTTCGATAACTGCAAGTCATTTAACTGCAATGCTTTTTAACTGCAATTCGATAGTTGCAACAGTTTTGCAGTTATCGGACCGCTAAACTTCAAACTGATGTCAGACTCATTGACAGCTGCATTGCGCTGCACATTTAGATGCACTTTTATTGCATCTGACGTCGATTGACAACCGTTTGACGTCTATTTTTTTTAACTTTATTAGTGTGTTTTTTTAATTGTAAACTAAGTTCAACACAGATTTGACGTCTAGAATTCGTTGCAGTTATCGAACGGCATTCGTTAACTGAAAAGTAAACATTTTGCAGTTATCGAACGGCTACTGTATGCATATCATGCGTCGGCACATACTTTATAGCGGACCCCAGACGACGGATAAAGTTTGACAAACTCATGATTATTGAAGAAAAAGATTGATGGTGTGAGCAGGAACCAATATTGGTTCCTGGTTATTGGTTATTGGTTACAGGTTATTGGTTCCTGGTTATACCCCCAAGTAACCACGAAGCTGTATATGCTTGTAAAAAATACACCCCTTAAAGTTGACTAAAACTGCAAAAGGGCAATTATAAGACCAAATTAATGGTTCATTACATTGACATGTTGAAATAAAGCATCAGTAATGCATCGCTGCATTCGTAATGCTGATTTAGAGTATCGTTGTCTGACAGTTGATAAATAAATGCAACTCCACATTATTAAAACTGATCTAATGCAATTAGCATGGGCGTAGCCAGGATTTCGAGAAGAGGGGGGCCAACTTTTTTGGTCTTCTAAATCGTAGTTTTATAGTAGTTTTATAAAAACACATGAATAAATATTAACACATGAAACCAAATCCAAACCAAATCGAAACAATAATGATTAAAACAATAATGGATTTATTGCGCTTTTTGCACTTTATAAGAGTTCTGCGAGATTTTTTTTCTCACAGTCATCTTTTTCTCACACTCAATACACTCAAAAAAGTTTGATTTTCCGTGTATAATATTTGAGTGTGAGTGCCCAATCTGAAAACAAATAGACGTCAAATCATGGCGGGAATCGATTTAGTGTACACGCTTACATGTGACTAACGAGTAATGGGTTATAATTGGGTAAATTTCAGTAACAAAAATCGATCAACCCGAAATGAGAGTTTGTGTGAGAAAAAGAAGCGGGCAAATCTCGCTTAACTTTTCAAAAGGACCTAAGTAACATTTTTTTCATGAATTAATTTGAGAACTGCAATCAAAAGCTTTCTTGTTGTTCTATTGATTGCGCTACACAAATTAATTCATGAAAAAATGTTATTTAGGACCTTTTGAAAAGTTAAGCGAGAAATCACAATCTACACATAACTCTTCAAATTGGTGAAATCGGCAATATTGCTATCAGATATTTTTAAATAAAGTGAGAAAAATATTAACGTACTTAGTATTCAGAAAGAATATAAAATCGGCTACAACAATTATTACAAAAGTCCTGCATTCTTCCATAAGCTTAAGAAAACTAGAACCATACATCTGAATTTCTAAACAAATCCTCTCTGAAATAATATTTATTATAAAATAGGCAGAAAAATCAATATGCAAGCTTTTTCCAGGAATTCCTTCGACAATTGCTTCTGGCATTCTATCCGAAATTCTATCAGGGATTCTTTAGGAAAGCCTCCAGCAACTTCTTCGGCAGTGTCTTCAGGAATTCCACCATAAATTTTGCCATGAATTGATCAGAAAATTCCACCATTATTTACTCCAAGAAAATCTTCACGAACTTCTTTATAAGTTCTGCAGAATTCCCTGCAATAATTCAAATAATTTCGTGCTGTTTCCCATTATTTTTAAGAATAAGAATATTCCGTGGAAATTCCGCAGAATTGCCAGTAAACATTCCTGAGAATTTCACGAAAAATCTTCGAATTTCGTGTGTAAATTCCATAAAATTTTCCGTGAATTGTTTCGAATAATTTCTTGTGAAAATTTCAAAGAATGTGTCCAGGAATTCCATCGGAAATCTAAACAGAAATTTTTGAGATTCTTTCTAATAAGAGACAAATCAGAACGCGTGTGGCTTCGTTTAGAATAACAACATTAAAAAAAAAAGTTCCTTTTTATTTGACGTTTCTCTTTTACACGCTCAAATAGCGTCAATTGGGTTTGGGTAAAAGACATTTGCGTTACACACTTAATATTCCCCCTCAATTGATTATCCCCAGGATTTCACGTTCTGAATCTAGGTGCTGCCAAACCTTTCGTCATGATATCAACGATTTGTAGCTCTGTTGGCAGGTACACGATACGTAGTTTATTTTTCTCCACCAACTCTCGAACAAAGAAATTCTGGATGTCCACGTGTTTTAACCTCTTCTGCTTAGCTGGTTCGACGATTAGAGCAATACAAGGTTGATTGTCCTCAAAAATGTTGATTGGCTCCTCCACAATGCAGCCGATAGAGCTGAGCAAATTTGACATCCATATCAGTTCGCAACTTGTCAGGCAGAGGGCCATCAGCTCCGCCTCTGTTGTAGAGAGAGCAACCGATGACTGTTTCCGAGTTGCCCACGCCACCACTGATCCATACAGCTTGATGATGAACCCGGAGACCGAGCGACGATCATTAGGGTCATTACCCCAATCGGCATCCGCATACGCTGCAAGTACAGTTGGTGCTTGCTGTTGACAATAAACGAGCTTGTAGTCAACCGAACCTCGAAGATAGCGCAGCACCCGTTTGAGATGAACCCAATGCTCCTCCGTTGCGCAGCACTGAAACGCCGCAAAATAGTTAACCGCCGCACAGATGTCCGGCCTCGAGGTTACCATGAGATACATGGCGAGGCAACCTGATGAGCTCTCTGTATGGCTTGGTCGTTTTCTCCTTCGTATTCTTCTTCTTCTCAAGCTTCAAACCGGGTTCCATCGGAATAGCAGATGGTTTGCAGTTGCTCATTCCGAAGCGCTCAAGTACACTGTTCACATAAACTCGCTGTTCCACGGTCAAAACTCCTGCTTTGCGATCACGATGTATGTTTAGGCCAAGGAAAGACTTCACCTCCTCAAGGTCTCGCGTTTCAAACTCATTGCACAGCTTTGCCTTCAGTTTCCGTATTGCCTCTATTGAATTTCCGACAACAAGTATATCGTCCACATAGATCACTACATAGATCACAATTCCACCCGTCGACCAACTGTAAAGGCATGAGTCGTTCTCGCTTCGTTTGAACTGCAACTGGATCATGAACTGGTGAAAACGCTGGTTCCACCTTCTTGAAGCTTGCTTTAATCCGTATATCGCCTTATTCAATTTGCAAACTCGAGAATCTCCCCGCTCAAAACCAGACGGCTGGCGCATGTACACTTCTTCATCTAGCATCCCGTTCAGAAATGCACATTTTACATCTAACTGGTGCACTTCCCAATCCTCCTGATTTGCCAGCGCCAGCAAGACCCGTAAGGTGGTCATTTTCACCACCGGCGAATAAGTGTCCACATAGTCAAAGCCTCGCCGCTGCGAGAAACCGCGCGCCACTAGTCTGGCTTTGTACCGTTCTATTTCACCATCACTATTCCGCTTAATTTTAAACACCCACTTATTGTCCACCACTTTGCGACCTTTTGGCAGTTCAACAAGGGTCCAAGTATTGTTCTTGTCCAATGATGCCAGTTCTTCTTCAATGGCCGCTTTCCACAAGGGCCAATCACTTCTGGTCTTCAACACTTCAACGTCCGACGGAATGCCTTCCAAAAATTCTTCCGCACTGAGTGCAAATGCCGTTATGTCCAAATCAGCATCCCCTTGGTAATCACCCATCCACCGTGGTGGGATAATCACTCTTCCGCTTCTTTTCACATTGTCATATTCACGGCTCACTTCCGGACTCGAGTTCATACCTCCGACTGCTCCCTGCGACGAATCCGCCGATTCCCAATCAGAATCAGGACCGATGCTGTCCCCAGCTTCTGAAACGGGTTGTGGAGCATCGATATGCTCTGATGGCTTACACGTACGGTCCATTATGATCACTTCATTATCATCACTTCGATTTTCTTTATTCGCTGTAGTGAGTTTTCCAAATTGCGACTCATTGAAAATAACGTCTCTAGCCACAAACACTTTTTCACCGTCCCAGCAACGAAAACCGTTCGGCGCATAGCCCACAAACACTGCTTTCCGGCTTTTCGAATCAAGCTTCTTCCGTAACACTTTGGGGAACATGTACGAAACACTCGCTCCCGAACACGCGAAGGTTCGATACATTTGGCCTTTTATGATACCACGCCTCATATGGCGTAATATCACCATCGACAGCAGCACTTGGACTACGGTTCAGCAAATAAATCGCTGTGTACAATGCTTCCCCCCACATCACTTTCGACATTCCACTAGCTTCGAGCATTGCACGCACTTTTTCTACGGCAGTACGATTCAGCCGCTCGCTGACTCCGTTCTGCTCAGGAGTATAAGGCACCGTTGTTTCCAGCTTAATGCCCTTCTGTCTGCAGAACTTTCTGACAGCCTTGCTAGTGTATTCGCCTCCGTTATCACTCCGGAGACGCGCGATCTTTGTTCCGAAATGGGCGGTCACCATCGCCTCATATTCCAGGAGCCGTTCGTACACTTCTTCTTTTCGCTTCATGAGATAAACCACTGCCAGATGTGTATAGTCGTCAGTAAATGTTGTAAAATACGCATGGCCATCCCATGATAGCGGAGTTATAGGGCCACACACATCACTATGTACGATTTCAAGTGGCCTGCTAGCACGCTTTTCAGATCGCGATTTGAATGATTCTCGCGTCTGTTTCGCACTAATGCACGGTTCACACACAAATTGGTCACTATTACCTCGCATAATCTCCACCGGCATACCTTCGACCATTCCTTTTCGCACAAGCTTCATGAGGTTCTCGTTACCAAGGTGACCGAATCGGCAATGCCACACTTGCAAACTTTTGCACACTCGACCACTTACTAGCGCTGTACCGTCATGGTGCACTTTATCGTTCACAAAGTCCATACAATACAGGCGACCTAGTTGCCTTCCGGTGGCCACAACTCCTTCTTCGTCCTCGACACTAACTTTTCCACCGAAAAACACAACTCTTTTTCCGGAATTTTCTAGTCGTCGCAAAGACAGTAAGTTCAAGGACAGTTCCGGAATGTACAACACGTCATCCATTGTGATCTGAATCTTTTCATCACCCACTAAAGCACTGGTTACAACTTGACCTTTATAGTCAGCTTGCAAATTAACACCGTTCTTGGCCGTAAGAACCTCAACCGGACGATTCAACTTTTCCATCCTCGAAAATAGTAACTTATCGTTGGACATATGATCAGAGGCGCCACTGTCCAAAAACCATCGCACCGCAGACGCATTACAAACAGCCGCCATCTCACAATGGCTTTCCGCAGCCACAAACGATACTGTTCTTGCTCCCATATTCGCATTCTGAGAACCACTTTTCTTGACTGACTTCGGCCCACTATTCTTCTTCTCGCTAGTCTTCGAACATTGAGCACGTTTATGCCCGTACTCCCCGCAGCCAAAACATTTCAATTTGCTTTTGGATTTTCCGATGAATGACACATCCTCCGTAACAGCTTCGAGCCGCAGACCCCTGCGTTTAGCTTCCACGTCGAGGTACTTCTGTCGCACCAAATCCATCGTCAGCCTTTCAGAAATTGTTTCCATCGCTGTAGTGACGGCATCAAACGATTCTGGCATCGTTAGCATCAAATGGCATATTACATCTTCTTCTTCCATTCGAGCACCGGCACCTTTTATCTCTCGTACCAGCTTATCAAAGTGTAGAAAGTGATCTTGCAACCGCTCGTTCTCGTTGTACCGCATCGAGAGAAGTTGCCGCTTCAGCAAAAACCGGTTAGTGATACTCTTTCGCTCAAAGATATCGTGGAGACCGTCCCAGATCTGCTTTGGCGACATTTTGTCCTTGACATACTCAAGGTGACTGTCAGCCACCGCTTGTATAAGCACAGATCGACATTTGTTGTCTTGCCTTTCACGCTTCTCTTTCCTGATCTCGTTCGCCGCTTTCACATCAGCCGCCGCTGTCACTGGAGTATTCCAAAATTCTTCTTCTTCCGCAAGCTTCTCCACACAGTGTAAAACTTCCAGCTGCTGGAGAAAAGCTCGCATGCGAAAGCTCCAATTGTTGAAACCGACGCCATCGAATGGCTTGATTCGACAACTTTTTGTTTCCTCCTCCATCACGTGCGACGCAGATTTCTTTTTCCGAACTAAATCTCGGAACGACGAAAAAAAACCCGTAAAAACTTTTACTATATTACGACCGTATCGCGAAAACTGGGCACATAACCTTTTGAGATTCTTTCTAATAAGAGACAAATCAGAACGCGTGTGGCTTCGTTTAGAATAACAACATTAAAAAAAAAAGTTCCTTTTTATTTGACGTTTCTCTTTTACACGCTCAAATAGCGTCAATTGGGTTTGGGTAAAAGACATTTGCGTTACACACTTAATAGAAATTATACCGAAAATGAAATCAACAATGGAATTTTCAGAGGAATTTCTAGATTAATTCGCAATGAAATCCTGAAAGAATTCCGGTGGAAACTTCAAGATTTCCACTGGGAGATCCTCCAGGAGTTTCTCCGAAAATTTCTCCTGGAATTCTTCCAGAAGTTCCACCGGCATTTCCACCAAGAATTTCTCTAGGATTTCCTTCGAGAATAAGGGACCGACTGTTTACTTCGATGCAGGGCTGTCAGATGATTTTTTCGTAAATCTGTATTGGCATGCGAAAAAATTGGAGGAAAATATATTTTTTAAATAAATTATGCAAAATAGCGTTTTTGATGATTTCAATGGTATGTACTTAGATAACATTCTCATTGAATTCTTTAAAACCAGCTAAACAAAATTGGAAATCCCAGAAATCCGTTGAAATCTTTTGTTCCCCCTGCTCCTTGCAATAATGTAGAAGCATCACACCACTTGAATTTTTCTTGGTTGTTATGATTCACATTAAAAGTTGAATATTTTGCGAAATTCATGTCGTTTTTTGAATTCCACATCTCAATTATTATTCGATCTCTGTAAAAACTTTGTCATGATTCTACAAGTGATGTTTTTGCTAGCTGTTTCCGTATTGAAGGAAACAATTTATGTCAATTTCTAAATAACGATTACTAAATTCGATTGCGCAACAATTGCTATATTTTGTTATTTATGCATACCCCATCAACTGATGCTCATGATACAGGTAGGAATGAATTTCTTATGTATTCCATTATAATTATGAAAGAAGAATATATCACAATGGCAGTATAATTTTCCATGGTAACTGTGAAAAATCTTAAATTGTCTGATAATAAAAAAAAAATTGACTTTTGTATCTATCAGTCAATTCGATATACATGGACTGATATGGTAACGGAATATACTCAAGAAACATTTAACTAGCTCAAAAGCTCAAATATCCGAAACTTGTTTAAAACATATTTGGTGCTCTTTTTTGAGGCCCAATCAATTTCATTAGAAATAATAGTACTTTATCTGAAACTCAACTGAGTTTTCCAAGTATGCAGAAATCAGTCACAACTTAATGTATTATTATTACTATTAATTTATTAATCTTAATTCAAGACAAAATTTTCAAAACGACTTATCTGCTTTTGTAAACAAAGATTCAAACGACGATTTGACGAATCTGATAGATCTCCCACGCAAACCAACACCACCAATAGATAGGTGAAGGATTCCGCTACCTGATGATGGTGTTGGTTTGCGTGGGAGAGCTATCAGATTCGTCAAATCGTCGTTTGAATCTTTTTTTACAAAAGCAGATAAGTCGTTTTGAAAATTTTGTCTTGAATTATGGTTTATGTGTAACAGTGAAATGGTGCAGGGTTTGAATTATGGAAAGAAAATATCCAATAGATTTGAAAGCATTGAAGTAGACTTTATATGAAGCAAAACGAAGAGCCACCAAAATATTTATTAATCAAAGCAATCGTGGCGATTCTTTAGTCAAATACGTGTGGTGAACCATCGCAGACAGTAAATAGTGATAGTTTTCCAGCAAACCCTGATAGCCTACTCTCACAATAAGCTCCACAGTTTAGACTTCATGATTTGATTTAGAATTTTAAAATATTTAATTAAATCTCGTATGTATTTTTTTTTTTAAGGACGATAACATTTAAAATAACAAAAAAGTAGAAGGTTGTATCAGATGCACGACCGCAAAATCAACGTAGAATTACGTATTAGAGTGCAGTGACTCAGAACAGTAGGTTTCTGGCCTTTAATCATTTTTCGAATTTGGTTTTAAACATTTACTAATTCACGCGACTAAAAGCCGAAATGAAGGCAATTAACTATGTATAATAGGTTTTCAACAATGCCTGACAAAATTCAATTTTTCAATAGTTTAGCACCTTTATTCAATTGTTTCTAATTGTTGTGCAAAATCTTGTTCAAAGAGTTCGTCGATCGATTGATACAAAAATCATCAAAATCGGTTGGAAGATTGCTGAGATATTAGCCCATACTTCCTGGCCACTTTTCGTGACGGTCTCGAATTTGATTCTCCAGAATGACCCCCTTATGTTTTCCCGAAGGACGTATTCTACGTAAAAAATCTGTATAAATCTGTACTCTATTTGAAAAATCTGTATAAAATCTGTAATCTGTATCATGTCTGTATTGACGTTAAAAAATCTGTAAAATACAGATAAATCTGTATATATGGCAGCCCTGCTTCGATGACATTTACTTCCAGGGTGCAGCAGCAGTAAAAAGTGTAGACAACAACCTTCCGTGAACCATGTTTACGGTACTCATCACTGAGTGGCGATACCGGCGTTTCTATCTGTGTTGTTAAGCCTGCTACTCTATGTTCTGAGATTTTCACAATTTTCACCATGAGCTCATGGAAGAATGGTAGTTGGAAATCGATAAAATGTATGGGAAAATCAAGTATTTCGCAATTTTTTGGAAAATGGTGGTGTTTTAGAAGAAAGTAGTGATAAGGAATGAAGTATGAGGTGAAAAGATTATCTCCTGCACTTAGTTTGCACTGATTAGTAGTCTAATAGTGATGAAATTTCGATTTTACTACCATTGAAAAAACGCCATCTCTTACATTAATCGTTTTGACTGGTACCTTATTATTCCGGTAGTTCTATTGGCAGTTCCTCTGAAAATTCTTCCGGGAATTTCGGCAGAATTGGAATTTATTTAGGCTTCTTCAGGAATTTATATAGATTTTCCACCAGAAGCTCCTCCGAGAATTTCTCTGCGAGCTCCTCAGGGAATTCTCCGGGAGGTCCTCTGATGATGATGATGATGATGGTCCAGCTACAAACCCCAACAAAGGTTTCAGCTAGACGAGATTTGTCTATAAGATGAATTCTCTTGTTTCCGAGAATGCTTCTGGTAGTTTCCCCGGGGTTCCTTTGAAAATTCTCCCGGGAGTTTCTTCAGAAATTCTTCCCGAAAATTTCTTTCGAGAGTTCCTCCGGGAATTCCACCAGCAATTCATCCGGGAGTTTCTCCGGAAATTCCCCCGGGAGTTCCACCAGAAGCTATTTCGGGAAATGAATTATTGGCAGTGGCTGATTTTCTACCCGCCGCTTCAACATCCAGGCGCTATCGTATATGCGCAAATAACCAGCATGAGTTAAATAACCTCCTGAAATTTGTACGGCGAAAGACATCTAACGCTGGTTTTCTCAAAATTAGGATCTTTTCTTGAAACACTATTTGGTACCGGTTATGAGGGATGGTGTCCGCTACTACGCCCACCAAATATTTTTTTGATTAAAGTGCTTAATTTTGAGAAATCGAACCTTAGATGCCTTTCGCCATACTGATTTCAGAAAGTTAACTCCTAATGTGCCGCTGTAAGCACGCTCAAAGCAGTCGATTCATTATTCAGGCTTTTTTCAGGAAATCATTTAGGCTTTCTTCAGAAATGAATTATTGGCAGTGGCTGATTTTCTACCCACCGCTGCCACATCTAGGCGCTATAGTATATGCGTAAAATAGCTAGCATGAGTTAACCGCCAGAAATTTGTATGGTGAAAGACATCTAACGCGGCTTTTCTCAAATCCTCCTCTTCTTTTCATAAAAATCATCTTTTTATCATCTTTTTTCATCTTTTCATAAAAAACTATTTGGTACCGGTTATGTAGGAAGGTGCCCGCTACTACGTCTACCAAATATTTTTTCGATGAAGGTGCTTATTTTTGAGAAATCGAGCCTTAGATGCCTTTCGCCATACTGATTTCAGAAAGTTAACTCCTAGTGTGCCGCTGTAAGCACGCTCAAAGCAGGCGATTCATTAAGCTGGAAATTCTTCCGATAGTTTCTCTGAGAGCTCATCCGGGAGGTCCTCTAGGAATTCTTCTAGGAGTTCCTCCTGAAATTCCTCCGAGAGTTCTTACGGGAGCTCCTCCGGCAGTTCCTTCGGGAATTCCTCCGGGAGATCCACCAGCAGTTTCTACGAGAATCCCTCCGGGAGTTTCACCGGCAGTTTCTCCGGGTGTTTCTCTGAAAATGAACTCCCGGAGGAACTCCCAGAGTAATTTCCGGAGGAACTCCCAGGGGATTTTCTATAGGAATTTCCGGAGAAATTATCTGAGGAATTCTCGGAGGAACTGCCGGTGGAACTTCTGGAGGAATTTATTGAAGAACTACAGGAGGAATTTCCGGAGGAAAGGAACTCTCGTAAGAATTCTAGGATGAACTCCCAAAGGAACTTTCGTAAGAATTCCAGGAAGAACTCCTGGAAGAATTCTTGAAAGAACCTCCTGGAGGAATTCCCGTAAGAACTCCCAGAGAAATTCTCCAAGGAACTTCTGGAGGAATTTGTAGATAAATGCCTAAAGAAATGCTAAATGAATTCCTGGAAGAAAGCCTGATTGAATTCCCGAAGGAACTACTGGTGGAACTTCAGAGGAACATCCGGTGGAATACCCTAGAGGAAGAGAAAAAATATTTCTGAAGGAACTTCCGAAATCACATTCCCGTGAAATTCCTGCCAAATATCGTCCAGGAATTCCCTGTGAAGTTCCTGGAGATATTACCGAAGAATTTCTTGGAAAAACTCCTGGAAGAACTCTCGGAGGAACTCCCACAAGCACTTCCGGAGGAATTCCCTCATGGAAGTCCAGAAATAATTCTTAGAGAAGTTCCTAAAGGAATTTCCGAGAAAAATATCTGAAGGAAATCCCAGAAAAATACCAGGAGGAATTAATGCAGAAATTCCCAGATGAAATCCTGAAAGTATTCCCAGATGAATTGCTGAAGAAAATCCCTGCGGATTGTTCCGAAGAAATTTCTGGAAGAACTCTTGGCAAATATCCGAGTAAATTCCGAGTGAAGTCCGGAAGGAATTCTAGTACACTTCCGCGGAAAATCTCCCGGAGAAATTCCTGAAGGAATTCCTGAAGAAACTCCCGAAAAAATACCTGTAAGAATTTCTGGGGAAATACTTGGACGAATTCCAGGAGAAATTCATGAAGATATTTCTAGAGGATTTCTTGAAGGATATTCTGAAGTAATTGCGAAAAGAATTCCAGATTGGAATGCTAGATGATTTCGCTATTGAATGTTTGGAGGTATTCTCGGAAAATTTCCTGGAAGTAATCCCGAAGGAATGAAAGGAAGAGTTCCGAGAGGAATACCCGGAGAAGTTCCTAGAAAAATTTCCGAAGGAATTTCTTATAGATTTACAAGTGAAATTATGGAGCTAAATCGGAGGATTTCCGTCATACATTTTTGAAGAAACTTCTGGTAGAATTTTGGGAAGAAATTCCGTATGTATTCTTGACGGAACTCTCGAATGCATGCCTGAAGGAAATGCCGGATTCTTCCTGAAGAGAGAATAGCCGAAGAAATATCTAGAAGTAAATTTTGGAGAGAAGAAAAGAAATCTTCAAGGAATTTCCTCGTGAATTTCCTAAAAAAAATAGTGGGGGGTTTCTGGATAAGGAGGAATTACAATTACATGAGAAGTATTTTCGAAAGATTTTCAGGGGAATTTGTGGATAACTTTCCGGAGGAATTCAGAAGTTCCCAGGGGAGCTTCTAGAAGGATTTCAAGGAGAATTTTTGAGTCCGAAATGTTTCGAGCTGTTTTGAACTTTCATATATTATGGATCCTGGATGCCCTAATAAGTTTTGGGAATCTTTTGAATTTCAACCACCTATTTCTGTATATGATTGGATCGTAAAGTGCACATGTTTGAGGGAATTCATTTCAGTAATCGTTCAATCTTTCCACAATTTAGGGGGGCGACGTACTAAGAAGTGAGAAGTGAAAAGTGAGCAGTGATAATTGAGAAATAGTGCATAGTGAGACTCGCTCTAACTCATTCTCACTCACTCGTTCTAACTCATTCTCACTCACTCGCTCTAACTCATTCTCACTCACTCGCTCTAACTCATTATCACTCACTCGCTCTAACTCATTCTCACTCACTCGCTTCAACTCATTCTCACTCACTCGCTCTAACTCATTCTCACTCACTCGCTCTAACTCATTCTCACTTACTCGCTCTAACTCATTCTCACTCACTCGCTCTAACTCATTCTAACTCACTTTCTTTTACTCATTCATTCTCTCATTCACTCAATCTCACTCATACACACACATTCTCACTCACTTGCTCAATCTCACTCACTCACTCATATTCACTAACTCTGGCTCACTCACTTATTCACTTTCACTCAATAACTCACTAACTCTCTCTCACACACTCACTCCCTCTCATTCACGTACTTTCACACACTCATTATCACTCTCAACCTCACACACTCATTCTCACTTACTCACGAATTCTCACTCACTTTCACTCAATCACTCGTTCACTCACTCACTCACTTCGACTTACTCACCTACTCTCACTTACTCATTTTCACTCACTCGCTCACTCATTTCCTCTTTCTGTCCCACTCAATCGCTCTCTCTCACTCATTCTCTCCCTTTTTCTCGCTATATCTCCCTCTTCTCGTTATCTTTCCAACTCTTGTATAAAGAAATCCGAACCAATACCCCGAAGTGTAAACTCAAGCACGGGCGAGGATTCGCAGATTCTCAAATCCCGAAGCAAAATCCTGAAGTGTAAACCCAATCACGGAAAATGTTTTGACAGTGGAGACTTATCGGCGGAAAATGTTTCCTGACAAAACCCGGAGCAAAATCCCGTAACAAATCCCGCGGACACGTTTTCCGAACTGTAAAGGCTGGTTTACAGTTCGGAAAACGTGTCCCGGGATTTGGTCTCCCATGTAGTTTAAATGGGAGCGGGATTTGCATTTCCCGTGACAGGAGCAGAAGTCTACACGAAAAAATATTTTCCTGAAGTGTAAACCCAATCGCGGGAAAAGTGTACGGGTAAAAATTCCATGTGTAGAGATGCAAATCCCGCGGGGAAACAATGAATTATTGGCAGTGGCTGATTTTCTACCCGCCGCAGCCACATCCAGGCGCTATAGTATATGCACAAAATAGCCAGCAAGAGTTAACCGCCAGAAATTTGTATGGCGAAAGACATCTAACGCTGGTTTTCTCAAAATTAGGAACTTTTCATGAAAAACTATTTGGTACCGGTTATGAGGGATGGTGTCCGCTACTATGCCTACCAAATATTTTTTCGATTCAAGTGTTTAATTTCGAGAAATCTAACCTTAGATGCATTTCGCCATACTGATTTCAGAAAGTTAACTCCTAGTGTGCCGCTGTAAGCACGCTCAAAGCAGTCGATTCATTCCGTTTGAATGAATCGCCTGCTTTGAGCGTGCTTACAGCGGCACACTAGAAGTTTACTTTCTGAAATCAGTATGGCGAAAGGCATCTAAGGCTCGATTTCTCAAAAATAAGCACCTTCATCGAAAAAATATTTGGTAGGCGTAGTAGCGGATACCTTCCTACATAACCGGTACCAAATAGTTTTTCATGAAAAGTTTCTAATGTTGAGAAAACCCGCGTTAGATGTCTTTCGCCATACAAATTTCTGGTAGTTAACTCTTGTTGGCTATTTTGCGCATATACTATAGCGCCTGGATGTGGAAGCGGTGGGTAGAAAATCAGCCACTGCCAATAATTCATTGATTCCGCACGGGAAATGTGTAATCTATGACGGAAATTTATTATGGGAAGAATTTAGTAAAGTGGATAGTGAAAAGTGAGAAATGTGAGAAGTGTGAAGAGAAAACTAAGGAATGATAAGCGAGAAATGAAAAAATGAGTAAGTAAGCAATGAGCAATGAGCAGTGAGAATAAGAAGTAAGAAGTGTACAATTAGAAGTAAGAGTTGAGTAGTGAGAAATGAGTAGTGTAATGAGTAGTGAGAATGAGACGCGAGAAGTGAAGAGTATGAAGTGAGTTATGAAGAGTGGGAAAAGAAAAGTGAAAAGTGACTAATGAGAAGTGAGAAGTGAAGAATGATAAGTTGAAAAATGGGTTGTGAGAAGTGAAATGAATAGTGAGAAGTGGGAATTGAGAATGAGAAGTAAAAAGAGTAAAGTGAGAAATGAGTACTAAGAAGTGAGAAGTGAAAAGTGAGCAGTGATAATTGAGAAATAGTGCATAATGAGACTCACTCTAACACATTCTCACTCACTCGCTCCAACTCATTCTCACTCACTTGCTCTAACTCATTCTTACTCACTCGCTCTAATTCATTCTCATTCACTCCCTCTAACTCATTCTCACTCACTCTAACTCATTCTCACTCACTTTCTCCCACTCATTCACTCACTCAATCTCACTCATACACACACATTCTCACTCGCTCAATCTCACTCACTCACTCACATTCACTAACTCTTTCTCACTCACTCACTCTCTCTCATTGACGTACTTTTATACACTCATTCTCACTCACTCACTCAACCTCACACACTCATTCTCACTAACTCACGAATTCTCACCCACTCACTTTCACTCAATCACTCGTTTACTTTACTCACTTTGACTTACTCACCTACTCATTTTCACTCACTCGCTCTCTCATTTCCTCTTTTTCTCCTACTATATCTCCCTCTTCTCGTTATCTTTCCACCTCTTGTATAAAGAAATCCGAACCAAAACCCTGAAGTGTAGACACAAGCACGGGCGAGGATACGCAGATTCTCAAATCCCAAAGTAAAATCCTGAAGTGTAAACCCAATCATGGAAAATGTTTTGACAGTGGAGACTTAGCGGCGGAAAATTTTCCCTGACAAAACCCGGAGCAGAATCCCGTAACAAATCCCGCGGACACGTTTTCCGAACTGTAAACAAGCCTTAAACCAGCCTTAACGGTCTCGTTATTTACTGCTAGTACGATCGAAAAAAAATATATATTGGTGTTTAAACATCAAATTCCTTTCATCCCAGTGTAAAAAGTCTCAAAGCATTTCCGACTATCCGTTGGGTGCTTCTGTACAGCAAAACTCCAAAAATATATTTAATTTGATAATTTGAAAACCATTAAAAAGCCATAAAACTCACTCTTGCTTCTCCTGTTATCAAAGCATGGCAAAGCGATCAAAAGATCGTGTGACATCTACCATTGCTGAATTCTGCTGTGCCCAGTCGGATTTCTTGTTGAAGAGGAGGAAGCAGAGGCTAATTATGTTTGGATCGAAATATATCGCGGGGTTAAATAGTTTATAAATTTATTCATGAGCAAATCAAGCGATGATCTCGTGGAGGGCTACACGACAACCAATATGATCCAGTTAATATGTAATAGCCAATTTAGACTACAAGCCACACATAAAGGATAAAAAAATATGTTGATGTAAAATTTTACACACTGGTAATAAGACGATCCCCACCAGTGCGTAAATAAAGCCAAAATAGCAACCTCTATCATGACGCGAACTCGCACCGGTCGTTGGTAAACGGGTTTGGGAAATGTAAACGCAACCTTCGGTGAATAGCGAGTTGGCAAATTTGGCGACCCGCTCCAACCGTTGCCAAACCATCACACGGAAATATAGAGTAACGCATAAATAAAAAATGTGCCACCTTCTGAAAAATTGTTCGATTATTCATCATCAAAACCATTGTGATGGAGGTCAGTTTAGTTTGGATTTCAACTGATTGGCGGCGCTAGTGCATATGAAATAACCTGATAGGTTAGATATCTCGAAATCTGGAAATTTTAGAATATTTGCGTCTTCTACAAAGTTGTTCGGGTGGTCAAAGCCATCATGATGAAAACAAGTTTAATTTGAAATACAACCGCTTGGCGGCGCTAGTGAATTGGAAATAACCTACGCATTTTAATGACTGCTGATTTTATTCTAAAACGACTTTACAATGTTCAACAATTACAACAGAATTTATTTTCGCGCTTTTCCAATGATTCCAATATGCATTCTTATTGAATCCGAACACCTGTTAGAATCTTATTTCAACATCATATAAGAATAATGCCAATGTTTACAAACAAAGACCCAGGTAAATGATAGAAATGTCATCTCATGTCGACCCGGATGGTCGACATCCCCGCGTGCACAGGCTAATTATTGCATATAAGCTAGCGCCACCTAGCAGATGTGTGTCTAGCTAATCTGATAATCACAAAATGCATTACGCACATATTTATATTTATATCTGAAGGATTTGAAAATAAATAATAATTTTTTCCTGATTTTATTTATTTCCGTGTTTGTCTCAATAGCAACCGGATATTCACCACCGGTGCGAAGAATGATTGCACTTCAACAACCTTGATAGAAACAACCGGTGCGAGAACAAGTGCATAAATAAAATATGAACGCATTTCGTTCCTATACTAGACACTCATTTGGATACACATCGGTGGGGATCGTCTAACTTTGTAGAAGATGGCCACTACGGATTTAGAAATATTTAACCTAACAGGTTATTTCTCATACACTAGCGCCGCTATGCGTATGAATTCCAAACTAAACTAGTCTCCATCATAAATGTTATGGCTACCCGAACAACTTTGTAGAAGACAAAATCTTTCTAAGTCTTATAGATCTCGAGATATCCACCTCACTAAATTATTGCATATAAGCTAGCGCCACCTAGCAGATGTGTGTCTAGCTAATCGGATAATCACAAAATGCATTACGCACATATTTATATTACAAAAGTTGGAGCGCGTTCTGAAAGATTTGAAAATAAATAATATTTGTTTCCTGATTTTATTTATTTCCGTGTTTGCCTCAATAGTAACCGGATATTCACCACCGGTGCGAAGCATGATTGCACTCCAACAACCTTGATAGAAACAACCGGTGCGAGAACAAGTGCATAAATAAAATATGAACGCATTTCGTTCCTATTAGGTTCTGCAGCGTCTGTATCTAACCTCAAACTGATGACTGATTAGTAGTACTTCGCGTTGGACTCGGGGGCAGCCAACCAATCACGAACTCGATCCTTGTCGGAGTCAGTGGAAAGTACTACTGAACTGTCAAAAAAGTTCATTCGACGAGGACCGAATTCATTCGTGACGTCATGCTGCAGAACCTAATACTAGACACCCATTTGGATGCGCATCGGTGGGGATCGTCTAATGTGTATGATGTTTAGTCATGTATATGACAATTAATTCGTGTGATAAGTAATAAAATGTCATTCACATATTAGTGATACTGTCCACTCATTTGTTTAATCTCAGTGCACAAATTTGGCTAAAAATTAAATACGCAGTAGGTAAATAATACTGCAAAGTTAAATCAAATAGGGTAGAACGGTTCAAAATGGCCACTCTAAGCTTTTTCGACGTTTTCGCCTATATAAACAAGAGTATTGAACTATTTCATCGTGTAGATGCAAAATTTACAAAACTACACTAGCCGTTCGATAACTGCAACATGTTTACGTTGCAGTTATCGAATGCCGTTCGATAACTGCAATGCATTCTAGACGTCAAACGGTTGTCAGTCGACGTCAGATGCAACAAAAGTGCATCGAATTGTGCAGTGCAGCTGTCATCGACTTTGACACCGTTTTGAAGTTTAGCGGTCCGATAACTGCAAAGCTGTTGCAACTATCGAATTGCAGTTAAAAAGCATTGGAGTTAAATGACTTGCAGTTATCGAACGTCTACTGTAGCTACATTTTACAATGATCTCTTATTCAAAACAACGTGGTTTTTTATTACTTTCTAACACATTTAAACTATGTTTTAAAAATAGGGCTTTGGCAAAACGCCCGAATGGTGGTGTAAAATGTCCCAATTGCATGGAAAATAATGGCGAACGCATGGTTGTTTGTTTTGTCTTAATGGATTGAACGACAATCCTACGGGTGAGGTGAATAATTCGCAAATCGTTAAATTTAAGCAAAAATGAAAGGATTTTGCTCATTATTGCCATTGCAGCTCACTAATGAATAACTATAATATTGAATTGCAATAATAATATTCGTTCATAAATGTCCTACAAAATATTATATGAGTGATTTTGTCAGTGAGGCCATTTTGCCCTAGGGGTACGTTATGCAATGTTCTCCCCTAGTGTACAACTAAGCGTCGTCATCGTCGAATGCAACTTATTGCGCTAAGATCGGTTGAGAATTAATATTGTAGATCCAGTTGAAAACCTAACTGAGCTCTCGCGACAATCGCATTTGCTCACATTTCCGGATGTCGCAACTGCATCGCGACTATAGTGCGCATCTATGCCATGTATTTATGATGCGCACTTCTTAAAGACCTGACATGATTTGAAATATCGTGAGTCGCGAGTCCTCACTAGAACACTGATGGCGGCCCAGCATGGTATGCTTTCAGATGTAAAATAGGCGAGTTTATGAGTGAATTCTACTTTTTTATTTGTTTGAAACCATGTATTAAATTCGATCAATAGAACTCCAAGCAAATTATTTATAATCCACACTTGTACCGGCTGGATAAGAAAAGTATATTTATGAACAAAATGACACAAATTATCCAAAACACATTAAACGGCAATCAATCAAAATTAACATCAGTAACCCAAATATCCGCAACGTTTCACTAATTTTAGCAGCTCAGGTTTACAAACCAGACTCTTGTACAAAGCCGACTGCAGCTCCTTGTACTGAAAGTGTGGCGGGAAGGGCATATCCTCCAGGGCGCAAATGTACGTGCGCCCCTCGCTGTCCCCGACCAGAACACTTCGACCGCAATTTGTAAATTTAACTACCGTCAGTGCGGTGGTCGAATCTCCGAACGTCGTAAAGGAAGCCGGCTTTAGCATGCGCCTTTTCAGATCCCACAGCTGTACTGAGTCCTGAGTCACGCTTACGATGATTGTGGAATTAACTGGCGACCAGTGTGCCGCCTGGATGGGACCGAAACCAGTTGATAGGGTTAGGATGGGTTCATTGATTTCTTCTATCCAAACTCGAATGCACCAATCACCGCCGCATGTCAGAAAGACTTTTGGGCTCCACGGAGAATATTCGATGCAGTAAACCCCTCCGCTGTGCATGCGAGTCACCCCCGAATGCTGATACGAATAATTAATTGAACATCTGTGAACGCAGCCTTCGTCCGTACCGATGAAATAAATATCTTTATGAGTCGGGTGAATCTTCAAACTTAATGCCTGAGGATGACGGTCCGCTTCAATACCATCCTTCTTTGTCTCCACCTTGATGCCCTCTGTTTCGCATTCAACACGATCCAGCCTCAACTGTGTGTACCCGAGTAGGTAATGCCCAATGTTCAGCGTGTACTTCATGATGGTGCCGTCTTGCGAAGCTGTCAGTATCTCATCTTTATCATCGTCTGACTCAATCCACTCGATATCCCAAATCGGTTCGAAACCAGGTGACGACTTTCTCTCCGACACACCGACTGGTCTTTGCGAGTTGTCCATGATGTCCCAGATCTGAACCGATCCATCGTACAAACCAATTGCCAGCAGCTGCGGTGTCTTCTTAGAAAATGATACCGATGTTACCGGCACCGAGAATTGATAACGCCTTTCCGGATTGACCGGGTTTTTGATGCTCCAAACGCACACGTAACCGCTGCTACGATCGTCGAACTTGGTGAACCGGTAGATTCCGTAGGCGATCGCTACTATATCACCATTAGCAGGACACCAACTTGCACTGGCCACCGCTTTTCTCGTGGTCTCTACCGTCTTATAGGTCCAAAGCGTTTCCAAACGATATAGATATTTTGCATTTACATCCAATGGATCCGGCAAGTACATGTTTCGGAATCGTTTTTGTTTCTCTCGGTAGACATTTCCTGCCAACAAGCGCTGTAATATCATTGACGACAGATGGAAGTTTTCGCTTCTGTTTAACATATCGTCGATGTCTTCCATTCCCTCTCGGGAGTAGGTTGTAATTTCTATCTTGGACGATGCCTCCGCTAGATCGATCTCCTTGGTGTGCCGTTCCAAATCGTTGTACGTGTCGTACATGTCGTAGTTCGACACGAACGATGCAACCTCCTGCTTCATGATCCGCTCCGTATTGACGCCGCGTGACTTCAGCAGCATTTCGGGTGTCTGCGCTTCCGCTGCGGCCATCGCCGTGCGTCGGTTTTTCTTCTTATTGTCGTAGTAGGCGTTCTGCTCTAGCACGGCAGCTGCCTCATCGGAGTCCCGCGCCACTGTGTGACTTGCCGCTTCGTACAGCACGATGTCATCGCTTTCTGTGAGCAGAATCTTGACGTGGTACGTTTTGGCATCTTTTTCCAGCGAGGGGCTGCGGCGGTCGATCACTCCGCTAAAGTCCGGCTCCTGATCTAGGTCGAAGGCTTCGACCTTGTCCGGTGCCTGGAATGATGCGAAGACTATATTTAAACGCTTGAACTTTAGGGAATGAATCGGCAATAACTAATTGAGTGCTCAGTTCGCGTCTGCTCGTGTTTTATATCGCTAGTCAAGTTGAAAACCGAAATGGGGGACTATCGAAGTTGGATTTTTCTCGCAATTAACGTTAAACTCGCAACGTTAAACCTTACTTTGCTAGTAGTACGCTAGTCTAATTAAGCCCTAATTAGACCAGCGCGCCACTAGCGAAGTTAGGTTTAACGTACAGATTGCGAGAAAAATCCAACTTCGCTAGTCCGTTATTCCGGTTTTCAACATCACCGATCACCATCCTTAATGCCGCCTACAAAGTGATATCCCAGATCATTTTCCGTCGTCTGTCACCATTAGTGAATGAGTTCGTGGGAAGTTATCAAGCCGGCTTCGTTGACGGCCGCTCGACAACGGACCAGATCTTTACTGTACGGCAAATCCTTCAAAAATGCCGTGAATACCAGGTCCCAACGCATCATCTGTTCATTGATTTCAAGGCGGCATACGACAGTATAGACCGCGTAGAGCTATGGAAAATTATGGACGAGAACAGCTTCCCTGGGAAGCTTACCAGACTGATCAAAGCAACGGTGGATGGTGTGCAAAACTGTGTGAAGATTTCGGGCGAACACTCCAGTTCGTTCGAATCGCGCCGGGGACTAAGACAAGGTGATGGACTTCTGTGTCTGTTGTTCAACATTGCGCTAGAAGTTTCATGCGGAGAGCCGGGTGTAACAGCCGGCGCACGATTTTCAACAGATCCAGTCAATTTATTTGTTTCGCGGATGACATGGACATTGTCGGACGAACATTTGCAAAGGTGGCAGAACTGTACACCCGCCTGAAACGTGAAGCAACAAAAGTTGGACTGGTGGTGAATGCGTCAAAGACAAAGTACATGCTTGTGGGCGGAACCGAGCGCGACAGGGCCCGCCTGGGAAGCAGTGTTACGATAGACGGGGATACCTTCGAGGTGGTCGAGGAATTCGTCTACCTCGAATCCTTGCTAACGGCTGATAACAATGTTAGTCGTGAAATACGAAGGCGCATCATCTGTGGAAGTCGGGCCTACTACGGGCTCCAGAAGAAACTGCGGTCAAAAAAGATTCGCCACCGCACCAAATGTGTCATGTACAAGACGCTAATAAGACCGGTCGTCCTCTACGGACATGAAACATGGACAATGCTCGAGGAGGACTTGCAAGCACTCGGAGTATTCGAGAGACGGGTGCCTAGGACCATCTTTGGCGGGGTGCAAGAAGACGGTGTGTGGCGGCGAAAAATGAACCACGAGCTCGCCCAACTCTACGGCGAACCCAGTATCCTGAAGGTAGCTAAAACCGGAAGGATACGATGGGCAGGACATATGCAAGAATGCCGGACAGCAACCCTGCAAAGATGGTGATCGCTTCCGATCCGGCAGGTACGAGACGCCGTGGAGCGCAGCGAGCGAGATGGGCAGACCATGTGCAAAACGACTTGGCGAGCGTGGGGCGTATCCGAGGATGCAGAGATGCGGCCTCGAACCGTGTATTGTAGCGTCAAATTGTTGATTCAAATTGCTGTTCTTTGGGTTATTTTATGCCTAACGTCCATTATGCCTAACGTACTTATGCCTAACGTCCTTATGCCTAATGTCACGAACCCGCTTCCCAGGCTCCGTTAGCGGTTGGGTTTTTATTGACCCTCCTACCCATTCATTTGTAGGTACGGTAAGCATAAAGCCGCATCACATCAAGAATTAGCCTATCTAGAGAGTAGCAGGTTGAGGGTTCGAGTCCCTCCAAGATACGTGGATTCTTTTTGGTAAATTTCGTATCAATTTGTCCATTTCGAAACATGTGCTGTGCATATACACAGTCAAGATATTGACCCAAAAAAATGATTTTCGTACGGCCGAGCTGCCGAATAATATGCAATTAATTAAAGAAGAAGTAAGAATAAGCAGTTGAATAGGAAGAAGGAAGATAGAAGACGAAAGTTAACAGAGAGAGAAAACGGAAGAAAGAAGAAAGAACATGGAAGAAGGATAAAATAATGAAGAAGGTAGATGGAAGGCGGAAGAAGGAAAAAGCAAGATGGAAAATGAAGAAAGAACAAGAGAGAAAGAAACCAAAAGGTAGAAGGTAGAAATAGAGGTGTGCGCCGCAGCCGACAGTTTTTGGCATGCCGCCGCCGCCGACATTTTTGCATCGGCGCGCCGCCGTTTAAAATTTGTCACGCCGCTGATCTATAATTCTCTACGCCGATTCAAATTTGAAGAAGTCCGCAGAATTTTCAGTGGAAATTCTGAAGATTCAGTGGAATTTACGTAGGATTTTCCTGATTGATCCCTACAACATCACATTGAAACTCCAGAGAATTTTTCGCGAAACTACCAGTGATTTTCTTGAAAACTTCGTGTGGAAATTGCGAAGAATTTCCCGTTGAAATGCAAAGAATTGGTCGTTTGGTCGAAATGGTCCTTTGGCAGAAAGCGCTATTTGGCCGAAATAGACATTGGGCCGATAGTGTCGTTCGGCTGAAAGATTTTTTTTTAAATATCGCCGGAAAAATCTCAGAAAAATATTTTAAGCTCTTTTCTGTCTAAGACGAGTTTTATACTTTCCATTTAATTCCACTACGTTTTGTTATCTTTGCAGATACGTTTTTCGACCTCAACTGTGAGGTCATCTTCAGTGTCTCGTACTTGTCTCGACTCGACGAAATACGTATCTGCAAAGATAACAATTTTTAGTCGAATTGAGCTTGAGCCTGTGCTTGATGACCGCACAATTCGTAGTTGCTACTCCGTGATTGATCAGAGCAATCGAAATTGCACAGGGAACCAACAGTTGGGGTATCGGGATTAGCTCTCCAACCTCAATGTGCACAGGTCGAGAACTCAGTATGGATCAATGGATCAATAACGGCGCCGGCCACGTCCTTACGGTCATCTGGGATAGGAAGGAATAGTTGGTGTGACATCTGTTGTTACTAAAGACCGAGATCACCTCTGCATCTCCACAGTTGTCACAGGATGGATTTGATAGATGAACGAAATATTCCTGCTTTGTCGATAGAAAACCAGAAAACATTTTTTTTAAATAAATGGAATATACACGAAAAAAAGAAATCAAAATATTAGGAATGTATTAAAAGAAGCGACCGATATTTTTATCTTTTGTTTTTAGCGACAGATGTTGTCAACAGGCTTATACGATCCGTCATATCCTTTCAAATAAGTAACTGCATATGAGGTCGGTTCGAATCAGTTCCGTAAATTCTAGAATAAACAAATTATAATTTAAAATGTTAAAAAAAAACTTATTTGTGTAGATATGACAATAAAATGTTCATGGTGCCGATAGAAGCTGTGGTTACCCTATATGAGTAAACGATAAGCTTCAAACAAGTTACAGGTATACCTGTGTTCAGAAGAATAGCAGCAGAGACCGACTCCCATATAAAATATCCAACTCTGACAAGCCACAAACCTGCTCCCCGACAAACACACATACACCAAGTATTAAACCCCTCGATCCACCTGCCAAAAAATCACACACCTGGTCAAACTGTTCAAAATAGTAGAAGTTTCTGTTTTGAAAATATCTGGAAAACAATAAATTGAAATTTTATCAGTTGTATGTAGGTGCTGAGCCACATTATGTAGTTGCGTGTTATATAAATAATACGAATAGTAGGACATGACATTTGGATTGGCCAGTATGTCATAATCCAAACAATCAGACTCAGAGGCCACTCGTTAGAAAAAAAAGACACTTTTAACATATCTGCAGTTCACATCCGATACGTTTCGATCTCAAACCTCAACTCAATCGGTCATTGGGGAGCAAATCATAGCATATCAAACATGGCTACCCCGTACCAAAGACAGTCCTCGCCGCTAAATACACGATGGCGAGGCGACTCTGTCGCCGTTGATATGGAAACGTAAGTGTCGCATCGACAATCGTTCAGCGACAGCAGCAGTTACGCCACCCGTGTTTTGAGGAACCCTTACTCTGAGCACAGGTGTAGGTATTAAAAATTAAGCAAAACAATAATGCAATCAAGCGATTTGTTTAATGTTCGCTGTCGAAAGTAAGAGGGAAAAAGGAAAAACTTATCTTTATAGTTTCCTACACTCGAACTTCGTGTATCAGGATCACTTCGGTCTTACTACTCTTACTACTCTACACGAATCCAAGCACGAATCTCACTATTGCATGAATAAATTACTAGATCCACTAACGTGCACTTCACCTTTAGCATTCACATTTCAACCATTTGTAATACGGAAACCATTCAACATCCGAAAAAATGACGGGAGCAAAGTGGAGGAAAAAATAATCGCGTCAACTCAGATAACAAATTGTAGTGGAATTAAATGGAAAGTACTAAACTCGTCTTAGACGGCGGAAAATTCTGTTCAACTTCCACAGAAATTACTTTTTTTTTCCAGAATATTCATTTAAAAATTATTCTCAGATTTTTCACGGAAGCGACTTTGAAGTTTCGAGAATTCTTTGGATTCACCAAGTGGAGCTCTTTGGATTTCCCACGTAAAATTGTTTGGAATTTCAGCAAAAAAATCTTTGGATTTTACATCAGAATTTCATCAGAATATTCACGGGAAGTTGTTTCAAATTTCTACAGGAAAATCCGCGGAAAGTTCCTGATGAGTTTCTGTTGAGTACTCTTCAAAATTTATACAATAAATCCTCCATAATTCTACGGGCTTGTAACTGGAAAAAGGGATGCTTTAATGTTGACTTTTTCAAACTAGATTAATTAAAACGACTAGTATATAGCCAAGGTTAAGACAAAAAAAATCTTCGGAATATACGCGGGAGACTCCCTGGACCGTTTTCTTGAAATTTTTAAGGATTTTATTTGGATTTCTACAGGAAATGCTTTGCATTGTACATAAGAAATTTTTGGGAAATTTGACTGGCACAAAGCATGAGACGGCCAAACTGGTAATTTTTCCGAAAAAGCCGTTTGCCGTAACAAGTTGTTTGGCCACAGAAGTGATTAGGCGACAATTTCTTTTGTTCATTTGGCCGAAAATGTTATTAGGCATACGATCAGATGTAAATTACTGAATGGATAATATGGTCAAAAGTGGCCACTTGGCCAATGATTTTTCATCAAATGACAATTAAACAAAATTCTGAAACCTTTCTTCTTTTTAAGTCGATACTCTGCCGCGGTTCGCATAAGAGTCTCATGTCGATTTTTGACGATTTTGATTTTCTTCCAGAAATAGACTTAAAATGCCCTCATCTTTAAGAAAAACTAATAAAATAATTGGCTTTGTTCTAGTAATTTGAAAATCAAAATCCACTTATGTTGTCCCATCTTGCTATTTATTCGCACAACAGTCATATTCCAGATTTTGATACACTTTTGCACAAAAAATAAATATAAATATGGTCCATTTAATAGTTCCAAAGCGATGTATACAGATGAAGAATATTATGCCAAATTTTCAAAAAGATTGCAGGTTTTATTATTTTTTTAGAATTTTTTGTATTTCTCCATGTAAAACAAGTTTGAAAAATTCAACGGCATATTACTCAAGTTGAAGAAAACTGATATGGGACGCTTATGCGAATAAGGGCAGTACTGGTCTTTAAGCAAAAAGTTATCTAGCCAAATTCCATTTAACCGAGCTGAACTGAACGTTATCTGAAACTGTTATCAGGCTGAAAAATTGTTCGACTGAAAATGTAGTTTGGCCAAAACCAACATACAGCTAAAAGGAATATTTTGGCGAACTGGTAAATTTGGCCGAAAAAGTTGTTTGCTCTAACAGGTCATTTGACTGAAAATGCCTTTCGGCCGAAAAAGTCGTTTGACCGAATAGATCATTTGACCAAAAATGCAATTTGGTAAGAATAACCATTTAGCAGAAAGAGCAATTTGGCCCAAAACGTCCTTTCTGCAAAACAATCATTTCGGCCAAATGTCATTATCTGCGTAAAGGGTCGTCCGGCTGAATTGATCATTTTGCTAAGAAGTCGTTTGGTCAAATAGATCATTTAGCAAAAAAACGCCGTTTGGCCGAAAGGGTTGTTCTGCAGAAAGTACATTTTTGGGCCAAATGGCTCTTTCTACCAAATCAACTTATCTGATTCTAAACAGGATATTTTGGACTCGATTTTGGATAGAACAATTTATTCCAAAACATAAACATAGGACCGCTCTCATGCAGTATAAACGATGAAAGATGTATTTTTAGAGATTACGAAATTTCGTTCAATGATCTTTTGACAATAAGGCCATTTCGCCGTAATTGTCATTTGGCCAAACGAACATTTTTGATCATATTATCCGATCAGTAATTGACATTTGGCCATATGACGGTCCGATAACTGAAAAACTTATACAACTATCGAAGTGCAGGTAAAAAGCCTTACAGGTCATTGACTTGCAGTTATCGAACGTCTGCTGTACAAAGAATTTCTCTTAAAAATTCAAAGAAATTCCTTAAAAATACGGGGAAATTTTCCGTTGAAATCTAAAGATTTCATCTAAATTTTGAACAACCTTCAGCGGGAATTCTAAAGAATTTTCCGTTGAAATTTCGGCGAAATTCTAGTGAAAATTTCAGAGAATTTCTTTTGCAAACTCCATAAAATCTCCCGCGGATATTCTGAAGAATTTTCTGTTTTAACGATAGCCGTCTTAATTATTCTAAACTGACACACCGTTAACAAACCCATTCTACTAGCCGCACTCTTTTACAATTATGAAGAATTTACTGTGGAAATTTCGAAAAAAATATTTAACTTCTTCAGGAAAAAAGCAAAAAAAAATCAAAGAAACGTAATAAAAAAATCGCCACGCCGATTCACGCCGCCGCCGCCGCCGGATAAAATGGCTTACGGCGTGACGCCGAAAACGCCGCCGCCGACCAAAATTCTGACCAACGCCGCCGCCGCAGAATATCGGACCGGCGCACACCTCTAGGTAGAAATAATAAAGAATAAAGAAAAGAAAGAAGAAAGAAAAAAGGAACAAGAAAACAAGAAGAAATTAGAAAGAAGATTTAACGATTAATGAACAAGGAACAAGAAGGAGGAAGAAGAAACGAGAAAGAAGGAATGGAGAAAATAGCAGAAGAAAGAAGGAACAAGGAAGAAAATATTTATTAATTTATTTATTTGATTTTTGACCTTTTAACCGAACATTGGTCATTCTGGTAAATTTTATTATGTGGGCAAATGTGGGCCCTCCTTAGCCGTGCGAT
Source organism: Armigeres subalbatus (assembly GCF_024139115.2). NCBI lineage: Eukaryota > Metazoa > Arthropoda > Insecta > Diptera > Culicidae > Armigeres > Armigeres subalbatus. The sequence continues at coordinate 59,423,989 of NC_085140.1, forward strand.
AAGATGCTCGGTTGCAAAGAAAGACCATGCTGAGGGTGGCTGGGTTCGATTCCCGATGCCGGTATAGGAAATTTTCGGATTGAAAATTGTCTCGACTTCCCTGGGCATGAATCATCGTGTTAGCCACATGGTATTTCTTCTTCTTCTTATTGGCATTACACCCCCACACTTCAGATAAAATTTATTTTTCTTTCTTCTCTCTTCTTCAATGGCATTACATCCCCACTAGAACATGTTCATTAATAACTTCCACAGTTATTAACTGTGAGGTTGCTAAACCATTCTTGCATTCGTATATCATGAGGCTAACACGATGATACTTTTATGCCCAGGGAAGTTGAGACAATTTCTAATCCGAAAATTATCTAGACCGGCACCGGGAATCAAACCCAGCCACCCTCAGCATGGTCTTGCTTTGTAGCCGCACGTCTTACCGCACGGCTAAGGAGGGCCCATACTTGCCCATATACGAAAGCAAAATGGTAACTTGGCTCAGAAATCTTGCAGTTAATAAATATCTTCTTCTTCTTCTTCGTTGGCATTACATCCCCCACTGGGACATTGCCGCCTTGCAGCTTAGTGTTCACTAAGCACTTCCACAGTTATTAACTGCGAGGTTTCTAAGCCAAGTTACCATTTTTGCATTCGTATATCATGAGGATAACACGATGATACTTTTATGCCCAGGGAAGTCGAGACAATTTCCAATCCGAAAATTGCCTAGACCGGCACCGGGAATCGAACCCAGCCACCCTCAGCATGGTCTTGCTTTGTAGCCGCGCGTCTTACCGCACGGCTAAGGAGGCCCCCATAATAATAAATGTGGAAGTGCTTAATGAACACTAAGCTGCGGGGCGGCAATGTTCTAGTGGGGGAAGTAATGCCATTGAAGAAGAGAGAGAGAAGAAGAGTTAAATTTTATCTGAATTACGAATATACATTAAACTTTACAATAGATACCAGTCTTTTAAGAAATTCTTATGTTTTTTGAGTTGTTCAATGTTGTCTCCAATAGCGATGTGCAAATAGTCAGCGATGCTACACTCGTTTTTACTGCAGTCCAACATGATGTGTAGAACCGTTGAAAATGTTGTAAATATGATAATTAGTCGACTGTTCTATTGTCGAAAATTTTTAATAATAAATCCATTCTATATGAACCTATTTTTCGGATTGAAATGCTCTTTCGAGTTATGTTATAAAATTATAACAAAAAATTACGCGACCACTGCAAAATTCTTAATCAATTTTTTCACCTACCTGAGCAGCTTCCTCCATCTTCAGATCCAGCTCCGAAACGGACTTCGATTTCTTGATCGACTCGTCGTCGTCTGTCCAGTCCAAGCTCAAAATCGAACAAACCTTCGCAACATCGACGGATGGTTTGGCAGGTTCGGTTTGCTGAACATCATCACCAGGACACCACCGTGCCTGCAACTGATCCCAATTGTCCTGCTCGTACCGCGGCGGCGCAAAGCTTCGAGGTGTATAATCGATTTCATCGATGACAACCTGCACAGGAATAGGCGCGAAAGTGCATTTTAAAAAAAGGGGGTGCGAAACGGTGACCAACTGTTGTTACAGGCACCGTGCAGTGCGTGGAACGCAACCTGTTCCGAATTGGAACAGGTAGTCGTTCAACGGTGCTGATGTTAGTGTGGGCTATTCTTACTTCCTGTTGCTCGCGACAGCTGAGCAATTCTCTCAGAGCCAAAGTAAACGGGCTGATATGGTCGGTGGGCTTTGCGTGCTCGTCCAGGAAAGAAACGGATTTTTTGACTACATTTTTCTGTTCTTCAATGGTGCACACGGAAGGTTCCAATTGAAATGAAACCGTCGAGGCAGCGTGAGTTGAGAAACGGTTATCTTTGGTAAATTCGGCCATAATTAAAAGATGGTGTTGAAGCTTTTCGGATTGTTTTTTGGTGTTGTTTATTGTTGAAATAAAATCCACGCTAGCTTTGATCAACAGATTAATTTATTTTACAAAACGAGTAATTTTTTAACTTTTTATCTTTTTCATCTTTTTTCAGGAAATAGAGATCTGTAATTGTAGAGAAGTAGAGAATAAATAAAAAATAATTAAAAATACAAGGAGTTAGATATTATTATTTGTTTGAAAGAAATTTTATTTTGATTCGCTGAAAAATTATCGGTTACATAAACGAACTTCTTGGACGAAGCAGAGACGCTGTTTATAGATAGAGACCCGCGAAGGGTGTAGCCGAAAATGGTACCAAATGAGCATAGTAAACAAACATTACCAATCGGTACTGAATGATAGATAAATATTGTAATCAATATTATAGAAATTATGGAAAAGTTTAAAAAGTTATTTAATTTACAATGTTATGAAAACTCATATGTGAATATGTACGTTATGTGGAAGATATTGATTTGAAAAATGTATTGGAGGTAACCACTTTCCCTTCGATGGGACTCGAACCCATGACCCTACAGTACGCTAGACTGGTGCTTTAACCAACTAAGCTACGAAGGACCTCCGTCGGCCTTCGCAACCTAGCGGCTACTGAACGAGCTCGAGATTCCCAAATTGGACGCATAGTCAAATCACTCGCAATCCATTTATCAAGCCAATACTTCCACATGTGTATTGTACACGTCCACATTAGAGGAGCGTGAGTATTTAGAATGTCTGGCGGCTATACACATTCTTCATCAGCAACGGTACTGATCAAGTGAGGTTGTGTAAGCTATTTGCCAGTCGGTCGTCAAGCTCAGACCCGACCGCATTGCGTAGGCAAGAGCACGCAACTCAAGTTCAGTTCAATCAAAGGTAATTGCCTATTTCCGGGGATTAAACCACCCGACTTGGACGTTAATTTACAATGTTATGAAAACTCATATGTGAATATGTACGTTATGTGGAAGATATTGATTTGAAAAATGTATTGGAGGTAACCACTTTCCCTTCGATGGGACTCGAACCAATGACCCTACAGTACGCTAGACTGGTGCTTTAACCAACTAAGCTACGAAGGACCTTAGTTATTTAAGTAAATTAGTAAATTAAGCTGTTTTCAGAGTTCTCATAGCAAGCTTATATATTGTATGTGAAGTGTATCCAATCTTATTTGTTGTTGAATATAGGTATGACAATGATGCTTAAGAAGGCAGGATATATAGTTAGTTGCCAATCGCACAGGATTTTTTTGTCTGCTGGCCGTGAAGCCAGAATTGCTTTTATTCTCTCCGCGTATATAATAACAACGTCTCTGTGACTTTGCTGCATTGATATTTTTTTAGACATAATACGTCACAATGGTCACAACACCATATTGAATATGTCAGTCATTTTGCACCACCATTTGGGCGTTTTGTCCCAGGCCCATTCTTATAAAGAAAGGAGTACCTAAATGAGGTTTATTAGTGCGTCCAATTCAAAGGAGGCGCACTATACTCGGTACCTAGCCCCACCAAATAGCGCTGGAGAGATAAAACATCAGACGGGAGACTTGTGAGTGTAGCAAGTGATGAACCTTTTTGAGTAATTTCGGAACTCGTGATTGCTTTCGGTAAGCAACAAATTAATGCGTCTGCAAGCGACTTTTTGGGTGAAGCGCATTCCCAGAAATTAGATTTGTGATTTTCCCCACAATTGGCACATTAAAATTAATTGGAATCTTCTCTCACCGGACAGGCGTCCGTAATCACTGGTGGAGTTGAGCAGGGGCACGTGACACACCTTACCGAATATTTCACTGTAATTTAATTATATCTGATAAGAATATTTTTTGAGCTTTTAGTGGAACGTCTTCACTTGTCATTAGACGAGTTTGTAGTATCCCATTTCCAGACATAAATGCGACGGTACAAATTCGTCTTATGATAAGTAATTATATCTGCACATATTTTTCTAAAAAAAAATATTTTCCTAGAATTTTGATTAATTTTAGAAAGATTTTTCTTAAGAAATCTAGAAATTTCTTTGGAAATTCAAATAGATATTTCTCCGGTAATTTTATTGGAAATTCCATCGTAAATTCCTGTAAATTTCCTTCAGAAATACCGTTTCGACTCAAATCCCGAACATGACTCATATTACGAGCACTGGCGTTTTAGCGCCCTAAAACTAAAAATCTTTCAGTTCTGAGAATTAAAGATCTTATGAAATAAACTGAATAAAGCCAAATGGCCATTTAAAAGCGAATGTTCAGAATATGAGTAACGTTCGGAATTCGAGTCAAAACGGTACCTTCAGCAATTCCTTTGCTAAATCTATCCGGAAATCTTTTAGACTTTGGAAATTTATTCGATAATTCATTCTGATTTTTTCCAAGAATTTATTTGAAAATATCTTCTGAAAATTCTTTATCTCTCCACTTCAGGAATTTCCTTCAGAGATAATTTAGAATATTACGCCTTTATCCTTTTGTCATTCCTCCTGGGATTCCTTCGGAAAATCCTCTGGGAAGGCCTTCGTAAATTCATCCAGATTTTTTCCGGAAATTTATGAAAGAAAGAAATAGGATATCCTAAAGGGATTTTCAGATGTGTTTCTAACGGAAATATCAATGGAATTTCCAGATGAAATTTTCGAAGGAGCTCTTTTAAATAATTTTCGATGGATTCCTAAAAGCGAAATTTCAAAGGAAGTCCAAGAATTTCTTACTAGAGTTTTGGGAGGGCTTTTCTGATGAATTACTGGAATCAATAATTGTGGGGTCCTCTTTAGGGGTGGCTGGGTTCGTTCTCCGGTGCCGGTCTAGACAATTTTCGGATTAGAAATTGTCTCGATTTCCATTGGCATAAAAGTATCATCGTGTTATCCTCATGATATACGAAAGCAAAAATGGTGCCTTGGCTTAGAAACCTCGCAGTTAATAACTGGGGAAGTGCTAAATGAACACTAAGCTGCTAGGCGGCAATGTCCCAGTGGAGAATGTAATGCCAACAAGAAGAAGAAGAAGATCCTTCAATAATTGTTGATGCAATTTCTTAGAAAAAAATTGAAGGTTTTCCTAATTTAATTCCTGCAGAAAATCTTAAGGCAATTTACAAAAGAATTCATAAAGAAACTCATAAAAAGAATTCTCCTTAAAGAATTTTGGTAGGTTTTCATGAAACAATTTCCGTAGATATTCTTAAAGGAACTTCTGACGGGTTTTCCCTAGGAATTAAAAAAAAAAACAATCGAATGGATCTCATAAAAGTATACCTAAAGGATTTTTCGAAGGAATTTCTAAATGAATTTCCGAAGAAATTCCTAGAAGAATTTGTAAAGGTATTCTTAAAGGAATTCCTATAAGGAATTCCGAAGGATTTTCTGAAGGAATTTTCGAGGAAATTTAGAAAGGTATTTCCAAAATAAGTTGAAAACATAAATTGTAACTGTCATAAAACTAGTTTAGTACAATTCCATTTAATTCCAACACCTCGTATTACATTTACATATACGTATATCAACCTAAACTGTAAGGTCGTCTTCAGTGTCTCGTACTTGACTCGACTTAAATTGTAATTCCGAAAATAAATTGGAAGATTTCTCGAAAATTCAAAGAAGGAATTAAAAGAAATATCGAAAGTCATTCGGAAATTCTTTAACTAATTATTTCAGGAATTTCTTCAGAAATTATTTTGGAAAATCCTTCTCAAGTTTCTTCAGGAATACCTACGCATTTTTTTTCTTTTAGTCCTTCCGATGTTTTTTGCCTTTCTCGTATACTAAGTATACGTAAGGGCTATATGATCGCTCCAAAAACAAACTTTTTATAGAAGGCTCGGAGACCCATAGTGTTATATACCAATCGACTCAGCTCGACGAATTGAGGTAATGTCTGTTTGTGTGTATGTATGTATGTATGTGTGTGTGTATGGGTGTATGTGTACAAAATTTTGTAGACACACTTTTTAAAACTTAGAATTTGCGGTGGAAGTTTGATGACGAGGTGAATGATTACATTCCGTACAACATCGCCTCTGACAACGAGCAATCTCTCATCGAGACCATGTTTGCCAACGGCCTACGTCAAATTAACAATGTGTTGAACATGAATGGAAGGCTGCTTGATCTTGCGTTTGTAAGTTTGTAAGAGTACTTAGATTTAGTCGAACCACCCTTATCATTGCTACCCATTGATACACATTCGTTTTGCTTTTTGATGCAAGCGTCTGCAGTTTTTTCGTACGAAATGTCAATGACGGCAGCGCAGGATACGATTTCAACACGTGTGATTACACTGAGCTGAGAACAGCATTCGCCAGCGTTGAATGGGATTCTCTTCAGGACTTTGGATCAATCGATGACGCCTTATCAGCATTTTACGACAAACTGTTTGCAATTTGCAACGACCTCGTACCACGTAAGAGACGAAAAACTAATTCGACATACAACCAACCATGGTGGACCTCTGAGTTACGATGTCTTCGCAATAGGCTTAGGAAGGCTCGGTGCCAATTCTTCCTCTCGAATTCCGAAAGAGACAGCAATATTATCCGTGATTAGGAATCAACGTACAAAGCAACTCTTCTAGCAACGTATGAGGATTACCTATCTAGTATCCAAGCTAATGTGAAGGAAAATCCTTCAAGATTTTGGGATTTCGTAAAAAAGCGAAAATCATCTGGTCGTCTCCCGTACATCTGGTCGTCTCCAATGAAGAAGCTGCTAATCTTTTCGCTACGTTTTTCAAGAGTGTGTTTAGCAAGGTGTCACCCACACCTCGTTACAATTGCTTCAGTCATATCTGCACACACAGCATTGACTTGCCTATTATTCAGTTTTCTTTCGATGAGGTACTGAGAGCCATCGATGAGCTTGACACCACTAAAGGACCTGGGACGGACAATATACCACCATCATTTCTCAAAACCTGCTCCATGGAACTAGCAAAGCTTATTGCTATGTTGTTCAATAGGTCGTTACGTTAAAAAACCTTTCCGCTGGCATGGAAAACAGTTTCCGTTGTTCCAATTCACAAATCCGGTAATTCAAACCAAGTGCCTAACTATCGTGGTGTTTCCATCCTGCCTAAGCAAAGCGTTTGAAAAGCTGATACATAATTTGCTATACACTGTTGCATCGCCTATTATATCTGATTCTCAACATGGGTTCATGAAGAATCGATCAACAACAACGAACCTGATGTGTTACGTTTCAGCATTGTCACGTGAGATGAAGAAGGGGAAGCAAATCGATGCGATACGTGTGGATTTGGATACATGTGGATTGGGGCCCTCCTTAGCCGTGCGGTAAGACGCGTGGCTACAAAGCAAGACCATGCTGAGGGTGGCTGGGTTCGTATCCCGGTGCCGGTCTAGGCAATTTCGAGCATGTGGCGATCACGGCTTTCAAAGCATGCTCTGTGCTTGGATTCATACGACGGCACGCTTTCGAATTCACCGATATTTATGCCCTGAAGACGTTGTATTGTTCGCATCTTAGAATATGCTTCACCGGTTTGGTCACCGTACTATGTAGCACACATGATAACCATCGAGCGAGTACAGAAGAAGTTTGTCGCTTTGTGTTAAGGATCCTGCCTTGGAATGACCCAGACAACCTTTCTCCATACTCTGAACGATATCAACTCATAAATTTGGAGTCCCTATCTGCCAGACGTGTGAAAATGCAGCGATTTTTTGTGCATGATATACTACAAGGAAATATTGACTGCCCTACATAACTTGAACAAACTCCGCTGCATATTCTTCCTCGAATACTAAGGCATTCTTCCCTACTAGCTGTTCCATATCTCTGAACAAACTATGGTTACAACAACCCAATAAATAAATAAATAAATAAATCCCTTCGGAAACTTTAGGAAGAAATTCTTAGAATACCTTCGAAATTTTCCTCAAGAATTTCTCCAGATCTCCAATAATTCTTTCGAAAATTCTTACAGGAATCTCTTCGGTCATTCCTCTATTTTTTTCTTAGTCAATCTTCTAAATATTTCTTTAGATCTCCGGAGATTTATTTTGAAATTCCTTCTTTTGAAATTGAGCATTCTTTCGGGAATCTCTTATAAAATCCTTCAGAAATTCTTTTAGGAATCCTTGGGAAATTTCATTTGCAAATTCTTTTGGGAATTACTTAGAGAATCCTTTCGAATTTCCGTTAGAAACTCCTACGAAAACTCCTTTAGAATTTTCTATTTCATTCTTCAATAATTTTCCGGAAGAATTCTTTCAACAAATTTTCCGGAATAATTCCTGCTGGAAAAAATATTTTAAGCTTTTTTTAGTGGAATGTATTCAACCGTCTAAGACGAGTTTAGTACTCTTCATTTAATACCACCAATTATTTTGATATCTTTGCAGATACGTATTTCGACCACACAGTTTGTCTAAGAATTCTTTTGGAAAATCCTCCGGAATTTTCTTAAGGAATTCCCTTAGCAATTCGCCGGAATTACTTTTAGGAATTACCAAACAAATTCCTGAAGGAATTTGCAAAGAAACTTGAATTTCTCTGTAGATTTCTCCAGAAATTCCTTGGGATTTTTTTTCCAGGGATTCTTTTGGCAAATTCTCAAGAAATTACTTCGGAGATAGATACATAAATTCTTCTGGGAAGCACCAATATATTCTTTCGAAATACAAAGAAGGATTAAATTAAATGGAGAGTACTAAACTCGTCTTAGACGGTCCTGCAGGAATTTTGAAAGGAATATTACATTGTTTTACTAAAAGAATTTCTGAAGAAATTTATAAAGGCCTTTCGGTAGGTTCTACGGAAAATCCGTATTCAAATAAACTACTGTGGGGATTTTATGAATTATTCCTGGAGGAGTACCCAAAAGAATTTCTAAAGGATTCTCTGGAGAAATTTTGGGAGAAATTCCGGCAAGAGTTTCCAAATGAAACGAATTTCTGAAAGAATTTTCTAAAGAACTATTAAAGGCATTCTCGAAAAAAAAAATCCAATGCAATTTTCAAAGAAATACTTACTAGAATTTTTTATATAAACTTCTAGATTAATACAGGAATTCATTCGGAATTTACTTCAGATACTTTCGCAAGAATTCCGTCAGGGACATCTGAAAGAATTCTTTCAGAAATCCGGACAAAACCCTGTCTTGAATCTGGAATTAAGATTTTATGCCAAAATATAAACCCAAAAATATCGGAATTGCAGTCGATCCATCATCATTCCTCTTCGAATATTCTCAAGAATTCCTTAGAAATTTACTTCAGGAGTTGCTTCAGAAATTTCTAAAGAAATTTCTTCGTTCGGAATATAATCCAGATTTTTTTCGTAAAAGATACCCCGAGGAATTAATTCGATTAGTCATCCAAAAGATCTTTCAGGCTTTAAGTAATCCATCGGTATTTTCTCCAGTGATTCATTACTAAATTCCTCAAATAATTTCTTCAAAAATCCTCAGCTAATAAATCTAGAAACACCTTCTGAAAATCCTTTAGGAATTCTTTCGAAAATTTCTTCCAAAATTTGTTTAAGAATCCTCCGGAATTTTCTTAAGGAATTCCCTTCAAAAATTCCGATAGGGATATCTTTTCTAAAAATCCTCATAAAACACTTGCATCTTCAAAATTCCTTCGGAAATTTCTCAAGAGATTTCTTCGAAATTTTCTTAACAATTCCCTTCTTTTTTGCTTTAGAAATTCCTGTGGAAGTTGGTTCTGGAGTTCCTTCGAACTTTTTTAGGAAACTGTTTTAGCAATTATTTCAAGAATTTCTTAAATACATTCTTCCAGTAATTCCTTGAGACATCCCTCTAGGAAGATGGAAGAATTATTGGAAATCCTTCGTGATTCCTTCAAATCTTCATCCAGGAATCCCTTCGGACATTTCTCCGTAAATTCAATTAGATATTCTTTGAGACCTTCGGATATTCTTTCAAGATTTTTTTTTGGAAATCACTTCAGAAATTCTTTTAGGAATCATTTGGAAATTGCTTTAAAAATTCTTTCCGAAATTTCATTTGGAAATTTCATTTAAATCTCCGTTAGAAACTCTTCGGAAAATTCTTTTAGTATTTTAGTAATTCTTGAATAATTCCTGCATAAAGAACTCGTAAAGGAATCAACGAAGAAATTTTCTTATTTTACCTTCTTTGAATTTTCAAAGGAATTTCTGGATTTACCTGCGAAGTAATTTCAAAGGGATTTTCTGGGGAAACAACAAGAGGAAAATGTTGTCCATGACTTGTGGAAGGATTTCTTGCCGGAGTTCGAGAGAATATAATTTCCTATAGAGTGGGTGTACCAATTGTCGCCATACATAAGAACAACTATTTTTAAAAAGGCAATGTACAAACAATATATCAAGCGAAAGGTTTTACTTCCTGCTCTAAGCTGTGAAAACCACAGAAAAATTTGTTATTATCTTCAAAATTGATTAATCCATAATAGGAACGCATGCACCAGTTGTGGCACTATTTTTAATTTTGGTTCCTTTTTTGGTAAATCCCGTTGTTTTCTTATGGGATTAACCAAATTGGGACCACTAGTGCGACAACTGGTGCAAAGGACATCAAGACGTCGCTTGATTGATTAACGCCTCCAACTATAATTCTTACTACTGACGCTTGTCGTCGTACGTGAAAAATTTATGCCGCTTCTCAATCAAATACTAAAGAAGACGTTTGCGATCGTCAAAACGATCTGGGAAAACGCTGCTGTTCTGAAATGAAGGGTGCTCAAAATCTCATTCCTAAAGCCAGAAAACTCGGTAACAGATACCACAATTGGTTAAGTCCTTTGCTTCTCCGCATGAATTGAATCACCTGGGCTAGAGGTAGATTCGATTTGCTCAATAATCGAACTGATTGCTCAGTTTGATAGGAGATGAATTATTTTCAATGTTAAAGTTAGAAGGAATATCAGAAATCTCCAACTTCCTTCTATTTTTCCGCGCTTTGGCAGGATGAGACCGTCCGGTTTCTATATAACTATGAATGTCGCAATACAAAATTTTGACACAAGACCGCACAGAACCATAATTTGGAAAATTTTGTTTTTTATAAAAATTGAAGTCAGGCACGTAAGTGTTAACACATGACGATATACAAGTCTACGACTAGAATGAAACCACCTGCGTGGTTATACTTTCATACTTCAATATAGAACTTACTTAAAAGACTGTTTCCACTCGGGTGAACCATGGGGTTGTTGGGCTCCATTAGTCGCTGTACAGCCGAATCAAATGCCAAGGCCGTTAGCCGTTGGAAAAGCCTAGTTACATTCTCCCCCGTTTGTGCTGACACTGACCAATACTCCGCTTGCAGATCACATGCCATCGCTTCAGCTTCTATTTCCATATCTCGGAGCCAGGATGGTTCGCTATCCTGTAACATAGCATTTAAATTGATCGATTTATTGTACCAAAATTAAACATACAGCGCTTAAATATTTACCAGCAAATCCTTTTTCGTCCCCACTAGGAATTTTAGAACACCTGGATGATTCAGTTTCGTGGCATCGTCAAGCCATCTTCGTGCGTTCATCAACGATTCGGCTCTGGTTAGATCGACCACCACCACGATCACGTTAGCATTGCGATAGTAGGCTTGGCTGATGCATTTGAATCTTTCGTGGCCTGCTGTGTCCCAGCTATCAATTTAAAAATTAATTACATATTGTATTTAACTTGACGATCACTTTCTATGTCATTAACCATAAACTCACATTTGCAAACTGTACGGATGCCCTAAAACGTGAAACTTTTCCACTTCGAAGTCCAGTCCAATCGTGCTGCGATACTCCGCGTCGAAAATCTCGTGACAAAATCGATTCACCAGGGAACTTTTTCCCGTCGCCACATCCCCAACGAAAATCACTTTACACGCGCATAGATAGAAGAACGCCCCAGCAGTGCCCGCACTGTTGCAACGACACGCTCTCCTTGTTTTGTCACTAAAATCCACCCGATTGCAGTAAGGACTAGCGCGATCACTGTAAGCTATGGGCATTTGATCGAGTTTTCGAGTGCCGTAATCCACGTTGTTGTTCAAAATTTCGTAGCTATTGGCTTTCTTGCCCGTTTTCCGGAAAATGGGCATCGCGATTTTCTCACGGTTCTGATGAAGGAACAAGGGGACTAGAGGAACAAAACACCTTGAAGTTCGCGTCGCTACGGACCCAGGCCGACTGATAGACAAACAGGGAGATCCCTGCGGGCGCGAATTCAAGGATCACCCACGGCAACCAACCGAGCGAGACCGGTGCGGTGTGTGTTTGTGTGCACGGGCAGGCTGCTGAACTTTGGTGCCATTTCCTTATGCGGGACGGGTAGGTAGCTGGAGGTTAAAGTACGTACCTCCACACCATTCTATACTTCATTCATGCATGACAGTAAAAGGACTCGGTTCACTTGGGCGGAAAGGAAATGGAACACGCGCACACGCTATTGTAGGGGAGTGTAGGGTCAAGATGTAATTGAAATTGTTTCCATTATGTTCAGGAAGTTAAATCAACGCAGAGGAATGTGGTTGAATTGTAAACATATGTCCAAGTTTGTTATAAACTTCATCATTGTCTCACATAACCCGATTATCACCTATGTGCTATGAACACAGGATGCAAGAAACGGCATAGGAGTTTACTCATTCCACTGCTATCGAAAGCATGTTGTCTGTTTGTCTTTTGACGACCGCATAGGGGAGAATCGTTTATGTGTGTTATAAATTATCTATATTTTTTAATCATTTCAACTGGATTCAACAAACGTAGTAAAAGTCTTTTTGCAAACTGGAAATATTGGTGGGGGATGACAACAGAGGTAATAAATCATAGAGGAAGATTCTCGCTGTAGATCCCTTTGTTTTCGTTCCTAAACATGTTAGATATACAACTGATTTTTCCCACGTTGATTTAGCGCCCTATCCTCGAAAACAAAAGATGTTTCACCTGTGACGACAGCGACAATCTCCCTCTTTAGTTTATCATCTCTATTGGGATGACCCACAACGCTCTAAGGTTTTACCTAATGAATAGTATAAAAATTACTGAAAGATAACTTTGACAAATAACTACATTTGGTTTCCATAATCATTGTTTAGTAATCATAGTCTTTCAGTACATCGTCGCCTACGCGAATAATAGATACATCATCGGTCCTTTATAGACTTCTATTAAATGTATGTTTCTCTCCTATAAATGAGGGCTTTGAAGAAGGGACACACGAAGTAACAACAGCTGTATGTAGCCGAGCGCGATTCGCCGATTGTTGAATTAGTATCCTCCTTCATGGCTTGCGTTTTCTTCTGTATCTATACACAGGGCGATTTCGATAGGCATGTGCTTTCCTTGGAGTAAATACGAGAAAAGGGATCATCATGCAGGGACCAGGTCCTGAAGTGGAAGGTGAAAAATGTGCAACAGAGTGTGTATTGAAGTGGAAAGAATGCACGGTGAAATAAAATGAGAATGAAGAAATTTAGAAAGATCCTATTCTGCACCCGGTGCGCTCACCTTGCAGCTGTGTCCCAGGTGCTGGATTAGTTGGAGGAGCATAAAAAATAATTAGCACCTATTTATAATGGAATAATGAATTGCTTTGAAATTATGTTTCAATTGATATGGTAGGTACACTCAACCTCCCTCCTTAGCCGTGCGGTAAGACGCGCAGCTACAAAGCAAGACCATGCTGAGGGTGGCTGGGTTCGATTCCCGGTGCCCGGTCTAGACAATTTTCGGATTGGAAATTCTCTCGACTTCCCTGGGCATAAAAGTATCATCGTGTTAGCCTCATGATATACGAATGCAAAAATGGTAACTTGGCTTAGAAACCTCGCAGTTAATAACTGTGGAAGTGCTCAATGAACACTAAGCTGCGAGGCGGCTCTGTCCCAGTGTGGGGATGTAATGCCAATAAGAAGAAGAAGAAGAAGGTACACTCAAAAAACAATTCTGACAATTATTGTATAAAATCTTGGCATATAAAATTCTGTAAGCTTTTTATACCGATATTGTACTAAAACAATACAAATCTGTAAGATTTCAATACAACAATAATTGTATTAAAATCTTCCGAAATTGTATATGCCAAATTAGTATACAATTTCTGTAAGGTTCTTATGCAGAATTGTAATAAAATCCACTGACTGGTTGGGTGATAGATTCTAAATTACTGTAAACCCGTTTCGGCCCGGGCTATGATATCAAATTAATAAATTCGCCATTCTCTTGTTTTTTTAACTAATTTGCATGAGATTTGGAGGAAAGATGCATTATAGTCTATTTTTGTGTAGATGTATTGATCTGGTAATTTGGTCCATGGGGACGGTTTTATAGAGGAGATCCCCTGGGTGAAATGGGATCAAAAATAGGACAATTTATTTTTAATTGTAGATAGATAGAAGTAAATGATCCCAATAATGATGCAATCATTTACATTTATCATTTTGCAATACTGCTAATGGACCTTCAAAAGCCGGTTAAAGATATTCCGGGAACCTGGTTACCCCGGGGAAGTAGTCTTTTTTGAAAGCTTGCGACACATCAAACTCCATGATTTTGCAACACAAATTGAATAGAAAACATTTGCAGCGCATCTGGGTACATTGGCTGCTTCCAATGGAAATTTCCTTGGAAACTGGCCAAGTATTTATATCAATCACAAATCGGCATATGCTAAATGCTAATTGCATTAGATCAGTTTTTGAAGACGTTTTATTTATTTATTACCAGACTAAGGCCGGAGTGGCCTGTGCAATACATAAAAGTCTTCTCCATTCAGCTTGGTGCATGGCTGCACGTCGCCAACCACGCAGTCTGCGGAGGGCCCGCAAATCGACTTCTACCTGATCGATCCACCTTGCCCGCTGTGCACCTCGCCTTCTTATTTCCCTCGGATCGTTGTCGAGAACCATTTTCACCGGATTACTGCCCGACATTCTGGCTACGTGCCCGTTCACGGTGTGAACGATGGATGGTTCTCCCAGCAGCTGATGCAACTCGTGGTTCATTCGCCTCCTCCACGTACCGTCCGCCATCTGCACCGCACCATAGATGGTACGCAGCACTTTCCTTTCAAAAACTCCCAGTGCGCGTTGGCCCTCCACGAGCATCGTCCAGGTCTCGTGTCCGTAGAGAGCTACCGGTCTAATAAGCGTTTTGTATATTGTCAGTTTGGTATGGCGGCGAACTCTATTCGATCGAAGCGGAGTCCAAAGTAATTACGATTTCCAGCCATGATGCGTGCCCGAATTTCTCTGCTGGTATCGTTATCGGCGGTCACCAGTGAGCCCAAGTACACGAATTCTTCAACCACCTCGATTTCGTCACTACCGAGAGAAACTCGTGGTGGGTGGCGTACATTGACCTCTCTTGAGCCCCTTCCTATCATGTACTTCGTCTTCGAAGTGTTGATGACTAGTCCAATCCGTTCAGCTTCCCTTTTCAGTCTGATGTAGGCTTCTTCCATCTTCTCAATGCTCCGTGCCATAATATCTATGTCATCGGCGAAACCAAATAACTGGACGGACTTTGTGAAAATCGTACCACTCGTGTCGATCCCTGCCCTTCGTATTACCCCTTCCAAAGCGATGTTGAATATCAGACACGAAAGACCATCACCTTGCCGTAACCCTCTACGCGTTTCGAAGAGACTCGAGAATGCCCCTGAAACTCGAACTACGCACATTACCCGATCCATCGTCGCCTTGATCAATTGTATCAGTATATCCGGAAATCCGTTTTTGTGCATTAGCTGCCATAGCTGGTCCCGATCGATTGTATCATATGCGGCTTTGGAGTCGATAAATAGATGATGTGTGGGAACGTTGTATTAGCGGCATTTCTGCAATACCTGATGTACGGCGAACACCTGATCTGTGGTAGAGCGTTCATTCATAAATCCCGCCTAGTACTGCCCCAGGAACTCTCTTGCAATTGGAAACTCATCCTCCCAAACCTTGGTAATCACCCAGTGCAGCGCTCTAGTTAGTGCCTCACCACCGTGTTTAAACAGCTCTCCTGGTCAACTTGGGGGCTTTGATGTTTTCAGCTGGCCGATCTCCTTCTGAATTTCCTGGAGATTCGGAGCCGGTAAAATTATGTCCTGCGCGCGTGCTCCTAGGTTCATTACCATACCGCCACCGTTGTCTGCCACATCAGCCTTCAGGTGCTCTTCGTAGTGCTGCCGCCACCTTTGGATCATCTCACGCTCGTTTAAAAGAAGGGTCCCGTTTATGTCTTTACACATATCGGGTTGTGGCACGTGGCCCTTACGTGAACGGTTAAACTTCTCATGCTCCTTCTCTTCACGGCTTCTTCCTGCTGGCGCTTTTTCTTCCAGAAAATCGAGTTCTGTCTGTTCCGTGGCCATTTGTATAGTGCCTCGTTCGCTCTCGTGCGGTGTTGCAGCAATCTCGCCCATTCTGCATTCTCCTCCTCAACTAGCTGCTCACATTCGCCGTCAAAGCAGTTGTTTATCTGATCCGGGAGTACCGTGCCTAATGCGGCGGATGCGGTACCACTTCCAGCTGCTGCGCGTAGTCTTGGGCTAGTCTACCGTCTTGCAGCCGCCCAATGGTTAGCCGCGGCGGACGACTCCGACGCGTGGCGTACACTGTCGAAAGTTTTGAGCGTAGGCATACTGCAACGAGGTAGTGGTTGGATTTAATATTCGCACTGCGGTAAGTGATGTCGGACAAGAACTTGCCGTCGATTAGAACGTGGTCGATTTGGTTTTCCGTTACTAGATTAGATGATTTCCATGTAGCCTTGTGGATATTCTTTCGGGGGAAGAAAGTGCTTCAGACTACCATTCCGCGGGAGGCTGCAAAGTTTATGCATCGTTGGTCGTTGTCGTTCGATACAGTATGCAGACTATCCGGTCCGGTGACCGGACGTTCATGTCACCGATGGCGATTTTGACATCCCGCAGTGGGCATCCATATCCATCGTATGTCTGCTCCAGCTGTGCATAGAACGCTTCTTTCTCGTCGTCGGGTCTTCCTTCGTGTGGGTAGTGCACGTTGATGATGCTATAGTTGAAGAAACGGCATTTTATCCTCAGCATGCACATCCTCGCGTTGATTGGCTGCCACCCAATCACGCGTTGGTGCATCTTGCCCAGCACTATGAAGCCAGTTCCCAGCTCGTTGGTGGTTCCAGAGCTTTGGTAGAAGGTAGCCGCTCGATGCCCGCTTTTCCACACTTTCTGTCCTGTCCAGCAGATTTCCTGCTGCGCCACGACGTCAAAGGGGATGTAATTCATCGTAGATCATCCTGCCGCATCCTGCGAAACCTAGCGACTTGCAGTTCCATGTTTCAAGCTTCCAATCGTGATCCTTTATTCGTCGCCTAGGTCTTTGAGGATTATATCGAGTCGCATTATCTTTTATATTGTTCGTAATTATTGGTTTTCCGCCGCCTATTGGGCCTGCACAAACCTCCTGGTCTCGTCGGAGGGCCGTCGTGTCAGGGCTGTTTAGCGTCCCACCTAACACCAGGACTTGGGCTTCACCTAAACCCGAATTCATTCAGAAAAATCAGACCTTTCGGACAATCCGTTATGCTGAGAATAAGTAAAAACTTCATCTGTAATTATTTCTTATCATCTAGTTTTTTTTATATGGAATTAAAAAATATACGTGGATTAAACATCGAAATAACATCCAACAGAGTCAAATTCAATTATCGCACACAACGGATACTTTTTTTTGTGTTTGACGTTTTTTCCGCCAAAACCCAAATATATCCAGAGTGGTTCCTTATTGTAGGATGTATTTAGTGAAATGGCACGGCAAATGCTGGGTAAAGCGTACCATTGGTACTTCGTACATTGGTACTTAGCCTCTTACCCAGCAACTCCTATCCCTACCGCCTCGTGGTGCTGTCCGGGATACGAGCAACCTTAGGGAAGATCGGGTAACCAACCGCGGTGGGAACTGTGGTCGTATGCTGGCAGGGAAGGGGGATTGCTCCTCTCCGGAGGTGCAAATCTTGCTGAGCGTCTGTTCTCCATGTCAGGATCGGCTCACAACAGCGTCTGTTCTCCATGTTAGGGGCGGCTGATCATCGTCCGAGTGCCAGCGAGGGACTCTAAACTGTGCACACCATGTTGCATCGTGTCAGCATCGAGAAGGTAGCCCCTTCAACGCGATGTAGGTAGCGCAACCCTGGTAAGATAGCCTACCGAAGATTCTACAGTTACAAAAAAAGGCAAAAGTAGAGCAAACGGATTGATTCAACGGCAACAGACCCGGCAACGAATAAAGAACAACGATTGGAAAGTCGGATCTTGGAACGTGAGAACTTTGAATGAGCCCGCACGTGTTGGGCTCCTGGCAAGTGAGCTGCAGAAGGTCGGCGTGAGTGTGGCAGCATTCCAGGGAATACGGTGGCCCATAACTGGAGAACGTGATCGGTGAAAGTTTCTTTCGCCGTTTCATTGGTACGGAAAGCCTTCATTCCGCTTCCAACGATAGAGCTTAGCGAGTACTGATGAAACCAAATTCCCAGCACCGGACCACCAGCCGAACTCTTGCAATACATTTTCAGCTAAGCTGCGGAGGACGAAGGAGGTCCTTCGTAGCTTAGTAGTGTCTAGCGTACTGGGGTAAATCTATCACATGTTGTGCATATGCATAATCGAGTTTCAGACATAGTAATTAATTCCCACTCCGGGTAGTTTAATACCTGGCATATAGGCAGTTAACTTTGAATGTACTAAGTTTTTTGTTATTTTCTCGAAATTATGTAAAATGGATATATCTCAAACAAATGATTCATTTATGATGTGGTTCAAACATAAATATTGACAAGAAAAGTGATAGATGTAGTCGAATTTATCACTTTCGAGGATTCTTATACGAACTGGCTGTGTATGTGTAGACTAGACTAGACTAGATTTATATGGCATCATACATATACGATCTTGTGTTGACTGGGTTATAGCATTTGAATATGCCTACAAGATATTGTTGTGAAGATACAAGAGTCCAAGTTTGATTTTACAGTCTAGTAAATAGACGTAATCACTGACTCCACAATCATGGGTCACGCACTAATATGAGTCATTTCCATTTAGCCTACATGCAAAATGGAGTGACCAACTATTGTTACAAAGTGACCCATATATGTGGGGTCAGTGTACAATTGAAGAAAATAATTTCCTCATATTTATCTCTTCATCATTGAGTTATCATCATTTATTGAGGTTCATCTTCTACTCAGACGTTGATGTCTCTTGTTTTGGCGCTCCGATGGCTATAATTGCTTTAACCACTCTTGATAATGCCGGAGAGGAGATTCATTGTCAGGAAACACTCCTCTGCACTCTACAGTAAATTGTCATGCACTGTTCTTCTTCTAACTTATTACGAAATCCCATTCTTTCACACTTGCGTTTTCAGCACGAATCGATTGTTAGATTTAGCATAGCCCATCAACAGAGATACAAATCACACGTGCATCAGGGCGTTCCGGTCTGGTCGCGTCTTTCTTCGCCGATTTGCATATAATATTATGCATTCACTCACTTGGTTGGGGCGACAAAACAAACGGTTTCTTGAAATGGACAGCGTAAAATGCACCAACAAGTGTTTCCGATTGAAAAGGATGTCACTTTTTTTGTACGTTTGAAACATAACGACACCATCCGTCAAGTTTGTGGCGGTATAATGGAGCCTCTGTTAGTAAAATCGCGGCGTGCATGTTGGGGACGGGCTTGACTTGATGAGGCATCTTTTCGCACTCTCGCACGTTGACAAGCGAAACCCTCTCGTTGTATGGGACTGCATTGAGTTGCGGTCCGATGAAGGAAGAGACCCACATGGGCGGACCAGCAAAAAAAGGTAGATTGGTATTCCATAAATATAGAAATAGACGATTGACTTGCTCCAGAACGACGAGTACAACTCCATCTGCACCAGCCGATGCTAGTGTGTTTCGATCAACAACAGAGGTGAGGGGAGCTAGAACAAGAAATACGTTTCGCCTGATGAAATGTATAAAATATGGAATTGATAATGAATGGGAAATGAGTGACTTTTTTGTACTGCGGTTAAAAGTACAGGTGTACGGTATAAAACTAACAGCGATTGTTCCATTATTGCAACCAATGTTAAATTGACAAAGCCATCAGCCATTGTATATTTGATATATGTGGTTGGTGTGATAA
Organism: Armigeres subalbatus; assembly: GCF_024139115.2. Taxonomy (NCBI): domain Eukaryota; kingdom Metazoa; phylum Arthropoda; class Insecta; order Diptera; family Culicidae; genus Armigeres; species Armigeres subalbatus. Next base: position 59,444,045 of record NC_085140.1, read on the forward strand.
AACTGTTCTGACAGACAAACTTTGAAGCGCACATAATCCCATGTACACGTAGAAACATACTATGTTACTATTATGTTGCATACCCTTAATAACTGGCTTGAAGTTGTAACACAAAATTTGCTGATGTTAGTTTCTCACAAAGCAGCAAATACAGAAGAAAAAACACCTTCGTTTGTACCGCATCTACCGAATTCCTGCGGAATAGATTTATTAGACCAGATATCTACACTGTAGACGGCCATGGTGAGCAAACCTGTTCAATTCATCTTCTTTGGTTGAACTAGAACGTATTCAGTCTGACTCCAACTGGCGAAGAGCTCTCTCTCTCTTAAAGAGTCCAGAATCAATCATTTTAATTGAACAAGTTATGAAATGTGGCCACTACTGGCAGCACGAACAACTGCTTCTGAGGCCGCCAAAAAGGGCATGGTCGATGCGGCAGTGCACATTAGAGTGATTTAAATTTGGATGTTTTTGTCCTCTATGTTTATATTTGCTGTTAAATTTGTATTTGTAGTTCCGCAAAATTAAGATTTTTTTAAAAAGAGCTTACCACGAGGTAGCATATAAAGAATGTTTCTAAGAAGAAAAAATCTTACCTACAAATCAATATAATGTGATCAACAACTTTTTCATAAACTACAGGTCCTGTCGAAATTGCATTGCATTTTTTAATGCAATTCATTTGTATTTCACAGATTGAAAAAAATGGGATCAAGTAGATATATTATTATAATAATTATAGGATGCAAATTGATATTTGGATCACTCTAGCGAAAATTACCCAGACGAATGAAATGCATCCCTCGGAGACGCGAATGATTTGTTTCTACTGAGTAGGTTGGAAATTCCGTTTGCAAGTAAGGCAAATATTTTATACTAATGTGGTGTTGTTTTTAATAACCAGGGATGTGACTGTAGCTAGAGTAAAATCGTAAGTACCGTAAGTATCATAAGAGAAATTGACAATCGGAATTATTAGATAGAATTGCGTGGGGATGGTGTTACATGTCAAAAACTGAAAGATGTTGAATATTGTCCCAACGTACCGGTAGAAAATTTGTGCTTTTCGGAAAGAATTTTTTTTTACTACAAATATTAAAAATATTGAAGGTGACGTAAATGAATAAAGCAACACAAAAGCAAAACAAAATAAAATGTATAGTGAATCAATATTACGGAAAACGGTACATAATCGTAAATCACAATCCTTTAGACGTGTCAAGTGATTTAACCCTTTCGGGACGGATGGGTCATATGTGCCCAGCGTTTTAGATTGGGTGTGTAACAGAACTAGGTCCCCACTTTCTTAAGCAAAGTTGTTCACCTGGATGTTTGCAGGAAATATTTCGCAGGTCAAGTGTTAAAACAGTCGACTCTCTACATCTCGATGTTCTATATCGCGATATAGAACATTATGTCGATGGTTTCCTCGGTCCCTTCAATCTACATACATTTGGGCATTCTACATCTCGATAGCCTCCCTATCTCGATGTATTCTGTTTTGTTATAGTTTTTCATAGCAACGATCTGAAAAAAAAAATTCGAAAAAAAAAATTTCTTCAGAAAATTTTGTCTCTGTGGGGGGGAGGGTTATCTCCAAGACCACCTCTGTGGCTACGTCACTGAACCGGATCAAAGAGCATATGCGCATCATGTGAGCTTATTTTTCTGTAATGCGGTCGGTACTTACTCAATCCAGTTCAAAACGCATATGCGCATAGTGTTAACCCAATTTTCTTGGAAACGATATATTTGAGGTACTCCAAAACGTTCTCGAGTATAGCTCATGGTATCTACAAGATCAACCAAGCCTTTTGCAATGTCCTCATAATCGGCATATATCCAATTACGCACATCATGTGAATCCAATTTTACTGAATACGAAATGTCGAAGGTACTTCAAAATATTCCCGAGTACAGCCTATGTTATCTACCAGATCAACTAAGGCTTCTGCAATGTCCTCATCGTCGGTTTATCCCCAAATCGGTTTAAAAGCATATGCCCCAGTAAACCACATATCGTATAACAAACAGCAAATAAAGTCGCATTTGCGTCCATCAAAAATCTGAATCGCATTGTATATCAAACTTTGTCAGATTATTGTCAAAGGATGTTGTATTGAATGCATCGTATACGATAATTTTTACTGTAGTGAAAATCAATCGTAACTGTGTGAATAAAAACTCGTAATGACTTATACTTCTTGCAATATCCTATATGAGTGCGAATGAATGTCTGTGTGAATCGTAATACAATCGAAATCACTTCAGTCCAAACGGCTTGTTGAAGTTTCAAGCAGTTGTAAAGATATAAATTGTGTAGTTTATGTGTGACAAAAATCCGAATCAGGACAAAATGTGCAGTATGGTGCAGTGGTAGAGTATCCACCTGTAGATCCAAAGATCGCATGTTTGAGACTTGGTGCTGGCAAGATTATTTTATTTTTCATATTTTTATGTATAATCGTAATACTATTCTCATGATGTCGGGAAAATTCGTATAATAAAACTCGTAAGTACCTATATCGCCTCCACCTTGGTACGTATATAGCCAACCTGTGCATTATATACGATTAAGTTGGTTCTTATATAATAACCTATATCAAGAGATATAGGTACCAAAATGTTGACTGGGGCGCATCGTATAATACCAATATTCTTAAATACGAGATGTTCAAGGTGCTCCAAAACGTTCTCGAGCTCAGCTCTGATATCTATCAGATCAACCAAGCCTTTTACAATGTCCTTATTATCAGCATATACCCAATTCGGTTCAATAATACAATTTTATTGAATACGGTGTCGAAGGTACTCCAAATCATTCCCAAGTTCAGCCCACGTTATCTACCAAATTATCGGAGTCTTTGGCAATATCATCAATCCGGTTCAATAACCATATGCGCATCATTTAAATCCAATTTTCTTGAATATGAAATGTTCATGGTGCTCTAAAATATTCTCGAGTTCAATGTACGATATCTAACAATTAACCAAGGCTTTTGTAATGCCTTTATCATAGACATATACCCAAATTGGATCAATAAGCAAAGAGATGTTCAAGTTCAAGGTATTTCAAAACGTTCTCGAGTTCGAGACTGCGTACAGAAGCTCAGAACTGTGATCAGAAGTTCCTTGGAAAATGGTTCGAAAGGACCATTAGAGTAACTACTTCTTCTTATTGACATTACATCCCCACTGGGACTTTGCCGCCTCGCAGCATAGTGTTCATTTAGCACTTCCACAACTTTGAGGTTTCTAAGCAAAGTTAACATTTTTGCATTTGTTTACCATGACCATGAGGCTAACACGATCATACCTTTATGGTAAGAAATTGAGAAATTTTCCAATCCGAAAATTTTCTAGACTGTGACCAAAATTAGAACCCAGCCATCTTTAGCTTGGTTTTGTATTATACCCGCGCAGGAAGGCAGAGTAGCTGTGAACATATTTTTAGTCTGGAGCCATATGCATCCACGAGTTTACATCGAATCTTAGAACATCGCCTCATGGATCATCCACTGGAGCTTGTAAAATTAATGAGTGAAATCCTATCGACTCAATGGACCTGCTGGGATACTTAGGGATGTATGGATGCACCGTTCAGGACTTGGTTGATCGAGTCGATCATATGTTCTGAGCTCCAGGACGTTTTGGAGACCCTGAAATAGTTTACGTTTATTCACAACTCGAATACTTTATGTATTAGGATCACATTTGGACATACATTTAATTTCAGGACACTTTGTTTCTAGAGATATATTCTGATACATTTGAGGATGTGTACTCCAGAACAGTTTGAACGGTCTAGGTCTAGGACATCAAAAAAAATATTTCAAAGCCTTTTCAGTTCTTTCTATACTACAGTGAACTTTCCCTTACTCGATATTGAAGGGACCATCGAGTTAGGTAGGTATCGAAATAGGGAACGCATTTATATTTTTTTCTCAAAATATCAAGTACGTTCCATAGCCTTTAGAAATATGATTTAAGGTCATTTGGCCGAAATGGTAATTGTTGGCCGAAAGGGTCATCTGGCCGAATACCGTTTGCCCGAATAGTTAAAATTGTTTCCTTATTAAGTGAAGGAAGAAGTGAGATTTTGGAAGATAATAGTTAAAAGTGAGAACTGTGTTTGTTTCCAATTTGTTTGCTCTTCCTACATAGTTCTACTTTCTGTTTATTTCGAAACCGGTTTCAACCATTAAGGGTCCGTACGCTTTGGTATTAGTTAGAGTAGCTTTATTTAAAATCATTTGAGCTGTAGGATGCCTATTGATATACACAATAAATAAATAATTCAGATGTTCGAAGTAAGTACTGAGTAGGGAGAAGTGAGTACTTAGTAGTGAGATGTGTGGAGACGCAAATGAGAAGTGATTAGTAGGAACTCAGAAATGAGAAATGAGATGCGATAGTTGTGAAGTGGGAAGTGAATAAATAGTGAGGAAAACAAAAACGTGAGAAGTGAAGAATAATAATTGGGATGTGAGAAGCTAGACGCTGAGAAGTTAAAAGTGAGTGGTGTTATATAAGATAGAAAGAAGGAGGAAGAAAGAAGAAGGAGGGAAGAAGATAAAAAATATGTTTTTTTTATCACAAAGAATGTATATGCAAAATTTCGGAGAAATAGAAAAAAAAACAAAAATAAATCTCGTATTGTACCAGTGGGGGATGTAACGCCAGTAAGAAGAAGAAGAAAAAAACTTACGTTCTCAACTCACATCAAAACGTTTAATCTATTTTACTTTGATAAACCTTACAGAAAAAAAATATTTGTAAAAGCATAACTTATTTAAAAATAAACTAATTTGATGCAATTGTCAACAAAATATAAATACAAAAACATTATTCAGATTTTTATCAGAGCGTTAATGAATAAAGCTTCCAATGAATGATTAAATTAGTTATGATTAAATCATTCAACTCTATGATTAAAGATTATGAATAATGATTTATTCGTTTTTGACAATGATTAATGATTATGATTAACGATTAAATTATTTTTTTACAATGATTAACGATTATGATTAATGAATAACATGCTTGGAGTGTGATTAACGATTACCAATCATGATTAAATGTTGACACAATATGTGTATGATTTATGATTAACGATCGATATGATTAATGATTAATGATTATGAATAATCAAATTGAATGATTTGCATAGTGATCAAAAAGCAAGTAACCTTTCTTCCAAATTGGGTATTAAAATTATATGATTATGATTAAAGATTAATGAATAAAAGCGATGTATCCAATGATTAAAATTGATGAATAATGAATAAAATCAAAACAATTATGAATATTGGTGATTAATGATTAAATGTAAAATTCTATGATTACCGATTAGTGATTAATGATTAAATCGTATTTTTTGTATGATTATGATTAATGAATAATGATTAAATAACCCATTATTCATTAATCATGATTAAATCTATGATTAATCACTAATGCTCTGATTTTTATTAAATAAGCTCCTTGTTGTCATAATTGTTCAATTTTAAATTAACTTCGATATAAAATCACAGCACGTCCGTTAAAATTTGTGTTTGTTTTCATGCCTTAAATATATGCATCAAAATAAACGTAAATTTACAAATTATTTCTGGCTGTGCAGAAATTGATGGACGGTCCAACGTATGGGGGTTTCACTTAGTGGATTTATGTTTGAATCTCGAACTAAATCTATAATTTTTACTTCCAAAAATGGGGATGTAAAAGTAAATTATGACCTAATTAAGTGTCAAAAGTGACGCTAGTACATGTCAGTGTGACAGCGTATACAATTGCATGATTTATTTTGTGTGTTTAGAATCTTGGGATTACTCAACAGAATCTACAAAAAAAATCAGGGGAGCCGGCAATAACCCCTTGAAATATCACAGAAAACAATAATGCTCCTGCAATTAATCCTGTTGTGCATATAAAGGGACGATTCAAATATGACGTCCACTACTTTTTGAGATTTCTACACCCCCCTTCCCCCTCTGTCAGGCTTTTTTATATACCTAGTAAATGTAGTGTCACAAAATCTTAGACCCCTCCCCCCCTAAAACCTGTGACATCATTGTTGAACGACCCCAAACCCTGGCGCGATTGAAACACCTATTGATGGCAGCTTTTCATATGCAACTTCAATGCTGTATACAAATAAATTTATTATTTCTCAATTCATACAAATTTTCACACTACTTACATTTTAGTGAACGAATCATGGATTACCAAAGAACAGGTTTGTTTCGCCTCAACTTATACTCAATCTCATACTATGTAGTTTATTATTTCTAACAGTTTCACATTCCTATTCATCTAGACCTGTGCGTCGATTAAAAATTTACCGGCGTGATAGATCATTTTCAGCCAACGTCGGCGTCGAAGGCGCATCATCTGTGGAAGTCGGGCCTACTACGGGCTCCAGAAGAAACTGCGGTCGAAAAAGATTCGCCACCGCACCAAATGTGTCATGTACAAGACGCTTATAAGACCGGTTGTCCTCTACGGACATGAAACATGGACAATGCTCGAGGAGGACTTGCAAGCACTCGGAGTATTCGAGAGACGGGTGCTTAGGATCATCTTTGGCGATGTGCAAGAAGACGGTGTGTGGCGGCGAAGAATGAACCATGAGCTCGCCCAACTCTACGGCGAACCCAGTATCCAGAAGGTAGCTAAAGCCGGAAGGGTACGATGGGCAAGACATGTTGCAAGAATGCCGGACAGCAACCCTGCAAAGATGGTGTTAGCTTCCGATCCGGCAGGTACGAGACGGCGTGGAGCGCAGCAAGCGAGATGGACAGACCAGGTGCAAAACGACTTGGCGAGCGTGGGGCGTATCCGAGAATGGAGAGATGCGGCCTCGAACCGTGCATTGTGGCGTCAAATTGTTGATTCAGTGTTATCTGTTTAGATGTTAACTAAATAAATGAAATGAACGGCGTTGGTGATCAGCGGCGGCGTGAGTCGGCGGAAAAATTCTTCGTAGTTTGTAGCCGGCACGGAGCGATCCGTCTTAAAAAGCACGCGGCTTAAGCGCCACTCCTAAAGCATTTCCCAACCCCTTTGTGTACAACTGTGACTTTATCGGCACGATTGATAATTTGACAAATAGTCGCGCTGCTATCCCTTTCCCACCTTATCCAGAAAACAAATGGCCTCGACCTTGGAGAGTTTGGTCATAGATATAATTATCAAGATGTTGGGGTCAGAGCAAATTAGTACTCATTTTATGGTTCCAGTGTACTAAGCCCTCTGGTACCCAGCGGTACCCAGTGAAACTAAGCAAACTTTGATATAAATTTGAATTTGTTCTAATTGTTCACCGTCGCCATGGGTATCATACTACTTGTTTGTTTATGATTTTCCCCAGGGAGTCGGTGAATTCGTGAAATCATCTGTTTATTAGTTCCATTTGTAATGTAATAATTGTATATTTTCTATTATTTTAGGATTAAATGACTCAAATTTTATGTCCCCGGTACCGCCCAATTCCGACATTGGTTCAAACAACATACTCTACCAAACAACTAGCAATGGAAAGGAAAGTCCGGGAAAGTGTTTTTCTGCCTCGATTTTCAGGATGTTATGTGTGTAGGCTTCAAAAGACGTGAAGGGCTTGAGCATGGAATTCAATTTTGAATGCTCTTTTATTGAAAGTTCATTCACGAAAACATTTCAACAAAAGGGTGGTTGACGGCTGGTCGGGTGACGGGCAGCCAACCTGCGCCAAGGTGGATTGAAGTCAAACGCAATGCCGCTCGAAAAGGATAATCGGACATTGCAGTAATGGTAACCGGCCAGGGTCAGATGGTGATACGGCTAAAAAGCGGCAGCCAACGGTCTACGGTAAAACAGAGTGGTCGGTGTGAAGCCGGTTGATAAGATTGCTAACAGGTGGATGCGCAATCGTGTTGCTAGAAGATGGCCGGTCGATCGTTTGGCTGGGCTAGTGCCCACGGCTGTCGAAGCAAGGTGGCGCTTCCGGCTTGCCGAATACAAGACACGATATGCACAGATTGTATTGCTTCGTTTACTAAACCTATGATTTGGGCACTCATCTCCTCACGGAAAGCGAGCGTTCGATATTTTCTCCTTTTACCATTTATTCGCAGTGGCTGAGTTCGCTTGTTGTCTGGTTTGCGTTTAATCCAAAGTCTTGTGACTAAAACTTCTCATAAAAACAGTTTGTCTAAGAGTTCCCTACAGAATAAATTGTATATTTTACCATGTTTCTACATAGGGACAATATGGGGCAAAATTGTTATACAAATTGGTGTTACAGATCGTCTACAGACTTCTAAAGTTCAAACCAATCCCGAAGATTACAGACTGATTCGCATATTTCTCGAATGTCTGGTCATAACATCGAGCGGAATTCTCGGTGGATTTTTTAAAGTAGTACCTGGGGGAGTTCGGGGGATTTCTGAAGGGAATTTATTGTGCAATTCATGGTAGAATATCGGAGATATAACCAAAGGAATTTTCAGAGGAATTGGGAAGTATTCATGGAGGAATTAACCGATTAATTCCTGGGGGAATTTCCGGACGAGTATGGATTTTCTGGAGGAATTTCTGTCAGGAAATTTTATGGGTAAGTTTTACTAGAATACACACTAAGTTTTTCTTTCTCGGGCTCGGCAAAATCGGGCACAACTGTACCTCAGTAAACTTCAGAAAGGAAAATCGACAGAAAAAATTGTTTATTACTGATTTTCAGCAACTTATTTACCGTATCTCAGCAACTGAGACGTCACTTTTACTGAGATCTCGGCAAAAACCATGTTTGCTGAAAATCGGCGGTGCCCACCTCGGGAAAATTAAAAAAAAATGCTGAGATGTCAGCGAAAAAAAATAAGTGCGTTATGATACAGATTTATCCAAGCCAAATTATCCCGAAAAGACCTTACATCCGTTTTCACCTGTTTTGCGGGAAATGCCGTATTCGAGAAACATTGCGGACTAGAAAAAGGTGTTTCATTCCCCTCGGAATTTCAGAGAATTTTTAAGAAAATATCCGGAAATTTCCAGAAAGAATTATTGGTATTTCTGAATCATTTTTTTGGAAGAATCTACGGGGGAGTTCCTATAAAAAGATTAAGAAAAACTCTTGTGAATTATGTTTATCCAATTAAATAAATTGAAGCGTGAAGCCCCGATCCTAGTTTTCGCCGATGTCCGCATTATCATCCAGCATATCTCCGATCGACTGTTTGCATCGTAACCCGTTAGCTGTATCTGTATCACTGACCGGCTAAACACCGACCGCTTTACCGTCCAGCCACCATTAAACCGACGCCGACCTTTTCGCTCCATAGTTCGCTAGCCGATTCATCGTTTGACCACCCGTCGGTTGCTAACCGTTTCCTACTCGTAACATACTCGTCGGCAGCAACATTGCACAACCACCCAAACTAACGAATGGCCACCTATAGCACCTCCCTGTAAATTTTTCAAAATTAAACTCATAAATTCACCGGAAATCTACAAAATTTGATCATCCACGAAACCTCTCCATACCTAACATCCGGAGATACGGAGCAAAAGAGGCCTTTTGCGTCCGCCCCGGGCGGCTGTCGTTCGTGGCTTTAGCAGCAACTAGGGGTTAAGGCAAGTTTCCATCTGGATATGTGCAGTCCCGGGGCCACACAATTAAAGTCTCATTATCATTTGGTTTCTTATATGCTTGCTTTAGTACACGTTAATTTTTCAGGTCGAAGTTGAGCTGAAAGAAATAATAATGGTTTAATAAAAGTATTTGGGAAATATTTAGAAACGATGTAGATTTTGACCAACGACCACTTCTAGACGGTTTCTATTGTTTTTGTTTGGTGAAAAATTCGTTGCTATGACAGCAGTTCTAAGCCGTGTACTAAGGGGGTATCAATAAATTACGTATTGGGTACCGAGGATTGCCCATAGTCTATGAAACTGGAACCATAAAATATTCGCCAGTTTCATATTGATTGTTGGTTTGGTTACTCAATTAATACCCGCGTGCCTACGTCAAGGGAAATTTCTATAATACTTATTTGGCGATTGAAAGATCTAACTTCTTACAATCTAAATAATTTACAGTATTTACATAAATTATGTGCAAATCCATTCACGGATTTACTGAATGCTACAAGTTTTTCGGAAGTTCCTTAACAAGTTCGTTGGAAAGTCCATAAAAAAAATCCTCTGAGTATTTCTTCAGAAATTCCTCCGGAAGATCCTCCAAGAATTCCTCCGGAAGTTCCTCCAGGAATTCCTCCGGAAGATCCTCCAGGAATTCCTCCGGAAGATCCTCCAGGTATTCCCCCGGAAGATCCTCCAGGAATTCCTCTGGAAGTTCCTCCAGGAATTCCTCCGGAAGTTTCTCTCGGAATTCCTCCGGAAGTTCCTCCAGGAATTCCTCCGGAAGATCCTCCAGGAATTCCTCCGGAAGATCCTCCAGGTATTCCCCCGGAAGATCCTCCAGGAATTCGAGAGTTATCTCCCATATTCACCCTATCATAATGGGATAAGTGGACGCCAAATGAGCTTGTTTCTCATTTCTAAGAAGGATTGCTGTGTGGAATTGCACTTCGTGTTGATTATATAAAGGGAATATCTAATTGATTTGACAGCATAAAAGTAAGCTTGATAGACAGCAACGGAGAGCCACCAAAATATAAATCAAACCAATCGTGGTACTTCGCCAGCAGTCAAAGACATGCGGTCATGGCCATCACGGACTGGAGTTACAGTTTTCAAACAGACTTCCGCTTGCCTAGCAGCGTGATAATCTTCACAGTTATCATCAGCATCCGAGAGAATTCTAATCAGATTCCGAGAGGAATTCCCTTCAGATTCTGAAAAAAATCTCATTTGAATCTCTAAAGAATTCCTTTCAGAATCATCAAAATATTTCATCCGGAATCCAGAAGAATTCACACTGGATTCCTTTCGGTATCGTTGATGAATACCCTTGGGAATCTGTGGAGGATTTACTTCAGAATCTCTCGTTAATTGCTTCGGAATTCCTCCGAAGTCGTTCGAAGATTGGTTTCGGAATTGTTCGGAGATTTAATTCGGAATTCCTTGAAAATTTCAGAATACTTCGACGATTTGCTTCGGAATCCCTTGAATATTTAATTAGGAGTCTCTCGACGTTTTGCCTCAATGAATTGCTTCGGAATCCCTCGATGATCGGAATTCCTCTGATGATTTGCTTGAAATTCGACGATTCGCTTCGGAATACATCGACGGTTTGCTTCCGAATTCCTCAAACATTTAGTTCGAACTCCCTCGACTATTTACTTCGGCATACCTCGACGAATTGCTTCGGAATCATTCGACGATTCGCTTCGGAATACATCGACGGTTTGCTTAAAAATTCCTCGAAGATTTAGTTCGGACTTCCTCGACTATTTACTTCGGAATCCCTCGACGAATTGCTTCGGAATCATTTGATGATTCGCTTAAGAATACATCGACGGTTTGCTCCGAAATTCCTCGAATATTTAGTTCGGACTCCCCCGACTATTTAGTTCGGACTCCCTCGACTATTTAGTTCGGACTGCCTCGACTATTTACCTCGGAATCATTCGACGATTCGCTTCGCAATCCTTCGATGATTTGCTTCGAAATCCCTCGAAGAGTTGCTTCGGAATCCCTCAACGATTTGCTTCAACACCCCTGGAAGATTCCCTTCGGAATCGCTGGAGGATTCTTTACGGTGACCCTGGAGGATTAATCCGGAGTCCCTCGACGATTTGCTTCGGTATCCCTCGACAGATTGCTTCGGAAACCTTCAACTATTTACTTCTGCATTCCTGGAATATTGCATACAAAATCCCTGGAATATTCACGTTGGAATCTCTGGAACATTCCAATTGGAACTCCTGGAACATTCCCGGACTTCCTGGAATATTCCCGTCAGAATTCCTGGAGGAGTCTATTCGGAATCTCTAGAAGATTTCCAGTGAATCCCTGAAACATTTCCGTCGGATTCTCTGGAACATTCCAGTCAGAATCCCTGGTGGATTGCCTTCAGAATCCTTGGAGGTTCCCTTCGGTATGCTTGAAGGATTCCCGTCGAAATCTCGGGAGATTCCGTCTGGATGATTCGTCACATATTGTTCTTTGACTACGCTACTACACTTAGAGGCAATAGCCATACGCTATCAAGAGACGTTGTAGGTAGCAAGCATCGGCTAGTAAACGATTACATTTCGATACTGTGGGCTATAATAAAGCACGTAAGAGAATATGGATGAGTGTGATTGGTCCGCAATTGCCTCAGGTGGATGGACCGTATTTATCACATTACCACTAATACAACTTAATGAGGTGGTAAAAGAAGCTCAACATAGAGAAAATAGATGAAGGGGCTATAGCCCCCCCTAGGCATCGCGACTAGTTACGCCAATGCTTTTACATAAATACTAGACCTCTTCATGTTTTCAAAAAGTATCAACAAATCAACCGGTCAGCCCAGAATCACAATTCTTATGCTAAAATAAGTCTCCTGTCAAATTTTCAGCTAATTCGGATAAAATTTCGAGGTGGCTCAAGTCGATTTAGTGTTTTTGGGCTATTTTCAATTTTGGAAAAATCTAACAGGAGATATAAACGTCGAAAACTATCGCAACAACCTCTATACGGAAGCTTTTGGTGTGCTCTACAAGTCTTGTGAACATTGCGATTCGTTCCGTTCACGTTTTGTCCATGTTAAAGTGATTTTTAAGCTTTTAAGTGCATACAAATACTGTTTCCCCTAAAAGTCGTTGTTCTACAAAATTCCTGAGTTTATGACAAGTAATCGTAAATTTATTATATTATTATTCCTCTTTTTTTCCTTGGAAATTTGAGTAATATAATTGCCCATGTGCGATTTACCGTTAAATTCTTAAAAATCAGAAGCTGAACATTTGTCATAAATTTGCACGCTAGGATTTCTTCAAGCAAGTTGTTCGAACAAAACATAAATCAAATCATATGATATTTGATGCTTACAACAAACGACTTCCAAATTTTGTTAATTTCACCATATGTCTGCATGCTTTTAACATTGAGTACATCGTAGTAACAAGTGAAATCGAAGCTTCTTTGTTTGAACAACTTGTTTGAAGAAATCTCAGCGTGCAAATTTTTGACAAATGTTCAGCTTCTGATTTTTAAGAATTTAACGATAAATCACACATGGGCAATTATATTACTCAAATTTCCAGGGAAAAAAGAGAAATAATAATATAATAAATTAACAATTATTTGTCATAAACTCAAGAATTTTGTAGAACAACGACTTTTGGGGGAAACAGTATTTTTATGCACTTAAAAGCTTAAAAATCACTTTAACATGGACAAAACGTGAACGAAACGAATCGCAATGTTCACAAGACTTGTAGAGCACACCAAAAGCTTCCGCATAGAGGTTGTTGCGATAGTTTTCGTCGTTTATATCTTTTGTTAGATTTTTTCCAAAATTGAATAAAGCCCAAAAACACTAAATCGACTTGAGCCACCTCGAAATTTTATCCGAATTAGCTGCATATTTGACAGGAGACTTGTATTAGCATAAAAATTATGATTCTGGGTTGACCGGTTGAATTTTTGATACTTTTTGAAAACATGAAGAGGTCTAATAAATACCTTCCGAAAATCTCCTATTTTTCCTCCTTCTACCCAAATTTCGCTCCTGGAAATTCTTCCACTTCTCCTACTTTATCTTCTTTGAGTTCCTCCAGGAGTTTCCGCGGCATTTACTTCTCTAATAAATTCCTTAATAGATTCGCCAAGAAATTTCTCGGAAAATTGCTTTGGAAATTTATTTTGAGGTATACTGCAAAAAAAAAATCTTCCAGGAACTGCTTCGGTATCTTCCTCTAGACGGAATTCACGATGGAATTATTGTGGGAATATTCGAAGGAGTTCTGAAGAAATTCGCGAATGTATTTCTGATTGAAATCCTTATAGAAATTTTAGGATGAATCCATGAGGGAATTTTCAATATTCTAAAAGAGTTGTTTCTGCAGACATTTGTAAATGAATTCCTTGTTTGAATCACTGTAGAAGTTTTTGGATGAATTCTTGAAATAATTTTGGGTGGATTTCCCAATGGGTTTCCAGAAAATATTCTTAAAGAAACTACATAATTTCTGGAGAAATTCTAGAAAAAAAATGAAGTTCATGAGAAATTAAAAACATTTTTTTTGCAATTCATGATCATAATACCTGGTTTCCAGTTCGTCTCTGAGTAATAAAACGGCCTACTTTTCCATTTCAACGAAATGTGTGCTTTAATGAACATTATGCGACTCAAATGAGTAAGTAACGTAGTCTGCCAAATATGTCGAAACTTTTGATTTCATTTCTCCAGTTATTCAGTTGAAAATCAAAAAACGACTAATCTGTAACAGCATAAGAGCTTTCACAAACAAATTTCAATATTTTAATGGAGCGGCTGATCGAACTCATATAAATCAAGTTATTTGGTCAGACAGTGATGGGAACTGCGGTCAGCTGATCCAAAGCGCTAGGTCAAAGACATAAAACGCAAACAGCTAGCCATTGATACTGCTCTACAAAACCACTCAAAATTCAACTCTACCGGTCACCAGTCGCTGGCCTGCAACGCGCCCTCTCTCAGGTTCAGATCCACCCCGTGGTCGTTAATCCGTAATTTTTATTCAATTTCACCAGTCAATAAAATACCTATAAAATTATTAATTTCTCGTCCAAAGTGATTTGAATCCCGTCTGATCGGGGCGGTGGACCGCCGGGATCGAACACGCTATCTATTTCCAAGACTGTGTAGAATGACACCCGCCGGTACGCTCAAACAGATCTGCTTCGATCTGATCAGGTCGGTTCGCCTTCCTTGTGCGCGCGATCAGTGTGATCGACCGATAATGCTGCGACGAACGGCGGCTCCGGGGCTATCTACCAGTCCATCATATCTGCATGGCGGCAATCGAGAAGCATAATGATGCAGTAATGAAGAATTTGTATGCTGAGAAGTTGAACCGTGCTGCGGGTGATCTAGTCCCGAAGTGGTTGTTTATGCAATAAATAGCGCTAGTTTACTGCACTTTTGTAGGACGGCTGCTGTGGGATCCCCATGGATTGGCAATTTCTTTTCGTATTCGATTATGGCTGTGTATATCTGTCTAATTATACAAAATTTTCTTTTGTTGACCAGCGAACGTAGAATTTAACGCTCCGACGATTTAAGTACGACAGACTAAGCAGAAGTAAAAGCACCTTTTCGTGGCAAGCAAGAGTTTCTATTGGAACTTGGAAAATCAAGAGACCATCACATTGCGCCCGATCGCGATCTTTCATGACCACTGGCGTCTTGTGATTGTTTTGCACGTTTTGAATATTTTATGTATCTATTGATATAATTTAAGAGCTCGAAATTTCAGTAGAAACACTTTTTTAACTTTTCAGTTGTTCAGTTGTTTGAATAAAAAGTCATTACCACAACCATATTTTAAACAAGTGTCTCTAGAAAAAACTGTAGAAAATGTGGGTAACAAATACTTATCTGGAAAAGTCTACTGACGCCGCTGAACAATCCGACACATCCAGCGAATCGTCGTGCCCCATAACAATGGAATTATAAATAATTTAAAGCTAAATCCAACGTTAATTATTCTTTCCCCTCGGCTGATTCACGGCGCGCGAGGATAGCGAGTGATGTGTGTTTTATGGGTTATGAACGTTCGTCTCGACTGTGCGCTTACCGGAGAACCTAGAGGCGGAATCATTTCGCGATTCGACCACTACTATACGGAGCCGGCGATGGGTGAAGGGTCATTCACTTCTGTCCGCGGTTCTTGCCGGTGCCAGTCAGGAAATGTCTCCACCAGCCGCAACAATCCACAGGGTTCCATTATGGGTCGTCTTGTGTGAAATGACTTTATTGAAGTGGGTGATCTGGAAAATCAGCAACACGGAACGACACGCAGCTATGAACATGCGCCACATGTGCTGCCGGTAGATGAGACTTCATAGTCATAGGCCTAGTCCATTTACCTCTCCCAGTCTTCTTCGAATTGTACTGCACTGCGACGACTGCGTGACTATTATGTAGGTGGAGCAGTACGAGAAAATGATCAGTTACTTCTATGCCAGGAGTTAGGACGACCGTGGTCTATGGCAAAGTGTGATAGCAAGATTGTTTTTTTTTTCTGCTGGTACTTGGGATAATTTAAAAACTAGCGGATCATAATTCATGGTTCAGGAACGCCGTGATGGAAAGATGGAATTATAAGTAAGACAGGAGACATTATCTAGTGACAAGTGGAATGGATGCATAACGGTGCAATCACGATAAGGTTACCAAATGAGTTCAACTGTTTATCATATTCAGACTTGGCAGGTATATTGTCTGGAAAAAGAACTTAGTTTTCATTCAACTAACTTAATAAAAGAAGTTAAATGTTTTCAACTTTTGGGAAGTAAAATGAATAGGCCATAAACCAATTGCCATAAAAAATGAGCCTTTAGGGTTTTCCAGGGGATCTTTGAAAGGTTTATTTGAACATGGAATGAATGCTAGAAGTACAAGTTATAGTTTAAGGTTTATCAGGTTGCTATTTTGACTATCGTTCAATCTAATATAGCCTCTTATTCTAGTTTGATAGTTTATGTTTGATATAGTAATGAGCAGAATATTAAATCAAACATCTTATGCAAAAAAAATATGCATCAATAATTACCCATTCCGTTCACGCATATCGCACACTTTCTTAATCGCCACGATATCAACATAGACATGCACTTTCTTCTGAGAAACGCCACCGCATTCCCATCGCACTGACCATTGCATTACTGAACGGCTGGGCTGTCTGTCCAGTCCATCACGATGCCGTGCGGCTGCGGCCCATTCAATCTAGCACGCACTATTTTCGCCATAATGCATACAGAAGACGAACAGAGATAGGAACTAGTTAATATTCCACGGAGCCAGTACGAAGAGTTCAGTGAAAAAAAACAGTGGACCCCTCATTGTTCCACATCGTTTAGCGGACGCGAGGAAACCGTTTCTTTGTTAGTAGCTTGTAGTAACTCCACTATCGGAGAGGGGGTTTGTTTATATCAAAACAAAAGAGATATGTTTGTATGCAGTACTGTTGCGCGCGTCGGAACATTACTCTCTCCTACTGTGTATCGAAACGCTTGGCTGAACTAAGCTCGCGAGAGCAAGCACAACACTATCAAATCGTTATTGTTTCTAATTATGTTTGTGCATGTGGTATGTGTGTGTACCAACAGCATTTACCATCAAAAAGTTTCTTAGCCTAGTACGGGGTAAAAACTTTCGACAATTATACAAATATTTCATTTTATTAGGGGAAAATATCTTTTGTTGGCAATCTAAGCCTATCGCAAAATTAAAATATAAATATCAACTGGTATACATTTGTATACTCTTTTTTGGTTATTACCTACCAGGATACTTGATTGGACCTACATCGTCGCTATACCTTCTTCTTCTTCTTTGATGGCTCTACATTCCAACTAGAATTCGGCCTGCTTTTCTACTTAATATTCTATTAGCTTTTCCTCAGTTATTAATTGAAAGCTTTTCTATGCCTGCCATTGCACGAGTATGTATCTTGTGTGGCAAGTTCAATGGATACACTATACCCAGGAAGTAGAGAATGTTTCCAACCCGAAAACATCGTAGACCGAACCGAGAATCAAACTCGCCATCTCCGGATTGGCAATGCTACGCCTTTGCTCGCAAGGCTACTGGAGACCCCACACTGATACACCTTACCTGACATATAGGGGAACGGTTCGCCACTTCATCTCATAGCTCCTATTTCAATCCCATCAAAAACAAAGCAATGGAAAGGAATTTGGTTTGTTTATTATTTTTGTGATTTTTTCAGCAGTGAGCACGCATGTTGACGAAAAGAAGCGACGAATTTGGTGCCGTATTTCTTGGTTTAGCGATGAGATGGATATATGTACAGTGAGATGGAGATCGGAACATTTCCCCTAGTACATAGAACTCCAATATTGTTAGGTTTCGGCGATGGTCCTTCAATTTCCCCGAATGTTTAGGGGTTGCCGAAGTCGCAGGTCTCTATCAGGTTCTCTATTGATCTATTGAAGACTCTCGACCAAATGTGTGAGAAAATTCGTTTAACTTTTCAAAAGGTCCTAAGTAACATTTTTTCATGAATTAATTTGAATAGCGCAATCAACAGACCAATATGAAAGCTTTTGATTGCAGTACACTCGTCGAAGTTTTGGATTAAACTGAGAAAATTTTCATATATTTTAACTCTTAGATAGCAAAGATTTGGTATTTCCCCTACATCACTGTTTTTCGATCGGAACCGTCATAAAATAGCTGTTTGTTTTAATGAAACAAATTCGTACAAAGGAACAACGATAAAAGTAAGGCAAAAACTGTTCCAAATCATTACAAGCCATGAAAACAAATTTATCAAACTTGTACAAGGGCAAACTTGAAAGATCTCCATCCTGAGCGTTGCCCGGCTATCGCTTGAACCTGTTGCCAGGTTAGATTTCGGTCGACTTCTTTTATTTCTTTATTAAGGCTTCGCCGCCATGAGCCTCTGGGTCTGCCTCTGCTGCGATGTCCCGCTGGGTTCCAGTCTAATGCTTGTTTACAGATTTCGTTTCCGCCCCTACGTAGAGGGTGGCCGACCCAGCCCCACTTCCGATCCCGAATTTCTGTTGCTATCGGCCTCTGGTGACAACGACGATGGAGCTCGTTGTTTGAGATTCAGTTGTGAGGCCACCAGGCCCGAATTATATACCGCAGGCATCTGTTAATGAACACCTGCAGCCGTTGAGTGTTCTCCACTGATACACACCATGTTTCGCTAGCATATAACAGCACAGATTTCACGTTAGAGTTGAAAATTCGTATTTTGGTGCCTTCACTTATCTGCCTTGCTTTCTTGATCCGTGCGCCTATGTCGATCTTGGTACCGCCGTCTGACGCCATTTGGCTACCAAGATATTGAAGGCTTTTAACATTCTCCACTGGTTGCCCGGCTACTGTGAAACTGGAAGTCACCGTGTTCACATCCAACGATTTGGTTTTGTTGACGTTGATGACTAAACCTGCCGAGGATGAGCGGTCGGTAAGGTCGTTGAGGTTATTCTGCATATCAGAGCGCCGTTGCGCGAGGAGTGCAACGTCATCCGCCAATTCGAAGTCGTTTAGGTGCTCCATGGTTATAGGCTGCCATAACAGCCCGCGGTTTGGTTCACGGTCAAGCGCATCTACCAGAATCTCATCGATTACGATGAGGAACAGTAACGGTGATAGAATACATCCTTGCCTCACACCAGCTACGACCCGGATAGGGTAGGACAGGACCCCATTGTGCAGCACTCTACACGAAAAGGCCTCGTACTGTGCTTCGATGAGGCCGATGATTTTCTAAGGAACCCCCTTGCGTCTCAGGGCGCCCCACATATTCTCGTGATTGAGACGGTTTTTTGAGACCATACAGCTGTGTGAAACAAATTTAAATACATTCTCAAAACCAGTGCCCCGCATTTGGAACTTTTTAAAAGAAATTTATTTATTTAACATGACAGTCGGCGATAAAAGTCTTTGACGGTGCTGATAAATTTCGATTCATTCATTTGAACGCTATCTATTCAGCCATTTTTTGCCCCTGTCGTTTTCCACGCCGTCTCACTTGATCAGTGCTTCGACTCTACGACACTACCCATAATTCAGTTACCTCGAAGGCCACTACCCCGAACGTCACAACCTCGAATGAGTCACTACCCCAAATGCTATTATCCCTAATGGGACACTACACCGAATTAGTCATTATTTCAAGTTTATACTTCATTTCAATGAAAAAAATGTTACTCAATAAAAGATTATTCATAATTCATATGAATGAACAATAGGGGAAGGTGGGTAGACTTGATCCCCGGGGAGACTTGATCACCCCCTGTTTTATCGAGAACTAAAGTAGTTTTGTTTTAGCGTATTTTTTAGTATAGATCCTCTAAACAAATGACCTTTATGTGGTGAATTATTTTTTGGATTGACAACCTTATTTATTCTGCTGGGCGGTTTGTATGTTTTGACCTTCCCAAAGATTTTTTTTATAGGCCACGCAAAATTTGAACAACTTTTCATAACAATGACCAAATGCTTTCAATTAATTGCATATTATTCGGCAACTCGGCCGTACGAAAACCATTTTTTTGTTAAATATCTTGGCTGTGCATATGCACAGCATATGTTTCGAAATGGACAAATTGATATGAAATTTTGCGAAAAAGAATCCACGTGTCTTGGAGGGACTCGAACCCTCAACCTCCTACTCTCTAGATAGGCGTGATAACTTCAACAAGACCACTTAAAGGTCACGTTTGTGGAAAAGCCATCAGAATCCGAGTAACAACCTCCACCGAGGCTAGCTCTTTTTTGCAAAATTAATATCTTTCGAATGTTTTATTAGCCCAATCGTCATATGTGCTTTACTGTTGTATATCCACAGTTAAGCGAGTGCACATTGTTTATTAAACGAGAGGATCGCACTCCATGCCCCCCAGTAACGGACTGGGCGGGACGGTATAGAATGCGAATTCCGAAAGATATTCAATTTGCAAAAAAGAGAGCTAACCGCGGTGGAGGTTGGTACTCGGATTCTGATGGCTTTTCCACAAACGTGACCTTTAAGTGGTCTTGTTGTGTAGGGGTTATCACGCCTATCTAGAGAGTAGGGGGTTGAGGGTTCGAGTCCCTCCAAGACACGTGGATTCTTTTTCGCAAAATTTCATATCAATTTGTCCATTTCGAAACATATGCTGTGCATATGCACAGCCAAGATATTTAACAAAAAAAAAGTCATAAATATGCTTAATGATCTGTACTGATGAAAATGTCAACATTCCATCAAAGTTTTAGGATATTTGGATTGGAAGTTATAGCCTCAATATGGGGACACTTGGTCCCCCATTAGTCACCCGTACAAAAATTTGGCGAAAAAATTCAGAAAAATATAATTCTGCATTCAGGCTTCTACACTACTAAAAATCCACACATATTTATTGGCAAAAATCCATAGATTTAACTCATGATGTATATCAGCGCACACATAACCATTCTCCACGCGAACTACTAATAAAATATATATCCAAATAAACTTTATGTGTGGTCTCGAATTAGCAATTATTTAATTTATGTGTGGTTCTATATCGATTATATTAGGGTGGAGCTATTGCAAAAATTTATAACGGCGACACATATATCTTATACAGATATTTTTGGCAGTGTAATTTTTTGTAGATTTGACAGATTAGATGAAGTTTTGGCAGGAAAAATATGTATTGCGTAGATATCATAAAAAGGGGATCAAGTCTCCCCAAATTTTAAAATTGCATGTGCTGTCGAATTCAATAATAAAAATCGTTCATGTATACGCACAGCAATTCGAAAATTCTGCGTATTTTGAAGAAAAAATAATTTAAAAATCTGAGGGCACCTTTCTAATTTTATCAAAGCAAGTTCTTGGAGTGTGATCAATTTCCCCCGAAATTTAAAAAGTCGATTTTTGACAGCACTCCAAAAAATGGATTGTGTATCAATAACAACAATAATTTAAGAACTGTCATACATCAGTAAAGTTAAATACTATATTTCTTAGAGAGACTGTGTGAAAATCGCGTAGGTTTATTTATTTTTGGCTGTGATACATCGGAAACCAGAAAAGGGGATCAAGTCTACCCAGTCTCCCCTACTAAGTATTCTTACTCCGTAAGATCCTGTTCCACTTCAACTGGCACCCTTCAAGAGTGCTGAGTGGATGAGTGAGTAAGAGTGAGCGAGTAGAAGTGAGTGAGTAAGAGTTAATGAGTGAATAAGAGTGAGTGAATGAGTGATAGAGCATGTTAAGTAAAAGTGAGTGAGTGAGAGTGAGTGAGTAAATAAAGGTGACTGAGTGAGTAAGAGTGTGTAAGTAAGGTGGAGTGAGTTAGTAAGTGAGTAAAAGTTACTGCATGAGTGAAATTGAGTGAATACGTAAGATAGAATGGGCGAGTAAGAGTGAGTGAGTGGTATGAATGAGCGAGTGAGTAGAAGTAAGCCAGTGCACAAGAGTGAGTGAGTGAGTGGGTAAGTAAGAGTGAGTGAGTGAGTAAGAGTGAGTGGGTAAGTAAAGTGAGTAAGTGTTTAACATGGGAATCAATAGTAAAAGTGAGTGAGTGATTAAGAGTGAGTAAGTGGGTGGGCGAGTAAGAGTGAGTGAGTAAGATTGAGAGTAAATGAGTGAGTAAGAGTGGTTGAGTGAGTTTTTAAAACGGACGTCACGCACAACTGTCAATTTTATTATTACACGCGTGCTGCGACGCAGCAAAGTTCAAATAATAAAAATGACAGTTGTGCGTTGCTTCCGTATTGAAAGTTGTGCCCTTGAAAACGTGAGTACATTTAGTTTTGGATTCTGTGAGGATTGTCCTTAAAAATGCATTATTTCCTCTGTGTGCTTTATCCCGGTATAAGCACGTTCGCTTAAAGAAGGTATCATCTCCAATTGTTGGTCTAGATTTCCTCTGTGTGCTTTATACCGGGCAAACGCTTCTATTTAGAGAAGGCATCATCTCCTCTGTCTGCATTATACCGGGAAAACGCGTTCATTTCAAGAAGGTATTATTTCCCGAGCAGCACAATTCAGACAATAATGGTTGCCGCAACTTGATTGTGACTGAATCCGGTCACATATGAGTTGCAGTAACCAATATGGAACATGTGTGCTGCTAGGGTTACCCTGTGTGCCTTATACTGGGCAAACTCGTTCATTAAAAGAGCGCAGCATATCCTCTGTTCGCATTATACCAGGAAAACGCGTTCTATTGAAAAAAGGGTCTCTTACTCCATTTCGTAGAATAGTTTTTTTCGGGTCATAATGACAGGAATGACAGTTAAAATTAATTAGAAGAAAAATCAAAACTGTTAGTTAAACAGAATCTGTAAGCCATTTATCTAAGTATCTCTATTTTTTTCTATTCTTTGCAAAGATTGTCATTTGGCGATTCATCGTTATCTGTTGGTGTTAAACATAATAATAGAATACTACAGATTCGAAAAGTTTTCAGGGTAATGGATTTCGGGGCAGTGTCCTATTCGGGATTTAAAGGAAATTTTAAGGAAAAGGATTTAAAGGAAAAGGAAATAATGGAAAAGGGTAAAGGAAAAGGAGAAGAAAGAAAGTAGAAGGAAGATGGAATAAGAAAGAAGGAAGAAAGAAAGTAGAAGGAAGATGGAATAAGGAAGAAGGAAGAAGGAAATAGGTAAAGGAAGAAGAAAGAAGAAAAAGGAAAAAGGAAGAGAATAGAGGATTTAAGGAAATTGGAAATAATAAGGAATTATTTCACAATTTTTAATTCTCACATGTCAGTTCTTACTTTTCACTCCTCGGTCCTCAGTTCTCACTTCTCTGTTCTCATTTCTCACTTCCCACTTTTCACCTATCACTTTATACTGCTCACTACTCACTTCCCACTTAGCACTTCTCACTTATCGTATCTCAATTCTTACTTTTCACTTCTTATTTCTCATATCTTACTTCTTATTTCTTAGTTGTCACTTTCTTCTCCTCATTTTTTACTTCTCACTTGTCGGTTTGACTTTCTCATTTCCTAGTTTACGCTTCTCACTTTTAACTTCTCTTTTCTCACTGCTCACCACTCACTTCTCAATCCCCTCTTCACACTTCTAACTTTTCACTTTTCACTTCTAAGAGAGAAAGAGAAAGAATGAGTAAAGCGGAAGAAAGTAAGGGTGAAGAAAAAGAAAAAAGAAAGCAAGTGGAAGGAAAAGGGAATAAGGAAGAAGAAAGAAGGAAATAGGTGAGGGAAGAATAAAGAAGAAGGATCAATGGAGCAAAAATAAGAAATCAATAAATTGAAAGGTAAGGATTACTTTAACAATTTACAATTCTTGCATCTCACCAGTTACATCCCATTTCTTCCTTCTCACTGCTCGGGCCTTAGTTCTAAGTTCACACTTATCACTTAACATTTCTCACCTATCCTTTCTCACTCAGGGAAAATACCGAGTTAGACAGAGTTCACTGTAATACAACTTCTTCGTGGCTGCAGTGGATGCATGCTGGGAAAATTTCTTCGGCTCGTTTCTGCTGATTCCTACGGGTATACCCCGTTAGGCATAAGTACGTTAAGCATAAGGACGTTAGGCATAAGTACGCTAGGCATAATGGACATCAAGCAGGAACGATAAATATAATGTACGTCAGGCATAAAAAGACCCGATGAACAGCCTATGACATAAAGAAGGCAGAATTATACCAAACGTCCATTATGCCTAACGTAGCCTAGCGTCCGTTATGCCTAACGTTCATTTTGCCTAACGTATCTTGCCTTACGTTTTTATGCCTAACGTCGCATATTCGACCCAACCAGAGAATGCAACATTTTATTGCAATCTTGCATTAGTTTCGCGTACAGTTTGCCGCGTACTAATGCGGCAGGGCCTTGCATTAGGTCCCCGATCACGAGAAAATAAGAACTGGTTATGTGTTTGTATCTACATTGAATTTAATGTTACACTCCCATCAACGAATTAAATGCTGTACACACTAACTTTTTAATTTTCTAGCTCGGCAAAATCGGGCACCACTGTAGCTCAGCAATTTCGCTGCTTCGGCGGCAAGCGGGTGCCAGTGGATCGTACCCACACACCCCCAAGTGGTGCAAAGGAATGGGAGCTGGGGGTATTACACGTTATGCCTCCACAGAGTAATGGACTGAACGTATGGGTGAGCACACAAGTAAGCCTCGCATGGTACGCATGGTCAGTAGTGATAGAATGACTTAAGTCATTTTTGGCAGAAGTGTCGGGGGGCAGATACCTCTGCGGCACATCAGAATTGAGGGACACGAAAATCTCGCTATGCCTGGCAGGAGTGTTGGGGGGTTGATGCTTCTACGGCACCTCAGAAATTGGAGACGTGTAAGGTAAGTGGTGCCACTCCGTTCCACGCCTAAAACGATGCACATAAGGAGCACAAAGTGGAAACAAATGGGAAATGGGGGTATTACAACCCCCACGGAGCAAATGACTGAATGTCAGAAGAGTGGTGTAAGCGAATAGGACTGAATGTAAGAGCGAGCACACAAATAAGTCTAGCATGAGTGGTAGCCACACACTCGGAGTGGTGAGCAAGTGGCGCGTGAGAAGTGTACCTGATTTGAAAGGGAAGCATATGAGAGTTGTCCTCGTGGAGTAATTGTACTGCCCAGGCAGTAGATTGCTTGACGTCAACTTCGAGTTGTCGCAGCAGACAGTCGTAGTTAAGGTTGCAGAAATTCTGCGTGGCCGGCTCCTTCCACTGGCCACCCTGTCCGACGAAGAGGATGAGTGGGTCTGCCTCGTAGCTGAGGTAGGAGCGGCATAGGATCCACCAACCTAGGCTCGCATCCGGCTTGAAAGACAAGTGGTGCAAGCCTGTTGCAGGACGGTGCACCCAAAACAATTTTTCATGACATCCAGTGCATTAAGCATTTTGTATCAAATCTCGCATGCAAACCGATCAGAGAATGTCATACTTGTTATGCCAGCTCATCGCATTAAGTCGATTTATTTAGTTTCGATCAATACATCCAAACGACTCCCTGGCTCCTCCTGGAACAAGTAAATGTATCGTGTACGGCAATATAACTTTGACCCACACAATTCACCCGATTCCATTTAGCTTGATGGCGGAAAGGGACACAATTTTGCATGGTGCCAATTCCACTTGAATAACGCATTGCTGTTTCTGTCACCCTTCTACTTGAGATTGATTGATGATTCTCACATCCACTATAACAAAGAACGTGGATTATGATAGTCTTTGGTCATTGCCTCTCTTATCTGGCATATAGTCCAGATGGTTAGCGCGTCAGTCGAGAAGCGCTAAGCGGAGGGTCATAGTTCAAATCTTGATTTTTTTTTTGTAAAGTAGCCAAGGTTGTGAAATATACAGCATTTGAATCCTCGATAGGAGCTTAAACATAGATTCAATGTAGACACAAACACGTAAACCGTTCTTATTTTCTCGTGACCGGGGACCTAATACTTTCTCGTGACCGGGACCTGCTGATTGATTAATGCAATCTGTGCATCTGTGGCAAACTGTACATGGAATTAATGCAATATCCACATAACATCATACACTCTCTGGTTGGGTGTGTGATCACCATACTGAATGAGGACTGCCTGTGTTGTGAGATGGGAGAAATGGGGGCGCAATGCCCAATACACAGATAAAAATAGTGAAAAGTAATCAGCAAATAATAAAGACGTGGAAAATTACACTGTTCTGGGCGTACATGGATTTTTTCCAACAAGTTCGCCCTAAATGTATGCAATTTACATAGCATTATGACACTTATTCGTATAAAAAGTGACATAATGCAATACAAATTGCATACACTCATGTAATAACATCGTTTAAATTTACGCTCTTTTTGGCATTCCCTTTATGTGCATTACTTTCGTGTAAATTTCAACAACTTTTTCTATCTGTGTAGTCATCCCCCGGAGTATTTCTTGATTACGGGCCGGGGAAATGACTGGAGAGGAAGGAGTTGGTTTTAGTGGGTCGGGAGTGGTGATCCTATCCCCACACTACCTGGGTACGCCTCCCCAGGTGTCTGGTTGCAGATTTCCGTTACTTTCGTTAAAAATCTGTTGTAGACGGGTGTTGAACCCGGACCCTCCACATCTCGACTTACGCGCAAATCATGTGGACCATATACCAGATGGACCGAAGGCTATCATAATCCACGTTTCATGCTATGTGGATGTGAGAATCTTCATATAATCTCAAGTGTAAGGGTAACAGAGATAGTAATGTGTGATACAAGTGGAATAAGCACTGATGGGTAATGACTGGCTCATCAGGCAATTACACGGGTCGGGGCTACTCCTTTACTTTAGCGGTGATTCCGGCTTGGAATCGTGAAGAACGATGGGTGCAGAATAGATTGACGAGGAGTAGCATTCGCACCAGATGATGATTTTATCTCGAGTTTTCGGGCACAAATTATTCCTCTTCTTCGAAGCAAACTGCTACTAACGGGCGAACACGATATCACAAAATACCTCTAGGTACTTCTTGAACATTTATTCAATGCGGTCAGTAGAAAAAACATACGAATTTTGGGAATAACTGAGCAGTCGAACATAACACGTGTACTTAGCAGTAGAGTTATATCTAATGTGTTGTAAAAGGTAAACATTCGATAACAAGCGATGGCCTATGTACCTAAATGAATGCATATGCGCAGCGCGCTACGTTCTCAGAAAGGAGAATGTAGAAACATAGTTTGTTATCCAAAATATTGCGCCTTACAGTAATAGCTCAATTTTCAATTCAATCAAGCACCATGCAAATATATGTCCTACTTTGTTAAGAAAATTATTTTGAGCTTTTTAGTGGAATATCTTCACTTGTCATAAGACGAGTTTGTACAATCCCATTTAATTCCACCACTTAATTGTACCTTGACAGATACGTATTTCGACCTCAACAGTAAAGTCGTCTACAGTGTCTCGTACTTGACTCGACTTGTCGAGTGTAGTGTTGTCGCCTACTTTTAAAGAAGGGATCACATCCACCATTGCCTTAATTCGGGCAAACGCCTACTTTTACAGAATCCACCATTGCCTTTACTCGGCAAGCGCCTACTTTTAGAGAAGGAGTAATATCCACCATTATCTTAATCCAAATAAGCGTCTACTATTAAAGAAGGGATCACATCCACCATTGCCTAAATCTGGGCGAGCATCTACATTAAAAAAATGGGTAATACCCACCATTGCCTTAATCCGAGCAAACACCTACTTATAAGAAAGAGAATTCATCCACTGTTTCCATAATCCGGGCAAGCGCTCCTTACTCGGCTAATGCATGCTTTCTTCAAAAGGATTGTGTATTTTATTATGTTATATTCACTATGCCGGGTTGTTTTCAGCATCTCTGAGTCTTGTAATCTATTTTATGAACAAACAAAAATTATGCCATATGTCGGTTATGCCAAATGACCCTCACTTTTATCGCTGTAGTCAATTATGCCAAATGTCCATTATGCCAAATGTCCTTTATGCCAAATGACCGTTATGCCAAATGGTCTTTATGCCAAATGAGGCCCAATGGCATTATGCCAAACCCGCTCCCGTTATAACCATATGATTATTGTGTTACGCGTTTGTGTTTGGTGTATCTATGATTAAGTTGTCGAGAATGCTGCCAACACAGATAGAAAAAGTTGTTGAACTTTACACGAAAGTAATGCACATAAAGGGAATGCTTAAAAGAGTGTAATTTTAAACGATATTTTCGCTTGGATGTATGCAATTTGTATTGCATTATGCCGCTATTTATTCGATTAAGTGGTATAATGCTATACAAATTGCATACATTTAGGGTGAAATTAATGGAAAAGATTCATGTATGCTCAGAATAGTGTAATTTTCCGCGTCTGTATTCCTTACGCGCTGATTAGATTTCATTATTTTTTTCTGTGAACCTCAAATCATCCAAAACCGGACCGAGAGTTGAGATCTTTTTCAACAGATATTATTTTCCAAACTTATCATTTTACATTTTATAATTCTATATTCAAACGTTCCTATTAATCATATAATTTTTATTACCCTAGAAGGCTGGAAGAAGGCCGTTACGTACTCAGAATGTTTGGGAGCGAGAACGAAGGGAACCCCAGCGACAATCTTCCTCTATGGTTTAATTCCTATCTATTAGTATAAGTTAATGCAGTTGGCGTTTTGGTTTCGCAGCTGCTGGTGGAGCTCAAGTGGCGAGTTGTTAGAGAAGCATCATGTTAGGAATCCATGTCAAGGCGGACTTATGAGTGATCCGGACCAAATTACTAAATGATTAAAAACATTTTTGGCCAGAAGTAATATTTATTTCAAATCACTCATTTAGATTCACAAGAAAAACGTTACCACTATACATGTATGAGGAAATCCAATTACAACTTGATTTTAAATACATTTTCCATGGAAAAAGCACACGAAGTGCATCGAATCATAAATTTAGTTTCATACATATATACATATATACTAATATTGTCTATTATTTACACATTATATTATATCATTCATATAAATAAATATTGTAATGTATAAATGGGTTGGGAGGGAGCATCAGGGCATCCTTGAAGTTGCAACTGGAAGACAACGGAATTGGAGTGCCTACCGGAGTCGAGGGGAAACTGGTACTATAACATCCATGTAGATGGGTACACTCTCTCACAGTTGTAATGGATTTGACGCGCCCTTCTTCAAAGAAGCCATCCCTCGGAAAGCTAAAAAAGCATTGCGAATCTTGGATTACACTGTTGGAAATCTCTATCTCTCTATCCCGCGAGTTTCGCGTAAGTGTCTCTGCTTACGGGTCCGCATTCTCAGTTTTTGGACCTTCATACAGCACACAGCAAAAAAATTTGACTTTTACAGGTAATGTAATCAATAAAACTAATGTAAATGCAGATCATGTAATCGTTTTCTCAATGTAATTATGCGTTGAAAATCATGCACATAAACAGAGCATGAATTAAACCGTATAAATACAGCACCTTACCATTATGACTACACTTTGTTGAAAACAATACTTTATTCACCCTGAAAATTCATTTATAAACAATTAAGTTTACATGATATTATGTGAACCGAAACTAAAGATGGCCACGCTTGCGACGATCTCGGTAAACAAAACAAACAATTCCATCAAGGCAGCTGCAAATGCAGCGGGAAACCTTCGTTTTCGACCACCGTCATACTAAAGTGAAGATTTTTCATTACGACTACAAAGCAGCATCCATGATGCTGCATTTCATCGGTGTACTTCATCAGGCGTTTACTTAAATCGATGGAAAAACTTCAAAATCTTGCACTTCATCCAGTCAGATATTCCCCCTTGACGATGCGCATACGCCTACTCAGTGCATGTAAATTTACATTACCTAGCCAGAACCCGATCACGACGGGTTCGATACTTTATGTTTGAATCGCCATAACTCAGAACCTGTTACTCTTTGGGCAACGTCGGTTTCAAGAAGTGAAGACGGTAGAGTGGTATCAGAATGGGCTATCACTCCGTGGACCTGAGTTCGAATCTCATGTTAACCGATTTTTTTTATTTCTATAGCATAAAATAGAACATGTAAATTTAAAACAACAGATGATAAGTGATGTAAAGATAAAATGAAATGTAAATTTCTATCGTTTATCATGCTCCAATTATGTGCATGATATTTGATGTAAATGTACATGAATCGTTCGAACAGTTCAATGAAAGCTGGGGTGGCATTGTGCATCTCGATTCGAACGTAATTCTATCGAGTCGAACATGTTTGGCATTACGGGTTTCGATTCGATCTCGAAAACGACTCATCGTTCGAGTATGATCGAGGAGGTACAAGAATAACGAGATGTTTTGGCATTATGGATGCTCGATAGCACACTGAAAAACGACTCAAGTCGAATGAAAAACACTCGTCACCTTTTTAGCTTTCGAATGTTGTTCGAGAGTCGTTTCTTGCTGAAAGTTTTAATTATAATTTGTTATTATTTCTCTACGAGAAGAGAATAAATGTTTTATTATTGTTTCTTGAGAAAAACAGTGTCTTAAGTATACCTACTTTTACAGTTCCCTGACAATATGCAATCTCTAATTATCCCGAAATCCGCGTAAAAACGACTTCAACTAAAATCGGTTTTTCGAAGTTTTCACGTATTTCTTGACGATTTCGATAAACCGCGTGAGAAATCCATGAGGAAAATCTGCGTAAAAACGTGTTTATTCCACAACTAGCAGACCCGACGAACTACGTTTCGCCTAAAATTGAATTATGATCAGCGACAGTTATGCAAAAAGTTGTGTTCCATTTGTGTGGGAGCTCCTCCTTCTAGAGCGGGGAGGGGTCTCGAACCATCTTAAGAACCTTCCTCGAGCCCACAAAACCCACGCAGAAAAAACTACGTTAACCCTCAAACTGCCGGGACGAATCTTGACAACTTACAACAGCTCGTTCTCGGTCAATTTTTAACTAAAATGCAAGCGGTTTCAACTGTGATCAAGGGGAATAGCAGTTCCAGCATGTACATGGGTAAAATGGCCAGGATGACCCTTCCTCTTTAAGAGGGGGGAGTTTTGAAGTGTGGCATAAGTCATTTTTGAGCAAATGTTTAGTATTTAGAAACTTTTAACGTCATAACAGGTATTTTAGTATAAGTAAATAATGGTCAATGTGAATGGTTGACAACAATGGCCAAATAGACAAAAATTGACCTCGGATGACCTCCTAATAGGTTCCGGAAACCCGGAATATCCGGTATAAAAGGCCAGCATAGAATCACCGAACATATCTGTCTTCCGACACCTCAAACTTCTCAGAATCTCATAGGTAACTTAGAAAACGTCATAGTTTCTTGGTAGGGTAAAACTGGCCATTTGGTGACCACGGAACAGGTTCCGGAAACCAGGAATTTCCGGTAAAAAAAGGGTCAACATAAAACTATAACACAAATTATGCTTCTGATACCTCAAACTTCTCAGAATCTCATAAGTAATATAGAAATCGTCATAGTTTTTCAGTAGGGTAGAACTGGCCATGCAATGGCCACGGAACAGGTTCCGGAAACCCGGAATTTCCGGTACAAAAGGCCAAGATAAAACTACATAACAAAATAGGCTTTCAATACCTCAAATTTCTCAGAATCTCATGAGTAATTTAGAAATTATTTTAGAATTAGTTTCTTGGTAGGGTAAAACTGGCCATGCGATGGCTACGGAACAGGTTCCGGAAACCAGGAATTTCCGGTAAAAAAAGGGCCAACATAAAACTATAACACAAATTATGCTTCTGACACCTCAAACTTCTCAGAATCTCATAAGTAATATAGAAATCGTCATAGTTTTTCAGTAGGGTAGAACTGGCCATGCAATGGCCACGGAACAGGTTCCGGAAACCAGGAATTTCCGGTACAAAAGGCCAAGATAAAAATACATAACAAAACAGGCTTTCAATACCTCAAATTTCTCAGAATCTCATGAGTAATTTAGAAATTATTTTAGAATTAGTTTCTTGGTAGGGTAAAACTGGCCATGCGATGGCTACGGAACAGGTTCCGGAAACCAGGAATTTCCGGTAAAAAAAGGGCCAACATAAAACTATAACACAAATTATGCTTCTGACACCTCAAACTTCTCAGAATCTCATAAGTAATATAGAAATCGTCATAGTTTTTCAGTAGGGTAGAACTGGCCATGCAATGGCCACGGAACAGGTTCCGGAAACCCGGAATTTCCGGTACAAAAGGCCAAGATAAAAATACATAACAAAATAGGCTTTCAATACCTCAAATTTCTCAGAATCTCATGAGTAATTTAGAAAATGCCTTAGTTTCTTGGTAGGGTAAAACTGGCCATGCGATGGCTACGGAACAGGTTCCGGAAACCCGAAATTTCTGGTACAAAAGGCAAACATAAAACTACATAACAAACTTGGCTTACGACACCTCAATCCTCTTAGAATCTCATGAGTTATCCAGAAGACGCCTTAGTTTCTTGGTAGGGTAAAACTGGCGGTGCGATGACCATGGAACAGGTTCCGGAAACCCGGATTTTTCGGTAAAAAATGGCCCACATGAAACTAAAAAACAAATTAGGCTTCCGACACCTCAAACTTCTTAGCATCTCATATGTAAATAACAAAACGCACACACCGGTACACAAGGCCGACATAAAACTACTTAACAAATTAGGCTTCAGACACTTCAAACTTCTCAGAATCTCATGAGTTATCTGGAAAATGCCTTAGTTTCATGGTAGGGTAAAACTGGCCGTGCGATGGCCATGGAACAGGTTCCGGAAATTCGGAATTTCCGGTAAAAAATGGCCCACATAAAACTTCAAAACAAATTGGGCTTCCGACACCTCAAACTTCTCAGAATCTCATGAGTAATCTAGAAAACGCCTTAGTTTTTTGTTAGAATAAAACTGGCCGTGAGGTGGCCAGGTTCCGGAAACCCGGAACTTTAGGTAAAAAATGACCAACCTAAAAGTACAAAACCTATTAGGTTTCCGACGCCTCAAACTTCTCAGAATCTCATGAGTAATTTAGAAAAAAGCCTTAGTTTCTTGATGGGGTAAAACTGGCCATGCGATGGCCACGGAACAAGTTCTGGAAACCCGGAAATTCCTATTCAAAAGGCAGCATAGAATCACGGAATTTATCGGTCTTCCGACACCTCAATCCTCTCAGAATCTCATTAGTAATCCAGATAACGCCATAGTTTTTTGGTAGGGTAAAGCTGGGCATGTGATGATCACGAAACAGGTTCTGGGAGCCCGGAATTCACGGTACAAAAGGCCAACATAGAACAATAAAACAGGTCCAAACCCTTATCTTACCTTACACCTTACTTCTCCGGTACTAAAGACCAACGTAGAACTACAAAATAAATCACTCTTCAAACATTTTCATGTTCGGATGTACCACTTTGACCAGCTATTAGATCTATCGCAGCATTCCCCGTATTCTTAATGTATAGGTGCATCTCCAATAACTCCAATAATATTGATAAGCAATGCAGTATCGGTTTCGATATAGTTCTTGTTTTTTTTCTCTCAAGAGGATCATGATAGCCTATTTGGACCCTTTACAGAGAGCAATCTCATTGAATGTGCACCCCTTATCAATAAGAATTCAATCCTTTCTTGAAAATATAGAACAGTAATACTGTTATTCTACCAAGTATCGGAGCCCTAGCCACATCTTCGACTTACTTCTACAATATCACCAGTAGGACACCACACCTGGGATTTAGCTATATGTACAAAACCATTTCCATCTAAAACATTTGTCCTGCAATGAGAATTTCCTTCATCTGCAGCGAAAAGTTAAGCTAGTTATACTTCAGATACTGTTATTGGTAGCGTAATCCTTAACTAAAACAACTTATAGCCCTAGCTCGAAAAATGGATTTAGCTAGGGCTCGGTTTGGTAGATCTTACTTCGTAAGACACTAAGTAACAGTGATCTATTCAACGTTACAGGAAAAAGCCTACATAGAACTACAAAATAAGTCTATCGACCCCTCAAATGGCACCGGAACAGGTTCCAGAAATCCAGGATTTCCAGTGAAAAAGAACTACATAGAACATCTGTATAAATCAGTCTTCCGACACCTTGAACTTCTGAGAATTTAACGAGTTATCCAGAAAATGCCAGATTGCTCTTTTACTGGCAATTTTATAGCCACAGAACAAGATTCGGAGTTCCTGGAAAGCCCATTTAGATAGCCCGTGGCCTTTTGTACCATGGATATTTTGGGCTCCCGAAACCTATCATGAAACTATGGCGTTTTAAAAATTACTCATGAGATTCTGAGAAGTTTAAAGTGCCGGAAGACCGCTTAATTTCGTGGTTCTATGATGGCTTTTTGTACTGCTTGTTACGGGCTTCTGGAATCTATTCCGTTGTCATCACTTGGCCAGTTTTACTCTACCAAGGAACTAAGACATTTTCTGGATTACTTAAGATGTTCTGAGAAGTTTGAGGTGTCAGAAGACTTATTTGTATTGTAGTTTTATGTTGGCCTTTTTTTACCGATGATTCCGGGTTTCCGAAGCATTTTCCATGGTCATCTCATGGCCAGTTCTACCCTAACAAAAAACTATGGCATTTCATAAGTTACCCATGAGATTTTGAGAAGCTTTAGTTATCGGAAGACTGATTTGTTTTGTAGTTCAACGTTTGCCTTTTGTACCGGGAATTTCGGGTCTCCGGAACCTATACCGTGGCCCTACTAAGAAACTAAGACGTTTTCTAGATTACTCATGAGAATCTGAGAAATTTGAGGTGTCGGAAGCCTGATTTGTTTCGTATTGTTTTTTTACCGGAAATTTCGGGTTTCTGGAACCTGTTCCACGGCCATCAAATGGCCAGTTTTACCCTACCAAGAAACTATGGCGTTTTCTAAGTTACTGGTGCGATTCAGAGAAGTTTGAGGTGTTGGAAGACCGATATATTCCGTGATTCAATGTTGGCCTTTTATACCGGATATCTCGGGTTTCCGGAACCTGTTCGGTGATCATCCGGAGGTCAATTTATAACTATTTGGCTATTGCTGTCGACCTTTCACATTGACCATTAATAACTTATACTAAAATATCCGTTATGATGATGATTTCAGAATACTAAACATTTGTTCTAAAAATGACAATTCAAAACTCCCCCTCTAAAAGAGGGAGAGTCATCCTGAGCATTTTACCCATCTACTTTCTGGAACTACTATTCCCCTTGACCACAATTGCAACCGCTTGCATTTTAGTAGAAAATTGACCGAGAACGAGCTATTTCAAATTGTCAAGATTCGTCCCGGCAGTTTGAGGGTAAAAAGAAACCTTTTAGCGTTTTTGGTTCATTGAGGCCCTCCTTAGCGGTGCGGAAAGATGAACGGCTACAAAGCAAGACCATGCTGAGGGTGGCTGGGCTCGATTCCCAGTGCCGGTCTAGACAATTTTGGATTGAAAATTGTCTCGACTTCCCTGAGCAATAAAATATCATCGTGTTAGCCTCGTGATAAACGAAGAAGAAGAAGAAAGAAGGTTCATTTATAATTTGGCGTCAGTAGTAAGAACTTCAATTTGAGGGAATAATCAGTCAATTGAAAAAAAAGTCAGCCAGTTTCAAATATAACGGAATTTTAATTCAGGTGTTTATGTCGGCCTTTTGTTCTGAAAATTCCGGTTTTCCGGAACCTGTTCCGTGGCCATTGCATGGCCAGTTCTACCCTACTGAAACACTATGATGTTTTCTAAGTTACTCATGAGATTCTGAAAAGTTTGAGGTGTCGGAAGCCTAATTTGTTTTGTAGTTTTATGTTGGTCATTTTTTACCGGAAATTTCGGGTTTCCGGAACCTGTTCCGTGGCCATTGCATGTCCAGTTTTACCCTTCCAAGAAACTAAGGCATTTTCTAAATTACTCATGAGATTCTGAGAAGTTTGAGGTATTGGAAGCCTATTTTGTTATGTAGTTTTATCTTGGCCTTTTGTACCGGAAATTCCGGTTTTCCGGAACCTGTTCCGTGGCCATTGCATGGCCAGTTCTACCCTACTGAAAAACTATGATGTTTTCTAAGTTACTTATGAGATTCTGAGAAGTTTGAGGTGTCGGAAGCCTAATTTGTTTTGTTGTTTTATGTTGGCCATTTTTTACCAGAAATTCCGGGTCTCCGGAACCTGTTCCGTGGCCATCAAATGGCCAGTTTTACCCTACCAAGAAACTATGGCGTTTTCTAAGTTTCCTATGAGATTCTGAGAAGTTTGAGGTGTCGGAAGACCGATATGTTCGGTGATTCTATGCTGGCCTTTTATACCGTATATTCCGGGTTTCCGGAACCTATTCGAAAGTCATCCGGAGGTCAATTTATGTCTATTTGACCATTGTTGTCAACCATTCACATTTATCATTAATTACGTATACTAAAACACCTGTCACGACGTTAAAAATTTCAAAATACTAAACATTTGCTCAAAAAATGACTTATGCCACACTTCAAAACTCCCCCCTCTAAAAGAGGGAGGGTCATTCTGAGCATTTTACCCCTCTACATGCTGGAACTGCTATTCCCCTTGATCACAGTTGAAACCGCTTGCAATTTAGTTAAAAATTGACCGAGAACGAGCTGTTTCAAGTTGTCAAGATTCGTCCCGGCAGTTTGAGGGTTAAGAACAAACATATTTTAGGTAAATCCAAACATAAATTCAGTTTGTTCTGGCATCAAAAATAAATATGTTTGGATCAAACATATTGTTGCATTTGAAGCGAACGAAAACTTTTTTTGAATCAAATGTGCGTTTCAAGTTGTTTTAACCAGCTAAATGTTTGAAGCAAACATGGATATTATTGTTTTGGTTCGACCACTCATAATATTTTGATATCAATTCTACCAATTTTCATATTCTGGTAGCATTTGACTACCAGATTTCACAATTCCAAACGTTCATATTTCATTTACTTACCTTTCTGTACCTAAAAAACATCCTTATCATTAATTTGGAAGCAAGAAAACATCTGCTTCTACTCTTGCTTCTACTCCTCTGCTGCTTCTGATCGGATCCGATCCGAACTCGAGAGTTTGTTTACTTTTGCAAGAGCGAGCGAGGGGCTGCCCACTAGTGAATGTATAAAACAAACAGGGATTTAATTTAGTTTTAAAAATAAATATGTTTGATTCAAACATATTACCATTTTGGAAATAAACATGACTATTTTTGAAGCAAATGGATGAAATTTGTATCCGTGCCCCACCATACAAATTTTCACGCTGCTCGGTTCAGTAGTTTCCGAGTCTATAAGCACAGACAAACAGACGTAACAGTTAGAATAATTTCCTGAAAAATTCATCGCCCAGTTACTTTATCACCATCTCGCGTGCATGTTGCACGAAATGTTATTTAGTACGACAATGTCAACAGAAGGCGCTAGTGTGAGATGTCAAATCCAAAGGAAAACGATGCCCGCGCCTCTAGGTGTGAAACGAGTAATCAGTTTAGTTTAAAACGGCCGTTCAAAGCATGTGCGATGGGAATTTCATCAGTGTTACGTCTGTTTGTCTGTGCTATAAGGTTCAGACAGACAGAAATTCATTTTTATGTATATAGATAGAAGATAGAAGATCTACGTAAAAATAAATGAGTTAAATAAAAAAAACGCGCATGAGATGACTCAAGTGCATTTAACTAATACACATAGAAACATCAAAGTAATTTATTATCGAATCCTTCTTTAGCTTTAAATTATTTAGCTCAAAATTTGATCTGTGGCATAAATTCGAATAAACATAAAACTTATAATTTGTGTCGTAACAATATCTCAATTTACAAAACGTGTCGTATCGGCATAATGTTTTAATCGGTTGCAACTGCTCAATAAATAATATTGCTTTTTAAAGTCATCGAGCACAATTTGCTTGTTTATAAATTAACTGTCAATTCATGCCATGAAGGATGCCTTTCCAACAGACAACATACTACACGCAGATGAAATTACTCTTATTCTCTCTGTTTACTTACATTCGCCATGAGCTGAAGGTTGTCTCTTCTGCAGGCGGCATACTAAACACGGAGACAGCTATCTCTTATTCTCTCTGTTTACATTCCGTTTGACAGAACATACTCGATTGAACTAGTACAACACCATTCGAAATCTTGTACTGCGACTGAATGAAGTCGAACGAAATACATAATGCCGCAATTTTTTCGAAACGAATCGAAAAACTTACGAATCGAGTGATTCGATTCGAGATGCGCAATGTCACCCCTGAATGGTAATTGAATTCGACTCTACTGTTGGGTGGAATCGTATGCAGAACAAGACTCAAGCCAGGATGGCGGATTTTTTTTTCCTGTTCGGGTGTGCCACTGCGACCAATTATTAGATCTATTGTAGCGTTACCCGTATCCTTAGTGTTTAAGTGCATGTCGAATTACTCCAGTGCTATTGAGAAGCAATGCAGTATCGGTTTCGATACAGTCGTTGCTGCGCGCCCCTTATCAATAGGCAATCAATCCTTTCTTGAGAAAACAGAACAGTAATACTGCATCACATGCATCGGAGCCCTAGCCACATCCTTGTCTTGCTTCTAGAATATCACCAGTAAAACTCTTAAAACCCGGGATTTAGCTCTGTCTAAAAGACCATTTCAAGCAAGATAATTTGTTCAGTAATAAGAGCTTCCGTGTGTTCCTCTCACTACCATTGTTCACCAGTTCAAGAAGAGTTAGTACGTATTTAAACCCCTATTTCGATTTTTCCAGCAGTCAGTTCAGCCTAGGACCTGGTACCGAGGATTTTTAACTAATTGCTTAAAAAGTTGTTTCCGCTGCATACAGTTTAGCCTCAATCAAGAGAAATTCAAGTCTTTCAACTGTCTGCAAGGTAACATTAATTATGTTTTATTTCTGAGACTGCTGTTGGTAGCGGGGACTAAATACGATGAATCCTTAATTATCACAACTTATTGCCCTGGCTAGAAAAATGGATTCAGCTAGGGCTCTGTTTGGTAGATCTTACACCGCAACACACTACGTCAAAGTGATCTACCGTGTTACGGGAAGGATGGTGGATTACTACATATGTTAAATGAAATCGGAAAGATTGTGTGGGTCAAAGTAATATTTCTGTAAAAACGATTTCCTGAGCAGCACACATGTTTCATAAAGATCACTGTAACTTATATGTGACCGGATTCAGCCACAATTAGGTTGCTGCAACCAGTTTCACTTGAGTTGTGCTGCTTGGATTATATACTTGTTCTAGGAGGAGCCAACGAGTTTTTTTTAGATGTATTGATCGAAACCAACCAACCGAACCGACTTAATGCAATGAGCTGGCATAACAAGTATGCCATTCTGTGATCAGTTTGCATGCGAGATTTG
Organism: Armigeres subalbatus; assembly: GCF_024139115.2. Classification (NCBI taxonomy): domain Eukaryota; kingdom Metazoa; phylum Arthropoda; class Insecta; order Diptera; family Culicidae; genus Armigeres; species Armigeres subalbatus. The sequence goes on from NC_085140.1 coordinate 59,483,514, forward strand.
ATACAAAACGCTTAATACAAAGAATGTCACACAACTTTGTTTTAGGTGTAGAATATTTCCTACCCGAAAATTTTCTAGATCGGACCGGGAATCGAACCCAGCCACATAAATATTATACAAATATTGCGCTTAGAATCATAAGTGCGTAACTGCATTGATCGATTGCTCTTTGCAACCATCAGCTTCATATAAATGCATCGAATTTGGAAGTTTTCCATTGACATTATGTTTATGTTTATGACATTATGTTTACGAGTGATAATCTTGCACTAGAATCATCCATCACCGTTGTAGCTTTCAACCTAGTTGAGTTATTAACGGAACAAAAATCGATGAAGAGAAATCGATCTATGCAATTACGCCCGTATGATCCTAATCGCAAGAAATATTAAAATGCACTCCCTCTACTACTGAAATGTTATACCTAGTTCAGTACAATATCATCTTCAATAGAATAATATCATATAACTCGACAGACTATTATTTTTCGGACCCTTCCACTTATCGACACATCGCGCGCTCCCATATACCTACCGGGGGTTTCGAACTCACTACCGGACGAACGACTGCCGGCACATTTTCGCGGTCTATGAGCACGCTTCAGCAAAAGCGACGTCCGCCGACGACGACGCCGGTAAATCGCGCACACACATATTGCACACCCAAGTAAAAAAGTGTATCCCCTCGTCATCCAGCCCAACCCAATAAGCACCAAAACGGAGCCCAGAAGTAAGAAAAATGACCGCAGTGGTGGTATTCCAGTAGTAGGCTGATGCACGTCGTACGTAAACACCTGCGAGAATGTAATCCGATCAAAGTATAGTCGTCGGTCGTCGTCAGTCTGCCATCGTCGCCATCGTCTTCATCGCCTACTAGAGATAGGCTTGCAATACACCTCCGGCACAAAATAGCAGCATATGTGTTACTTGGTGCCTACATGGTGCCTTTCTTTCGCATTACGGGGAAGAGAGAAAATCAAAGCAACTACCTTTGAGCAGATCGCTTTTGCGTTCATAACGATGGAAGTCATTTGTTAATTTAATTTTACTCGATCGTCGTCGTCACCACAGCATGGTGTTGTCGGTTGCACGCGTGAAGACGAATCACTTTCCGGTTGTGGGTGCGCTTCAGCTGCCGCTGCTGCCCATTCTTGGACGTCTTGTGCGATGTGCGCGCTTCCGCAGAAACAGGAGACGACCAACGCCGACTTCCGGTAGACGGCGGGCGGCGGTGCTAAAGGTGTGACGAAGGAAGTCATTGCCAAAGACAAACTGCCGGACAGTAGTGCTGCTGAGTTGGAATCAGTACGGGAGTGATTACGATCCAGTTGAGTGCGATGCGATTCGCGATCGGGTGGACGGTGGTGTGTCTTATAGAACGCGCAGCTTAACGATCGGTCCGCCGCTTGGCTTAGTGGAAGAAAACCCGTGTTTTTTATTTCAAATGGTTGCAAAAAACGATGTGAGAAATCCCATTCCAGTTGCAATTACAAGAGCAGTTTTGTTGGAGCCGTGTAGCAGGAGTTGAACGAATGTTATGACGACGAGTGGCAATGCCAGCAACTGCTAGGAAGTGATAAAAAGTAGCAATGTGGGTTTTATCACCTCATAATTAATTTATAGTGTCCAGGTGTGAACCATAGAAAGCAAACGGTGCTTGATCCTGCTTAAGAATAACACATAATACGTACCTTCTGGAATGGGGGAACAGTGATTTTCAACAGGGGCAGTTGATTAGAAGATCACTAATGCAATATAATGGTGATTAAGAAAAAGTATGCATGAATGATTGAAGCTAGTGAATATTTTATCAGCGTATAAAAAAAAATAATAATATAAAATTACTACAAATTGTGATGATCGTGTGACGGATTAGCGATGTTTTCCAGGTTGTGCAAAAACACTATTTTTCCCACTGGTTCTACTTCCGGCGGCGCAGCAAACTCGACACCGTCAGTCACAGGTTAGTGCTCTGCTTGAATTTGTTCACAATAGTGAATTAAAAATGTCAAGCTCAGATTTGACAGTCAAATATCAGGGTAAAAAAAATACAGTCGATTCACTTACATCACTCCAGGTGATAACATCTATTCTTAGTCATATTTCAACCGAATTAGATTATTGGAGATTTTTGATTATTGTCGTATAAGTGTAGCTAAAGGGTCTCAGATTTTCATGAAATATTTTGCACAACCAGGGTTTATGGATATAGATCAAATTATAAATAATTCGGAGTGGTCTATTTTCTAAATTTGGAAAATCCGTCCTCTCGGATATGTTATCTTGATACAACCAAAGACATATCCTGTCGTGGTGGTATCACGTGTTGACTATTTTTGTTTGGTGCCACGTCGCATATTTGGCATTGACACACTGATTTTACGCACGTGCATGTGATCCAACGGATATCCTAGAATGGTAGTCCAGTCAGACAGAGGCCTTTTTCATCAGATATAATGATGTGAGATCTCCTCTTTTCAGCAATACTTTTCTGATGCGTTCCCTGTGACGATGAGTCGCTCAAAACTAGCTAGATAGGTTGATTAAAAATATGTTCAAGATTATCGACATTCTTAGAGAATGGACTTATAATTCACTGAGTAGAAGTTTTAACAAATTAGGGGCGTGCCGCTAGTCTCATTTGTTACGTTTCAATTTAAAGAAACATAATAAAAATACCATATTATAAAGATGATATATGAACAATCTTATGACGGCTTCATTCTCGATAATGTTTACTAATAGATAGGGAATAGGCGCGATGAAGCTTTACTTCGCCACCGAAAAGTGAATCCTATAGCTGATTCATAGGTAATCATTAGTTCATTATATATGTTAGAACGTAATAATAGTCTTAAACTGCCTTAACAATGAAATGACAATAAAATAGACTAAATGCAGTAACAGTTTACATTTTTTACAAGACATAACTTACATTGAAACTGAACAAAAACCAAGAAGAACCAATAACTTAGGCAAACAAAGTAATTCAACGAACGCATACTCCATACCTTCTGAACATAAAGGCAAGAATGAAAATGTACAGAATCTAGGGTTACTGCTCCTGGACTTCATATCATAGCTCCGATATCCATCCCACAAAAAAAAGCAATGAGAAGGAATTTGATCTATCTTGTGATTTTTTTCAACAGTGAGCACGCATGTTAGTAAAAAGAAGCGATAAAAATGGTGCTGTATTTCTTTATTTCGCAATCAGATAAATATATGTACAATGAGATGGAAAACGGAACAGTCCCCTATATCAGTGGTTCTCAACTCTTTTCTTTCTCTCATTTTTTGCTCCAACTGAAAATAAGTGTAGCGCATAAGATATATGAAAAATGTAACTGAAAATTAAAGAAATATATGACTCTCCACAAAATTGTCTGAAATTTTCATTATTCCGAGCTCTTGAAGAGAGGCTTCCGAGTCTCTTGTAAGACGGCTATCGAGTCACTTGGAAGGAGGCTTCTAATCTTTTCTTGCCTCTGTTTATTTTTCCTAGCGTTCCGACAGAAGGGTCACTAAGCGATCAGCTTATGCGACGAGCGCATGAGACGGATCGCATGCGCCGCACATGAGGTACATAGCAACTAGAAGGAGACGCGTGAATTCGAAGCGCATCACCTACTTCGTTCGTATGAGAAAGTTGACATCGCGTCTCATGCACCTCCAACTAAAGACGTGCACAGTAACTCTGCTCAAAAGCATCCTTCCAAGAGGCCCGAAATCCTCCATTCAAGAGCCACGAAAGTCTCCTTTCAAGAGGGCCGAAAGCCTTATTGCAATAGGCCCGGAAGCCTCCTTTCAAGAGGCTCGGAAGCCTCCTTTCAAGAGGCTCGGAAGCCTCCTTTCAAGTGGCTCGGAAGCCTCCTTTCAAGAGGCTCGGAAGCCTCCTTTCAAGAGGCTCGGAAGCCTCCTTTCAAGAGGCTCGGAAGCCTCCTTTCAAGAGGCTCGGAAGCCTCCTTTCAAGAGGCTCGGAAGCCTCCTTTCAAGAGGCTCAACATCTGTTATGTTCAATGAGATGGAAAACGGAACAGTCCCCTATATCACCGGTTCTCAACTCTTTTCTTTCTCTCATTTTTTGCTCCAACTGAAAATAAGTGTAGCGCATAAGATATATGAAAAATGTTACTGAAAATTAAAGAAATATATAGCTCTCCACAAAATTGTCTGAAATTTTCATTATTCCGAGCTCTTGAAGAGAGGCTTCCGAGTCTCTTGTAAGACGGCTATCGAGCCACTTGGAAGGAGGCTTCTAATCATCTTGAAATGTCTCTTGAAAAGAGGCTTCCGGGTTTCTTGAAAGGAGGCTTCCGGGCCTCTTGAAAGGAGGCTTCCGGGCCTCTTGAAAGGAGGCTTCCGGGCCTATTGAAAGGAGGCTTCCGAGCCTCTTGAAAGGAGGCTTCCGAGCCTCTTGAAAGGAGGCTTCCGGGCCTCTTGAAAGGAGGCTTCCGGGCCTCTTGAAAGGAGGCTTCCGGGCCTCTTGAAAGAAGGCTTCCGGCCCTCCGGAAAGGAGGCTTCCGGGCCTCTTGAAAGGAGGCTTCCGGGCCTCTTGAAAGGAGGCTTCCGGGCCTTTGAAAGGAGGCTTCTGGGCCTCTTGAAAGGAGGCTTCCAGGCCTCTTGAAAGGAGGCCTGGGCCTCTTGAAAGGAGGCTTCCGGGCCTCTTGAAAGGAGGCTTCGGGCCTCTTGAAAGGAGGCTTCCGGGCCTCTTGAAAGGAGGCTTCCGGGCCTCTTGAAAGGAGGCTTCGGGCCTCTTGAAAGGAGGCCTGAGCCTCTTGAAAGGAGGCTTGAGCCTCTTGAAGGAGGCCTGAGCCTCTTGAAAGGAGGCTTCTGAGCCTCTTGAAAGGAGGCTTCTGAGCCTCTTGAAGGAGGCTCTGAGCCTCTTGAAAGGAGGCTTGAGCCTCTTGAAAGGAGGCCTGAGCCTCTTGAAAGGAGGCTTCTGGAGCTCTTGAAAGGAGGCCTGAGCCTCTTGAAAGGAGGCTTCCTGAGGCCTCTTGAAAGGAGGCTTCCGGGCCTCTTGAAAGGAGGCTTCTGAGCCTCTTGAAAGGAGGCTTCTGAGCCTCGTGAAAGGAGGCTTCTGAGCCTCTTGAAAGGAGGCCTGAGCCTCTTGAAAGGAGGCTTGGAGCCTCTTGAAAGGAGGCTTCTGAGCCTCTTGAAAGGAGGCTTGAGCCTCTTGAAAGGAGGCCTGGAGCCTCTTGAAAGGAGGCTTCTGAGCCCTCTTGAAAGGAGGCTTCCAGGCCTCTTGAAAGGGGGCTCCCGAGCCTCTGAAAGGTAGGCTCTGAGCCTCTTGAAAGGAGGCCTGAGCCTCTTGAAAGGAGGCCTGAGCCTCTTGAAAGGAGGCTCTGAGCCTCTTGAAAGGAGGCCTGAGCCTCTTGAAAGGAGGCTTCCGAGCCTCTTGAAAGGAGGCCTGAGCCTCTTGAAAGGAGGCCTGAGCCTCTTGAAAGGAGGCCTTGAGGCCTCTTGAAAGGAGGCCTGAGCCTCTTGAAAGGAGGCTTTCGGGTCTTTGAAAGAAGGCTTCCGGGCCTCTTGAAAGAGGCTTTCGGGTCTTTTGAAAGGAGGCTTCCGAGCCTCTTGAAAGGAGGCTTTCGGGTCTTTTGAAAGAAGGCTTCCGGGCCTCTTGAAAAGAGGCTTCCGGGCCTCTTGAAAAGAGGCCTCCGGGCCTCTTGAAAGGAGGTTTTCGGGCCTCTTGAAAGGAGGCTTCCGGGCCTCTCGAAAAGAGGCTTCCGGGCCTCTTGAAAAGAGGCTTCCGGGCCTCTTGAAAAGAGGCCTCCGGGCCTCTTGAAAGGAGGTTTTCGGGCCTCTTGAAAGGAGGCTTCCGGGCCTCTCGAAAAGAGGCTTCCGGGCCTCTTGAAAGGAGGCTTCCGGGCCTCTTGAAAGGAGGCTTCCGAATCTTACGAAAGGGCCTCTTGAAAGGAGGCTTCGGGGACCCTTGAAAGAGGCTTCCGAGCCTCTTGAGAAGAGGCTTCCAGGCCTCTTGAAGGGAGGCTTCCGAGCCTCTTGAAAGGAGGCTTCCGGGCCTCTTGAAAGGAGCCTCTTGAAAGGAGGCTTCCGAGCCTCTTGAAAGGAGGCTTCCGAGCCTCTTGAAAGGAGGCTTCCGAGCCTCTTGGAAGGAGGCTTCCGAGCCTCTTGAAAGGAGGCTCTTGAAAAAAGGCTTCGAGCCTCTTGGAAGGAGGCTTCCGAGCCTCTTGAAAGGAGGCTTCCGAGCCTCTTGAAAGGAGGCTTCCGAGCCTCTTGAAAGGAGGCTTCCGAGCCTCTTGAAAGGAGGCTTTCGGGTCTTTTGAAAGAAGGCTTCCGGGCCTCTTGAAAAGAGGCTTCCGGGCCTCTTGAAAGGAGGTTTTCGGGCCTCTTGAAAGGAGGCTTCCGAGCCTCTCGAAAAGAGGCTTCCGGGCCTCTTGAAAGGAGGCTTCCGAGCCTTCCAAAAGGGCCTCTTGAAAGGAGGCTTCGGGGACCCTTGAAAGGAGGCTTCCGAGCCTTCCAAAAGGGCCTCTTGGAAGGAGGCTTCCGGGCCTCTTTTAAGGAGGCTTCCGGGCCTCTTGAAAGGAGGCTTCCGGGCCTCTTGAAAGGAGGCTTCCGGGCCTCTTGAAAGGAGGCTTCCGGGCCTCTTGAAAGGAGGCTTCCGGGCCTCTTGAAAGGAGGCTTCCGGGCCTCTTGAAAGGAGGCTTCCGGGCCTCTTGAAAGGAGGCTTCCGGGCCTCTTGAAAGGAGGCTTCCGGGCCTCTTGAAATGAGGCTTCCGGGCCTCTTGAAAGGAGGCTTCCGGGCCTCTTGAAAGGAGGCTTCCGGGCCTCTTGAAATGAGGCCTCCGGGCTTCTTAAAAGGAGGCTTCCGGGCCTCTTGAAAGAAGGATTCCGAACCACTTAAAAATAAGGTACCGCGCTTCTTGAAAGTAGGCTTACCAGCCTCTCGAAAGAAGGTTTCCGAACCTCCTAAAATGAGGCTTCTAGGCCTTTTGAAAGGAGGCTTACGGGGCTCTTGAAGGTAAGCTTCCGGGAATCTTGCAAAGAGGCTTCCGAGAATCTTGAAAGGAGGTTTCCGAGGGACTTACAAGGAGGCTTTCGAGAAGCGTGGAAAGATGATTCCGAGTTTTTTGAAAAAGAAACCTTCATGTCTTTCAAATGCAGGCTTCCGAATGTGTAGACTCTAAATTTTGGTTCAGAAGCATATTCTTAACATATCATTCAACATTTTGTTTCGAAAATGTAGCTTACATAGAAGATTTTAAAAATTTGTTGATTCGTCGTCCTCTCCTTTTGAATAAAGATAATTCAATTTAACCTTTTGTCCTACCGCCCTGCAACCACTGTGCTGGTTGTTGAGGACAGGATTCGATAGCATCTGAATTACTGATCGCCATGCATATTATGTACAAGACAAAATTCTGAAATAAAAAAAAATATTCATGTATCAAAACTTTATCAATAAGTTTTGATTAAAATTATGATAAATCTGCCATTATGCATTTATGTCCGGGGACCCCCTGGGCCTGGCGAAGGTACCGCCAGGGGTACAGGTACCCCATATTGTAAATATATTGTCTTTTGAGCTAGTTCAACAATGTCTTAATGGACGGCATCATTCTTGTAAGGCTGGAGAACTATTTCAAAAGTTATTAGCTTGTTATTTTTTTACCAGGGTTTGGATACTGTCTTATATTTAATAAAAAAAAACTTTCGATTCACTACGATGAAGCATTGGGCAGCATGTGAGTCGAAAAAACTGCTTCGGTAGGCTTGGAGCGCCCATAATGACAATAGTTATCTAAATAACACAAAAACTGACAAAATTATTTGTTTCTGGCAATAAAATGACAAAAATGACTTTAAAATATTACGACGTAAGTTAGCATTAGACCTCTATGACTATTTATGAACTTAATTCCCTCCTATTCAGTTGCAACAGCGTCTTCTTGAACCGCATGTTCCGTGTACAGCTGATAGTATTAGATAGATAGTATTGACACAGCTTAAAAGCATTAACGAAACAATAGCTTAGGCAAACAAAGTGATTTAACGAACGCATAACGCATTTTTTTTTAATTATATGCAAGTGACTTCAACGAAGAAGAAAACTTATAAGCGACGAACTATCAATTATTTTAAAAATTACTTTATTAAAGTGATCTTTCATAATTGACATAAATGCATCACTGAGACTCCCAATTTTGTGTTCAAATAATATAGAGTTTTTCCTATCAATCAACTAGCACCAGTAGCTGAAGCGGGCTTGGTAGTCATATGGCTACTGCTTCTGCCTCATACGCAGGAGGTCGTGGGTTCAATCCCAGGTCCGTTCCATTCCTCCTACTTTGTATCTTTCTCTTCATTTCTCATGTTCTAGCAATCGCTAGAACTGGAAATGGACTTCCATACCGTTTCCATTACTATTCCTTATACCTTCAACTTGAGTATTCTAACAGTAATCTGCTAGAATTGGAAATGAACTATAGAGCTCGTTTCCTACATCCAATTAGAAATTCCATCAGTTACCTTCTCCTACCTATCACATTGGCAGCTCGTTAACCAAGACGGACCTCTGCCTCTCCAACCTAACCCAAAAATTCCAACAAATTCCGCATGAACTCGTGGCAAGTGCAGAGGTATATTCGGCTTGCAGTGGGCGAGTGATTGCATCATCATTTCCTCCCCCTTCCCCACATTGACTTGCATTCTGACGTGGCAGGCGCCAGTATGACCTAACAAATGAGATCACCAGTACTTGTACATTGAAGATGTGTGCTAGTCCCAAGCAAACATCTGTTGGTTCCCTGTGCAAGAACAGCTGATCTGGTCATAATGGAGTAGCAACTACGAGCAGTCAATCAAGCTCAAGCTCAAGCTCAATCAACTAGCACCAGTAGCTAGTCGATTTCTGATATCATAAACTACAATTGCGGCACATGAGCAGCACGACTACAATTTTACTGTCGAACAGCAAATTTGAAATTGAACCAACTCTGGTCAATGTCAGTATGAGTGCAACTCGCAACATGCGATTGTTATATCAATATGGGACATTTATACTTACAGCAGCATTTTACCAATCTAAATAAATGCATCGACTCTATCCCTATTCTGAATAATCAAGCTCGACCTAAATCACAAAAATTATCGACAGTTTTATATTGATTGTTGCATATTTATTATTTCTGTCTAATCGTGAATCGTATATTGTTAGAGATTTGTGATTTTTAAGTGATTGTTGTGACCATATTTTAAGTGATTGTTGTAAATTTTGTTCTACTTAACAATTCAAATTACAAGAAATTATAAATTCAAGATTGATTTCGGAAAATTTTCGCCATTTATTTCCGATCGGGGTTTAATTTTTATTGAGATCGTACGGTAATCATAGTAGACATGTACCCACATAATGTTTACAAGTGAAACTTTGCCCCAGCAATCAGCAAGCCCTCAATCTAACTAGGTTAGGGTGAATGTTGTTGTTATCCAGTTGACTTGTTCCCCGAGCTGTGCCCACTCCTGCCACTTGTTTCCCTTGTTCGTCCAAAAAGGCCAGTTACATTGCTGCAATCTCCACTGGTCAAGTCTCGCTGAAACAACGGCCCCGACCGGAGGCAGCTCCGGAGCTTATCATAATTTAGACAAGTCAAGATGTTGGCGAAAGATCGCCGGCCCGACGGGTTACTTCGATATCTGCATCCACGCTAACATGTTTTCAGATTTTTCTTTCCTCATTCGATGGTCTGCTTCATCATTATGATCATTCGCCGTGCCCTTCATAGTGGGCAGGCATGCTGAAGTTTCGGAGTCGGTTTCAACCCGTTGGCAAATTAGCGGCGCAATTAATACCGACTCGTGCATGGCACACGTTTTCCACACACCGACCGGGGCTACCACAATGGTCTATTCATTTGGCTATGTCCAAGCGGGAAAATGCAACTTTGAAAATTATAATTCGATTACCCCCGACTGGAATGATCCACATATTTCATGACGAGTGCTTCCATCCCATGCGAAAATCATAGCTCGTCGGACCCAAAGATTTATGCTTGCACAGCCGCACCAAATTACGGGGGACGGGTTCTTCTCCGGCGGATCGGCAACGATGATGGATATCTGCTGGCGAATACTTATGAGCCGTGTAGGAAATGTGTGGGCCTGGACTGGAACGTTCTTCCAACGAATACGCGGACAGATTAAAGATTTCCTGCCTACACGATCGCGCGGTGTTCCCAACCCAAGACCGTCAATTTGAAGTAATATTATTTTTAGCTTCTTAATAAATCGATATTTTCTAAATAGTTTTTAGTAAGTCACAGTTGCTTCGAAAACGACTCAACCTTATCTGTAAAATTATGCCAAAAAACGCGATGGATTTTTTTTACCACGGGTCTGGAAACACCGTGAGATTCTACTGATGACTGCAGCAGCTTCGAGGAAAACGAAAGATTTTCTCTCGCGGCTAATGATGAAATGGAATCCTTGCGCGTTGGCGCTCGGAAATTGGCAAACGGGAGGGAACCGGAGCGCAGACGACGAAAATCAATCACGATTTCATCATAAAGCAGCCAGCGTTGGAGCGTGTGTTTGGTTCGGAGCGTGACTACCTCCGGATCTCCCAGCGCTCATACTTGGGGATCCCTGTTTCACCGAGGCACCGGGAATCATCATAGATCGTTGCACTTTTGCGTGATGCACACACGTTGCTGCTAGAGATCCCTCCGATCTTGATGGGTTCGAGACGAGGGCTAGTGTTAAGCTGTGCTAAACACATTTATCAGTTGGAGAATCCCGATGATAGTGATCACGACCTCGCCAGTGGAAGAATGGTTCTGATTGCAGCGATCGGGTTATGTTTTGAAAGATTAACTGCTTGGATAATAGCGAAGAGTGGATCCGTAACAAAGTAATGTTATAAACCGGTAATTTGAAAAAAAAACTATGTTTTTTATTGCCCAGATCTTAGTTTACACAAGTAAACTTTAAATAAAAACAAATATTTCTAGGGTTTCACACAACTTAAATTTTGATACTGCTTTAACGAACATTGCAATGGAAAAACATATTAATGCATCGATACCCCTAACTATGAAATGCAGCGAAATATTAAACATTTACAAGCAGTTATAATATCAATTTTAACAACCCCATCGTATAATGTCCAAATATTAATTTCGACGCAAATAAAACCTGCATAACCGAATTCAGTGCATCAAAGTACGATTCCGCCTTCGCAACTGAAATAAAATCCCAACGGAGTTCTCCAACTCCTTCGGCAGCATATGGGTACATGGGAACGCAGCTAATATATCCTACGTAAGCAAGCCCGCGTGATTCAATCGGCTTTTAATTATCTCGTAAAACCGATCCAACTCGATTATTTCGTTGCAGTTTGGTGAACACCAACGGTCACATTATTGCACACCGAATTCCAGTGGCGTAGATAGGGCGGGTTTGTAAACTAAAGCTTTATGCTGTGAAAAATGTGTCGAGTACTATCTATCTTTATTATTGTACCCCGTTTGGCATAACGAAATTTCCACAGTTCAGGCGTTATTATTCGCAGCCGAATAACGGCATCGTTTGCACACTTACCTTGTCATTGTAATGCTAACTATTTTTCTCGCATGAACCATTTTAAAATTCAATGGAAATTGAAAAATGGGCGAAAGCTAAATGTAAAACATTAGATAAAAAGAAAAAATATCGAGTTCTAGGAATAATTATGCTAACTAAGTTTGAAAAAAGCTAAAAATGAATACATTTTAAGCTAATCAGATTTTTCAAAAATCTCCGTCTAGGATCTGATTTGATCGAATTGAGCGTTTGGCCAAAACGGTTAATGATGATGATGATGATGATGATGATGATACTACCATCTATTGTAGCAAGGCACCTGCCGATAGCACTGGCCATATCTGGCAAACGATTTGATCATGATTATACTATTGTTTGTATTTCATCAAACTCCTGTATGAAGGGCCAAAATGGGTGGGGTGGTTCCATAAGCAGAAACACTTATGCGAATCCACGGGATGAATAGAGAATCTCCTTCCAGAAGAAAGTTCGTACATCCAATAATATAATCTAGCCCTCGTTTCCCAGATTGACCCAATAGATGGGGAGAAGAGCCCGCCATTTATCCACGAGATGTTAACAACAGGAAGTTGGCGATTCCACTCTTCCTGTCCAAATCGCTTCAATCGGGTGCCCTGATGGTTTTTTTTTTAAATATAATTATATAGTTTCCTATAGTTTCAATGTAAATTAATAATATATAGAATGGAATTCTCTTTGGCGTTTGGCCAAAACGGTTAATAGGTCGAAAATGGTTCGCCCTAAAATGTCATTTGGCCGAAAGTGACATAAAACCGAAAGGGACATATGGCTGAACTAGATATTTGCTCGAAACAGCCGTTTGAACTAAAAGGTCGATTGACCGAATAGGTCATGTGGTCAAAAATCCCGTTTGGCAGAAATGGTAGAAAAAGTCATCTGGTCACAAATGTCATTTGGCCGAACAGGTCATATCGCCGAAAATTGTATTTGCTGAATGGGTAATAAGGTGGCTCAAAAATACTTTTTTAATTTTTTTGATTGGCCGCCCTCTTATTCGGTTCTTTTTGATGTCCTTTTTAGGGGGTTTGGTGTCAGGCCCGGCAAGCCAGCCAAAAAAAAAAAACTCACGCAACGAACAATCAACAAGAGAGTACGAACCGGAACCATCGGCGAAGACCACTGCGACGAAAAGGGACTAGCGATTGGAAACTCGGTTCGTGGAACTGCAAATCTCTCAACTTCATCGGGAGCACACGCATACTCGCCGATGTGCTCAAGGACCGTGGATTCGGCATCGTAGCGCTGCAGGAGGTTTGTTCGAAGGGATCAATGGTGCAAACGTTTAGAGGTAACCATACCATCTATCAGAGCTGCGGCAACACACACGAGCTAGGAACAGCTTTCACAGCAAAAGCGCGTGATCGGGTGGTGGCCGATCAACGAGAGAATGTGCAGGTTGAGGATCAAAGGCCGGTTCTTCAACTTCAGCGTAATCAACGTCCATAACCCACACTCCGGAAGCACTGATGTTACAAATCTTACATGATTTCGTTACGGTCCCCAATTTTGAAATTTTCATTTTACACCCTGTATCCGAGTCTTCCCCTATATACGTAGTTTACGTCAAAAAATAAATACAAAAACTTCAATGTGATCTACCTGATTGAGGAAAAAGGTTGAATAATATTTTTCTGGGCAAAAATATATATGGGCTTATTCGACGAGTGGAGTGACGTGAGATTGCTCGAATGACGTGAGAAGAGTCGTATAGCCCCATTTGAATAACATGGTCACCTCACGTGAGAATTGCTAAAATCGACTAACCTCACGTCACTCGACTAGTAGAAAAAGCCCAAGAATCTAAAGTTTCAGAAGCCTTATTTGTGAGACACGAAGGCCTTTTTACGTAAAGCTCAGTCGTTGCAGCTCGGAACCTTCTTTTAAGAAGCTCGGAAACCTCCTTTCAAGAGGCTCGGAAGCCTCCTTTCAAGAGGCTCGGAAGCCTCCTTTCAAGAGGCTCGGAAGCCTCCTTTCAAGAGGCTCGGAAGCCTCCTTCCAAGAGGCTCGGAAGCCTCCTTTCAAGAGGCCCGGAAGCCTCCTTTCAAGAGGCTCGGAAGCCTCCTTTCAAGAGGCTCGGAAGCCTCCTTTCAAGAGGCTCGGAAGCCTCCTTCAAGAGGCTCGGAAGCCTCATTTCAAGAGAATCGGAAGCCTCCTTTCGAGAGACTCGGAAGCCACCTTTAAAGAGGCTCGGAAGACTCCTTTCAAGAGGCCTGGAAGCCTCCTTTCAAGAGGCTCAGGCCTCCTTTCAAGAGGCTCAGAGCCTCCTTTCAAGACGCTTGGCAGCCTCCTTTCAAGAGGCTCGGAAGCCTCCTTTCAAGAGGCTCGGAAGCCCCCTTTCAAGAGGCTCGGAACCCTCCTTTCAAGAGGCTCGGAAGCCTCCTTTCAAGATGCTCGGAAGCCTTCTTTTAAGAAGCTCGGAAGCCTCCTTTCAAGAAGCTCGGAAGCCTCCTTTCAAGAGGCTAGGAAGCCTCCTTTCAAGAGGCTCGAAAGCTTCCTTTCAAGAGGCTCGGAAGCCTCCTTTCAAGAGGCTCCAAAGCTTCTTTTCAAGAGGCTCGGAAGCCTCCTTTCAAGAGGCTCGGAAGCCTCCTTTCAAAAGGCTTGGAAGCCTCCTTTCAAGAGGCTCGGAAGCCTCCTTTCAAGAGGCTCAGAAGCCTCCTTTCAAGAGGCCTGGAAGCCTCCTTTCAAGAGGCCGGGAAGCCTCCTTTCAAGAGGCCTGGAAGCCTCCTTTCAAGAGGCCGGGAAGCCTCCTTTCAAGAGGCTCGAAAGCCTCCTTTCAAGAGGCTCGAAAGCCTCCTTTCAAGAGGCTCGAAAGCCTCCTTTCAAGAGGCCCGGAAGCCTCCTTCAAGAGACCCGGACGCCTCCTTTCAAGAGGCTCGGAAGCCTCCTTTCAAGAGGCTCGGAAGCCTCCTTTCAAGAGACTCGGAAGCCTCCTCCAAGAGGCTCAGATGCCTCCTTCCAAGAGGCTCGAAAGCCTCCTTCCAAGAGGCTCGGAAGCCTCCTTCAAGAGGCCCGGAAGCCTCCTTTCAAGAGGCCTGGAGGCCTCCTTCAAGAGGCTCAGCCCCTCCTTTCAAGAGGCTCAGAAGCCTCCTTTCAAGAGGCCTGGAAGCCTCCTTTCAAGAGGCCTGGAAGCCTCCTTCAAGAGGCCCTGGAAGCCTCCTTTCAAGAGGCCTCGGAAGCCTCCTTTCAAGAGGCCCAGCCTCCTTTCAAGAGGCTCGGAAGCCTCCTTTCAAGAGGCCTGGAAGCCTCCTTCAAGAGGCCTGGAAGCCTCCTTTCAAGAGGCTCAGGCCTCCTTTCAAGAGGCTCAGAAGCCTCCTTTCAAGAGGCCTCGGAAGCCTCCTTTCAAGAGGCTCAGGAAGCCTCCTTTCAAGAGGCCTCAGCCTCCTTTCAAGAGGCTCGGAAGCCTCCTTTCAAGAGGCTCGGAAGCCCCCTTCAAAAGGCCCGGAAACCCCCTTTCAAGAGGCCTGGAAGCCTCCTTTCAAGAGGCTCAAGCCTCCTTTCAAGAGGCTCAGGAAGCCTCCTTTCAAGAGGCTCCAGCCTCCTTTCAAGAGGCTCAGAAGCCTCCTTTCAAGAGGCTCAGAAGCCTCCTTTCAAGAGGCCTCAAGCCTCCTTTCAAGAGGCTCAGAAGCCTCCTTCAAGAGGCTAGGAAGCCTCCTTTCAAGAGGCTCGAAGCCTCCTTTCAAGAGGCTCAGAAGCCTCCTTTCAAGAGACCAGAAAGCCTCTTTTCAAAAGGATCGTAAGCCTTCATAAAGAGGCTTGGAAGTCTCCTTTTAAGAGTCTCGGAAGCCTCCTTCAAGAGGCCCGGAAGCCTCCTTTCAAGAGGCTCAGGCCTCCTTTCAAGAGGCCTCGGAAGCCTCCTTTCAAGAGGCAGGAAGCCTCCTTTCAAGAGGCTTGGAAGCCTCCTTTCAAGAGGCCTGGAAGCCTCCTTTCAAGAGGCTCAGGAAGCCTCCTTTCAAGAGGCCTGGAAGCCTCCTTTCAAGAGGCTCAGGAAGCCTCCTTTCAAGAGGCTCGGAAGCCTCCTTTCAAGAGGCTCAGAAGCCTCCTTTCAAGAGGCCTGGAAGCCTCCTTTCAAGAGGCCTGGAAGCCTCCTTTCAAGAGGCTCAGAAGCCTCCTTTCAAGAGGCTGGAAGCCTCCTTTCAAGAGGCCTGGAAGCCTCCTTCAAGAGGCCTGGAAGCCTCCTTCAAGAGGCTCGGAAGCCTCCTTTCAAGAGGCTCAGAGCCTCCTTTCAAGAGGCTCAGGAAGCCTCCTTTCAAGAGCTGGAAGCCTCCTTTCAAGAGGCCTCAGAAGCCTCCTTTCAAGAGGCTCGGAAGCCTCCTTTCAAGAGGCTCAGAAGCCTCCTTCCAAGAGGCTCAGGAAGCCTCCTTTCAAGAGGCTCGGAAGCCTCCTTCAAGAGGCCTGGAAGCCTCCTTTCAAGAGGCCTGGAAGCCTCCTTTCAAGAGGCTCAGAAGCCCCTTCAAGAGGCTTGGAAGCCCCCTTTCAAGAGGCTCTGGAACCTTCCTTTCAAGAGGCCTGGAACCCTCCTTCAATAGGCTCAGGAAGCCTCCTTTCATGAGGCTCAGGCCTCCTTTCAAGAGGCTCAGAGCCTCCTTCAAGAGGCCTGGAAGCCTCCTTTCAAGAGGCTCAGAGCCTCCTTTCAAGAGGCCTGGAAGCCTCCTTTCAAGAGGCCCGGAAGCCTCCTTTCAAGAGGCCTGGAAGCCTCCTTCAAGAGGCTCAGAGCCTCCTTTCAAGAGGCTCAGAGCCTCCTTTCAAGAGGCTCGGAAGCCTCCTTTCAAGAGGCTCGGAAGCCTCCTTTCAAGAGGCTCAGGCCTCCTTTCAAGAGGCTCGGAAGCCTCCTTTCAAGAGGCTCGGAAGCCTCCTTTCAAGAGGCTCGGAAGCCTCCTTTCAAGAGGCTCAGAAGCCTCCTTTCAAGAGGCCCGGAAGCCTCCTTTCAAGAGGCCCGGAAGCCTCCTTTCAAGAGGCTCGGAAGCCTCCTTCAAGAGGCCTGGAAGCCTCCTTTCAAGAGGCTCGGAAGCCTCCTTTCAAGAGGCTCGGAAGCCTCCTTTCAAGAGGCTCGGAAGCCTCCTTTCAAGAGGCTCGGAAGCCTCCTTTCAAGAGGCTCGGAAGCCTCCTTTCAAGAGGCTCGGAAGCCTCCTTTCAAGAGGCCTGGAAACCTCCTTTCAAGAGGCCCGGAAGCCTCCTTTCAAGAGGCCCGGAAGCCTCCTTTCAAGAGGCCCGGAAGCCTCCTTTCAAGAGGCCCGGAAGCCCCCTTCAAGAGGCCCGGAAGCCCCCTTCAAGAGGCCCGGAAGCCCCCTTCAAGAGGCTCGGAAGCCTCCTTTCAAGAGGCTCGGAAGCCTCCTTTCAAGAGGCCCGGAAGCCTCCTTTCAAGAGGCCCGGCAGCCTCCTTTCAAGAGGCCCGGAAGCCTCCTTTCAAGAGGCCCGGAAGCCTCCTTTCAAGAGGCCCGGAAGCCTCCTTTCAAGAGGCCCGGAAGCCTCCTTTCAAGAGGCCCGGAAGCCTCCTTTCAAGAGGCTCGGAAGCCTCATTTCAAGAGGCTCGGAAGCCTCCTTTCAAGAGGCCCGGAAGCCTCCTTTCAAGAGGCCCGGAAGCCTCATTTCAAGAGGCCTGGAAGCCTCCTTCCGAGAGGCTCGGAATTCTCTTTTCAAGAGACTTGGAAGCCTCCTTCCGAGAGGCTCGGAATTCTCCTTTCAAGAGGCTCGGAAGTCTTCTTTCAAGAGACTCAGAATCCTTCATGAGTCTTGGAAGCCTCCTTCCAAGATGTGGAAGCCTCTTTTCAAAAGGCTCGGAAGCCTCCTTTCTAGAGGCTCGGAAGCCTCCTTTCAAGGATCTTGGAAGCTTTGTCAACAGGCTCGGAATTCTTTCAATATGTTTGCAAGTTTCTTTTCAAGAGACTTGGAACCTTCCTATTAAGAGGCTCGGAATCCTACTTTCAGGAGGCTCGAAAGCCTCCAAAAGTCCTTAAAGTCTAATGGGAAGCTTGGTGTTTAAACATAAATTTGAATTCGAAAGTTCCACGGAATAACGAAAATTGCAGAAAACTTTTTGGAGATCCCGTTAGTTTTAAGGTCCATTTCTAATATGTATTACGAATTGGGGTTATCTTCATTTACAGTTAAATAATAAGATAGGGGGTACCTCAATGAAAATTCGAAGGGGTTGAGAACCGCTGGTCTAGAAGAATTAAAAATCTATACAGAAACGGTGGGAAAAATCGTCACTCACATAAGGGTTAAAAAGTTCTCAATCATATTGATAATATTCACATTTCAAAAAAGTGGTGATATTTCGTTGTCGGAAAACTGATTAGGCAAAACGCCTTCAAGCTGGTAGCTCTTTGAGAACAACGCGCCACGCGTCGGCGAATCAGCATTCTTATATGGATAGAGCGTGGAGACGCGTAGTACATTGTAGGTTAGTCCGCCTAGGGCATTCTGCCTGGGTGGGGCATTTTGAGACCTCTTCCCTCACTGTGGTGAGATAATGGAATAAATTATATACAGAAAGCTTTTTTTTCGATTATCTTTACATGCCCATAATATTTGATGATATTTTTGAACAAAGTAAAAGCAAACAATAGTTTGGTTCACTTATAGTTGTTTGTAGACGCGCGATTTGCGTGCAGCGCTTTTCAAAATGTATGCTGGCTAGCATTGTCAATGATGTTTGCTACAAAGTTTCTGATTATAAAGTTGCACAAAGAGGATCATTCAGAATGATGCTTTGTTATTATGTTGACAACTTTCAGTTTTGTTCAAACCTTCAAGTGACTTAACGAGAGTTTTCACTTCTAAAGCTTTTTAATTCGAAAACCAAATCACCCACAGAGTGCAAACTCGTGAGTTTCTTGTTGCTACTTTAATGGGTGGGGGGTGTATTGAAGTGTTTTGCAGCTGTTTCTAGAACAAATGCAATACATTTCAATTCTTGCGTTTTAATTCGCCATAATAATCAATAGGCGATAACAATACTTCCGCCTTACCAACAAGCATTTGTTTACTTTGCTCGATAGGTATACGTTTTGATAGTTCAATAGGTAGATTTGACTTCACTCTTTGCGCAACTCTATATATAATAGACCCTGGTTTGCTACGCTGAAAAGCATATCTTGCCACGGGGTTGGTTTCACTAAAGTCCGCTAACCTCAATCATATTTGACAGTCTAGCACACAAGTGGATAACGACACTGGTCTCCCCAGCTACGCCAGCGTCGACTCTTCGGGAATTTCCTGCCTACGATGGCTTTCGGGCTGGGTTAGGCCTGAGTTGGATAATGGCCGAATACCCTCCAAAAAGTCATCATCGTATTTGCCACCTTTGCGCGCCAAAATTACTTTCGCCCGCCACGGTGGACGTTGGCGGCCGGCATGGATATGTGCGCTATATATGGAGATCGATAAACAGGCCTTAAATTGATAATAAATATAAATTTAAATTAAATTCAGAAGTTGCGCCAAGATGTGGTTCCACCACCGCGGACGTGTGATGAGCAAAAGCTTCCCAGCTTTACCCGGACCGGCCCGGGTGCAGCGGATGAACGGATCCCCCGCAAGGAATGTTTCATTATAATCTTGTTACCGGTAAAGCCACCAAAAACAACAGATCACTCCGGAGTTGATCGAAACAAAACCCTGGAAAAAATAAACGGTAATTTTCGATCGCGCACCGATATCGCTTAAAGCTTGCGCTGGAGTTTGGGTTACAGTCAGGCACATAAAGTTGGTACGAGCGCGCGGTGTGTAAACTCCGACCTCGTTGCGGATATAAATCAGTATGGGATATAGCTGACCGGGCGGGTGAGGCCGATTCGGTCTGATTACCCCCTATATGGAAAGGATTTTCAACGTGGAGCGAGAGAAAGGTTTCGGCGGATTTCACAAAAATTAAGGACCATGTAAATTACCCGTCATTAAATAGAGAGGGATGCGGAGAAGGTATATTCTCATTTTGGCACAAGAAGAAATTTTTATGTTCTCAACTGTTCGTCGTGATTGAATCAATGTAAACTAAACAACCTAAATTAGTTCGCTTCGGTTGATGAGTTTATATTCGGTCAAAATATCTGTATAGCAAAATGTTGTTCAACATAATGTAAAAAATTACTTGTAGTGTGCAAGGGCGTGGCCAGAGGGGGGGGGGGTCGTCGCTCCCCCTAAATGGTGGAAAGATTGAATGGGTACTGAAATGAATTCCCTTAAACATGTGCACTTTACAATCCAATCATATTCAGAAATAGGTGGCTGAAATTTAAAAGATTCCCAAAAACATATTAAGGTATCCAGTCCAGGATCCATAATATACGAAAGTTCAAAACAACTCGAAACAATTCGGGCTCAGGAATTCTCCTTGAAATCCTTCTAGAAGCTTCCCTGGGAACTTCTAAAATTCTCCGGAAAGTTATTTACAAATTCTTTTAAAAATCGTTCGAGGACCCTTCTCATGTAATTGTAATTCCTTCCTATCTAGAAACCCCCACTATTTTTTTAAAGAAGTTCATGAGGAAATTCCTTGAAGATTTCTTTTCTTCTCTCCAAGTTTTACTTCTAGACATTTCTTCAGCTATTCTTCCAGAAAAATCTACGGCTTTTCTTTTACGAATGTATTCAAGAGTTCTTTCAAGAATACAAACGGAATTTCTTCCCAAAATTTCCAGCAGAAGTTTCTTCAAAAATTTGTGACGGAAATCCTCCGATTTCGCTCCATAATTTCACTTGTAAATGTATAAGAAATTCCTTCGGAAATTCTTCTAAAAACTTCTCTCTTCCTTTAATTCCTCCGGGATAACTTCCAGGAAACTTTCCGGGAATATCTTCATAAATTCAATAGCGAAATTCTCTAGAATTTCATTCTGGAATTATTTTCGGAATTACTTCAGAATATCCTTCAAGAATTCCTCTAGAAATTTCTTTAGGAATTTCTCCCGGAATTCATCCAAGTATTTCCCCGGAAATTCCTTCAGGTACTTCTCCATCAAATTCTCCGGGATTTTTTCCGCGGAATTGCCCTAGAATTCTTTCCGGACTTCACTCGGAATTTACTCCAGAATTTCATTCAATTTCTTCAGCAATTCATCTGGGAATACTTTCAGGATTTCATCTTCGAATTTCTGCATTAATTCCTCCTGGTATTTTTCCGGGAATTCCTTCAGATATTTCTCCGGAAATTCCTTTAGGAACTTCTCCAAGAATTATTTCAAGACTTCCTTGTGGGAATTCATCCGGAAGTGCTTGTGGGAGTTCCTCCAGGAATCCCTCCAGGAGCTTCACAGAGAATTCTTGGAGGATATTTTGCAGGAATTTCACGGGAAATTGGATTTCGGAAGTTTCTCTAGATGCAACTCCGGGTATTCCACCGGATATTCTTCTGAAAATTCCTCCTGGAGTTCCACCAGTAGTTCCTCCGAGAATTCGTTCAGGCTTCTTTCAGGAATTCATTTAGGCTTTTTTTTAGCAATTTATCTACAAATTTCTCCAGAAGTTGCTCGAAGAATTTCCCTGGGAGCTGCTCCGGGACTTCCTCCGGCTGTCCTTCAGGAATTCTTCCAGGAGTTTCTCCTGGAATTCTTACAGAAGTTCATTTGGGAATTCATCCAGGATTTCTTACGAGAGTTCCTCCACGATTTTCTCCGGAAATTCTTCCTGCAGTTCTTCAAGAAATTCCTTCAGAAGTTCCACCGGCAGTTCCTCCGAGAATTCCTCTGATAATTTCTTCGGGAATTCCTCCAGAAATTTCTCTGGGAGTTCCTCCTTCAAAGGAACCCCCGAAGGAACTGCCAGTGAAACTACTAGAAGAATTCTCGGAAAAAATCTTGGAGAATTCATCTTATAGACCAGCGGTTCTCAACCTTTTTCTTGAGAGGTACCCCTTCGAACTTTTGCATGATTTGAGGTACTCCCTCTCGAAAGTAGGCTTCCAATCCTCTTGAAAACATAATTCCGAACCCTTTTGAAGGGAAGCTCCTTTAAGCTTTTGAGTCCGTTTAGAGTAGGCTTCCGCGCCTCTTTATTAGAGGCTTCTTAGCCCGTTGTAGAGAGGCTTCCGAGCCTCTTCAAGGCGGTTTTCGAGCCACTTAAAAAGAAGCTTTCGTTGCATCTTGAAAGAACGCTTCTGAGCCTCTTGATAGTATGCTTCCAAGCCTATTGAAAGAAGAATTCTGAGCTTCTTGAAGCGAGGCTTCCGAGCCTCTTAAAAAAAGCCTTCCGAGCTTTGAGAGGAGGCTTCCGAGCCTCTTGAGAGGAGGCTTCCGAGCCTCTTGAGAGGAGGCTTCCGAGCCTTTTGAGAGGAGGCTTCCAAGCCTCTTGAGAGGAGGCTTCCGAGCCTCTTGAGAGGAGGCTTCCGAGCCTCTTGAGAGGAGGCTTCCGAGCCTCTTGAGAGGAGGCTTCCTGAGGCCTCTTGAGAGGAGGCTTCCTGAGCCTCTGGAGAGGAGGCTTCTGAGCCTCTTGAGAGGAGGCTTCCGAGCCTCTTGAGAGGAGGCTTCCGAGCCTCTTGAGAGGAGGCTTCCGAGCCTCTTGAGAGGAGGCTTCCGAGCCTCTTGAGAGGAGGCTTCCGAGCCTCTTGAGAGGACGCTTCCGAGCCTCTTGAGAGGACGCTTCCGAGCCTCTTGAGAGGACGCTTCCGAGCCTCTTGAGAGGGGGCTTCCGAGCCTCTTGAAAGGAAGCCTTCTAGCTGCTTGGAAGAAGGCTTCCGAGAGGCGTAAAAGGATGCTTCTAATCCTCCTGCAACGAAGCAACCGAGTTTTAGTGAAAATATACGAGCAAGGCAAAAAATCATTTTGTTCATTCGACGTTTTGTTCGTTTGATTTTTTGTTCCACAGCCCTTCATACATTGTGCAGGTTGTGTCAATTGGAATTTATTGATCGCATTACAAATTATGTACAAAAAAAATTTTTTAAATAGAAAATACACAATTATCAAAAAATTATCAATGAGTTTTGATTGAAATTGTAATATGTCCGCCATTACGCATTTTTGTCCGAGGTACCCCCTAGGGCCAGCGAAGGTACCCCCAGGGGTACATGTACCCCAGGTTGAGAACTGCTGTTATAGACATATCTCATCTAGCTAAAACCTTTTTAAGGGTATGTAGCTGGACCATCTTAGTCATCAGAGGACCTCCCGGAGAATTCCCTGAGGAGCTCCCAGAAAAACTCTCGGAGGAGCGTCTGGTGGAAATTCTATATAAATTCCGAAGAAGCCTAAATGAATTCCAATTCAGGAGAAATTCCCAGAAGAAATTTCAGAGGAATCCTCGTAGGAACTGCCGATAGAACTACCGGAATAATTCACGGAGGAACTCCTGGAGGAATGTTGGAATTATTGGAGGAACTGCCGATGGAACTTCTGGTAGAATTCCCGGAGGAATTTTCTAAGTAACTCCTGGAGAATCTCCCAGTGGGAATCTTGAAGTTTCCACCGGATTTCATTTTCGATATAGGGGTAACCGTCAAATGTTGAACGGCTAAAATTCTTGCCTATTGTTGAACGCCCATAAGAAATGCACGTGCGTTCAACAATAGGCGAAGAAATTAGCCGTTCAACATTTGGCGAATACCCTAATTTCTGTATAAATTTTCGGTGGAATTCCTGGAGAAATTCTTTGAAATTTCCTCAAGAAATTATTCAAAACTTTCACGGAAATTTTTATGGAATTTACACAAGAAGATTTTTCGCGAAAATCTCAGGAATTCCACGGTGCAATTTTTCAGAAATTGTTATGAGAAACAGCACAAAATTATCTGAAGAATTCCTTGCAGAACTTATAAAGGAGTTCGTGGAGGATGTCTTGGAGTAAATAATGGTGGAATTTTTGGATCAATTCCTGGCGAAATTTATGGTGAAATTCCTGAAGCCATTGCCGAAGAAGTTGCTGAAGGCATTTCTAAAGAATCCCCGTTAGAATTCCGGATCTGAAGCAATTGTCGAAGGAATTCCTGGAGAAATCTTGCTTGTTTTTTCTGCCTATTTTATAATAAATATTATTTCAGAAAGGATTTGTTGAGAAATTCAGATGTATGGTTCTAGTTATCTAAAACTCATGGAAGATACAGGATTTTTATAATAATTGTTATAGTCGATTTCATTTTCTTTCTGAATAGTATTACTAAGTTCGTTAATAATTTTCGAACTTCATTTAAAAATATCTGATAAATCTTGCAGTTTTAATCCATTATTGTTTCAATCATTATTGTTGTTAAATGAACGCACAACGCAAATGTTGCATTGTGGGCGTGAATGCGTCACGTTCATTGGCGTTGCGTTTTAGTACAAAATGCTGACTTATTCAACGCCCAGCGCGACGCGACGTGCAACGCGCTATTTTGATCCAGCCTTTACTGTTGGTTGTGGATTTGGTTTCAAAGTTTTTGAAACTTTGGAACATTGGAAATAGTGCCAAGCACTAATATTCATGTGTTTTTTAAACTACTATAAAACTACGATTCAGAAGACCTTAAAAAGTTGCACCAACCCCCGGTAAAAATGATGTGAAGAACCGGCGGAGGACATCTCGTGTCAAGTGGAAATCAAACACCGACGCCACTCTATTGAAGACACGCTGCAATCCATGGAGAGCACTACGCAGCCCATAGTTTGTGCGACGAAAAGGAAGTCTTAGCATTAGGTTACTCCGCAGTTGTCGGGGTTGTGCGTTGATGTTTATTTGCCGCAGAAGAGTGTCTCAATCTATTCTTCCTTGCAAAATATCGGCGACGGTTAATGCTCTGCATACATCCCTTCGGATACACAGAGGTTCTAAGCTGATCAGCTGACAACGGCTCTCGTAGCGAGGAAGTCGTAGCGGATCTCTCCAGGGAAGGTTACGGAGTGGGTACCGTATAAATCGACGTTGAACGGATTCGATGCGTTCGACACCATTATTATAGTTTGGACTCCAGACCGCAGAGCAGTAATCTAACGTAGATCGCACGAGAGAGCAATACAATGTTTTCAAACAGTAGATGTCTGTGAAAGTCTTTGTCACTCTGATCACAAATCCAAGAGACCTAGATGCTTTATCAACAACATATGAAATGTGATCCGAGTATGTCAGTTTGGAGTCCAATAGAACACCGAGATCTTTCACACAGTGCACTCTTTCAATAGTCGTTCCGAACAGGCAGTAGTTGAAGGTAATCGGTTGTTTCTTCCGAGAAAAAGTTATGATCGAGCACTTTTTCGGGTTAACTACAAGTCGATTTAGATCGCACCAATGAGCGAAAGCATCGATCTGGTCTTGTAGTAAGTGACAATCGGCTATTGAGCATATGCGCAAAAACATTTTAAGATCATCTGCAAATGATAATCGCGGTCCTTTTAGAACTAGATGCACGTCGTTGAAGTAGAGAAGGAATATCAACGGTCCCTGATGACTACCCTGCGGTATGCCAGACATCGCAAAGAAGCTTTCCGAGCGACAATCGCCTAGAGCAACTGTCAGCTGGCGCTCAGTAAGGTACGAACCAAACCATGCAAGTAGGCTGCCTCCAATTTCCAATCTGTCAAGCTTGGCGATCGCAATGCTGTGGTTCAACTTATCAAATGCTGCAGTTAGATCCGTATAAATTACATCTGTTTGATTACAAGCAAGCATACTGTCTGTAACGTATGATGTAAGACACAGTAGATTCGTACATGTAGAACGTTTTTCCATAAAGCCATGTTGATCGGTACTGATATAATGTTTACAGTGACCATTTAGAGAATCCATGACGACCAGCTCAAACAACTTCGATACAGCGCATAGCGACGTGATTCCTCGATAATCGCGCTTGTTTCCCTTTTTGTACACGCAGAAAAATAGATTGTAAAATCAACAAAATATGGGGTCAAATTTGACAATCTTTGTTGATTTTATTGTACTTCCAGTTGAAAACCGAAGTGAGCTCTCGCGACAATCGAGTTTTCTCCCGTTTCCTTTTGTCGCAACTACGTCGCGACTAGTGCGCATCATGGCGCACGGCGGTGGCATAGATGCGCACTAGTCGCGATGCAGTTGCGACATCCGGAAATGAAGGAAACTCGATTGCCGAGAGAGATCACTTCGGTTTTCAACTGGAAGCACAATACAATCGGGTTTGTCATGGCTGTCAAAAGAGATTTTTGTCATTTCAATAATTATTTTGGTTGTATCAACAATCATGTTAGTAAAATCAACCATCGGTATTGTTGAAGATGACGTTTTATTGGTTTTGTTCAATTGTTTTTCATTTTTCAAAATAAAAACAAACGGTTTCATAGACTTAATCAATTTATTTAAAAAGAACTGCATAGCAAATGATGCAAGAACATAAACATTAAAGAGAAATAACGTATCTACATTGAATTGCATCACACTGACCACTAATTAAGGAAACTATTCTTGCTGAAAAATGTCTAGGCACCGCTTTTTATTACCGATCCATGTCGCAGACAATGTTTCCTCCTTGCTGGAAAAAAGTATGGAGACAGTTTTTATTATTAATTATTATACGTAAATATTACTTACCTCAAATGATCAAGATGATACATGATACATTTATATTCAATAAGTGTCTAAAATATATTTTTCCTCTCTAGTGAAAATAATACTTCAATACAATGTCACACTCTAAATTTTACAAACACGTTTAAAAAAACATGGTGACATTCAACAAAACATTTTGTTGAATTCACTAACAACATGGATGATCCAACAAAATATGATGTTTGATATAACAAACCATATTTGTTGATTAACTAAACCTGCTGGGTTGAAATCAACAAACAGTTTTGTAAGATCAACCAAACGAGCTTTCTATGCGTGTACACAGGAAACATTTCAGCTGTCTTCCAGCAGGACGGAAATACACCATTAGAGAGGGAGAGCTGGAAGATTCGATGAAGTGGATCCAGAAGGCAGGAAATGTTCGTTTTTAGGAAAACCGACGGAACACCGTCAGGTCCCGATTTGTACGACGTTTTTAGCCGCGTGGCTGCTCTCGCTATGGCATCTGTACTTACATCGACAGCGTTTAGCGTTTGATTCGTTAAGGGTACATTACCCGCTGCGCTGGTTATGGAGTCATTGGAGAGGCGCTCATTGACAAACACGCTAGCAAACTTGGCCGAGAATAGGTTACAAATCTCTTGTTGAGTTGAAGCCATGTCTCCATTGTAGACCATGGACGATGGGAGACCTACTTCCTTACGCTGCTCGTTTACGTAGTTCCAAAAGGATTTCGGATGGGTTTTAAGCCGTTGCTGTATCCTCCGCTGGTAACGTTTAAAATAGAAACGACTTAACCGTTTGTATTTGTTGTTCAGCCTAGCATAATGGTGCGTCAAGGGAAGAGTGCGGAACCTTGTGAACCTTTTCAGGACGGCCTTTTTTGTCCTTTTCAACGAACGAAGGTCATTTGTCATCCGCGGAACCCTAGAGTCGGTATGGGCAATCTTCTTTGGAACATGTCTGTCAATGACATATGCCAAGACATGAGAAAAAGTCTGTGCAGCGATATTTGCATCGGCCGGGTCGAGGATACTCTGCCAATCCAAGTTAGATAGCACTTCGGCAATACTGCAATAATTCGCCTTGCGAAAAACATATGACACAGCCGTTGAAGTACCAATATAGTCACGGACGTCAACATTCTCAACTCCAATTACTAAAGATGTAGGGTGAGGGAAGCCTTGACCAAAGGAACAGGTGCAGTGGAAATAAATGGAGCGGTGTAACGACCGCCGACGAAGCACAGATCCAGCAAGCGATTATTCTCATTCACGATGCAATTAACTTGAGATAACGTTGCAGTACTGTAATTATCCAGCAACCTGAGAGCTCCCGGGTGAAACGAGGAATGCTCCTGATCAGGGCGTAGGAAACCGTTGTGAGTTGGAATCCACGGGACTCCTGTAAGGTTGGGAGACGCTATTTCCGACGCAAAGAAGACTGATCGGCAGTGCGTGTCGATGAGTTCCAAGTCTCGAGTTCGGTCTGGAGGAATGTACACCGCACAAACAAATAGTTTAAGGCCTCCGAGCTGAATAGATACCCAAACCTGCTCCACGGTGTTGAACGAATCGTCTTCGATTACTGATGCCTTCAGCCTAGAACTTACAGCGATTATGATGCCACCTCCTGTCGATTTCCTGCTGTTATTCGAGTTTCGATCACATCGAAAAACCTCGTACCCAGTTCCAAAAATATAGCTTGAAATTGTGCGAGAGTCTAGCCAAGTTTCGGTCAGAACTACGATATCGTAACAATGATCCATGACCGCTAGTCGATAATCTTCCACTAGACCAGCGGTTCTCAACCTTTTTCTTGAGAGGTACCCCTTCGAACTTTTGCATGATTTGAGGTACCCCCTCTCGAAAGTAGGCTTCCAATCCTCTTGAAAACATAATTCCGAACCCTTTTGAAGGGAACCTCCTTTAAGCTTTTGAGTCCATTTAGAGTAGGCTTCCGCGCCTCTTTATTAGAGGCTTCTTAGCCCCTTGTAGAGAGGCTTCCGAGCCTCTTCAAGGCGGTTTTCGAGCCACTTAAAAGGAAGCTTTCGTTGCATCTTGAAAGAACGCTTCTGAGCCTCTTGATAGTATGCTTCCAAGCCTATTGAAAGAAGAATTCTGAGCTTCTTGAAGCGAGGCTTCCGAGCCTCTTAAAAGGAGGCTTCCGAACCACTTGAAAGTAGACTTCCGAGCCTCTTGAAAGCAGGCTTACGAGCCTCTTGAAAGAAGGCAACCTAACCACTTGAAAGGAGGCTTCCAATCCTCTTAGAAAAAGGCTTCTTGAAAGGAGGCTTCCGAGCCTCTTGAGAGGAGGCTTCCGAGCCTCTTGAGAGGAGGCTTCCGAGCCTCTTGAGAGGAGGCTTCCGAGCCTCTTGAGAGGAGGCTTCTGAGCCTCTTGAGAGGAGGCTTCCGAGCCTCTTGAGAGGAGGCTTGAGGCCTCTTGAGAGGAGGCTTCTGAGGCCTCTTGAGAGGAGGCCTGAGCCTCTTGAGAGGAGGCTTCTGAGCCTAAGGAGAGGAGGCTTCTGAGCCTCTTGAGAGGAGGCTTCTGAGCCTCTTGAGAGGAGGAGGCTTCGAGCCTCTTGAGAGGAGGCTGAGCCTTTGAGAGGAGGCTCTGAGCCTTTTGAGAGGAGGCTTGAGCCTTTTGAGATGAGGCTTCAAGCCTCTTAAGAGGAGGCTTCTGAGCCTCTTGAGAGGAGGCTCTGAGCCTCTTGAGAGGAGGCTTCGAGCCTCTTGAGGAGGAGGCTTGAGCCTCTTGAGAGGAGGCTTCCAGGCCTCTTGAGAGGAGGCTCTGAGCCTCTTGAGAGGAGGCTTCTGAGCCTCTTGAGAGGAGGCTTCCTGAGCCTCTTGAAAGGAGGCCTGAGGCCTCTTGAGAGGAGGCTTCCGAGCCTCTTGAGAGGAGGCTTCCGAGCCTCTTGAGAGGAGGCTTCCGAGCCTCTTGAGAGGACGCTTCCGAGCCTCTTGAGAGGAGGCTTCCGAGCCTCTTGAAAGGAAGTCTTCTAGCTGCTTGGAAGAAGGCTTCCGAGAGGCGTAAAAGGATGCTTCTAATCCTCCTGCAACGAAGCAACCGAGTTTTAGTGAAAATATACGAGCAAGGTAAAAAATCATTTTGTTCATTCGACGTTTTGTTCGTTTGATCTTTTGTTCCACAGCCCTTCATACATTGTGCAGGTTGTGTCAATTAGAATTTATTGATCGCATTACATATTATGTACAAAATAAATTTTTTAAATAGAAAATACACAATTATCAAAAATTATCAATGAGCTTTGATTGAAATTGTAATATGTCCGCCATTACGCATTTTTGTCCGAGGTACCCCCTAGGGCCAGCGAAGGTACCCCCAGGGGTACATGTACCCCAGGTTGAGAACCGCTGTTATAGACAAATCTCATCTAGCTAAAACCTTTGTAAGGGTATGTAGCTGGACCATCATAGTCATCAGAGGACCTCCCGGAGAATTCCCTGAGGAGCTCCCAGAAAAACTTTCGGAGGAGCGTCTGGTGGAACTTCTATATAAATTCCTGAAGAAGCCTAAATGAATTCCAATTCTGGAGGAATTCCCGGAAGAAATTTCAGAGGAATCCCCGTAGGAACTGCCGATAGAACTACCGGAATAATTCACGGAGGAACTCCTGGAGGAATGTTGGAATTATTGGAGGAACTGCCGATGGAACTTCTGGAAGAATTCCCGGAGGAATTTTCTAAGTAACTCCTGGAGAATCTCCCAGTGGGAATCTTGCAGTTTCCACCGGATTTCATTTTCGATATAGGGGTAACCGTCAAATGTTGAACGGCTAAAAATCTTGCCTATTGTAGAACGCCCATAAGAAATGCACGTGCGTTCAACAATAGGCGAAGAAATTAGCCGTTCAACATTTGGCGAATACCCTAATTTCTGAATAAATTTTCGGTGGAATTCCTGGAGAAATTCTTTAAAATTTCCTCAAGAAATTATTCAAAACCTTCACGGAAAATTTTACGGAATTTACACAAGAAATTCGAAGATTTTTCGCAAAATTCTCAGGAATTCCACGGTGCAATTTTTCAGAAATTGTTATGAGAAACAGCACGAAATTATCTGAAGAATTCCTTGCAGAACTTATAAAGGAGTTCGTGGAGGATTTCTTGGAGTAGATAATGGTGGAATTTTTGGATCAATTTTATGGTGAAATTCCTGAAGACATTGCCGAAGAAGTTGCTGAAGGCATTTCTGAAGAATCCCCGATAGAATTCCGGATAGAATGTCTGGAGCAATTGTCGAAGGAATTCCTGGAGAAAGCTTGCTTGTTTTTTCTGCCTATTTTATAATAAATATTATTTCAGAGAGGATTTGTTTAGAAATTCAGATGTATGGTTCTAGTTATCTAAAACTCATGGAAGATACAGGATTTTTATAATAATTTTTATGGCGGATTTCATATTCTTTCTGAATAGTATTACTAAGTTCGTTAATAATTTTCTAACTTTATTTTAAAATATCTGGTAAATCTTGCAGTTTTAATCATTATTGTTGTTAAATGAACGCACAACGCAAATGTTGCATTGTGGGCGTGAATGCGTCACGTTCATTGGCGTTGCGTTTTAGAGTACAAAACGCTGACTTATTCAACGCCCAGCGTGACGCGACGTGCAACGCGCTATTTTGATCCAGCCTTTACTGTTGGTTGTGGATTTGGTTTCAAAGTTTTTGAAACTTTGGAACATTGGAAATAGTGCCAAGCACTAATATTCATGTGTTTTTTAAACTACTATAAAACTACGATTCAGAAGATCTTAAAAAGTTGCACCAACCCCCGGTAAAAATGATGTGAAGAACCGGCGGAGGACATCTCGTGTCAAGTGGAAATCAAACACCGACGCCACTCTATTGAAGACACGCTGCAATCCATGGAGAGCACTACGCAGCCCATAGTTTGTGCGACGAAAAGGAAGTCTTAGCATTAGGTTACTCCGCAGTTGTCGGGGTTGTGCGTTGATGTTTATTTGCCGCAGAAGAGTGTCTCAATCTATTCTTCCTTGCAAAATATCGGCGACGGTTAATGCTCTACATTAGGGTGGCTCAAAAAACACTTTTTCAATTTTTCTGATGGGCCGCTCTCTTATTCTGTTCTATTCGATGCCTATTCTATTCAATGTTTGGGCGGTGCTAAACTCGTTGGAAATTTATATGGAAAAATGTATGAAGAAACATCCAAAAACAGTAATTTGCAGTTGGACGGCACAATTTACGACCAAGAACCATGTTACTCATTCAGTTCTTGTAGAATTAAATACAGAATGTTATGCAGAAAACCGCGAGAAGATTAGAGTTTGCCCGGCTAAGAAATTAGCATTTCTCTGAAGTGGGGTTTGAGCAAATTTCGTTTCTTTTACCTTTGAAAAGAAATAAATTCACCCCTACAACACTCCAGTAAAATGCTAATATCTTTGCCTAATAAACTCTAATCTTCTCGCGGTTTTCTGCATAACATTCTGTATTTAATTCTACAAGAACTGAATGAGTATCATGGTTCTTGGTCGTAAATTGTGCCGTCCAACTGCAAATCACTGTTTTTGGATGTTTCTGCATACATTTTTCCATATAAACTTCCAACGAGTTTAGCACCGCCCAAACATTGACCGATTTGGCTGAAATTTTGTCCAGAGCATCAGGGCATCAAATAGAACCGAATAAGAGGGCGGCCCATCAAAAAAATTGCAAAAAGTTTTTCCCATACTAATTTGAGCCACCCTACTCTGCATACATCCCTTCGGATACACAGAGGTTCTAAGCTGATCAGCTGACAACGGCTCTCGTAGCGAGGAAGTCGTAGCGGATCTCTCCAGGGAAGGTTGCGGAGTGGGTACCGTATAAATCGACGTTGAACGGATTCGATGCGTTCGACACCATTATTATAGTTTGGACTCCAGACCGCAGAGCAGTATTCTAACGTAGATCGCACGAGAGAGCAATACAATGTTTTCAAACAGTAGATGTCTGTGAAAGTCTTTGTCACTCTGATCACAAATCCAAGAGACCTAGATGCTTTATCAACAACATATGAAATGTGATCCGAGTATGTCAGTTTGGAGTCCAATAGAACACCGAGATCTTTCACACAGTGCTTTCTTTCAATAGTCGTTCCGAACAGGCAGTAGTTGAAGGTAATCGGTTGTTTCTTCCGAGAAAAAGTTATGATCGAGCACTTTTTCGGGTTAACTACAAGTCGATTTAGATCGCACCAATGAGCGAAAGCATCGATCTGGTCTTGTAGTAAGTGACAATCGGCTATTGAGCATATGCGCAAAAACATTTTAAGATCATCTGCAAATGATAATCGCGGTCCTTTTAGAACTAGATGCACGTCGTTGAAGTAGAGAAGGAATATCAACGGTCCCTGATGACTACCCTGCGGTATGCCAGACATCGCAAAGAAGCTTTCCGAGCGACAATCGCCTAGAGCAACTGTCAGCTGGCGCTCAGTAAGGTACGAACCAAACCATGCAAGTAGGCTGCCTCCAATTTCCAATCTGTCAAGCTTGGCGATCGCAATGCTGTGGTTCAACTTATCAAATGCTGCAGTTAGATCCGTATAAATTGCATCTGTTTGATTACAAGCAAGCATACTGTCTGTAACGTATGATGTAAGACACAGTAGATTCGTACATGTAGAACGTTTTTCCATAAAGCCATGTTGATCGGTACTGATATAATGTTTACAGTGACCATTTAGAGAATCCATGACGACCAGCTCAAACAACTTCGATACAGCGCATAGCGACGTGATTCCTCGATAATCGCGCTTGTTTCCCTTTTTGTACACAGGAAACATTTCAGCTGTCTTCCAGCAGGACGGAAATACACCATTAGAGAGGGAGAGCTGGAAGATTCGATGAAGTGGATCCAGAAGGCAGGAAATGTTCGTTTTTAGGAAAACCGACGGAACACCGTCAGGTCCCGATTTGTACGACGTTTTTAGCCGCGTGGCTGCTCTCGCTATGGCATCTGTACTTACATCGACAGCGTTTAGCGTTTGATTCGTTAAGGGTACATTACCCGCTGCGCTGGTTATGGAGTCATTGGAGAGGCGCTCATTGACAAACACGCTAGTAAACTTGGCCGAGAATAGGTTACAAATCTCTTGTTGAGTTGAAGCCATGTCTCCGTTGTAGCCCATGGACGATGGGAGACCTACTTCCTTACGCTGCTCGTTTACGTAGTTCCAAAAGGATTTCGGATGGGTTTTAAGCCGTTGCTGTATCCTCCGCTGGTAACGTTTAAAATAGAAACGACTTAACCGTTTGTATTTGTTGTTCAGCCTAGCATAATGGTGCTTCAAGGGAAGAGTGCGGAACCTTGTGAACCTTTTCAGGACGGCCTTTTTTGTCCTTTTCAACGAACGAAGGTCATTTGTCATCCGCGGAACCTTAGAGTCGGTATGGGCAATCTTCTTTGGAACATGTCTGTCAATGACATATGCCAAGACATGAGAAAAAGTCTGTGCAGCGATATTTGCATCGGCCGGGTCGAGGATACTCTGCCAATCCAAGTTAGACAGCACTTCGGCAATACTGCAATAATTCGCCTTGCGAAAAACATATGACACAGCCGTTGAAGTACCAACATAGTCACGGACGTCATCATTCTCAACTCCAATTACAAGAGATGGATGGTGAGGGGAAGCCTTGACCAAAGGAACAGGTGCAGTGGAAATAAATGGAGCGGTGTAACGACCGCCGACGAAGCACAGATCCAGCAAGCGATTACTCTCATTCACGATGCAATTAACTTGAGATAACGTTGCAGTACTGTAATTATCCAGCAACCTGAGAGCTCCCGGGTGAAACGAGGAATCCCTAGCAGCACACAAATTCCACATAGGTTACTGCAACTCATATGTGACCGGATTCAGTCACAATCAAGTTGCTGCAACCAGTTTTGTCTGACTTGTGCTGCTCGGGATGCTCCTGATCAGGGCGTAGGAAACCGTTGTGAGTTGGAACCCACGCGACTCCTGTAAGGTTGAAGTCGCCCAAAACGATGATTTCATCGTTGGGAGACGCTATTTCCGACGCAAAGAAGACTGATCGGCAGTGCGTGTCGATGAGTTCCAAGTCTCGAGTTCGGTCTGGAGGAATGTACACCGCACAAACAAATAGTTTAAGGCCTCCGAGCTGAATAGATACCCAAACCTGCTCCACGGTGTTGAACGAATCGTCTTCGATTACTGATGCCTTCAGCCTAGAACTTAGAGCGATTATGATGCCACCTCCTGTCGATTTCCTGCTATTATTCGAGTTTCGATCACATCGAAAAACCTCGTACCCAGTTCCAAAAATATAGCTTGAAATTGTGCGAGAGTCTAGCCAAGTTTCGGTCAGAACTACGATATCGTAACAATGATCCATGACCGCTAGTCGATAATCTTCCACTAGGACTAGACGATAGATCTTCCACTAGGGCTGTTGCTCTGGAAATCGGGATAATATCAGGAAGAGAGGCAGTGGTTGATTGATCGTACTTGCCGGTAATAGGAATTCGGAAGACCCCGTCTTCCTTCCCATGCGCAGGACCGGGACGGCTGCTGGACGCTGGCAGGAGGGGCTCGACTGCGATGGGAGGAGTAGGGGCTTCCTTAGGACTTGTGACACTGAAGCGTCCCGGTGTTCCGTTAGCAGCAGACTTGGTTTGGCTTGACGAAGTTCCACTGGAAACGATAATCGATTCAGGCAAGGAATTGTTCGTAATAACGACGTACTTGCCTGCAGGAGGAGTTCGGAAGACCCCGTCTCTCAACTCAAACGTAGGACCGGGATGGCTGATGGTCGCTGGCGGGAGGGGCTCGACTGCGATGAGAGAGATAGGGGCTTCCTCGTAGCTAGGGGCAAGAGTGCATCCCGATGTACAGCAGAATAACGGTTGTTGATTGCTCAGTTGTCCAAGACAACTTCTTTTGTCAGATGACTCCATAGATTCGCACACAGCAGTGGGTTCGGTCGTAGAGACTTCGCGGTTCACGTGATTGCATACAGTGTCCAAAGGATACAGTTGTTTCATAGAACTTGTAGTACGCTTGCGTGCAGTTGTCGAAACGGTTAGAATTGAAGGCGGTTGTTCAGTTGATAGTCGACTGGAAACAAGGATTTTTTCATGAAGCAAAATGTTTTGAATAGGAGCGTACTTGCCTGAAGGCCGATTTTGAAGGACCTCTTCTCCGGTCTCAAACACAGGACCGGGACGGCTGCAGGTCGCTGGCAGGAGGGACTCGACTGTGTTGAGGGGATTGGGGTCTTCCATGAAACTAGCGGCAAAAATGCGTCCCGGTGAAATGCTGAAGGAAGTTGCTAGGATCACTTGATTACCACCATTTCTGTTTCCGCCGGAATGCTTAACGCAGGTCGCAGGTGGAGGTTTTGGTCGCCAAAAATTTTCTCTGGAGTTGTCATCGCAAAATTCTCGGTAACGAATTCCTTTAGGCCATGTCGAACTCAAAAGCGCTCTCGATTTCAATTCGGCATTTATTCCAATTTTGAATGAGACAAAAGATAGCGAACTTATGTCTCTCCCCTTAGGCACCAAACGAGCTACTTGAACGTCATTGGTTTCAAGACGCTTTTTTGTCAATTCGCCAATTTGATCAGCTGAAACGTCTGGTGCAATCCGCGACAAATAAAGCCAGAATTTAGGCTGGGGCTTAGGGACTGTCTTGATTTCTGATGAGGGCGAAAGAGTGCTGCCGGTTCCGAGCAGGAGATTAGGTTTCGTAACTGGGACAGAATCGTTAGTCATACTGAAAAGGCGCCGTTTCTTCGTAAACCGGGGTTCCAGTATAACTCTGTTCGTTGCCTTCGGGGTGAGCAAGTTAGAATTCATTAATTTGGTAAAATTCGTCTGGATTTCAGATTTCAGCTCCGTCAGTATCTCAGACTTAAGCTGCGCCAAAATATCCCCATGATAATTAGAAGCTTGTTCATGTCCAGCCTCCTGGGCAGCTTGAACGGTATTCCGGAAACGCATATCCTTCATCAACGAGGTGCACGATGGACAGAACCAAAAAACTTGATTGATATCCTTCACCATCTCAAGCGCGTCGGCAGAAAGACCGGTGCATTTAGGGTGAAATATCGCTTTACAAAATCCTCCACATTTGACGTGGGTTTCGTTTGCGTCACCGGCACAAGAGTGGCAAATCAGAGACATTTTCAACATTCACAATTTGAATTTCTAAAATTTGCCTTTCGCGAAACAAAATAACTTGACGTCGAAAAACCGGGAGCACGCGTCAGTACTATTCGCGATGTTTTTGATCAGACCACCACGTATCGAAAAACTATAGTGCTTGAAGGTACACCACACGCAATTCAATATCGGTGAAGAGCAGTAATTTTCTCGGCAATTTCTCAATCTTCCTAGCAATTATGCTGATAACTCCACTTCGCGAGTATGAATTAACACTTTAAATGTACGATCACACAAAACACCACTTTAAAAAATCGTTCGAATACGGATAGTAGCTCAAATTAATTACGCTGCGAAACAAAACAAACTGCACACTACACACAAAGGTTCTGTTAGTAAAGTTACGCAAAAAGGATCTGCTTACACTCGTGTTATGTCATACTGTACAAAACTTTTTTTAATTGTTTTATTATATTTTTTTTATTTAGGCCGTTACAAATATTTAATTAACTTTTTGTCCTACTGGTCTCCGAATGGTCAAGGGGGGGGGGGGGATTAATAAAAAATAAATATTAAAATGAAAAAAATAAAAAAACTCCTCGAATTTGTTAAAGAATGTTTTGAAAGTCCTTAAAATCTGGGAGCTGCGGACTCGATCGATTCTAATTTTCAAGATATTTTGCTTGAAACCCGAGAATTTCCTCTAAGTGTTCAATGTACACGCTACGATTTTCTCACATCGAATTATTATTATGTTTATCTTTTAAAAAATAATTTCAAAGATTTCGTCGACTTACTACATTGCATAAATTATTGTGCCGATCGTAAAATTAAATCATGCTGTTCACTTATTGAAATTCCTCGATAGGTTTGAAATGACACCAAATAACTGAGTTTTGTTAGAAATCAACTATAATTAGTATGAGTTGATTTACACGTGTACTCTCTCGGCTGCGCTCAGAATGCTCACAAACTCTCTCGATGCGATGGATACTTTTCGACAGCTTGCTTTGCAGCTTGCTTACATAAGCAGATAACACTTAATCAACAATGAATCGCCTACTTTGAGCGTGTTTTCAGTGGCACACTAGGAGTTAACTTTCGAAAACAGTATGACGAAAGGCATCTAAGGTTTAATATCTCGAAAATAGGCACCTTAATCGAAAAAATATTTGGTAGGCGTAGTAGCAGACACCTTCCTACATAACTGGTACCAAATAGTTTTCGATGAAAAGTTCCTACTGTTGAGATGTCTTTCGACATACAAACTTCAGGTGGTTAACTCATGCTGGCTATTATCACATTTACGTTATCGTCTGCATGCTAGCTAAATATAATTACCAAATAAGTCTTGTCAAGTCTTCCATCAGGTAGCGAGAAAAACCATAGATCCCAATCCATGTGTTGATGAGTACGACATGTAGGGTCCAGTTGTGGCAGTCGTTTTGCTAGCGTCGATGGTTGTAACTCGTGAGGAAATAGTTCGAATGAAGATGAAAAAATGGTTGATTTATCAATGCTTTAAAAACGAATATGCACGACAACACACAATACTTTTAAAAAATTTCAAATTAATATAATATAGTTTTAAAATTGATCATTATTTGAAAAGTTATTGGCCTATCCTCAGCAGATAGATTCCTGGTTGAGGTTCGAATGACTTCGAAAATTAATCGATTGAGTCGCCAAAATCTGGTATATACTTGTTCATGTGTATGTTCAATTGAAAATTGTACTTTTGGCCATAACTTTAGAGCCCATAGTCTGAACTGGCCATTTTACAATAGAAAAATATGGGATTAGATTCCCCGTCGAATGCAAAACTGTTGTGAACAAATAAAAGAGATGAGTACCCAATAGTAAGTGAGATTTTTACGTATTTTTGTATGAAATGCTGTAGTGAAAAACTGGTTTAGGTATTAAAACAAATTCCACACCAATAAATATTAGACAAAAACATAAAAGAATATATTTTGGCCATAACTTTTCATTGGAATCAGGATTCCTCTTCAAGTAAATCAATTAAGGATAAGTTACGAAAAAATAGGTGAAACTGTTTGTGCACAAGCGCATAGATAGACACACACACATACTTGCCATTGTATTGCCCTAAGTCTTGCTATTTATCAACTAAATATTCACCCTTTAACTAATTTTTTAGTTATATTTGGTAGAATAATTACAACAGCTGTAAAAGTAAACAATACGTTAAGCAAATGTGATCTACCAATCATTATCCCGATTAAATCTGGTATATAAACACTACTTAATCCATCGATTGATACGTCGATTTAAATAGTTCCTATGATTCACTCGACAAAATAGGCTATCCATATAAATGATTTGATCGGCACCAGATTTAGTAGGTATTCGTGAAGGTTGATTTTTACGACACTCCAATCTACACCCAATTTCGTCGGTAATAAAAACAGTTGGTTTCGTTGGCACCCGATTTCGTCGGCAATACAAACAGTTGGTTTCGTCTGAACCCGATTTCGTCGGTAATAAAAACCGATGGTTTCGTAGGCACCCGATTTTGTCGGTGTACCGGGAAATTTTCCAACTGTCAAATGTTTTATGGGGGTATCAATTGTGTTTGGCCCATTTCTCCGTCCTTTGTTGCGCTCCCCGCTCGCCTAATCGTTTTGCACTTGTTCTGCTCATCTAGTGTGCTGCGCCCCACGCCTTCTAGTACCTGCCGGTTCGAAAGGAACAGTCTCTTCGTAGTTTCGTAGGCATTACCCAGGGCAGCTCTGAGGCTAGTTGTGTTCAAGATTTTTTTATGTACACAAAAAAATCTTGGTTGTGTTGTCCCGTCTCTGTTCCTCCTTCTTCTTCTCACTTCCGACAATGAAAAACAGGTCGCACGTCAACGATGATTCCGCAGCACTCGTAAATGAGTGAAGGACCTTTCTTTAGTAGAAATGTATGAGTCACTCTCGTCCAGAGCAGCACAAGTTAAACAAAAACGGTTACAGCAACTTGATTGTGATTAAATTTGGCCACATATCAGTTGCAATAACCTATGTGGAACATGTGTGCTGCTAGGGGTGTGGCCAATTCTTGGATCACCATATCAACACTGGTGTTCGGGGTCGTAACCGCTCTCTTGATTGCATACGCTGCCACACAAAGACACTGCACGATTGCGGAAGGCTGAATGATCCTGAGGGGTAGTTGAAGTATGAGGGGTAGTTGAAAATCGTCGATGATGACTCGCCTTTGCCTTACAAAGGACTCGCATTTCGTGCCGTTGCTCGGGCTTCCTGGAATTTTGCCAACGGCTCAGGATGCCATTGCTGCAGACGTCGGAGGGACCGGAGACACTTTCACCGGTGTCGAATTGCTGCTTTTGCTTCGAGGCACGGGGTTCGCGGGATGAATTTTGTCGCTGCTGCTATTATCTTCTTGATGCTGCTAACGCCCCCTCGGAAACTGTCCAGTCGTTTGGCGATGAAGCGCCCAAGCGGGTTCGATTGATTAAACCACTACGCGAGATGGTGGGCATTGAATATCGGTCCCGCTAGCTACTCGAATAGCTCATAGAACTCGGCGGAATATTGGCAGATACTACCGTTACCTGGATCGGTGCGAGGATGCGTACTGCGATAAGTTGCTGGGTAGTGTGGATTTGTACACGCTCAAACGGTATCGAAATCGAAATCTTGTGCAACAACGGCATCAGTTACCTTGGTCTCTTACCATTGAGTTAATTTGGTCTGCTGTAGGGCAACTGCACAAGGCTCGAGACCGGCGACAAGGAGTTTGAATTCCATGATAATGCCCCTGAAGCAAAGCACATTCCACTGAAGGACGACAATGTGGTTGCACTACGCGTCGGCGGGTCGTCTGTACTTCTCCAGGTAAAGAGAACTGATGTGGTGTGGTTTTGACTTATATGTGAGTCAGTATCTGTTATCGAAAAAGTGCATTGAGGACTGACTTGTGATTCACCTACCTCACAATGCCAGCCGTTGCCGAATTGCCGAAACTACTACACAGTTGCTTCCAGATATACCGGCACTGGTAAAAGGCTTTGTGTAGTTTTGTCGACTCGCTATTGCCTTGATACATTTGGTGATTTTTTTTATACCAGTTTCTTCTTGAACCCATAGTAAGTCTTTCACAGATGGTGCATCTTCGTATTTCATGACTAACGTTATTATCAGCTGTTAGCAAGGCTCCAAAGTATGTGAATTCCACGACCAGCTCGAAGGTATCCCCGTCTGACTCTACGACACTACCCATAATTCCATTACCCATAATGCCATTACCTTGAAGGCTACTACCCCGAACGCCACAACCCCGAATGAGTCACTACCCCGAATGGGACACTACCCCGAATAAGTCCTTATTTCAATTTTATACTTCATTTCGGTAAAAAAAATGTTACTCAATAAAAGTTTATTCAGAATTCATATGAATCAACAATAGTTTGCCCTTCACCTGGAACTGTTTCAATGCAGTATAGTTTCCGCAAGCGGTAATGGCCGCCAACTTGCATTGTGTTTTAGATTTGACGATTGAGGAGGCCAACTGCACCCAATGCGGTTAACAGCAGTCCACGCCAGCAAGGCTACAAAAGCAACAAGGTTGAAGTTGAAAAGCACCGGTTTCCGAATGAAGCGTGATCCAATTCTTAAAATCTACGATTGAATGAGTGAGTGAGTTAGTCTGATTGAGTGGGTGAGTGTGTGAGCGAATGAGTAAGAGTGAGTGAGTGAGTTAGAGTGGCTGAGTAGAGCGAGTGAGTAATAGAGAGTGAGTGAGTAACTGAGTAACCGAGCGAATGGGTAAGAGTGAGTGATTGAGTAAGAGCTAGTGAGTGAGTAAGAGTGAGAGAGTTAGTTAGAGTGAGTGAGTGAGTGAACGAATGAGTAAGAGTGAGTGAATAAGTAAGAGTAAGTGAGTGAGTAAGAGTGAGTGAGTAATAGAGAGTGAGTGAGTGAGTAAGAGTAACTGAGCGCATGGGTAAGAGTGAGTGATTGAGTAAGAGCGAGTGTGTAAGCAAAAGTGAGTGAGTGATTAAGCTTGTGAGTAAAAGTGAGTGAGTGAGTGAGGAAGAGTGAGTGAGTGAGTAAGTGGAAGTGAGTGAATAAGTGAGTAAGAATGAGTGCATGAGTAAAAGTGAGTGAGTGAGCGAGTAAGTAAGTGGTAAGAATGAGCGAGTGAGTAAGAGTGAGAGAGTGAGCAAGAGTGAATGAGTGAGTAAGAGTGAGTGAGTGAATAAGAGAGAGTGAGTGATTAATAGCAGTACTGCAATTTCTCAATTTTAATAAGAGATGTCACGTGATGTTTACATATTTGTCCATCTCATTCTCTACAGAAAAGCGAAAAATGAAAGGCATGCTGCAAAAATCTCACCAATTTTTATTCCGTGACAGGATATGAAAGTTTGCAATATCTGCTTTATTATTGTGTTTATTACCGCTTTCAACTCGTTTTATCCAAGGAATATGATTAATTTATCGTCCAATTATTGCTCTCTGCATATATCTATTAAAATAATTTTGAAATTTTAATTTTAAAACAAAGCGCAACATCCTTTCATGACTGCTTTTCATGCAAAATTGATCAAAGAACCCACGATTCTTTCATTTGGTCGCCAGATATAGAAAAAAGCGCTTTGCTCTCTGTCTTATGACAATCACGATCTTTTGCAGTACTGATTAAGAGTAAGTGAGTGATGGAGAGATCGGGAGTAAGTGAGTGAGTATGAGCGGGTGAGTGAGTAAGAGTGGGTGAGTGAGTAAGAGTAGTGAGGAAGAGATAGTGAGGTAGAGTTAGTGAGTGAGTAATATATTGTGTGTAGGTAAGAGAGAGAGCTTTGTTTGTCTTCGGAAAGAAGCGTTGATTTGTATAAGGCATCCTCTCTTCCGTTCGCCTCATAGAACGCAAACGACTAAAGGAGGCATTATCTCCTCTGTGTGCCTTGTACCTGGCAAACGTGTTCATTTAAAAAGTCATTATCTCCTCTGTATATCTTGTACAGGGAAAAAGGATTAATTTGCCTTATACCGGACAAGCGCATAAAGAAGGCATTATATCCTCTGTGTGCCAGGTGCCGAGCAAACGCGTACATTTAAAGAAGGCATCATCTCCTCTGTTTGCCTTACACCAGGCAAACGCATTCATTTGAAGAAGGCATATCTCGTCTATTCGCCTTATACCGGGCAGACGCGTTCATTCAAAGAAGGCATATCTCCTCTGTTCGCCTTATACCGGGCAAACGCGTTCATTTGAAGAAAGCATTATCTCCTCTGCAAACACGTCCTATTGAAAGAGACATTATCACCCTTTATTATATTTCGTAGAATAGTAGTTTTCCTGGTCATAATGGGGTGGAATGACAATTTAAGATAATTTGATGAAAAATCAACATTGTTGGTTAAACAGTTGGTTAAATCTTCAATGCGTTTTTTCAAGTAACTCTAAGTAACTATTTTTTACTCTTTGCAAAGATTGTCGTTTTGGATGCATCGATATCTGTGAGTGTGAAAAATGATACTGGAAAGCTGCAGATTTGAAATGTTTTAGGGGTAATGGATTGGTCGCGGTAATGGTTTTCGGGGTGCTGTCCCATTC
This sequence comes from Armigeres subalbatus, assembly GCF_024139115.2. Lineage (NCBI taxonomy): Eukaryota > Metazoa > Arthropoda > Insecta > Diptera > Culicidae > Armigeres > Armigeres subalbatus. The sequence goes on from NC_085140.1 coordinate 59,526,290, forward strand.
GTGGTAGTGGCCTCTGGGGTAATGACATTCGGGGTACTGGGGTGGAGCCATCCCCGTCTATCGTAACACTGCATGCCGAACGTTCCCTTTCTTACACAGTTCAGCACACTAGTATGTATTATGTCTTCGAACCATTCACCACCAGTTTTCTTTTATTTCTTCATGTTCCAGGCGAGTGTACGTACAGTTCTGGCACCTTTTCAAGTGTTAGGCCGATAATGTACATATCATCCACGAAACCCATAAATTGACTGGATCTGTTGAGAATCGTATCACGGCTGTTACACCAGGCTCGCCCCATGACACCTTCTAGCGAAATATTGAACAATCCTTAGGGGTCGTACACTAATTACATAAGCAGGGGGGGGTTCTGCCATTGTCTTACGCTCCATATAAATAAAAAATGATTTGCATGGGAAAAATTTTACATGGGGGAGGGGGGATTGAAAAACCCAGACAAATTGCCTACGTAATCAGTGTACGGCCCCTTATCTTCTTCTCCCATGTCACAATGTTGGATCACAGCTTCCCTTACCCTATGTCACAATAAATAACGCTTGCTACCATGCAAGTCATGCTGAAGGTCATGTACACCACGAGTAGGGCAAAGGATCCTTCTTATTGGCATTACATCCCCACACTGGGACAGAGCCGCCTCACATCTTAGTGTTCATTAAGCACTTCCACAGTTATTAACTGCGAGGTTTCTTCATTTTTGCATTCGTATATCATGAGGCTAACACGATGATACTTTTATGCCCAGGGAAGTCGAGACAATTTCCAATCCGAAAATTGCCTAGACCGGCACCGGGAATCGAACCCAGCCACCCTCAGCATAGTCTTGCTTTGTAGCCGCGCGTCTTACCGCATGGCTAAGGAGGGCCCCCAGGGCAAAGGATCCGCTCTAGAAAATTTCCGTATTGGAAACTTTTTCGACTTCCCTGGACATACAAATAGCATCGTGTTAGCCTGATGATATAGGACACACTGCTCGGACTAGCTTTATCTCTTTTACACTGCATAGAAATTAGAAATATAAAAAAACAAATCTTACAACCTTTGTATCAAATCTTGGCATATACAATTTTGCAAGGTTTTGATACAAAAAGAAATAACCTTCTATACAGATGCTGTATGAAACTAATACAAAACTTTGAGATTTTAATTCAATACATTGTATTGATTGCAATGATTGAAAGAAAATCTTCCAAACATGTATATGCCAAAATTTTATACAGATTTTACAAGATTTTAATACAAAACTGCTTCAAAATTCACCATCCTTTGATTGTATGAAAAAAGAAAGCCACTAACTGTCAAAATTTATTTTATTATGTCTTTATTAGCGAGGTTTCTGGCCCTAGACCGGTTCACCTCGTAACTGTCAAAATTGATAGTTACTAATTTACTGACCAGGGATTGAATCCTAAAGAGAAAGAGCAAGTCTCTCACTTATCATCTCTGTACACGCTTAAAATCAATAACACAGAGATATGTTTGCTTCACACAAAACGGACCTAATGCAGAACAGCACCTAGATGAGCGACAGTTACACAGCCATAAAAATAGTTCGTGTAGTTTTATTGAAGCTTGGATTTCAATATTTTCAACAGTATTTGGTTCCTCATGAAACAAGGAATCTGTACAAACGTTTACATGTTGAAAAGGACCGTTATCACGACCGTACGAGGCATTTTTGTGCCTGTGTAACTGTCGCTCATCTAGGTGATGTTCTGCATTAGGTCCGTTTTGTGTGAAGCAAACACATCTCTGTGTTATTGATTTTAAGCTTTTATATATAGGGTAAAATGCCCAATAGTGGACCCCCTAGTAGCAGAATTTTGCTCTCCCTGTCATAAGGAGTAGAAAATTTCAACATATTAATTCTGTTTGGTATCTAATAACAAGTTCTGCATCTCCTCTTCACGATACATACATAAAACACTAAAATACCCGACGTTATTCGTTGAAATTAACATTTTAAAGTCTGACTGAATTCGCCCTATAGTAGACCCCTTGGGGGTCCATAATAGGAAATTGCTTCCCTATAGTCGACACTTCATTTGATTTTCATGCTTCGTTTCGGGACGTTCTTCTTCCCTATTATGGACCCCCCAAAATATTCCTATAATGGACACTCTCGTGTTTATCTTTTATAGAATTGTAAAAAATCATCCAATCTTACTTTCCATAGCAATTCCAATGCATGTTATCAAACCATAGGACTGTAAGGTAGGTTCTCTCGATGGAATTTCATAGCAAAATGTTTACATTGCGCTGTAATAATGAAAAAATGGCTGAAGGGTCCACTATTGGTTGGGGGTCCACTATTGGACACTTTACCCTATACGATATGTATCATACCGCGAGAAACTTTTTTCGCAAGCTGTCATGATACACAGATAAAAATATGTAGTGATTTTAAATGTATTTTCATGCACATATTTGGAGCATGCAAATAAACGTAACATTCAATCGATCTTACCTGGGACGGGACTTGCAAAGAGGAAAAAATGTAACTTCATCTGCAACCAGCAAGCGCTGTCACGAATTGTCAGATGCAACCAGCACCTTTTTGTGTGAAAGTATTGGTATCCCTCAAAAAGTATTCCGAATGATTTTGTTTTACGAGTACTTTTTCACTTTGAAAAGTATTCTAGAAAAGCCGGACAGCTTAATATTGAACAGTTATGAATACGTGTTTTATTTCCGATAGCAAAATCTTTATAAAAATAAGTTTACAAATCCGTAAATTACAAACACTTTTATTGTGCTCAGAAGATTCTACCCGGGATTTAGGTGAAACACTCAAGGAAACAGTTGAGAATCGATGATCAACTGTGATGAAAAGAAGAACAAGTGTCAAAACAAGGAAAAAGAAGCCGTCTTTGCAGGTCTCGTCTCAGGATCTTACTATTCTTTTAAATCGAAATATATGTAAACGGTGTTTGCTTGTAAAATTCAATCAAATTTAATAGAATATCGAATGTTAATTCGTTTGATGGGATAAGCTGCAAATTTAAACACCGTCGTTGAATTTTCAAAATTATTTGCTGTGTACACGCAAAAAAATGTTGCGGTCGAAACTACCATTCCGAGGGTTAATTTAAGAATACGCACCGACGATTTTCAGCAGACAACAAACCCGTTTGATTTTACCATGCGCGCAGTAAAAATCAACTGTGGTCCTGGTGGAATGTTGCTGCATGAACTGAATCAGTGGTGAATTTGTCCGAATGCGTGGTTAATTTAACTGAAAATTTGTGGTTGTTTTAAAAACATGGCGTAGTCTACAAAATAGTAACCGTTACCATGGAATTTTTCTCAGTGTAGAGAACTGATTCGGGATGTTATACCCCATGATAAATTTCTTTTAGAAAGCTCCAAATGCGGGGATCAATGGCTCTAATGATGCATTCAACTTGTTCTACACAGCTGGGCAGTAACCAACACGAAAGGAGCGAAAACAAATCCGATTCTGTTTTTTCGCACTTGTATACTGCCGTTCTACGCATAATTGTCCCATGTACATAGGAAATCCCAGCAAACATGGGACAGATATGCGTATGACGGCAGTATACAAGTTTGATAAATTTGTTATCATGGCTTGTTATGATTCTGAACAGTTTTTGCGAGAGCGATTTCTGCAAATCCTGTTACTGGCCTTATTATTTTCTAACTTTTATTAAAAACAAATAATAAAGACATTTATTCGTGCAGAGCCCTATACGAATGCAAATATGCTTCATTGGCCTAAAAACCTCGCAGTAAATAACTGTGGAATTCAGGACTAAGTTGCGAGAGAGCAATGTCACAATGAAAAATATAAAGCCAGTAATTGTGGTTGGGGCCCGCTAGTCCTTGTGAAGGTTAATCGCACTAAGCCAATGCAATGTGGTAATATTACTAGATCAAACATTTTAATTAAAATCAATCCATCACTACTTGTCCCAATAATCTTTTTAATTAATCAAACAATGCAGACTGCTTCGACTCAAAGGTTTGGGCGTATCCACGCGAAATACAGTTTGCGTTGGTTCAAGGTAAGCCCCAAGGCTGCCGTATGGACGGTGAATTTTTACTGCACAGCCATAGCCGCACCATAATAAACCACCATAACAGCTGATGCATGGTTTGTAGCACTTTCAATAAGTAGAGATTTTTATGTTCAATCATGTTATGCTCATAAAAATAGTTGAACACGTATGAAATTGCGCTTGCCGCCGCCGCACCATTCTCCATTGCGAATTGAATCGTCAGCAATTTCCCTTCCATCGCGTAGCCCCTGATCATACTTGCCTTCTCGCCGGAAAAGCCTTTCAATTACTATGAGGAGATCACTATTCAAGTGGGGGGAATAAATAGGCAATTCCTATCAGGAAACTAGAAAGGGAAAATAATACTAGTTACAATTATACGGCCTCATCCCGCGGAGATACATGCGCTAAACAACGTATCGACAAGAGGACGAGTGTGGTCCATCCAGACTAGCGTTGTTGTAATTTAAATCCGGGCGAGAGAGCGCGAACAGGTTAACAACATAATTGCTCTGAACAAAGAGTGAAAATAAGGGGCAGTGAATTGGTAGATAATCCGGATGGTTTATTTGAAATAGACAGGGGTGTTTAATTTGAACCCTTTGGAGTGGCGGGCGGCTATATTATTCGTCCAATTATTGCCCTCCCTCATGTAAGTGATTGTCCGATGCTGACATACTTATCCCCCATGTAATGGAACAGAACACTCGGCATGCACTGCCGTTTATGGCTCTCCTCGCGGACAATATTCGTAATTGGTAGAACCCTTAATCACATTAACTTTCAATCTTTTCATCTAGTTAGAAGCGAACTGTTGGTATGCCCTCTGTGCTAATTGGGAGCAATTAACACAAAACAGTAATACTAACACTCGATGGCCCCGTAACCCAGTTATTATATAATGAACTGACTAATCGTAGTTTTACATTGGTGCCAACATACCTGTGCACAATCCTCCGAAACGCGCGTCCATGTGTAAGTTTTTTGCAGCAATTGGAGTCTATGCAAATCACCCGATTTGCTCGCAACAACGATATGTACGACGTAAATTCTTGTATATTTGGAGTATATTTTTGTATTGCCTCCAGAGTAGGAGTGTGCCGCAGCCGACGATTTTTGATGCTACAGAATTTATCACGCCGCTAATCTATAATTTGCCACACTGTTTCAAATCTGTAAAAGTCTTTAGTATTTAACAGCATATTATTACAACGCTGTAAAACTCGAAGGAATTCTGAAAAATTTACCGTGGAAATTCCGAAGATTTTTTCCTGTAGGTCGTGAGAAATTTCCCGAGGATATTAAAAAAAATGAAAAAATCCGGAAAATTTGCAGAGGAAGCCCAAATAAGTTCTGAAGGATCTCCCAAAGCATTTTTCAAGTGAGTAGCTAAATCTTGTCGAAGGAAATTCGCGATGAAATTCCGGATAATATTTCGAGGAAATTCAAGAGAATTAGATCTTAGAACAAAGAACCTAATAATTAAAATTTTTATGTAGGCCTATCAGGCCGTTACAAATATTTAGTAAACATTTTGTCATGTAAGTATTAAAATGAAAACAAATTTTTAAAAATCTCTCATTGTTAAAGATTTTTTTTGAGAATTCTGCAATTTTTTTTAGAAATTTTATTGCTAAAATACACCCCGAGTGATGTAGAATCCTTCTACGTAGCTCCGGTTGCTTTTGGCCAGGAAGTCGAGGAAGTAAAAAAGTATGTTGTTATGACTCACAACTTGTGAGATTTCCAACGTTGATCCTTCTCTAGTCACCGTTATAAAGCTTGTCCCTCGCGGGAAGAACATAGACGATTTCTCTTTCGTTTCGTTCAAAGTATCGGTATCCAAATCGGTCTCAAGAGTGGTCGGCGACGCCTATGATATTTCTGATGGCATCAGTGTCCGACCTTTTGCACCTAATCAAAAAAATCGAGCAGCCAAATCTACGAAAAGAATCAGTCACACCGTTTCATCCTGCTTTATCAATCCATCGTTGGAAACTAGGACGCACGATTGCCCGAAGTCTAAAGGAAGCCATCACAATCGAGCCGTTCCACCCATCGACCAGTAGCCGTCCCGGTCCTGTTTTGGGGTCGGTGAAAAGGTCTTCCGAAATCCCAACACGGGCAAGTACCTTTCTGATTCGAACTTTTCGTGTCCTGAAGTATCTACGACTTCCAGCCAAACCATCCGGATCCGTAACCAAGCAGTCATCGAGCTGCCGTGTCATTCCACTTCAATAAACCATCGTTCGTAACTGGGACGCACGACTGCCCGAAGCCTAATGGAAGCCTTGAATCCCCCCATCATAGTCAAGCCGTTCCAGCCGTTCTTTCGGAGGAACTTCCGGAGGAATTCCTGGAGGAACTTCCGGAGGAATTCCTGGAGGAACTTCCGGAGGAATTCCTGGAGGAACTTCCGGAGGAATTCCTGGAGGAACTTCCGGAGGAATTCCTGGAGGAACTTCCGGAGGAATTCCTGGAGGAACTTCCGGAGGAATTCCTGGAGGAACTTCCGGAGGAATTCCTGGAGGAACTTCCGGAGGAACTTCAGAAAGAATTCCTGGAGGAACTTCCGGAGGAATTCCTGGAGGAACTTCCAGAGGAATTCCTGGAGGAACTTCCAGAGGAATTCCTTAAGGAACTTCCGGAGGAATTCCTAGATTAACTTCCGGAGGAATTCCTAGAGGATCCGGCGGAACTTCTGGAGGAACTTCCAGAGGAAATCCTGAAGGAACTTCCAGAGGAATTCCTTAAGGAACTTCCGGAGGAATTCCTGGAGGAACTTCCGGAGGAATTCCTGGAGGAACTTCCGGAGGAATTCCTGGAGGAACTTCCGGAGGAATTCCTGGAGGAACTTCCGGAGGAATTCCTGGAGGAACTTCCGGAGGAATTCCTGGAGGAACTTCCGGAGGAATTCCTGGAGGAACTTCCGGAGGAATTCCTGGAGGAACTTCCGGAGGAATTCCTGGAGGAACTTCCGGAGGAATTCCTGGAGGAACTTCCGGAGGAATTCCTGGAGGAACTTCGGAGGAATTCCTGGAGGAACTTCCGGAGGAATTCCTGGAGGAACTTCCGGAGGAATTCCTGGAGGAACTTCCGGAGGAATTCCTGGAGGAACTTCCGGAGGAATTCCTGGAGGAACTTCCGGAGGAATTCCTGGAGGAACTTCCGGAGGAATTCCTGGAGGAACTTCCGGAGGAATTCCTGGAGGAACTTCCGGAGGAATTCCTGGAGGAACTTCCGGAGGAATTCCTGGAGGAACTTCCGGAGGAATTCCTGGAGGAACTTCCGGAGGAATTCCTGGAGGAACTTCCGGAGGAATTCCTGGAGGAACTTCCGGAGGAATTCCTGGAGGAACTTCCGGAGGAATTCCTGGAGGAACTTCCGGAGGAATTCCTGGAGGAACTTCCGAGGAATTCCTGGAGGAACTTCCGGAGGAATTCCTGGAGGAACTTCCGGAGGAATTCCTGGAGGAACTTCCGGAGGAATTCCTGGAGGAACTTCCGGAGGAATTCCTGGAGGAACTTCCGGAGGAATTCCTGGAGGAATTCCTGGAGGAACTTCCGGAGGAATTCCTGGAGAAACTTCCGGAGGAATTCCTGGAGGAACTTCCGGAGGAATTCCTGGAGGAACTTCCGGAGGAATTCCTGGAGGAACTTCCGGAGGAATTCCTGGAGGAACTTCCGGAGGAATTCCTGGAGGAACTTCCGGAGGAATTCCTGAAGGAACTTCCGGAGGAATTCCTGGAGGAACTTCCGGAGGAATTTCTGGAGGAACTTCCGGAGGAATTCCTGGAGGAACTTCCGGAGGAATTCCTGGAGGAACTTCCGGAGGAATTCCTGGAGGAACTTCCGGAGGAATTCCTGGAGGAACTTCCGGAGGAATTCCTGGAGGAACTTCCGGAGGAATTCCTGGAGGAACTTCCGGAGGAATTCCTGGAGGAACTTCCGGAGGAATTCCTGGAGGAACTTCCGGAGCAATTCCTGGAGGAACTTCCGGAGGAATTCAGGGAGGAACTTACGGAGGAATTACGGGAGGAACTTCGGAGGAATTCCGGAGGAACTTCCGCAGGAATTCCGGAGGAACTTCCGGAGGAATTCCGGGAGGAACTTCCGGAGGAATTCCGGGAGGAACTTCCGGAGGAATTCCGGGAGGAACTTCCGGAGGAATTCCGGGAGGAACTTCCGGAGGAATTCCGGGAGGAACTTCCGGAGGATTTCCGGGAGGAACTTCCGGAGGATTTCCGGGAGGAACTTCCGGAGGATTTCCGGGAGGAACTTCCGGAGGATTTCCGGGAGGAACTTCCGGAGGAATTCCGGGAGGAACTTCCGGAGGAATTCCGGGAGGAACTTCCGGAGGAATTCCGGGAGGAACTTCCGGAGGAATTCCTGGAGGAACTTCCGGAGGAATTCCTGGAGGAACTTCCGGAGGAATTCCTGGAGGAACTTCCGGAGGAATTCCTGGAGGAACTTCCGGAGGAATTCCTGGAGGAACTTCCGGCGGAATTCCTGGAGGAATTTCCGGATGAATTCCTGGAGGAACTTCCGGAGGAATTCCTGGAGGAACTTCCGGAGGAATTCCTGGAGGAACTTCCGGAGGAATTCCTGGAGGAACTTCCGGAGGAATTCCTGGAGGAACTTCCGGAGGAATTCCTGGAGGAACTTCCGGAGGAATTCCTGGAGGAACTTCCGGAGGAATTCCTGGAGGTACTTCGGAGGAATTCCTGGAGGAACTTCCGGAGGAATTCCTGGAGGAACTTCCGGAGGAATTCCTGGAGGAACTTCCGGAGGAATTCCTGGAGGAACTTCCGGAGGAATTCCTGGAGGAACTTCCGGAGGAATTCCTGGAGGAACTTCCGGAGGAATTCCTGGAGGAACTTCCGGAGGAATTCCTGGAGGAACTTCCGGAGGAATTCCTGGAGGAACTTCCGGAGGAATTCCAGGAGGAACTTCCGGAGGAATTCCTGGAGAAACTTTCGGAGGAGTTCCTGGAGGAACTTCCGGAGCAATTCCTGGAGGAACTTCCGGAGGAATTTTTGGAGGAACTTCCGGAGGAATGCCTGGAGGAACTTCCGGAGGAATTCCTGGAGGAACTTCCGGAGGAATTCCTGGAGGAACTTCCGGAGGAATTCCTGGAGGAACTTCCGGAGGAATTCCTGGAGGAACTTCCGGAGGAATTCCTGGAGGAACTTCCGGAGGAATTCCTGGAGGAACTTCCGGAGGAATTCCTAGAGGACCGAAGGAATCCCTGGAGGACCGGAGGAATTCCTGAAGGAACTTCCAAAGGAATTCCTGGAGGATCTTCCGGAGGAATTGCTGGAGTAACTACCGGAGGAATTCCTGAAATAACTTCCGGAGGAATTCCTGGAGAAACTTTCGGAGGAGTTCCTGAAGGAACTTCCGGAGCAATTCCTGGAGGAACTTCCGGAGGAATTCCTGGAGGAACTTCCGGAGGAATTCCTGGAGGAACTTCCGGAGGAATTCCTGGAGAAACTTCCGGAGGAATTCCTGGAGGAACTTCCGGAGGAATTCCTGGAGGAACTTCCGGAAGAATTCCTGGAGGAACTTCCGGAGGAATTCCTGGAGGAACTTCCGGAGGAATTCCTGGAGGAACTTCCGGAGGAATTCCTGGAGGAACTTCCGGAGGAATTCCTGGAGGAACTTCCTGAGGAATTCCTGGAGGAACTTCCGGAGGAATTCCTGGAGGAACTTCCGGAGGAATTCCTGGAGGAACTTCCGGAGGAATTCCTGGAGGAACTTCCGGAGGAATTCCTGGAGGAACTTCCGGAGGAATTCATGGAGGAACTTCCGGAGGAATTCCTGGAGGAACTTCCGGAGCAATTCCTGGAGGAACTTCCGGAGGAATTCCTGGAGGAACTTCCGGAGGAATTCCTGGAGGAACTTCCGGAGGAATTCCTGGAGGAACTTCCGGAGAAATTCCTGGAGATACTTCCGGACCCAATTTGGTTTGTTTATTATTTTTGTGATTTTTTTCAGCAGTGAGCACGCGTGTTGACAAAAAGACTCGACGAATTTGGTGCCGTATTTCTTTGTTTAGCGATGAGATGGATATATGTACAGTGAGATGGAGATCGGGACAGTTCCCCTATTTGAAATATCAAGGATCAAATAATAAGGAAATAATGCAATGCACGTTGTGGTAGTCACGTTCACGTGTGGTCATCACGCGAGTGTATAAAAGACTAGCAGCTTGATTGACTGAGCTGCATAGCAAGCTCTCACTATCGCACCGCTGCACTGAGGAGTATTTCAGCCCAAATCCTGGTCAAAAGTAAAAAAAACAAAAGTTTTAGACATTTCCGTATTATTTTTCCCAAATAGTAATACTAATTTGCTAAGGGATTTTTGAAATTATATTGTTTACTTGTAAGCAATGATGACTGTCAAAACCAACCATAATTTCAATGCGAGTTTAATCGCAATTGTCCATAAAAAAAAATTCAGGTTTTTTGTGTTTTTCTTGGTTATTAGTGATTATGAAGATGAAAATAAATATAGGTATCAATGATGAGAGTATGTAAAACGTTTTCAACCATGATTTGATCTGAAACCGTTTTCAGGTGATCCATAAACATGATATTATTTGCTAGCTTTTTTCTACCTTTTTTACAATAATATGTTTTACAAAATAAAACTTTTAATAAGGTTCCAAACCCGTCCAAGCAACAAAATTTTCAGCGTTGGATAGATTGGAGTTTCCTTAAATAGCTCCACAAAACACATTTCACGCATCCTTACGCAATCGTGACTTATTTGTTTTTTAATAAAGTGAAGTTTGCTAAAAAGCTAGTCAAAAAGATAAATAATCTTGGTTTTGAGCGACAAAGCTCACACAAATTATGTTTTGCTTCCAAAAAAGAGTGAGGACAAAAATTTTGTAAGTAATGATAATCGAAAAATGAAGAATAAAATAAGAAAGATCATACTCAATGACGGATCCAGAGGTGGGCACCGCTCGTCGCAAGCACGCTGTAGTTTTCAAAGGCAGCGTTCTTGCGCCAAGTGATGCTTTATCAAATAACAATAACTGACGTTACCAGTGGTCATACTGCACTGCTATGAATGCAAAAAGCATAAAAACGAAAAAAATACACTTTGCTGTGTATATTGAATGCATTTACAGACAATAAAATGATTGACATAGTTTTGGCCACGATTTTACTCTGCGTACTCCTATGTGCGCTGGTCACCGGTCAACCAGTGTGCCGCATACAGATGTAATATAGTATGCGTGCAGTCCGAACCGCAACTAATAAGTATGAGCATCCAGATGATTAAAGCACCAATCACCACATCCCCCTTTCTTTAAATTGAACATGTTTGCTAATATAACAGTGGTGTATATGTAATATGTTAATGTTCAAATAATACCCTAGTTGAGGACATGTTGCTTCTAGAGGTATTACAAAATCGTCAATAACGAAAATCGATTTATTATAAACTTTATGTTATTATTTTGAAATATAAGTCTGGTAATAGTGTAGGTAGATAAATAACATTATTGTCACGAGTTTACATCCATTGTTTTAGCCTATAAATTATTTTTTGCAATTCCTGATCATAATAATTGGTTTACAGTTGTCATTTGAGTGACAAAACGGCCTACTTTTCCATACCAACAGAATGGGTGCTTTAATGACCATTATGCAACTCAAATGGGTTGCATAATATTCATTATAGCACTCATTTGGGTGCTATAATGAAAAACCTACATTGGGACAGTAGTTACATGACTACATTTAGCTGAATTAGTTTGGGTGAGTGTTTAAATAGTGTACTCTAAGCGTCTCGTAATAAATGAAATGGTTTGTTAGACATAACATAACATCACAATTTTTCAAAGGCAATTGCATCCATCGCTTCATAGCATTTCAAGCTATGCAATTTGGCACGATAAGATGGAATCTTATTGTTCTCTGCCGCAACATAATTTATTGGCATGAATGATCATGTGGAGTAAATTCGATTGTACATTTTTGGTATAGATTTATCATATTAAAGCCCATTTTTCGTCATTGCAAAAAATAGCGTGTGCAACTCGTTGCAAAACTCGATTTTTTCAGCACTCGTAGTATTTATCCAACTCGGCAAGCCTCGTTGGATAAACGTACAACTCGTGCTGAAAAAATCATCTTTTTGCAACTAGTTGCACAAACTACTATTATGACACCCATATCCGTTTTATTACAAGAATGTCCGAAGATCTCAGATCAACATACATGGAAGATAATTACTATTAACTAATGCGATATTGCTAGACATATACTCTTTGAAGATAAGGTTTTACAAACCAAACAGTACAAACCTGATTCATAATACCTACTACTATTTGTATATCGTGCACTGAGGATAATCCGCACATATGCGACGACGAATATTCATAAACTTTCCGCGCTGCGTACCTCGCCTTCTTGTGCTGTTGAATCGTTGTTGAGATCTATCTATTATAGAACTAAAAAAGTAATAAGGTTTATGCTGATCCTCTAGTAGCGATGCGAACAAAATGGGTAAAATTACTGATCCGAAGATGACGAGGTCGATTCTCGGTCCGGTCTAGGATGTTTTCGGGTTGGAAACCTTCTCGACACTCTGGGTATATTGTATCCATTGTACCTGCCACACAAGACACATACTCATGCAATGGCGGGCATAGAAAAGCTTTCAATTAATAACTGAGGAAATACTAAGTTGAAAAGCAGGTCAAGTTCCAGTTGGAATGTTGAACCATTGGAGAAGAAGAGAAGAAGGTTCATACTGATGTGCATATCATTCAAAACTTGATAAGAAATTTGATATTATCCTCAACCGTAAGTTCATTATATTCTAGTTTCGTATCAAAAATATTACAACTTGATGATTATGAATGATTGCATTTTTCGTTATACACTCAAGTAGGTCTGCTGCCTTATTGAAATATTAATGTTCAAGTATTCGAATTGCTGTGGAAAATACCACAATCACATATAAAAGAGTTAATTGTTATTTTCGATATCTTCTGAATACATCATTTTGCTACAGTCAATGTGTATTATCTAGGGATCGTAATTTTTACTCAATTTCACGAGCAAAGAATGCTCACTTGCAGACTTTCGAAAGAAATCGCTATGCGGGAAAAACGAAATATCTGATGAGATGAGTTATAAACACTGCTCATCCTCTCACATCCCCCATCCTTTTCGTGCTTTTACCAACAAAACCAGGTTTAATGGTACAAACGACCTAATCCTAATAATACAAGCCACTCCTGTCGATGTTCTGTATATGATTTCTGTAAATGACATAACTCTCGTCCATATTCCAAATCAATTCCAGAGAGAAGAGTTGCGAGTAAAAGATGTTTTTCTTCTTATAAAGGAACTGGTGCTCAACGAGATATTTAAACCTCAACGATGTCTGCTGTACGCTTTCTCTATGTTTCAGAAGTCTACACGAGGGGGGCGTGCAATCCATCAAAAAAAATCCATCCATGCACTATAACTATACGAAATGTGTGTACTATACGTAATGTGTAATCTAGCACTCCACTATGCCATAAAGAAATGTTTGATCAACACAAATGATCCATCGGTGAACCAATCTGAGACTGAAACCGCTACAATAAAAACAACAGATCATTCATCCATGATTAACTCGAGGATTCACTACAGTTTCTCGTGCGTTTCCCATTTCCCATATATTGACGCACATTACAAACTTGCAACACACATCAAAACTTCAAGCCAGCCATCATATGATGTGGCCACAATTTCAGTTAACTGCCTCCCACAGCTGCACCGCACGTCAAAACTCTCGGTCAATTCACAGTTTCAAAGAGTTACATGTACGAACCCTCGCCTCCATCACCGAAGTCACCGATTCACGACGAGTCCATCACAAAGTATGCAAAATCAAAAGTATAACCACAAGATCATTAAACAACATATCAATTTGATGAATGGCAGTGTCACTATTTCCATAGACCTGTACTATTACCCTTGTATCGAGAGGAGTCCATCTTAACGCTTACAGTTCATTTTCAGTGAACTCAATCACCACTACCTACGGCCCTTTCTGTAAACTCAAAGGACCCAATCACGTAAACGCTCTCATCGAGTTAAACTACAGAGTTCTCAGAATGAAAGAATTATATCACAGCACACTTCACGCGCTCTCAGTTAATCTAATCACAGAACTTCTGCGCAAGTGAATTCAATCTTAGCTTTCGTTATGGCTAATTAGTCAATTTATTCACACTACACTTTTACGCACTCGTAGTGAATTTATTCACAAGGTTCTCTGCTAACTTTCAGTGAATATAGTCACAGTGCTCCACGCGATCTCAGTGAGTTCGATCATAAACACGCTCTCAGTGAATTTAATGACAACGCTTTTCCTCCGTTCTCAGTGAATTTAATCACAGCGTCCTTTGCACGCTCTCAGTGAATTTAATCACAACGCTTTCTGTGCGTTCTCAGTGAATTTAATCACAGCGTCCTCTTCACGCTCTCAGTGAATTTAATCACAGCACTCTTTACACGCTCTCAGTGAATTTAATCACAACGCTTATCCCGCGTTCTCAGTGAATTTAATCACAACGCTTTTCTTGCGTTCTCATTGAATTTAATCACAGCGTCCTTTGCACGCTCTCAGTGAATTTAATCACAACGCTTTTTTCCGCGTTCTCAGTGAATTTAATCACAGCGCTCTTTACACGCTCTCAGTGAATTTAATCACAACGCTTTTTCCGCGTTCTCAGTGAATTTAATCACAGCGTGCTCTGCACGCTCTCTGTGAATTTAATCACAACGCTTTTTCCGCGCTATCAACACGATCTAAGTGAATTGAATCGCAATTCACTCCAGTTAAATAGTTCCCGTTCATCCACACCTTAGTCTTCTTTTACGCGGTTGAAATTCGTTAGTTTCACAACTATTTGAATACCACCTAAATTTTCTTAGATTTTTTCTTAGCAGCTATACTGCTTGTAACCGCATAGTTGTGCCATCTTTGCTGGGTTTCCTATTCATATGGGACATTTATGTAATTACAGGCAGTGTAGACTATGATGAACCGTCTAAAAATAAACCTTGGAGTACCTCACTTGACAGCTATTTTGTTCATGTTTATTTTACTGAGCAAGAAAATGTTTATTATGAAATAAGTTATGTCAATCTTTTAGTTTCAATTGTGCAAAATAAGATGCTGATTCTGTCGAAGTAAAATTTACCTTTGCCTTAATTGTTTAACGGTGTTTTATGCTCGCTTCTTTCCGATTACATAAACGGATACTATTTATAGATTTACAGAACAGAAAAATACCAAATCTTTACAGTTACTGATTGCTTTCTAAACCATTATTCTTCACCATCGGCACATACTGAATTTTGAAAGATTATATGCATTATTGGTAAGATTTGGATTCCCAGGATTCCAGAGGAAACATTGCTTCTTAGAGAACCGAGTAAACAACGTAATTTACGAAGCATTTAATCAAATATGAAGATTTTGTAAACTTTTCCAAAAACATGCCAAAGTGCAAACGCAGGAGTCGTTTCTCTCTCCAGTTAAATCAATATTATTCAAAACTCGAAACTAAGGTCCAAACTCAGCAGCTCCCAATGTAGCTCTATGGCCGGGCTCTTGAAACCTATTCACAAATAATTAATGCTAAACATATCTATATCTATCAATTATCTATGATATTTCATGCTCTGATTAATAGAAGGCACTTCTTCAACATTATCGACGTGAAGGCATATCGTGGCGCTATCATCGACTCTGACTACATATCTGGTGATGGTTAAACTGCGCCCAAACTAGCCGTCATCAACAATGGTATGACATCGACGAATGAAAACTGTTATAATACTAGCTCTGAACAAAAGCACTTTGCTAGATCATACAACTTTATTTCATTATGTATGCATCAATGGATACTCAATGTACCATTCATCAAATATTAGGATTTTTCTTATTCGTGGAAATAAATATGTTAAACACGACTTACGTTTGTATTTCTGTAACTAAATCGGCGTTATTTTCATTGAAGCACTGTAACGGCTCACACATCATTGTAACACAATAATAACTAGACCGTCAGCACTCGACGTCAATGGTTCAACACATGGCAGTGAACAAAATGCACACCTATTATATCCAACGCGAAGCGCGAAGCCAAACAAGACCTGACATGTCTCAACAGTACACCTCGTGAGAATTTTTATATTTATTAGCACGCTGACCATGACGATTAGCAATCAATTTTATAAGCACTAAACCTATTCCGTATCAGCAGCATTCTAGGCTAAACCAGTAAACCACTTGTTTTTCTTCAAAATAACACCTGAAACGCACTTTTTGCAAGGAATTCTTTCAAACACCAGCTGTTTTTTTTTCTCACACTTTCTTGTACATCATAAATCACAAATCAACCACTGATTATTCCCATTTGGATAATGACAACTTAATTCAATTCACAACAAACTAAACTAACTTTTTCATATTTCCGATAGGGATAAAACAATTTTTTTTTTCCTCGTCGCCACTTGTGGTAGTCACGTTCACGTGTGGTCATCACGCGAGTGTATAAAAGACTAGCAGCTTGATTGACTGAACTGTATAGCAAGCCCTCACTATCGCACCGTTGGTCACCGGTCAACCAGTGTGCCGCATACAGTTGTAATATAGTATGCGTGCAGTCCGAACCGCAACTAATAAGTATGAGCATCCAGATGATTAAAGCACCAATCACCACACACGTTTCACAACTAGAGGCGCTAGCGTCGTAATCCTTGAGACATTGTTTTGTGTAACATGCTCGCAAGATGTCGGTAGAGGAGTTAAATTTTTGGATTTTTTTGGGTTTTTCAGAAAAATGTTCATACTGTTACGTCTGTTTGTTACGCACTCGGAGTATTCGAGAGACGGGTGCTTACGAGTTACGACCATCTTTGGCGGTGTGCAAGAAGGCGGTGTGTTGCGGCGAAGAATGAACCGCGAGCTCGCCCGGCTCTACGGCGAACCCAGTATCCAGAAAGTAGCTGAAGCCGGAAGGGTACGATGGGCAGGGCATGTTGCAAGAATGCCGGAAATCAACCCTGCAAAGATGATGTTCGCTTCCGATCCGGCAGGTACGAGACGGCATGGAGCGCAGCGAGCGAGGTGGGCAGACCAGGTGCAAAACGACGTGGCGAGCGTGGGGCGCATTCGAGGATGGAAAGATGCGGCCTCGAGCCGTATATTGTGGCGTCAAATTGTTGATTCAGTGTTGTCTGTTTAGTATAGATGTAAACTAAATAAATAAAGAAATGAAATAAGCTGTGGTCAAAGTTTCGGTTGGTCCCGTATGGAAAATTGTCTAGAGTGTGGCACAACTAATCCAACTCGCGGTGTAAGGCTAAATCGGGTTGATTAGGCTAGACTATCATAACAACTTTTTTCTGCAAGAAGGATTCCCGTCAAGAATACAAATTTCTTACACATGTTTTTCTCGTTTGGCAAAAGATCCTTTTGCCAAAGATGCATTCATTGCTGATGTGTTTTATTTTTGTATAGACAGCGTGATTATTTATGGCTCTCGTCTCGACGCAGAGAACCGGTATGGCACACCGAAACACACAATTTGAAGATCAATGAGGGGATAAACTCCTCTCGAGTCGCGCGTTATGTATGATCAGAAAAAAAGGCCAACCGAAAAAGCCAAAAGGTCTCAAATTTTGGCGGCTTTCGTGGAATGATTCAAGTCGAACGGTTCCCATAGACCGGACCCTGTATAAAATGGCGAACAATTTCAATTGAAGATTTTCACGATTTACTAACATTATTCCACTGATTTATATAATTTACCATTTTTTAATAGTAGATTAAAGAATAAGAAAGATCGAAGATTTTAAAATACTTGAATAAATTTCTAGTTTTGTCCACATTCCATTCTAAAGCACGCCACCTCGAATCGTCCTGGTTGTCTCTTGCCCTTGGTTTTGTTGATGGAAGGGAGAAAGAATTTTTTAAATCATATAATTATTGAGTCCATGTCCGTATGGTTGGTGTGTGCATCGCAGCCAACCGAACACGAGAATCAAGGCTTACGCGGTCTTCCAGGATGATGCATATATGCGATTTCGGCTTGAAAATAGCAATTAATTGTGCCCTTCCCCAGATTGGCGCTGCGAAATGGACTCCCCCTCCGAATCCGAAAGCCGAGTGCGGCTTAGTCTTCCTTCCGTGAAATATGACTTCAAAGCCAGGCCAAATTGAACCATGAAGATTCATACGACGACGACGACGACGACGAGCTGCAATCTGATGGGATTTATGACATGCGCGCATCGCATATATGTCGGCCCAAGCCCAACAAGACTTCCATTCCTTGCAAGCGCCTGTGGGCGAACGATCGTAAAACATCCCTTTAACCCTTAAAAGACTGGGACGACATTGACCATACTTTCTGTCAAGGTAACTTGCGTGCCGTGGGCCGATTTCCGAATTTATATAGTTTTACAAAGGGAATAGCAGCACTTCAAATGCCGTTATGAAATTCCGGTTCGTAGATTCCGTCCGGAGGAATAACCGGAAATGTAGGGGGACACCTCGCATATTTTCATGTATCGAAGGTCATATTTCAATTGTAGTCAATAGTATTCTAATAAAAATAGCTCAAATCGACAATTATATTAATACATGATTGCCAGGAATCGATATCTGTGAATCAATAGACTTATATTGACAACTACGTCCACTATTCCGGACCGGAATCACCGGTATGTGGTTCGAAGGACCAAATCAAATTTCAGAACCATATCATGACATCAATATGAATGAGATATGATCAAAGTGTAATACGTTTTGACACATGTATTTACAGTTCCGATGCCACTATCCAGGTTCCAGAGGAGACTGAGGACCAGCTACCATGCGACACATCAAATTACACTGCTGCGACGAGATATGACCAACGGTGTATCGACCGTTTGACACATGTGACCACCTATGGCACAGGTTCCGGTACCCCAATCCGGCTTTTGAGGAACTGTACCATGATCACATCAAATTACCGCGACGAGATGGCCAGTAAAGTGTAATCGGACTGTGGACACATGTTGTATCTGGTACTGCTACTATCCGGAGGACTAAATAAAAATGCTGAGAACCATCGAATCGAAATTTCAGGAATAGCAATTGAAGCGTTTTGGGCTGATTTGGCCTTTTCAGTTTAACCAAAATACATACTAGCTCGAGTTCTGAAAGACAATATCAAAATATGGATGAGCTGTAGTATGGAACCCAATTAGATGGTAGTGTATCAAAGATACAGGGACAATGAAACAAATATATCATGAGCCTGAGCAGGTAACTGCAACTTGTAGCTGCTACTTAGTGAATGACTAGAAACTGTGAAATTATATTGACCACCAAGTGAATAAAGCTTGAATTTTAGTTATCCATGTACAATTTTGGAATTTCAATGCATTGTAGCATTGACTTAGTAAGTCGGTGGTCGTTATAAATATGTAATAAACACTATATCTTACTGGTCCCTGAAAGGTAAAGGAGAACAGGTGTCCATAAAAAAAATAAAAAACTCCGCAGATTTATAGAAGAATGTTTTGAAAATCCTCAAAATATTCCGTTGAAAATTATACGGTTGCTGTCTCAAATTCTTATTCTTATTAGTCCGATTTCCACTTTCGTTGGCCATTAGTATCTTGTGCGCATGCAGAGTATAATTTGATGTACGCAATGGTATGGTTCTCTAAAGTTTTGATTCGGTCCTCCGGAACCGGATAGTGGCGTACTGGAACCTGTTCCAGAGTGGTCATATGTGTCCAAACGGTCCGATCACACTTTCGTTGGTCATATCTCGTTGCGGCAGTGTAATTTGGATGTGTCGTACGGTGTGGTTCTCTGAAATTTTGATTTGTCCTCTGGAACCGGATAGTGGCGTACCGGAACCTGTGCCAGAGTGGTCACATGTGTCCAAACGGTCCGATTACACTTCGTTGGTCATATCTCGTCGCGGCAGAGTAATTTAATGTGTCGCATGGTACGGTTCCCTTAAATTTTGATTTTGTCCTCCGGAGCCGTATCAAGCGTACCGGAACCTGTGCCAGAGTGGTCACATGTGTCCAAACGGTCCGATTACACTTTCGTTGGTCATATCTCGTCTCGGCAGAGTAATTTTAGGGGTCGCAAGGTACGGTTCTCAGATACTTTGATTTGGTCCTCTGGAACCGGATAGTGGCATACCAGAACCTGTGCCAGAGTGGTCAGCATGGGTCCAAAACGGTCCGATTACACTTTCGTTGGTCATATCTCGTCGCGGCAGAGTAATTTGATGTGTCGCATGGTATGGTTCTCAGATATTTTGATTTGGTTCTTCTCATGAACCGGATAGTGGCGTACCGAACCTGTGCCAGAGTGGTCAGCATGACCAAACGGTCCGATTATACTTTCGTTGGCAGTATCTCGTCGCGGCAGTGTAATTTGATGTGGCATGGTATGGTTCTCAGATATTTTGATTTGGTCCTCTGGAACCGGATAGTGGCGTACCAGAACCCGTGCAGCCAGAGTGGTCACATGGGTCCAAAACGGTCCGATTACACTTTCGTTGGTCATATCTCGTCGCGCAGAGTAATTTGATGTGTCGCATGGTATGGTTCTCAGATATTTTGATTTGGTTCTCTGGAACCGGATAGTGGCGTACTGAACCCAGCCAGAGTGGTCACATGTGACCAAAACGGTCAGATTATACTTTCGTTGGCCGTATCTCGTCGCGGCAGTGTAATTTGATGTGTCGCATGGTATGGTTCTCATATATTTTGATTTGGTCCCTCTGGAACCGGATAGTGGCGTACCGGAACCTGCCAGAGTGGTCACATGGGTCCAAAACGGTCCGATTACATTTCTCGTTGGTCATATCTTGTCGCGGCAGTGTAATTTGATGTGTCCGGCGGTACAGTTCCCTGAAATTTTGATTTTGTCCTCCGGAGCCGTATCGAGGTGTACCGGAACCTGTGCCAGAGTGGTCACATGTGTCAAAACGGTCCGATTACACTTTCGTTGGTCATATCTCGTCGCGGCAGTGTAATTTGATGTGTCGCATGGTACGGTTCCCTGAAATTTTGATTTTGTCCTCCGGAGCCGTATCGGATGTACCGGAACCTGTGCCAGAGTGGTCACATGGGTCCAAAACGGTCCGATTACACTTTCGTTGGTCATATCTCGTCGCGGCAGAGTAATTTGATGTGTCATGGTATGGGTTCTCAGATATTTTGATTTGGTTCTCTCGAACCGGATAGTGGCGTACCAGAACCTGTGCCAGAGTGGTCACATGGGTCCAAAACGGTCCGATTACATTTTCGTTGGTCATATCTTGTCGCGGCAGTGTAATTTGATGTGTCCCATGGTACGGTTCTCTGAAATTTTGATTTGGTCCTCTGGAACCGGATATGTAGTGGCGTACCGGAACCTGTGCCAAAGTGGTCACATGTGTCCAAAACGGTCCGATTACACTTTGGTTGGTCATATCTCGTTGCGGCAGTGTAATTTGATGTGTCGCATGGTACGGTTCCCTGAAATTTTGATTTGGTCCTCCGGAGCCGTATCGGGGGGTACCGGAACCTGTGCCATAGTGGTCACATGTGTCCAAAACGGTCCGATTACACTTTCGTTGGTCATATCTCGTCGCGGCAGTGTAATTTGATGTGTCGCATGGTACGGTTCCCCTGAAATTTTGATTTTGTCCTCCGAGCCGTAAGGGCGTACCGAACCCGGAACCTGTGCCAGAGTGGTCACATGTGTCCAAAACGGTCCGATTACACTGTTCGGGTCATATCTCGTCGCGGCAGTGTAATTTGATATGTCGCATGGTATGGTTCTCAGAAATTTTGATTTGGTCCTCTGGAACCGGATATGTAGTGGCGTACCGGAACCTGTAGCCAAGAGTGGTCACATGTGTCCAAAACGGTCCGATTACACTTTGCTGGTCATATCTCGTTGCGGCAGTGTAATTTGATGTGTCACATAATATGGTTCTCTGAAATTTTGATTTGGTCCTTCGGAACCACATACCGGTGATTCCGGTCCCGGAATAGTGGACGTAGTTGTCAATATAAGTCTATTGATTCACAGATATCGATTCCTGGCAATCATGTAATTAATATAATTGTCGATTTGAGCTATTTTTATTAGGAATACTATTGACTATAATCAAAATATGACCTTCGATATATGGAAATATGCAAGGTGTCCCCTACATTTCCGGTTATTCCTCCGGACGGGAATCTACGAACCGGAATTTCGCAACAGAATTTGAAAGTGCTGCTATCCCTTTGTAAAACTATATAAATTCCGGAAATCGGCCCACGGCATCATAAGTTATGACCGAAAGTATGGTCGAAGTGTCGTCCCAGTCTTTTAAGGGTTAAACGCTAGTAAAACACTTATTGTTGATCGCACGCTCGCCCGAAATGGGTCATGGGTCGCGAGAGAATTTCGGTGCTTTTGGGCGTTCGATAGTGATTAGATCTGATATATGGCGGGATCGTTGTCGGCTGGTGCAATAGAATTTTGATCGCCGGCGTATCAAGAAGGGTAAGTCTTAAGCTTCTCATCTATTTATTGTCATTATATAGAGCTTTTAGATATTCATTAAATAGTTAGAGGCTTCAAAAGTTATGGGTTATTTGGAAAAGTTGACCTAAAGTAAGTCAGAGAATAGCTGATACAATCGAATGAGATAAAATTTTCGCTGGTAAAGCCAGTTGGCGGAATTTTGCCACTTATTGTTTTGCTAAAAAGACCTTATTATGCTTTTATTTTGTCCTAAAGAATTTTCTATGCGTATCTTTAGAATACATTTGGAAAGATTCTAAACAATTCTTTTTTCTGCTCTGCTCTTTTTATTTTTCCAAAACTCTGGTATGTTGATAGCTAATGTCTTTCAAATTATTAAATATTTTTTCAAAAAATCTCCAGGGAATTTTCGGATTTTAAAACGATTGAATTTATTTTAAATCCTTGATTAGCAGACCTCAGTTTACTCTTAAGCATCTTGCTTATCTTTTGGCGTTTATTAGTTTAATAATGTGCCTAACATTGCACAGTGGGCCACGTCGTGGAATTAGGAGGAAAAAAATATTTTCACCATAATGATAATTTTTTAGGATCAAAGTGTCTTCAGCAAAGTCAAAGCTTATTATTTAAGCTTTATTTTGAAGTTTGTTGCAATAGGGTGGCCCCACTACATTTTGAGATAAAATTTTTAACTTCTATATTTCTAATTTTAGCATTGTACGATGTTCTAGAAAGTTGTTCCTTATTTAATTTTGAGGCACTTTGCTGAAGAAACCATTTTTGTACGTCGTTTGTATCATTTGTTATGATAATTTTAAATAATTATGTTAGGGTGATCCTAACAAATCAATATTTTGATTGTAACTTTTTAGTTTTAATTTTATCGAGTTGACGTCTTCTACAAAGTTTTAGAACATAAAAAAATGCACGTTTTGGTTACATAACCAAGTAAATTCATTGGTGGACTGCAGAGATATCACTGTTTTTCTTGAAAAAATCCTTTGTTTTCAAATGCCTGTGTTTTTGAATGGGGGAAAAAGGGGAATCCATTTTTCCCAGGTTTAGACAGAGGAAGGGCTAAGGATTGCTCTGCATATTTTGGAATTGGGGAATTTGAGGGAATTTAAGGTTTTTCCATCATTGAAAAAAATGGCTTTATGTACGAGGAAATCGAAATCATCAGTTCTAAAAGTGTTATAAAACCAAAAATTCCGCCCAATTCGTCAAAAAAAAATGTTTATAGTTATCATAATATTTCCAGCGCATCTTCACTCAGTATACCGATTGGTAGGATAACATGTTCAATAATATCAACGTTTATCAACGTGACAACTTCACTGAACAGACCGTAATCGTAGATTGTTTACATCACTCGTTCAATCGATTTTACTTTTAAATCGCTAGGGTGGTACGGAAAATTAGGTTTTTCGAGCGTATTTTTTATTTAATTTTTATCTAGATATATATATTAGGGTGGTTCAAAAATTCTATTTTTCTCCACACCGATCACTCAATTCTGTCCCATGTTCTGAGTGTCCTCCGCGAATTGATTTAGCACGAGCCGTTTAAATTTGCTTGGGAATTAGTATGGGGAAGTGAACTTTTCATCATACTGATTATGGCACTTTCCAATTAGGCGCTGGCGAAAACAGAACCAACATAGTCAAAAGGAGCCCAAAAAATTATCACTTGGATAATCGTTCGAATATTTAGTAATCGATTTTAATTTATGTTGTAGTTCTTTGGAGCTTATCGCGAAACTACTTCACAGGCAACATTGCTGCTCTTGGCGCGAAAGATAGCACTGACAAAAGAAGAAGTTCAATAATCATAACCAAAGATTCGCAAGCTGGATTAAAACCGATAACTAATTATTGGAACGATTAATCAACATGCGATTTTGGCCATGTGGGTTCTTTTTTCGCTGTATGGGGAAGCGCCATAAGCAGTAGGATGAAAAATCCACTTCCCCATACTAATTCCCATGCAAACTTGAAACGGCTCGTGCTAAATCAGTTGCTATCCAATTTCGCTCAAATTCGCGGAGGACACTAAGAACATGGGACAGAATTGAGTGATCGGTGTGGAGATCGAATCGAATTTTTGAACCACCCTAATAATAGATAAAAGTAAAATAAAAAAAACTACGCTCGAAAAACCTAATTTTCCATACCACCCTAACGATTTTAAAGTAAAATCGATTGAACAAGTGATGTAAACAACCTACGATTACGGTCTGTACAGTGAAGTTGTCACGTTTATAAGCGTTGATATTATTGAACATGTTATTCTACCAATCGGTATATTGAGTGAAGATGCGCTGTAAATATATATAAGGAAGCTATGATTAATAAACATTTTGTTTTTGACGAATTGGGCGGAATTTTCGGTTTTATAACACTTCTAGAACTGATGATTTTGATTTCTCGTACATAAAGCCATTTTTTAAATGATGGAAAAACCTTAAATTCCCTCAAATTCCCCAATATCAAAATATGCAGAGCAACTTAGCCCTTCCTCTGTCTAACCTAGGAAAATGGATCCTCTTTTTCCCCATTCAAAATACAAGCATTTGAAAACAACGGATTTTTTCAAGAAAACAGTGATATCTCTGCAATCCACCAATGAATTTACTTGGTTATGTAACCTAAACGTGCATTTTTTATGCTCTAAAACTTTGTAGAAGACGTCAATTGATAAAAATTAAAACTAAAAGTTACAATCAAAATATTGATTTTTAGGGTCACCCTAATAAAATTATTTAAAATTATCATAACAAATGTTACAAACGACGTACAAAATGGTTTCTTCAGCAAAGTGCCTCAAAATTAAATAAGGAACAACTTTCTAGAACATCGTACAATGCTAAAATTAGAAATATAGAAGTTAAAAATTTTATCTCAAAATGTAGTGGGGCCACCCTATTGCAACAAACTTCAAAATAAAGCTTAAATTATAAGCTTTGACTTTGCTGAAGACACTTTGATCCTAAAATATTATCATTATGGTGAAAATAATTTTTTCCTCCTAATTTTACGACGTGGCCCAATGTGCATTGTGTGTTTTTCTTACTACAATGTTTTATACTACAAAGTTTATTCATCAAAATCCCAAATTGTAAATAACTATTGAAAAATTATTTTTATTATTGGTAAATTGGTTCCAAGACAACTAAATGACATTTCTCACGCAAAGGCATAATCAAAAATATCGCTTTCAAATAGTTCCCACCGAAATTCTAATACAAAATCCTAGCTACTCTAATGATGCTGTGTCTATCAAATTTGGTAAATAAAAATTAATTTATCTCCTAACAACAACGATTAACGGCGATGACGGTGACGGTCGTTGATCGGCGTTGATTAACTCATGTTCATTCGAATCGGGATCTCCTGCCGACCACGCACAATCAATTTGAGTTACGATCGACTTCACCTTTCAGTCACACCTGACACTCGCGTCCCCCGTTCCCTGTTGTGTCCAGTTCCCTCGCTTAGTTCAATAAGCTCCAGAGGGGCTTATTTAGGATGTGGCATCTCTTCGACCAATATTTCACGTTTATTTGTTCTGGACGGCATTAAGCTGAATGGCTATTCTTCCTTCCTTTCCGTTGTGGTGTGATCTTGTGAATTGATTTTTTATCCGTTTGGAATGCAAATTTGAGGTTCGTATTTTTGGGATTCCAAAGGAAATGCCAGTTAAATGGCTTGTTTCTTTTGTTGACATTTGAAGGCCATGTAAAGATATCCCATGAAGAGAGCATCAAATCGGTCGTGACCACTTTTTCGAGTTCTCATGTGCTTTACGATATTGAGAGAAAGCGCCTATCATCATACTGGCGACTGTTCGGATTGTGTTGTATATTTATGTCTTGCGTAATAAACTCCTAGGTACATAGAAAGTAAGTTTCTAAAATTCATATAACGGCAAAATCAAGACCCATTTCAGTTTACAATCATTCGTTCAATCTTCAAATTAGCCATCTCATTGGTTTCAGTAAGTCTAAAGCACATCGCAACCGTTTGCTTCCTGTCAAAATCTTTCAAAAGTTCATCTCGTATGTATGTAGCTGTAGGACGATAAAATATTGTATCCAGCCCTGTGCATATATTCTCGATCGACAGACAGAAGGGCGGAGCTCCCGAAATTAAAAGATAATAAATAATTTGGTGTAGATTACAAGCGGCGGACTTTGATCTAACGTGTGCCACTGGAACCAATCGTTGAGAACCAAAGAAGAAAATAGTCGAACAGACGTTTCAACACTCTCCCTGTTTCTTGCTAGAGTGTCAGATTCAGATATACAGTAGCTGCTCGGGCCGTAAGAAGTGTTGCGCGTGCATCGATTAAGCCGGGGAGTATTGCTGGTGGCGACGCGCATCGATCGACGTCATTTCAGAAGTCCGAGACGGTCTGAAAAGGTAAAACATGCCTCGTCCTCGCCGTCACAGCCAGCCGCCAGCTCGGAGGAAAACAAATATACCGCTGATGTTGCTGCAGCACCACTGCGAAGTGCGGCTATCTATTAGACAGCAGAGGGCTGCAAATCATGCACGTTTGGTCGCAGAATCCGAGATGGATATGGGGCATAAGGGGTATACTGGCCTAGTTGATTTGCTTCATATTTAAGATATCCGAATTGATGATGATGATGTTTTCTGAAATATATCACCAGATACAACGAACCGATTGAAAAATAGTATGCATGGGGCTAACTATAAAGAGGTATTAAGGCTCTATAAACCGTAATCAATCCGATAATGACGATGATGTCATTCGAATTCGCACTAATATTAATAAAGTTTTGAACTAAATTCAATATTTTGAGGCTATTTACGGACTTACCCTCCATCTTAATATATTCATGGCATTTCCATATTAATTTTTCACTTATCAAAACCAGCAATTACAGCAATCGTTCGCTAATTGGGGCGTTTTGACAAGCGTCAATGTTGTTTACTTTTTGCATTGAACAAAGGAAAATTTTACGCGCCAGAAAATATCGATCCCGCCAAACACGGAAACAAAACGTCAACGTGTTTTTGACATCACACTCTGACGTTTAGCTGCTTTTTAATTGGGTTTCGCCCCAATTAGCGAACCCCCAACTAAAAAGCGCCCCTACTAGAAAAAAAACAATCAACTTCACTGTACTGAGGAATTGCTGGAAACTGCGTTTTTCCTAGGCCGATATTCGTATGTTCATCGAACGCATACAAACGTTCGAACGTTCGCGTCAAACACATACACACTCACTTGATTTTTCACTAGATCTTTTCCCATTGTTCCTTGATATTAACACTCCTAAAACATATTCACTAACTGAGTTTCACATTTTTCTTCAATCTTGACTACCAATTAATTCACTTCACGCCCAAAAACTATCGAAAACTGCTTTCCAAAAATCGAAGTAAGAGACAAATTTGACGACCGTATTGTGAATGCAATAAAATGGTGAGTATAAAATCTACGCGATGCAACTTCATTCAATTCGAACAATACAACGTATACGCCAGCCAACACGCAAACAAAGATGTGCATACACGAGAAAATAATCATCTTGCCAGATTTATTTATTGGAAAAAATCATTGCTGTTTGTCGGATTAAACAATAAAACCAAAAATAAATATTTAAACATGTTATACAAGCTTCTATTACATTCCAAGTGATGTATGAAAATGTTTAAATCGATAAATACCCATATATTTGATACACCATGAACATGTCTTATGATATAAAATAAGCATTTCGTCAAGTCTGGCAACATTATGCATCAGCTGGCATATTTTATTTAATCACCCCATTTCCACCCACCCCAGTTGTAAACAACATTTATTTATCGCTGCTGCACTTTTTCGTACCAATTGCATCACTATTAAAAACAAGTGATACAGTCATTAATCTTCAAAACATTGTGGTGGAGTCTTGACCCTTAATATCACATTGGATAAAAATTTTGCGAAAAGTTTAAACTTTCATGCAAATCTAGTTCAATCACAGAGAACAGACATGGAGGCTCGAACAAAATTTCTTGCAAAACATGTGTAAACAAACAAACCGAACCTCAACGCCATTGACGTCGACATTGCAACTCACAATCTCATTTCGACAACACGATGGCGCTGGTATGCTCTTGCATGCATAACGACATTAGCGCACAGTGGCATTTTTTGATGACGCTAGCGCTGATTCTGAACGGGATAACGGCGACATTCCAAAGCTATTTCAAAATGAACAGTAAAAAGTTATCACAACATAGTGAGTGCAGCTTCAACGTCTGTTCTCTGTGGTTCAATGTACGCGATCTTTCTGGGAATTGACAGGTTGATTTCGTAATTGTTTATACAATTGGAAAATTAAGAAACCGGTACGACAATTGGTTATTTTGTTACTTTTATTATATTACTTGAGAATTAATTAATAATGATTTTCATGTGTTAGAAATGCAATAATATTTTTTTTTATTTGTATTAAATAGGGTAAAGTGCCCAATAGTGGACCCCCAACCAATAGTGGACCCTCCAGCCATTTTTGCATTATTACAGCACAATGTAAATATTTTGCTATGAAATTCCATCGGGAGAACCTACCTTACAGTCCTATGATTTGATTACATGCATTGGAAATACTATGGAAAGTAAAATTAAATGATTTTTTACAATTCTATAAAAAATAAACACGAGAGTGTCCATTATAGGAATATTTTGGGGGGTCCATAATAGGGAAGAAGAACGTCCCGAAACGGAACATAAAAATCTAATGAAGTGTCGACTATAGGGAAGCAAATTCCTATTATGGACCCCCAGGGGGTCTACTATAGGGCCAATTCAGTCAGACTTTAAAATGATAATGTCAACGAATAACGTCGTGTATTTGAGTGTTTTATGTATGTATCGTGAAGAAGAGATGCAGAACTTGGTATTAGATGTCAAGCAGAATTAATATGTTGAAAATTTCTACTCCTTCTGACAAAAAGAGCAAAATTTCGCTACAAGGGGGTCCACTATTGGGCATTTTACCCTAATTCTGCTTTTCTGTTAAATTAATTATTTTTATTGTTGTATCTATTTTTACTGTTAATAGTCTCATACTTGATAAGTTTGCTTAATCATACTTAATCCTATTGCATACAATATATATGAACTACAAATACTCTATACAAATTGCATGGAAGTTCAAAAAATTTATAATTTTCTATGAATTTTCATATTTTTTATAAATATCGCACAAACTATATCAACATATTGCCGCAAAGTTCGAGAATCAAAGCATTTTTTGCTGGATCAACTCAATTTTGAGAAAAATGTCACTTACTTCTAACCTCCTCATTTATGATAAGGAGCAACTTTCCTGAATTTTGTGGGCCGTGTAATACTGCAATGGGGTTCAGCTCTGTTTAAAAAATAGCTATTCTTGCTAAACGCGGTTTGATGAAGCTTTTATTTGATTTAAATTAACATGTTGCTGCACTCATCTTTGTTTACCACCACGTCGTCATACGTCGATCTCCCGCGCCAACCACACCGTGGTGGTTATTTTCTTTATTCAGACCTCAATCGTCCAATCCAATCCCCAGTCCGCTCACCAGAATAACATTATGCAAATAGAAGGACGGCGTGGCAGGCCGACCGAAGCGCAAGAGACTGACTCCTGAAGAGCCCGAACTTGATGCTTACTACTAAGTTGAGCTGGACGGTGTGTGGAAGGTGAAAATTTCGCGGCCTACATCTCAATGACCCTCGCCTTCACTCGATGCTGCTGATGATGCTGCTGCTAAGCCGAATGATGGACCCGGACGACACGCGAGAATAAGACAACTCAGCAAGGTTAACGGTCAAATCGTGTTATCGCATGGATTTCCAAATCAAGAATCTGTGTTTTGCTTGCTCTCCCTCTCCCGTTTCGGAGCGGTGGGTTTTTGCATGCCATCGAAGCCGATGGGATTCGTCTTATCTCACGCTGCTGACGACTAGCTTCTGCCAAGTTGGCGGGCGGGCGGCATGCATCAGGAAGACATCGCCGAGTGAGCTGCAGCAGCGCAGCTTCTACCCAGCACTGACTGTGGGCCAGGCATCGCTAAAATTCTGATATCTAGACTGTTAATGAGATGATAACCTTTGCGAATGATTTTTTCCAACATTACTTAAATAGGTAGTAAATTCAGTTCGAATGTGCAAAAAACGATAAAGTAAGACCCCGATGGGTAGTACTGAAATGAAAGGACTCTGGATTTCGTTGAGCTACTTAAGAATGATACGGAATGTGACAGTAAAATCATAATAAGCACACATGATCTTCCGGTACGGCATCTGGTTTTCTAACATGAAGATTCGTATCGACTTCTCCTAAATCCGGCTTAGCATCACTTGCCTTGAACTTTACACAGCTAATTGTATTTCTAATTCGGAAATTGAAAAAGTCAGAAGGAATTTGTACAAGGCACGACCGCAAGGTACACGTTGGACAAAGTAAGGCCATCGTTGCGATTGATCTTTATGCCGTCGCCAAGCAATTGTGTTTTGTACTTTGCAGAAATTTCTCATTGGAACAATTTTATTTTGTATAGAATGATTGTCTTTGAAAGAATGGATTTATTTTCAATAATGCGCATTTCCGAAAAAGCCCCATACAAAATGCAGCAGAACAGCGACGGAAACGACAGGATTTGACAGTCAACCCATATATCTAACCCTTAAATGCGCAATGTTGTTTTAAAACAACAAACCGAAAATTAGTTTAATGTTAATAATTTTAATGGTAGTTTACGCTAAAAATACTTTCGACGATTTCTAAAAAAATCGCCTTGCGCCTTTAAGGGCTAATGTTAAATTTTTGCCGACAAAACCAAAATCAGAATCTTGAGAGAAAATTCCACGTGGCTGCTACTGACGCCATCCCTGCGAATACATTTTTGAAGAGTCTTCCTCTGACGCGCGCTTGTGATTCTGCTGCCGACGGCAACTTTCTGCTGTCGCCAAGCGATAATGATTTGCACACAAAATGTGATTCCCTTCTCTTCTATTAAATTGTGGTTCTAAAAAAATAATTAATTTCTGCCACAAATGCCATCGTAGTGAAACAGCCAACTGATAGTCCGAATGTTGCGAGAAAAATTCAACTGAGTGCTGCTGATGTTGACGACGACGACGACACAACCCCCTTTACACAAAACACGGAAACAAGTCTTTTCAATCACTTTTTGTTTCCCCTTTTTTTGCAACAAAGCTCATTTGGGGGAAGGGTCATTTGGCCGAAACCCATTCGATCGAAAGATGTTTGGCCGAATATACCATTTGGCCGAACAAACCATTAGGCCAAAAGTCATTTGGCCGAATGGGTCATTTGGCCGAAAGGGTCGTTATTCCGAAAGGGTCATTTGGCCGAATGTGACATTTGGCCGAAAGGGTCATTTAGCCAAAAGAGTCATTTGGCCGAAAGGGTCGTTTGGCCGAAAGGAACGTTTGGCCGAATGGGTCATTTGGCCGAATAGGTCATTTAACCGAATAGGACATTTGGCCGAATAGTTTATTGAAAAGTAAGAAATTAGGAATGAGAAGAGAGACGTCTCACTACCCACTTCGCACTACTCACTTTTCACAGTGAGAAGTGAAAAATGAGGAAAGAGAAGTGAGACGTCTCACTTCTCACTCCTCACTTCTCGCTGTCACTTTGCGCATCTCACTTTTTACAGCGAGAAGTTATAAATGAGGAGTGGGAAGTGAGACGTCTCACTTGTCACTCCTCATTTCTCACTTCGAAGTGTAAAAAAAGAGAGCGCAAAGTGAGTAGTGAGACGTCTCACTACTTACTTGGCGCTTATCATTTTTTACAGTAAGTGAGAAATGAGGAGTGAGAAATGAAACGTCTCACTTCTCACTCCTCATTTCTCACATCTCGCTGTAAAAAGTGAGAAGCACAAAGTGAGTACTGAGACGTCTCACTGCTCACTTCGTGCTTCTCACTTTTGACAGCCAAACGACCCTTTCGGCCAAATGACTTTCGGCCGTATGGGTTCCGACCTAATGGTTTGTTCGGCCTAGTGGCATTCGGCCAAATGGCTTTTGACCGAATGGGTTTCGGCCAAATGACCCTTTCCCAGCTCATTTGATAGGGTAAAACGGTATAATATGCCCCCCCTAAGACAATATCTTGATAACGTTTTACTTCTCAACGCAATTTATGCAAACTTTGCGTTATTTGGTAGTCCCAAAAGTCGAAAATGCATTATCAGTTAGTAGTCATATAAAAATATTACAGAGAACAAGTAATAAAGCTTTTTTGAAAAGTCGTGAAAAAATGGATTTTTTTTTTTTTTGTTTCTTTATTAAGGAGACTTTCAGCCCGAGGCTGGCTCGTCTCCGATAAAATGGATTTAAAAAAGTGCCAGGGCAATACGCCTCACCTTAACCAAAGACGTTTCAACGCCCTTCTTTAGTATTTTATCAATCCCATAATAAAAAGATTACAAATTCTTATGTGCTTGACATTAAAAAACCAACATAAGTCCATTTAAGC
Source organism: Armigeres subalbatus (assembly GCF_024139115.2). Taxonomy (NCBI): domain Eukaryota; kingdom Metazoa; phylum Arthropoda; class Insecta; order Diptera; family Culicidae; genus Armigeres; species Armigeres subalbatus. Next base: position 59,559,415 of record NC_085140.1, read on the forward strand.
AGGTTTGACCTAAATTTCCATAATTTTCATAAAAATTGGAAGCAACTGCTGCAAGCTCGCCGCTCTTGTGTCCAGTTGGTAAGGGCATATCGTCCTGCCTACACTGGGGTGTTTTGACCAGTGAAACATATTTACGAAAAACGTTATATTTTTGAAGATGGTGGCTGAGAAAAGTTATTTGATTGCCTAAAGCCCCAAACGCAATACAACGGAACGGCGACGGAAACGGCAAATTTGACAAAAAATATATGGGCTAACTGTCAAATTTTCCGTTTCCGTCGCCGTTCCGTTGAATTGCGTTTGGGGCTTAACTGAGTGTTCCAGTGCAAGTTTTGCGGATAGTTTGCTACCGTTGCTCCAAAATGTTGAGCAAACAAACATGAAAAGTTACATCAAAACTGTAACTTTTTGTATTTTGCTATTATTTTCATTATGTAATCCAAAAATACTTCCACCTTCACATAGTATGATGGTTTTACGCATATTCAAAGGTACCAAATGTTGTTCACCTTTAGTTAGTTATAGTTTTCTAGGTTTTGACCAGGTGGAGCGCAATATACCGTCTTACCCTACACTGTTTGCTGTTGAAAATGAACCAGAACGTGCGACGCATTCCAAAATAATGACCAAAATGGTGATCTGGGGAATACATTTTGTTACAATATCTTTCTGAAATAAATAACTCCTCTTGTTATAATTTTGTTATGCATTCTTGATCGGGCAGGGCTTAACTTTTCCGTCCTTGTCATCTTTCAAAAATTGAAATTGCTGTTAAAACCCCATTTCTTGGCCGATTCCTTCGCAATAAGCTGCATTCCATCCGGATGTAGCACAATTTTTGATTCATATTAGATTTGCTTCAGTACGGTTTCAGAATTATTCCAGAATCCGTTGGGGTCAGTTGTCCCCGGAAAAAGTGGCCATTCACAAATTCAAGTCATCACTTTTTTAATTATATTAATTATAAGCATAATTCTTCAAGGAGTTCCTGGGCCGCTTGGGTTCAATCTGGTCACATCGACCACAATCCGAAGGACAGAATGGGCATTTTCAAGATTGACTCAAAGCACGTCATGTAACAACTCATATTTCATTATTTTACAATGCTATGATGTCACACCTTAAACATCATGATTTGATTCTTCTTCCGCCTCTTTTTTTCTTCTTTCATTTTCCTCTTCTTCCTTCTTCTTTCATCCTATTTCTTTCTTCTCCCTGCTTCCTTCTTTCTTCTCGCTTTTACCTTTTTCATTTTTCTTTTTCCATTCTTCCTACTTTCTTATTCTTTTTTCCTTCTCATTTTTCACTTCTCTCATTCCACTTGTCACTGCTCACAACGCACTTCGCGCTTCTTATTGCTCGCTGATAAGTGCAAAGTGAGAAACGAAGAGTGAGCAAAGAGAAGTGCGAAGCAGTGTTGTCCTACACTCAGGGCAAAAAATTCTGCTTTTTGATTTTACTCTATCTAAACGATTTTATAGTTTCAACTAAGTAAGTTCAACTAATAGAAGGATATTTGAATTTTCTAAATGTCATGGCAAACTGTAAAAAAAATGCACTCCAGAGCCACAGGAGCGCGCGCACTGAAAATACACTGGAGTGTTTTCACTGGAGTGTATTTTCAGCGCGCGCGCTCCTGTGGCTCTGGAGTGCATTTTTTTGACAGTTTGCCATGACATTTAGAAAATCCAAATATCCTTCTATTAGTTGAACTTACTTAGTTGAAACTATAAAATCGTTTAGATAGAGTAAAATCAAAGAGCAGATTTTTTTGCCCTGAGTGTAGGACAACACTGGTGCGAAGTAAGAAGTTCGACGTCTCACTTCTCACTCTTCACTCCTTATCTCACGTTTCTTACTTCTCACTCCTTACTCCCGACTGTGAAAAGGAAGAAGTGCGAACTGAGAAGTGTGGAATGTCACTCTTTATTTCTCACTTATCACTGTGAAAAGTTAGACGTGAGAAATATGAAGTGAGAAGCGAGACATTGTTTATTTCTCACGTCTCAATTATCATCAATCACTTCACACTCTTCACATTTACTTTTGTTTGGCCAAACAACATTTTTGGACCCAGTATTTTGCGCTCGGTAATGGCGTCGTGAGTTCCTCTTAGTTTGACATTCAAGAGGTAGAACACATTGGAACTCATCACGTATGCCTTGATTCGAACATTTTTTTTGTTGTCAACGAATAAATGTCAATCTCTCAGGAACATTATCGGAAATAATTAGGATTAAAACTTCATTTATATTATGTATTTCTTTATACATTTCAGATTTCATATTTGCATTATTGGGCATAGAACCGATTTTGTTAAGCTGACTATTGTTCGAAATGATCGACATGTACCTATTGAGCTTAAACAAGCAGAGTGGTATTTATTCCGGAACCAATTTGTTTTCTGTCCCCATCGAAATTTTGTGGCCAAATTGAATGATATTGATGGGGAAAAAACTTTGTTGGACACTTGCTTTAATAAAACTGATGAGTTTTTCGATTTTTCCAATTTATTCATTCTAACCTTTTCATTGTTCAAAGATCAACAGGATAGAAAAAATAATATTCTGCTCTTATTGGAACAACGATGGTCAAAATTGCTTGATTATTTTTACATTTCTAAAAGTTGGTTTCATGAGAACCAATTTGTCCATTTACGGGCTAAGTAGCATTGAAAAAATAATGATTTACTCCATCATTAATTGAAATAATGGATAATTATTGAGGGGTAATATTGACGTTTGTTTATTCATTTAAGTAAAATAATTTATTCAAGGCATGCCGGAGACGAGCCAGCATCGGGCTGAAAGTCTCCCTAATAAAGACAAAAAAAAAGTATTCAAGGCATACTTGATGAGTTCCAATGTTTTCTACCTCTTGAATGTCAAATTCAGGGGAACTTACGCCGCCATAATCGAGCGCAAAATACTAGATTGACTTACTTTCCTTTTACTTTTTTTCGCCTTGGCATCACTGTGGTCAGTTTTTTTTGCAGCAACTCTGCTGATGCCGATGCTGGAACCGCTTTCCGTCGAACAAATTAACGCGCGGGGGAAAGCAGGGGTGGCATTGTGCACCTCGACTCGAAACGAGCAAACCATGCAAACTCTCATACGAAAGAGCTATCGAAAAGAGATGCGCAATGAGGCCCCAGCTTTCTTGTAATTAATAAAGAAGGACCATGCAACCATAACTCACCAAAGGGGTGGAGCTACGGGGTATACTTTATTGGATACAAGTTAGCCGCTTGCTCGCATTCGCGAGCTATTTTGTTCAAGATTGCGCTTAGAGCGGTTCCAGCATCGGCGGAGTTACTGCAGGATTTTTTTCCACACATGGCGTGGGTCAGCATCAGCAGCACTCAGCAGTGCGCAACATTTGTACTATCGGTTGGCTATTTCACAACGATGACATTTGTGGCAGCCATGGCAGCAGCGATGGAGAACATTTCAGCAGCGGTGGCGTCTGAAGTACGTCAGTAGAAGCAGCTGTCAAGCCACAATTTTCTTGCAAATTCAAACTATTGAAAAGTGGCTGTTAGTGATTCAAAAGGCGCATTATTGGAAATTAATCAGTTGTTTTTTGGACCACCATTCTATACAATGAAAAATTGAGCCGTGACAAATTTTGTACCAATTTATCACTTGGCGACGGAAGAAAGTTGCCAACCGTTTTCAAAATCATGAGCTCGCGTCAGAGGGTGACGCTGCAAAAATGTATTCATAAAAATGTATTCCCAAAAATGTTTTGGCTGCTATTAGCAGCAGAATCACAAGCGTGCATCGGAAGGAGACGCTACAAAAAAATTTTGGATGAATGGCGTCAGTAGCAACCAAGGGAAATTTTCTCTCAAGATTCTGATTTTGGTTTTGTTGCTGTTAGTGATTACAATTACAATTTTACAGAACAGAAGGTTGAGCTGAGACATATTTTCTCCAAAGTGCAAATCATAATCGTTTGGCGAGGGCAGAAAATTGCCATCTGCAGCAGAATCACGGGAGCGCGTCAGAAGGAAACGCTGCAAAATTTGTTAAGCATGGATGACATCAGTAACATTCAAGTGAAATTTCTTCGGTTGCGAATAAATTTTCACGGCATTTCTCCGACGAGCGCTTCTGATTCTGCTGCCAACAGTAGCACAACCGAAATCAGAATCTAGAGAGAAAATTTTTATTTGGCTACTGCTGAAATCAATAACTGCAGCAAAACCAGGTCGAGAACCATGCGAGGAAATTAAACTGGAGTGCTGCTTACGCTGACGATAGCCACAAAGGCCCGTTACTAACATCATTCTGATCAACCGTCTAAGACGAGTTAAGTAACTCCATTTAATTCCACCAATTATTTCGATATCTTGGCAGATACGTATTTCGACCACAACTGTGTGTTCCTCTTCAGTGTTTCGTACTTGACTCGTCTAGTCAAAAAGCTGTAAAATAAATCGAAAGATGATGGCGCTACTGACGTTAACAATCTTACATGATTTCGTAACGGCCCCAATTTTAGATTCTGATTTGATACCCAGTACCAGCCTAAAAGTAATCGGGAAAATCTTGATAGCGAGTTAATCCACATTACACAACCCCCATTTTATTTTTCTGCTGCCATCAACGCCTAATTCATACATCCCACAACATTTGAAATGTTTGCATAATGCAACAAGCATTATGTACTTGAATTTGAATTAGTAACCCATAGTGCACGGGGAGGCCCCTTTCGGTGAATGCATTTCCATTGAGCCGGGCCGGGGCCTGTCCATCGCCGTTGATGACCGGCTGCCACGGTCAAAGTCACGCATATCACGATCGAGCTATTAAATTCGATAGAGCATATAATATTTTCACCGGATCGCCGGTCGTTCGGATGGACTGCCGCAGTCTTCGTCGTCTTTTTGGCGGAACTCTTTTTCTGCGTGATGCCCTTTTCTGAGTCCTTTCCAGTACTGTAAATTCGAAGAATCAACGCCACCGTTAAGGCGACCATCTCGTTTCCACCCGAACACGATAAGATACGATCGGATGAAAATCGTTAGAAATGGTAACCCTACGGCAGGACTGGGCCGGCGTTTATGATCTCGTCGAAGGGGAACCGAATGCGACGATTCCCATAAAGATCAAAATGGGCTTCCTTTTCGAAAGGAAAATTTCCTCCCTTTGGATAGCGTTTTTATTTCGCATGGGGCTGCTGCTGAAGGGACCTTAATCGTGGAGGAGTTTCAGTATTTTAAAGGCCGCTCCAACCTCCCTGCTTCTACCCCGCAAGATAATGATAAAATTGCACCAAACGAGAGCTCGCAGCACACCGGGGAGAAATACGAAACGAAGCGATAATCCATCATATTTTAGCTGTTAGCTTGTTTTGAAATGACCGGCCTCCTCTTTCTGGATGCTGTCCTTCGCGCCAAAGGTGTATCTTATGTTGCATGTTGCAGTCAACTGGGCAGCGACAACAAGAACAACAACTGACCAAGGAATCAGGAATCGTGAGATTTTTCCTCTCGAAACTTATGGAATTTCTACGGAAAACAACTGGTTTCTGGATTTTTGGAAACTAATTTGCTTTGGATGGGAACTTCCGAAATAAACAAGAAAAAAAGAACAGTTGCACCCTCGTACACGATTACATTATTTTTGCTTGTGGGATTTAGCCCGTGAGAAAAGTCTGCAGGGAAAATTAAATTCTCACGTATGTGGGCCATAGCGTACCTCAAGCATCATGTGCCTATAATAAAATAATATTTAATAAGCATTTCGTATGTAACATAAAATAATTTTACTTCAGATTCGTTTGTACTGCCAAATCGTAAATCTTAATTGAGCTAAGAGTTTACTACCTCTATTTAAATCTCCTTTAATAAATTATAGGAGGATAATATAGAATAAAAACGCTGTAATTCACCTTAAAAAAATAATTGAAGTTTCCGATGGCAGCATTTTCAAACTGGCGGTGCTGCAGACGGAGCGGGTTAGATGATAATGTTAAAATTGGGGAGGTGTGGAGCCTCCTAATCAACCTTGCTAGAATGCATAGTTAAGGTTGAGAAAGGGAAATAGAACCCAGGCTGAAGTTCCCGGAATCGTGTGCAAAATTTCCGGTGTCCTTCAATCCTGTATGCTCCAAAAGTAACGGCGGCCTTTCAGCGGATGATCGCCTGCACACGATGGCTAAATGGCAAGATACCTACCCCCAGACAGGCAGACTCGGCTGGGATGAAGGGTAGCAACCCGGAAGCGGTTCGAACGCATGAGTTGAAGATCGGCGACAGAGTTTCTATTTCGATTAGCTTACGATGGGTAATACAGGTAAGTTCCAAGTCATATAATAGGCGGCTATCTATGATAGCTTGCCCGACTCTTAATCGGGACATCCTGTTATTGGTTCGATGCGATTGTGGAAGCGTCCAGAACCAGATTAACTCTGGCCCTACACGGAATAGCGGTAGGAATGAGAGGCTCCGGGAGTTGACCCAACCGTTTATGGCGATACCGTCAGAACAGAACGCTGGCATATCCTAGGTTACTTCGCGAAAGCCCTCGGAACACGGTTCTCGATTAGGACTTCGAAGGAGCGCCTTGTTGCAATATTACGGACAAAAGCAAGGATGTTGCCAGAAAATCCCAACTCGCCCAACTGTGTTCAGGGAAGGGTGTTTGCCCTCGTTATATGAACCATGCAAAGTATGGGCCCATACCGATCCCTTTGCGGGAGGCGTGCTGCCAGTATCCGAGATTACCTACTGTCAATCCCTTCGAAGGGGATCCCTTTGCTGTTTAGTGAATGACAGCTTGGCAGCAGAAAACAATAGACTGAAACGAAAATTATTTTAAGCTTTCAGTGGAATGTATTTACTTGTCATAAGACGAGTTTGTACAATTCTATTTATTTCCACTACTATATTGTACCTTTGACAGATACGTATTTCGACCTCAACAGTAAGGCCATCTTCAGTGTCTCGTACTTGACTCGACTTGGTTATATATAGTTATATGCCTCCCAGTTGCAGGCATCGTAGCGCCATCCTGGCCTTCGGGTGATGTCCGGGGCGTGGCATGGACGGTGACCGATTTCGGAAAGTTGTTGCACTTGGATAAATCTGCAGATACTTGAGAGCGGAAAGTATAGACGAACTGACCGCGGTCACGCCAATAGCATTGGCCGAGTAGCCTTTAAGAAGATGGGCTAACCGTTATTGAGCGATACAAGGTCCGCATTTTTTATCTTTATTTGAGAGGCTTCCAGCCCTAAGCTGGCTCACATCAAATTAGGTCCGCATTATCAAACGATTCAAGCAGGGCGGCATCTCGACCATCAGACCTAGAAACATCCCAGGCCGGCTGGTCAGGACATCCCTGAGGACTCCTATCGTGAAGTGCCCGATGTTTGAAGCTATCTTAATAGTGTACTTGGGCTGTCGTGCGTTAACAGCTCCGACAGGTCATCGGACCTAGATGGGTCAATAAAATCCAACTCAAAAGGCCGGAATAACCATCGTACTAGTCAGGTCAAGAAAATCCAACTCTGTTGTGGGATGGTCGGTGATCGGAATTGTCTTTGGACGTAGTTGCATCAAGAAAATGAAACTCTGAAGTGGGTTACTCGACGGCCGGAATCGCCATAGGATCTGGCCGAGTCAAGAAAATACATCTCTGGAGTGGATTGATGATCGAAATTGTCATCGGAGGTAGTCGGATTAAGGAAATCTGGAGGTTGGTCGATGATCGGTGATGAATGGAGTGAGTTGCTCGTTTGAAGTTTGAATAATTTTCGTTTGGAATTTTCTGATTTTGTTGCTCGAATGATGTGTTGAGCCTGGAAAATTCATCCAAAGATGGCATAATCGAAATCATCTGTGTTAGTAGTCGAGTTAGAAAATGCATATTTAGTGGTTTGGGTGCTTTGATGATGTGAGCCTGGATAACTTAATCCATGAGATATCTTTTTAGTCAGTTGACCAATTTGCACCAAACCACCATGTATTCCTCAAAAAATAGCTCTTGATCAATTGAGAAGATATTAAAAGTGAATCGATAGAAGGGTCGGGTAAATATAGCTAAATAAAAGGCTCAGGTGCACTGGGAAAAGAGACCAACAATGAATTATTCATTTATTTCAGCGGTTCTCAACCTGGGGTACATGTACCCCTGGGGGTACCTCGGACAAAAATACGTAATGGCTGATGTATTACAATTCCAATTAAAGCATTTCGATAAAGTTTGATAGTTGTGTAATTTTTTATTTCAAAACTTTGTATTGTACATAATATACAAGGCGATCATTAAATCAAAAACTAGTAAATCCTGCCATAAAAACCAGCACAGTGTGGTACAAAACGTTGAGTGACTAAATTCTGGATTCTAAAGACACGGAACTTCCATTTAAGAAACATCCTCAGTTCCTTTAAAAGTTCGCTTTTCGCTTAATCAGCTTGACTGAGCTGAATAAGCGAAAAATGTACTTTTAAAGGAACTTTTGATTACTTGGGATGATGCCCTTTCCGAAGAGCTCGGTAGCTTCCTTCTAAGCAGCTCGTAAACAGGTGTAAGCCTCCTTTCAAGAGGCTCGGAAGCCTCCTTTCAAGAGGCTCGGAAGCCTCCTTTCAAGAGGCTCGGAAGCCTCCTTTCAAGAGGCTCGGAAGCCTCCTTTCAAGAGGCTCGAGGAGAGGCAGAGGTCCGTCTTGGTTAAGGAGGCTTCCGAGCCTCTTGGAAGGAGGCTTCTGAGCCTCTTGGAAGGAGGCTTCTGAGCCTCTTGGAAGGAGGCTTCTGAGCCTCTTGGAAGGAGGCTCTGAGCCTCTTGGAAGGAGGCTTCCTGAGCCTCTTGGAAGGAGGCTTCTGAGCCTCTTGGAAGGAGGCTTCCTGAGCCTCTTGGAAGGAGGCTTCCTGAGCCTCTTGGAAGGAGGCTTCCTGAGCCTCTTGGAAGGAGGCTCTGAGCTCTTGGAAGGAGGCTTCTGAGCCTCTTGGAAGGAGGCTTCTGAGCCTCTTGGAAGGAGGCTTCTGAGCCTCTTGGAAGGAGGCTTCCTGAGCCTCTTGGAAGGAGGCCTGAGCCTCTTGGAAGGAGGCTTCCTGAGCCTCTTGGAAGGAGGCCTGAGCCTCTTGGAAGGAGGCTTCCTGAGCCTCTTGGAAGGAGGCTTCCGAGCGTCTTGGAAGGAGGCTGAGGCGTCTTGAAGGAGGCTGAGCCTCTTGGAAGGAGGCTCTGAGCCTCTTGGAAGGAGGCTTCCTGAGCCTCTTGGAAGGAGGCTTCTGAGCCTCTTGGAAGGAGGCCTGAGCCTCTTGGAAGGAGGCCTGAGCCTCTTGAAGGAGGCTTCTGAGCCTTCTTGAAGGAGGCTCTGAGCCTCTTGGAAGGAGGCCTGAGCCTCTTGAAGGAGGCTCTTGAGCCTCTGGAAGGAGGCCTGAGCTCTCTTGGAAGGAGGCTTCCTGAGCCTGGAAGGAGGCTTGAGCCTCTTGGAAGGAGGCCTGAGCCCTCTCTGGAAGGAGGCTTCGAGCCTCTTGGAAGGAGGCCTGAGCCTCGAGGCCTGAGCCTCTGGAAGGAGCCTGAGCCTCTTGGAAGGAGGCTTCCTGAGCTCCTTCAAGGAGGCTTCCTGAGCAGTCCTTCTGGAAGGAGGCTTCCTGAGTCCTCCTGAAGAGGCTTCCTCCTTCCCGGAGGCTCCCAGTCCTCCCGAAGGAGGCTCCTGCCTTCCTGAAGGCTCCTGAGCCTCCTGAGGCTCCCGAGCCTGAAGGCCTGGCCTCCTGAGGCCCCAGCCTCCTCCAAGAGGCCCGAGTCCCTCCAAGAGGCCTCGGAAGCTCCTCTCAAGAGGCCTGGAAGCTCCTCCAGAGGCCTGGAAGCCTCCTCCAGAGGCCCAGCCTCCTCCAAGAGGCCTGGAAGCCTCCTCCAAGAGGCCCAGGCCTCCTCCAAGAGGCCCGAAGCCTCCTCCAAGAGGCCCGGCCTGAAGCCTCCTTCCAAGAGGCCTGGAAGCCTCCTCCAAGAGGCCTGGAAGCCTCCTTCCAAGAGGCCCGGAAGCCTCCTCCAAGAGGCCTGGAAGCCTCCTTCCAAGAGGCTCGGAAGCCTCCTTCCAAGAGGCCCGGAAGCCCCCTTCCAAGGGGCACGGAAGCCTCCCTCCAAGAGGCCTGGAAGCCTCCTTCCAAGAGGCCTGGAAGCCTCCTTCCAAGAGGCCTGGAAGCCTCCTCCAAGAGGCTCGGAAGCCTCCTTCCAAGAGGCCTGGAACCCTCCTTCCAAGAGGCCTGGAAGCCTCCTTCCAAGAGGCCTGGAAGCCTACTTCCAAGAGGCCTGGGAGCCACCTCCGAAGAGGCCCTTAAGCCTCCTTCCAAGACGCCTGGAAAGCCTCCTCCAAGAGGCCTGGAAGCCTCCTTCCAAGAGGCCTGGAAGCCTCCTTCCAAGAGGCCCGGAAGCCTCCTTCCAAGAGGCCCGGAAGCCTCCTTCCAAGAGGCCTGGAAGCCTCCTTCCAAGAGGCCCGGGAAGCCTCCTTCCAAGAGGCTCGGAAGCCTCCTCCAAGAGGCCTGGAAGCCTCCTTCCAAGAGGCTCGGAAGCCCTCCTTCCAAGAGGCCTGGAAGCCTCCTCCAAGAGGCCTGGAAGCCTCCTCCAAGAGGCCTCGGAAGCCTCCTCCAAGAGGCCTGGAAGCCTCCTCCAAGAGGCTCGGAAGCCTCCTCCAAGAGGCCTCGGAAGCCTCCTCCAAGAGGCCCGGAAGCCTCCTTCCAAGAGGCCCGGAAGCCTCCTCCAAGAGGCTCGGAAGCCTCCTTCCAAGAGGCTCGGAAGCCTCCTTCCAAGAGGCCTGGAAGCCTCCTCCAAGAGGCTCGGAAGCCTCCTCCAAGAGGGCTCCGGAAGCCTCCTTCCAAGAGGCCTCGGAAGCCCTCCTCCAAGAGGCCCGGAAGCCTCCTCCAAGAGGCCTGGAAGCCTCCTCCAAGAGGCCCGGAAGCCTCCTTCCAAGAGGCCTGGAAGCCTCCCTTCCAAGAGGCCTGGAAGCCTCCTTCCAAGAGGCCCGGAAGCTCCTCCAAGAGGGCCCGGAAGCCTCCCTTCCAAGAGGCCCGGAAGCCTCCTCCAAGAGGCCTGGAAGCCTCCTTCCAAGAGGGCTCGGAAGCCTCCCTTCCAAGAGGCCTGGAAGCCTCCTCCAAGAGGCCTGGAAGCCTCCTCCAAGAGGCCCGGAAGCCTCCTTCCAAGAGGCCCGGAAGCTTCCTTCCAAGAGGCCCGGAAGCCTCCTCCAAGAGGCCTGGAAGCCTCCTTCCAAGAGGCTCGGGAGCCTCCTTCCAAGAGGCCCGGAAGCCTCTTCCAAGGGGGCCGGGAGCCCCCTCCCAAAGGGGCCGGGAGGCCCCCTCCAAGGGGCCCGGAGGCCCCCTTCCAAGAGGCCTGGAAGCCTCCTCCAAGAGGCCCGGAAGCCTCCTCCAAGAGGCCTCAGCCTCCTCCAAGAGGCCCGGAAGCCTCCTTCCAAGAGGCCCGGAAGCCTCCTCCAAGAGGCCTGGAAGCCTCCTTCCAAGAGGCCCGGAAGCCTCCTTCCAAGAGGCCTCGGAAGCCTCCTTCCAAGAGGCCTGGAAGCCTCCTCCAAGAGGCCTCGGAAGCCTCCTCCAAGAGGCCTGGAAGCCTCCTCCAAGAGGCCCGGAAGCCCCTTCCAAGAGGCCTCGGAAGCCTCCTCCAAGAGGCCCGGAAGCCTCCTCCAAGAGGCCCGGAAGCCTCCTTCCAAGAGGCCCGGAAGCCTCCTCCAAGAGGCCTGGAAGCCTCCTCCAAGAGGCCTGGAAGCCTCCTTCCAAGAGGCCCGGAAGCCTCCTTCCAAGAGGCTCGGAAGCCTCCTTCCAAGAGGCCTGGAAGCCTCCTTCCAAGAGGCCTCGGAAGCCTCCTCCAAGAGGCCCGGAAGCCTCCTTCCAAGAGGCCTGGAAGCCTCCTTCCAAGAGGCCTGGAAGCCTCCTCCAAGAGGCCTGGAAGCCTCTTCCAAGAGGCCTCGGAAGTCTCCTTCCAAGGTGCCTCGGAAGCCTCCTACCAAGAGGCCTCCGAAGCCTCCTTCCAAGAGGCCTCGGCAGCTTCCTTCCAAGAGACCCCGGCAGCCTTCTTCCAAGAGGCCTCGGAAGCCACCTTCCAAGAGGCCCGGAAGCCTCCTTCCAAGAGGCCTGGAAGCCTCCTTCCAAGAGGCTCGGAAGCCTCCTTCCAAGAGGCTCGGAAGCCTCCTTCCAAGAGGCTCGGAAGCCCCCTTCCAAGAGGCTCGGAAGCCCCCTTCCAAGAGGCCCGGAAGCCTCCTTCCAAGAGGCCCGGAAGCCCCCTCCCAAGAGGCCCGGGAGCCCTTGCAAGAGGCCCGGGAGCCTTCTTTCAAGAGGCCCGGAAGCCTACTTTCAAGAGGCTCGGAAGCCTCCTTTCAAGAGGCTCGAGAGCCTCTTTTCAAGAGGCTCGAGAGCCTCCTTTCAAGAGGCTCGGAAGCCTCCTTTCAAGAGGCTCGGAAGCCTCCTTTCAAGAGGCTCGGAGGCCTCCTTTCAAGAGGCTTAGAAGCCTCCCCAAGTAACACCAAGCATTACAATATTGCACAACATATATCTATCACAAACCAGCATGCTAAATGATAGTTGCATTAAACCACTTTAACGATGTGAAGTTGCATATATTTATCAACTGTCAGACAACAATACGCTTATTCATCATTATGAATGCAGCAATGCATTACTGATTTTTTATTTCAACATGTCAAAGTAATGAACCACTAATTCGGTCTTATAATTGCCCTTTTAGGGCAATTGCCCACTTTAGGTCAACTTTTAGGGCTGTGTTTTTTACAAGCATATATAGCATCATGGTTACTTGGGTCCTTTCAAGAGGCTCTGAAGCCTCCTTCCAAGAGTCTCGGAAGCCTCCTTTCAAATGGCTCGGAAGCCTCCGTCCAAAAGACTAAAAAACTTCCTTTCAAGAGGTTGGAAAGCCTCCTTTCAAGAGTCTCGGAAGCCTCCTTTCAAGTGGCTCGGAAGCCTTCGTCCAAGAGACTGAAAAACTTCCTTTCAAGAGGTTGGAAAGCCTTCTTTGAAGAGGTTCAGAAGCCTTCTTCCAAGAGGTTCGGAAGTCTCCTTCCAAGAGGCCCAGAAGCCTCCTTTCAAGAGGCTCGGAAGCCTCCGTCCAAGACACTGAAAAACTTCCTTTCAAGAGGTTGGAAAGCCTTCTTTGAAGGGGCTCGGAAGCCTCTTTTCAAGCGGTCCGTAAGTCTCCTTGCAAGAGGCTTAGAAGCATCCTATCGGACATGCTTTGAATTCCTTTTTTTAAGTTGCTCGGAAGCCCTCTTTCAAGAGGCCCGAAAGACCCCTTTCAAAAAGCTCAGATTTTTTTTTGGGTCTCGAAAGCCGCCTTCCAAGGCGTCTCCTTTCAAGAGGTTAGAAGCATCCTTTCGAGGAGCTCGGAGTTCTTCTTTAGAGAGGGAGTCTCATTTCAAGTAGCTTGAAAGCATCATTTCAAGATGATCAGAAGCCACCTTTTAAAATGCTCGGAAGCTTCCTTTCATGAGACTTGGAAGCCTATCTTTAAGAGACTCGGAAGCTTCTTTTCAAGAGGCGTAAGGCGTAAGCACACTTAGTTTGAATCGAAAAGTATTACGGAATTACGAAAATTTCAGACATCCATATATCTTGTCAGTTTTCAGATCAGACCAGTTTTAGTTACGGATATTTTCATTTACAGCTCAGAAATAGAGGGTGGGGTACCTCAATGAGCTTGAGCTTGAGCTTGATTGACTGCTCGTAGTTGCTACTCCATTATGACCAGATCAGCTGTTCTTGCACAGGGAACCAACAGATGTTTGCTTGGGGCTAGCACACATCTTCAATGTACAAGTACTGGTGATCTCATTTGTTAGGTCATACTGGCGCCTGCCACGTCAGAATGCAAGTCAATGTAGGGAAGGGGGAGGAAATGATGATGCAATCACTCGCCCACTGCAAGCCGAATATACCTCTGCACTTGCCACGAGTTCATGCGGAATTTGTTGGAATTTCTGGGTTAGGTTGGAGAGGCAGAGGTCCATCTTGGTTAACGAGCTGCCAATGTGATAGATAGGAGAAGGTAACTGATGGAATTTCTAATTGGATGTAGGAAACGAGCTCTATAGTTCATTTCCAATTCTAGCAGATTACTGTTAGAATACTCAAGTTGAAGGTATAGGAATAGTAATGGAAACGGTATGGAAGTCCATTTCCAGTTCTAGCGATTGCTAGAACATGAGAAATAAAGAGAAAGATGAAAAGTAGGAGAATGGAACGGACCTGGGATTGAACCCACGACCTCGTGCGTATGAGGCAGAAGCAGTAGCCATATGACTACCGCGATCGTTCTGCTGTCCGAAACGAGATAGATCACGCACTGAACTGATTAATTTTATTACCGGCCGCGCAATGCAGAACACAATAATTCACCCGACCGCGCGATCGTTCTGCTGTCCGAAACATGAAAGATCACGCACTGAACTAATTAATTTTATTACCGGCCGCGCAATGCAGAACACAATAATTCGGCCGACCGCGCGATCGTTCTGCTGCCCGAAACATGAGAGATCACGCACTGAACTGATTAATTTTATTACCGGCCGCGCAATGCAGAACACAATAATTCGGCCGACCGCGCGATCGTTCTGCTGCCCGAAACATGAGAGATCACGCACTGAACTGGTCCTCCACGAGCATCGTCCAGGTCTCGTGTCCGTAGAGGACTACCGGTCTAATTAGCGTTTTGTAGATTGTCAGTTTGGTACGGCGGCGAACTCTATTCGATCGGAGCGTCTTGCGGAGTCCAAAGTACGTACGATTTCCAGCCACTATGCGTCTCCGAATTTCTCTGCTGGTGTCATTTTCGGCAGTCACCAGTGAGCCCAAGTACACAAATTCTTCTACCACCTCGATTTCGTCACCACCGATGCAAACTCGCGGTGGGTGGCTCACATTGTCTTCTCTTGAACCTCTTCCTATCATGTACTTCGTCTTCGACGTGTTGATGACTAGTCCGATCCGCTTAGCTTCCCTCTTCAGTCTGATGTAGGCTTCCTCCATCTTCTCAAAGTTACGTGCCATAATATCTATGTCGTCGGCGAAACCAAATAGCTGGACGGACTTATTGAAAATTGTACCACTCGTGTTAATCCCTGCTCTTCGTATTGCCCTTCCAAAGCGATGTTGAATAGCAAACACGAAAGACCATCACCTTGCCGTAACCTCTGCGGGTTTCGAAGGGACTCGAGCATGCCGCTGAAACTCGAACTACGCACATCACCCGATCCATCGTTGCCTTGACCAACCGTATTAGTTTATCCAGAAATCCGTGTTCATGCATTAGCCGCCATAGCTGGTCCTGATCGATTGTATCATATGCGGCTTTGAAGTCGATGAATAGATGATGTGTGGGCACGTTGTATTCGCGGCATTTCTGCAGTACTTGGCGAATGGCGAACACCTGGTCCGTGGTGGAGCGTTCGCCCATAAAACCCGCCTGGTACTGCCCCACGAACTCCCTTGCAGTTGGTGCTAGTCGACGGCATAAAATTTGAGAGAGTACCTTGTAGGCGGCGTTCAGCAATGTGATTGCGCGGTAGTTGCTACAATCCAGCTTATCGCCCTTTTTGTAGATGGGACACACGACACCTTCCATCCACTCCTGCGGCAAAACTTCCTCCTCCCAAATCTTGGTAATGACCCAGTGCAGCGCTCTAGCCAGTGCCTCACCACCGTGTTTAAATAGCTCTCCTGGTAGTTGGTCAACCCCAGGGGCTTTGTTGTTTTTCAGCCGGCCAATCTTCTCCTGGATTTCCTGAAGATCCGGAGCCGGTAGAATTATGTCCTGCGCACGTTCCCCCAGGTCCATCACCATACCGCCATCTTCGTCTGCCACATCGCCATTCAGGTGTTCATCGTATTGCTGCTTCCACCTTTGGATCACCTCACGCTCGTTCGTAAGAAGGTTCCCGTTTATGTCCTTCCACATATCAGGCTGTGGCACGTGGCCCCTACGGGAACGGTTCAACTTCTCATAGAACTTTCGTGTTATATTAGCGCGGTACAGTAGCTCCATTTCTTCAAGGTCTCGATCTTCCTGCTTGCGCTTGTTCCTCCGGAAAATCGAGTTTTGTCTGACACACTTGAAGTACATACAGTCCACTTCGCCATACCCGATGTACTGTAACTCGATATAATGAAACATTGAATGCTGTTGAAGGTCTTATTTAGCCAAAAACCAAGCTACTTCAGTTTAAAAAATCAGCTTATTTAGCATAGATTGTATGTTGGGATGTGGATAGGAACGCAAAAGACGGAATTATAATTGGATGTAAGAAACAAGTTTTCCTGCATTTGCAATTCTAACAGTTACTGCTAGACTCGTCAAGTTGAAGGTACAGCATTGAAATGGAAGCGGTACGGAAATCCATTTTCTGTTCCAGTGATTGCTGGAACAGGAGAAATATAGAAAAAGATACAAAGTAGGAGAATGAAATGGGCCCGAGATCGAACCCACGGTCTCCAGCGCATGAGGCAGAAACGGTAGCCATATGACTACGAAGCACTATTTTCTGAACATATTGGTTTTCAAATCCCAAATAACTGTAAATGACGGCATATATCCTGATATCCCACATATCCTGGGATATCTAACAAAACTGGTTGACCCATATATCACAAACCCAGCGGATGTAATCCAAACTAAACAGTTTTTCAGTATATTGGTTTTCATCCACGAACAGCCAATTGTTGAACAACTTTGTAGATGACGGCAATTTTCAAAATCACACAGATCCCAAGATATCAAACCAAACTGATCTCTCATATACTAAACAGTTTCCCGACATCCTCGAACAACTTTATAGAAGACGGCAACTTGCTAAATCCGGCAGATCCTGAGATATCGCAGAACTGATCTCTCATATACAGTAGCGCTACCGTTCGGACGAATTCTAAACTAATCAGTTTCTCAACAAAATTGGTTTCCAATCCTCGCACAACTTTGTATAAGATGGTAATTTTCTAAATCCCACAGATCCCGATCAAACCAAACTGATCTCTCGAATACAGTAGCACCACCTTGCAGATGAATTCAAAATTAAAAAGTTTCTCAACATATCCGTTTTCAATTCTCGTTCAACTTTGTAGAAGACGGAAACTTCCTAAATCCGATAGAGCCCGAGATATCGAATCAAACTAGTAGGTACATATACACTAGCGCCGCTAAGTGGAAGAATTCCAAATCATTTTTTTCCTTGACTCATAGGACCCCATGAGATTAATGCTAGATGGAATTTGTTTCACTACGCCAGGATTTTTAGAAATGATATAAGAAACGACGCGCCATTTATTTAAAAAAAAATGACCATTTTTACCGGTGTTCCGTTGGTTCCGGATCTTCCGGAGGACCAGCAGAAGATTCATTGGATTTAAAAAATGTTCTCAATGAGAGTATGTAGGATTTTACCGAAGAAATCACGTTGATATCATTTCAATTTGCTTCAATATAACGGATTTTCGGACTGCTGTACTTTTCACAGCACGCGAGCTCTCGTGTTATGAAGATTGAAGCGAGTTACGGAAGGTTAATTAAATCATGGAGTTTGACTCGGCGACAGACGATATTGCAAACATGTCTCATTTGATTTTCTTAGCAAATATAATGGCCTGCTTCCCAGCAGGGCATAATCAATTGACTTTCCCTTATTTCAATGAAACAATTTTAAATTATTTAAACTGTGAAGGGTTGTTGCTCCTCGAATTCAAAGCATGTTCCAATATCAATATAACAATCGAAAACAGAGAATCGAAGCGTAACTTGTTTTATTTCCCATATGTGTTTCAACCGAAATTGTCCTTTTTGCAAATGTAATTGATATAGGAGCATGTATAAATAAAGGAACGAATACCCTATCTTGCGTTTTTTTACTGGAGAGTTTCATTTTCCATCAATCTGTGTGTATTGAATCTTATGGAAATTGCTAATTAATTCATAAATCTCGAGAAAAAATAGAATTAAATTGAATAAAAAAATATAAAATGATAAATAGATCAATATTTGCGCAAGAAATTTTAAGAATAGAAAAATGTCTTACTATTCAAACTTGAGATTAAGGGATATTTTTTTTGTAATCAATGATATATGACTGCACGATTCTCAAAATTATTATTCCCAACAAATGAATTTACGTATGATGAATATTTGGACTTCGACTTTACGTACACTTGGCGGTACAGAATGGCAAAAAGATCATAACAAAATGTCAAGCTGTAGACTGCTGGATTAATCGCTAAGAAGGAAATTCCGAACAAATTATCCAATACGAGAAAGATTCTCGTCAATCTCGACAGCTGCTATTCACAGTTTTCCTAGATTCGTAGCACGTGAATTGAAAGCGATACCTGAGCCTGAGTACCTTCGTTAATAAAGCAAACAACAGACCCGAATAAATTCTAAAGAAAGTAAAATCGATTATCCCCCTCGAGCACAATAAATCAAAGCAATTTTTCATCCGCTCAAAATCAAATTCCTTCGCGGTCGAGTGTTGTTCTCCAATTTTAGAAACGCTTGCTGGATTCTGTGCTTTCTATTCTTCTTTCGATACGATTATTCAAATCCTCTTTAGAACATTTCGGATTCGGCGTACCGCAACATCACCATCAAACCCGGGGTTGGGGTTTTCTCTTTCTTTTGGTCTCTTGCTTGCCTCGGCACGGCGACGATGATCGCCTTATGGTTCGTGCGAGAGCACAACAAGAGCTCCAAAGCAAAATACTTGAAAACTACAACCTCACAGCAAAGCTCAATAAGACAACGAACACGTGTTACCTGCTTGTTAGCCAATCTGGGCAAGATTTACCAGCGAGACAATCCGCAGCTAAAGCTCTAGGTGACGACGAAGATAATGACGATGATGGAGATGTCGAAGTGGTAGAGGGCAGTGGGGAACGTACGCTGCGGTTGAGGTTGATCCAAGCCCCCAAAATCCCTCTAATGCTTCTCGAACGAGGAGACAAGTGAAAAAGGAACATAACGAGCAGATTATTTACGCATATTCACGAGCCACCACATCAAACCTCCGATATTCAGATATGATGGTGGTTCGGACGTCCAAGATTCCGAACCCATTTGCTAAGCCCTTCGTCACATCTCGCGAACAGCAGTCCCATACCCAGACGGTCTGGTTCTTCGCTGGAAAGAATTCCATCATATGGGCACACAAAACACTTCGCCTCTATGCTGGAAGACTGTGGACGATGACTTTAGAATTAGATGAATGGGAATTGAAATTAGTTATAAGTTACGAAGCGCGTTTTGGTAGCTTGTATGCCATCGTCAACTTGGAAAACACATAGCTTTTGATAGTGCCCAGGGTGAGATTTACGGTTTGGATTCATCGTTGTGGTAAAGTCAAATATCTAGTAGATAAGGTTTCAATTTCGTTTCGGAACAAGTTGGACAGGTTTCCCGAAATATGTTTTCTAAAAGAGTTTGTTTTGCATATTCCATGCTGGGGATCGATGAAGAAATTAACAAGAGTTATGATTATGGTCCATCATTCAATTTTATACGGCTGCAAACACCTGGTAAAATGAAACATGAGTGTCTATGAGCTCATACAGGGGATGGACAAAATAATTAGGATAGGCAAATTTTGGGTAAAATTAGATGTGTTGTAACTATCTTAGTTATCATCCGATTTTGACAATTCAGGCATGTCCGAACTAGAAAATTAATCCAGTTTGACGGTATGTCCATGGAACCGATTATGGCCACCGGATTCCGGAGATATTCCGGGTTTTTCGGAGGTAGGTTCAAAATCGTAAATTTGAGGTGGATATTAGGGGAAGTTGTGGTTAAAAACTGAATAATATTAGTAACCACAAATGAAGAAGGGCTCTTGCTGATTGGAACCATATATTGAGATTTGGAATCGGACCAGAATCAAGTGAGATATGGCCATTTCTTTATAATCGGTTCCAACCGATACTTATCAAAGGAATCAGGCCACAAATTCTTTTGAATCTCGCTTTTTCATAGGTCGTTCACTATGATTTTATTCTTGAAGTCCTCTTATGTGTCAAGAATGAAAAACCAATTGAATAAACGGATCCTGGAGTCGCTGGGATGTCCCCGAGGAACCTGTGAATGGGGACATTTGAGTTTTAGCACCAACATCAGTCATTCGACGGCTCTTTTTTTCATGGTGTTCGATGAGGAAGCGAAGCATAAATATAAAATAATCCATTGACGGCTCTGACCGCTTTCTGGACCTGCGCATTAGCCCCGGAGAACCTGTGGAAGGGGACATTTTAATTTACCACCAAAACCTGTCATTCGACGGCTCTTTTTTCATGGTTTTCGATCAGGAAGTGAAGTATGAATCTAAAATGGTCCATTGACGGCTCGTACCGTTTTCAGGACCTACGGATTGGCCCCGGGGAACCTGTGGAAGGGGACATCTTAGTTTTAGCACCAAAACCAGTCATTTGAAGGCTCTTTTCTCATGGTTTTCGATCAGGAAGCGAAGCATGAATATAAAATAATCCATTGACGGCTCTGACCGCTTTCTGGACCTGTGGATTAGCTCCGGGGAAGCTGTGGAAGGGGACATTTTAGTTTTACTACCAAAACCAGTCATTCGACGACTCTTTTTTCATGGTTTTCGATCAGGAAGCGAAGTATGAATATAAAATGGTCCATTGACAATTCTGACCGCTTCCAAGACCCACGGGTTGCTCCTGGAGAATCTGTGTAAGGGGACATTTTATTTTAAGCATCATAACCAGATCAGTCATGGATCTTCCCTGATTAGGGATCGAGAAATGAATATAAAAGGGATCATTGAGGGCTCTGACCGCTTTTTGGACCTACAGATTGGCCCAGGAAACCTGTGGAAGGGGACATTTTAG
Source organism: Armigeres subalbatus (assembly GCF_024139115.2). Taxonomy (NCBI): domain Eukaryota; kingdom Metazoa; phylum Arthropoda; class Insecta; order Diptera; family Culicidae; genus Armigeres; species Armigeres subalbatus. The sequence continues at coordinate 59,580,258 of NC_085140.1, forward strand.
TTTTAGCACCAAAGCTAGTCGTACAACGACTTTTTTTATGGCTTTGGATTAGGAAGCGAAGTATGAAGTAGGCAGGTTCCCTGTGAGCTATCCGTAGGTCCAGTAAATTGTCAGATCCGTCAATGGTCCATTTCTTGTTCATACTTCACATTCTGATTGAAATCCAAGAAAAAAGAGCCGTCCAATGATTGGTTTTTGAGCTAAAACTAAAATATCCCTTTCCACAGTTCCCCGGGGCCAATCCGTAAGTCCTAGAAGCGATCAGATCCATTAATGCTCCAATTAATACTCATTCTTCGCTTTCTGATCAAAAATCACGAAAAAAAAGCCGTCGAGTTATTGGTTTTGGTGCTGCAACTTAAATCTTTATTTCCACTGGTTTTCCGGGGGGAATCCGTAGTTCCTGAGAGCGGTCAGAGTCATCAATGGTCAATTTTATATTCATACTTTGCTTATATTGCTTACACCAAAATCAATCATTCTACAGCTCTTCGTCGAATGATTGATTTTGAGCATGAGCATGAGCATGAGCATGATTGACCGCCCACGGTTGCTACTCCGTTATTGCCAGGTCAGCTGTAATTACACAGAGAACCAACAGATGATGTTTGGGGCTAACATAATCTTCAATGTGTAAGAACTGGTGACCCAAATTCAAGCAATACCAGCGCCGGCCGTGTCCGAATGCAGGTCAATTAGGGAATAGGTAGGAAACTGTTGACGTGATACTCGCTTTGATGGAAGCCGACGAGTCATCTGCACTTCCACGAGAAATCACTGGGATGTTGGATATATAGGGAAGGGAGTGTGGCAGGGTTCGTTTTGGTAAACGGTATGCCGGGTGTAGCGTGTAGTTTGATCGAGAGTCAAACAAAAACACAATCGGACGCGCACCAATTGATTGACTTACGACCGCACAATGCAGAACAACATATTTTGAAGATCGCGCGATCGTTCTGCGTGCTAAAAAAAAACTAAAGTTTTACTCGCTAATTGACTCATCCGCACAACGCAGAACATAATATTTCGATGATCGCGCGATCGTTCTGCATACTAGAGGAAACACGATCGGACGCGCACTACACAGAAAAAGTAAAGTACAAAAAACACTGGGTACAAAGTTTCATTTTTTAACTCTCACTTCGATTATAAATAATATTGAGGAAAGGAAACACGATCGAAGCGCACTCTTGCATGTACTATTCAAATAAAAATTCAAACTGTTGCATTCTCTCGTATGTAATTTTCCTATATGAATCCAATATTTTTCATTCTGAATAGACACTTTTTTGACACAATAACCAACACTTACATGAATTTCAACTATATTAGACTCATTACTAATTCAACTTTTATTTAGTTCACTTCAAATTCATCCACACATTTGATTCAAAGTTCAATGTTTTTGTTGGAAAGAAATGTCTGTGCATTTTGTATTCTTATTAATTTCAATTGCATTTTTGTATTTGTTATAAAGATTAGTGTAATCAATCTTTTATGAGATAGTCTCATAACAACGCGAAAGAAGAAAATAACGAAACAAAGAGGTATTTATTTTATTTTTACAATTAATTTACCTGCAGATTTACCAATAAATAAACATCAAAAATTATTTGGACAGAAAATATATTAAGGGCTTTATTGTATATATTCACCTAAACCTCTCCATCGAATATTGGCATCTGAACATGTGTAACGTGTTGAAAGAAGGGTATAGCGCGAGATAAAGTTCTGCTTCTTATTGGCATTACATCCTCCACCGGGACACCGCCACCTCGCAATCCAGTACTCATTCAGCACTTCCACAGTTATCAACTGCGAGGTCTCTAAGCCAGACTACCACTCTTACATTCGTATATCATGAGAAAATTCCCAACCCAAAAATTTCATTGACCCACAGCGTGGTCTTGCTTTGCTGCCGCGCATCTCATCGTACGGCTAAGAAGGACTTGATTATGTAACTCATATCAACTATTGTTAAGCAACTATTGTTGTAAGCTTATCTTACACTTTACTTACACACTCATCCTTTGGATGGGTTGATGTGATAAAAAGCAAACGGATTAGTTTTTCGTACTTGCGATTTCTGCCAAGCATACATGATTGGAGAATCTTGCGCCATACTCGCCGCTACTCCAGAACATCAAAACAACAACTTAGACGAGATTCCCGATGTTCCCGAAGAAAAAAAAAACATTTCGTTAAACCCCGAAACAAGATAATTACGAATGTATGATGGTAAAATGATGAAATTATGTTGTACATTTCATAAATTCATCCGTTTCTGAGGGTGAATATTAAGTTTTTCTATCTATCGTGCGAAAAATAAGAAACAAGCCCACCCGCTTCTCGTCTTTTCTTCCCGGGTAAAATAATGAAAAGAAAAAGAAATTGTTTTCAGAAAATGTAGCTATGTAAGTTTGTTTTTGTAAGTTGAACACATAAGTTATGTATGAGAAAAAATAATTTCATTCCTGTCATTAGTATGTATGTTTTCCGTAGCTCAGAGATTAAGCGCGCTTCTATAATGCAAAAATCTTTGGGCTGGGCTCAAATCTCGATCTGTTCGAGGAAAATTTTGGTATTTACTGGGTTTACTGGGATATACATGGCAACCGTACGAAACACGAATGCACAAAAGGCCACGTGAATAAGAGATCTCACAACACAAACGATTACTAAACTACAAAACGTCAATATCCCAGTGGTGGAATGCTATGAAAACATGAATAATTGAAATGTGGAAATGTGCAAAAAGTGTCAAATTTCGTTTCGTGCCACACTATTACTCAATATAATGCATTTTTACCATATATGAAAAATTAGAAAGGTCTCACCAAATTACTCGTCTTCCTTCCAACGTAGCTCCTACATTCCATTTTCTAAATCCGATATCCATTGTCCATTTCACAAAGTACCACCTCCGATAGTAAAAACTGAAGTCATATTCATCATGGCCAAAACATCACATACATAATAAGAAGATTCACTGTTAGCTGTTAGAAGATTCACATAGCTGTTTGATTGTTCTAACGCAATACTATTATGAAATATGCATTCACATAATCACCATCTGGGAGTACAAGCCGAATCACCAGCCGAAACCACAAAAGAAAAATCTTGTCACCCTTCGTCGAATGATTGATTTTGGTATAAAAACTAAAATGTCCCCTTCCACAGGTTCCTCAGGGGCAACCAGTAGGTCCCGGCAGCGGTCAAAGCTTTCAATGGTCCTTTTATATTTATACTTTGCTTCCTGATCGAAAACCTATAAAAAGAGCCGTCTAATAACTGATTTTAGTGCTAAAACTAATATGTTCCTTCCACAGGTTCCCTGGGGCAATCCGTGGGTCGTGGAAGCAGTCAGAGCCGTCAATGGACTATTTTATTTTCGTACTTCGCTTCCTGATCGATAACCATGAATGAAGAGCTGTCGAATGGCTGGTTTTGGTGCTAAAACTAAAATGTCCCCTTCCACAGGTTCTTCGGGGCCAACCCGTAGAACGTGGAATCGGCCAGAGCCGGCAATGGACCATTTCATATTCATACTTCGCTTCCTGATCGGAAACCATGAAATAAGAGCCTTCGAATTACTGGGTTTGGTGCTAAACATAAATGTCCCCTTCCACAGGTTCCCCCGGGCCAATCCGTAGGTCCTGGAAGCGGTCAGAACCGTCAATTGACCATTTTATATTCATACTTCGCTTCCTGATCGAAAACCATGAAAAAAGAGCCGTCGGACGACTGATTTTGGTGGTAAAACTAAAATGTCCCCTTCCACAGGTTCCCCGGGGCCAATTCTCAGATCCCGGAAGCGGTCAGAGCCTACAATGGACCATTTTATATTCATACTTCGCTTCCTTCCGCTTCCGAGCCGTCGAACGACTGGTTTTGGTGGTAAAACTAAAATGTCCCCTTCCACAGGTTCCCCGGGGCCAATCCGTAGATCATGGAAGCGGTCAGAACCGTCATTTGACCATTTTATATTCATACTTCGCTTCCTGATCGAAAACCATGAAAAAAGAGCCGTCGAACGACTGATTTTGATGCAAAAATTTAAATGTCCCCATTCACCGGTTCCCCGGGGACATACCAGCGACTCCAGGATCCGTTTATTCAATTGGTTTTTCATTCTTGACACATTAGAGGCCTTCTAGAATAAAATTATAGTGGACGACCTATGAAAAAGCGAGATTCAAAAGAATTTGTGGCCTGATTCCTTTGATAAGTATCGATTGGAACCGATTATAAAGAAATGGCCATATCTCACTTGATTCTGGTCCGATTCCAAATCTCAATATATGGTTCCAATCAGCAAGAGCCCTACTTCATTTGTGGTTACTAATATTATTCAGTTTTTAACCACAACTTCTCCTAATATCCACCTCAAATTTACGATTTTGAACCTACCTCCGAAAAACCCGGAATATCTCCGGAATCCGGTGGCCATAATCGGTTCCATGGACATACCGTCAAACTGGATTAATTTTCTAGTTCGGGCATGCCTGAATTGTCAAAATCGGATGAAAACTAAGATAGTTACAACACATCTAATTTTACCCAAAATTTGCCTATCCTAATTATTTTGTCCATCCCCTGTATGTTGATAGAAAATGCAAATAAAGAAGATAAATTCTCCATAGTTTTCATATACAGTACCAGAGCATATGGAAGACTTTGGAACATTCTTGTTTTAATTTTACACAGAAAATGCACCATCAAACAAACAGTTCTACTTATTTCGTTATATCTATCACTGGCGAAGCTAAGCTGGGACACGATGGGGCACGTGACCCATCAAATTGGATATTTTCCCTGAAATTTAATTAATACGCCAAAGTTTTTCTGAAAATAATTTAATTTTTTTAGAATATCCTAGGTTTTTTTTCCGAAATAATTTTTGGATGGATGTTGGAATTTCTTTGGAACTTCTTATTGGTATTTCCCTGAAAATTCTATTGGAAATTCCTTCGTTAATTCCTATAATGAATTCGAAAATAACTGTAACAATTCCTTTAGAAATTTCTTTGCAAAATCTTTCCGAAATCCTCAAGGTTTTGTTTTGGAAATTTGTTTGAGAATTCATTCTGAAATTAAGCCAGGAATTTCCTCGATAAATTTTTTTTTTGAATTTTTTTTTCAGGTTGTTCCTTCGGTTATTCCTTTAGACCTTCGGAGATTTCTTTTGAAATTCCTTCGTAATCTACATCGTGCATTTTTTCGAGAATCTCTTCAGAAAATCCTCCTTTTCCGTTAGAAGCTGCTCCAAAAAAATCCTAAGGATTTCCTATTTCATTTTCTCAATATTTTCCGGATGAATTTATTTATATCCAAATGAACTACAGGGGGAATTTTATAAATTATTCCTGGAGAAGTTTCCAAAAGAGTTTTTGGAGGATTTGCTGAAGAAATTTTGAAAGAAATTCCTGGAGGCATTTCCAAATGTATTTCAGGAAGAATTTCCGAAGAACAACCTGAATAGATTTGAGAAAAGAAAATTTTCAAACGAATTTCTGGAGCAATTATTGAAGGAATTTTCTAAGGATTTGTTAAAATAATCCTCGGAAGAATTTCCAATGGAATTTCTAAACAAATTCCTAATGGAATTTTCATATACATTTTTAGATTTCTATAAGAATTCCTTCTGAAACATCTAAAGTGATTTTTTCGGAAATTCTGCCAGGAATTTCTCTAGGAAGTTCTTCGAAAATTCGGACAGAGGTCGTTCTCATATTACATAAGTTTTTTACTGGATTTTTGACCACACCCCCCTTCCCATGTAAGATTTTTTTTCAAACACATGTTTTTTTATTCATATGGTGCGTAGGAAAACGACGAAAACCCCGCCCCCTCCCTCTATAAGTGCTTACGTAATATGTGTACGGCCCCACAGCAGTAAAACAAAACCCCGTTTTAAATCTGGAATTAAGACTTGCAGGAAAGCCCAAAAATATCGAGCTTTCAGTCGATCCATCATCATACTTCTTCGGATACTCTCGAGAATTCCTTTGGACTTTACTTCAGGAGTAGGTTCGAAAATTTCTTCAGTAGTCATTCAGGTGATATTTCATGGATTTATTCAAAAGTTCGTTAGGAAAATCCTCCCCCAGGAATTGATTCGGATAGTCACCCAGAAATTCTTTCAGGCAAACCTACGAAAATCCTTCAGAAATTCCATCGTGAATTTTTTCTCTCTTCTGAGGGAATTTCTTCAAAAATTCTTCGCAAATAAATTTAGAAATACCTTCAAAAAATCCTTAAGGATTTTTTTCGAAAATTCCTTTAAAAAGTTTTCCAAGAATTATTTTAGATACTCCTCCGGAATTACTTTAACAATACTTTCAGAAAATCTTTCAGGGAGTTCATCGGAAATTGTATACCATCGGCTTCCGCAATTCTGCTGGAATTTCTTTCAGGAATTTTTGAACGAGTTTCTTCTAAATTCTTCTTTCTAAAGAAATTTCGGAAGAAACTACTGAAGGAATTTCCGAAATTCTTGAATTTCTCATTGAAATCCTCCAAGAATTTCTTCGGAATTTCCTCCAGGGATTGTTTCGATTCATTCTCAGAAAATTACTTTGGAGATAGATCCATTCCTTTAAAAATTCCTTTAAAAAATCCTTAAGGAACACTTGCGCCTTGAAAATTTCTTCAGAAATTCCTTCCGAAATTTTCTAGAAAATTTCTTCAGAAATTCCTTAACGAATTATTTTAAGAATTTCTTCGGAAATTTCTTTAGAAATTCCATCCGAAATTGCTTTGAAAATTTGGTCAGGATTCTTATGAACAAATCTTCGGAAATTGCTTCAGAAAAATCTTCCGAAATTTCCTTAAAAGAATTGCTTAGGAAATTTATTTATGATTTGCTTCGGGAATTGGCTTTAGCAATAGGGAAAAAGGCCCCAAAACGCCCCCACGGGGCAAAATGCCTTTAGGTATTCCCTCATACTAACCGTATGGCTTTAATAAAACTAGACCAAAAATTATGCAGGTTAGGCAAAAAACGTATCAAAATACAATATAGGAAAATTGAAAAACCTAAATTTACAATGAAGATTATTAGGCTTAGCATTAGGCATCTAAAAATGTCAGACAAGTTAAAAAAACAAAAAAAAAAGAGGAGGAAAAACGGGACAAACGAACTTGCAAAGCGGAACATGACAATGTGTTGGATTCAAGAAAGAAGCAACTTTTAAAAACCTTTGTCAAAAGTTAAATTCAAACAGCGCAATAGGTGGGATTAATGATTTCCTGTGCCGAATCCCTTTTCATTAAATATAAATGGGAAAAATGTATGTATAAGAATAACAAAAATCTCATTCTGAAAAAAATACAAAGAAACATATTTTTTGGTTTAAGTTTTTTTTAAATAGTTTTTTTTAATTTCTTTATTTGAGAGATTTTACAAATAATCAAATCTAATCAAATAATGGCCTTTTTTATCGAAATCGATCCACCGGTTTTTCAAATTTCACTTGAAATTCTAGAGAGAGTTCTCTAAACATTCAGTCAAAGGATCCTTAAACATTTTTCATGATTCTTCAATAAATTATATTAGTTGTTCCTTCTAATGATTTCTATCAAAGGTCAGCCCAGAATTCTCGTTTTCTGCTATTTGCATTGCTTTAGTTTTTGTTACAGATGTTGTTTCAATTCATCTCAATGATTCATTACATTCTTGAATAAGAAATATTCGAATGTTTCATCAAGAAGTACCGTTTTGACTCATATTACGAACACTTAAGCACATTTTTCCCTTCGGAGTTCTTTATAGCATATGAATTAACATAAATTAATAAATCGATTGTTCCCATCGGGTAGCAAAAGAATAGAACTATAACTGCTTGATAAACATATATTATTTATTGTTACCATCAATACTTAATGATTTTATTATGCCAAGCTTTGTCTTAAACACCGAAAACACATAGGATAAATTGCTAAAAATTTCAAACACTTTGATTCAATTTCCAAACACTACATTAAATGCCCTAACATATAAAACTTTAACGTTATCTCGTTGTTGGACAATTATGATGTCCTTGGTCTGTACGCCTGCCGATGAAACTCGTTTGTTTATACAATAGGGTAAATGTACCAGTTTTTGCCATGTTTCTAATTTGGCCAGTTTCTCGCATAAAATAAAGCAAATTTCGAGGGTTTTATTAGCTATAACAGGAGATATATCCCTTATCTTTCTTCGCTATTGAAACAGATCGATTTTTTTGGAAATTATGTTGTTTTAGGTTTGGCCAAATTAGGCACTAAGGTGGCCAAAACCGGTACACTTACCCTAATAACAAAATGATTTAGATAAATCTCCATGTAACGAGTGTACGGGACATGAGTCTGTTCGGGATTTGACTGAAAACGGTATCTAAAGAATGTTCCATCTGGATTATATCCACCTCTACGAAGCATAACAGCCAAGTGGTAATATCTATTGCATCCTTAAGTGCCACTAATATCAGGGAAATGTGAACAGCCCAGACCCGCGAAAATGATCCATGGTTCAGATGCCCCTTAATCATCCGTACCAAAAATCCAATCGTATTGAAATATGTGGGTCATTGAAATATTGAAAATGAAATGTTCCGTTCTGTTCATATAGTCAACGTAGGTCGTTAACTGTGTGAAGGCTGTTATTTTTTGTTTGCATTTCAACAATTGCCATTACGCATACTGTCATAAGTGCCCCTTGAGACCAGACCAGTACATACCACAGGTTGAGATCCGCTGATTTATAGCACAACCTCACAAACTCGTCAGCTCAAGAAAACGAGCATTGATAGAAATTTTACCAAACTTATATACCTAACACAGTGTTGACCCGATTTTGTCTACCCCCGATTTTATCACGTTTTCGACCCGATTTTATCACGTCCCGATTTTGTCACGTTTTCGACCCGATTTTGTCACCCCAAAAAAATTTGTCATTCTTTTTATTTTCGTAAATAATACCAAAAATAACATTGATTTTCATGAAATAACTTTCACCGCTTGTAGTTTATTACGAACGACTTCTGAGTACCTGGGAAATATTCTGTAAGCAATTTCGACAAGAAATAACCGGTACCGTTCACGCATTTGGCCTTTCCAAGGCATAAAATGATTCATACTTGTGGAATGAATTAAAAAAAATGAAAATATTTTTTTTCCAATTTTGTCACATACCCTGTTTTATCACCCCAAAATTCACCAAGGGGGTGATAAAATCGGGATATTACTGTATTGTTTTTAACATATTTGTATATTCTGTGTATTTGCAGGTATTATATCAACTAGCCATTGGACGTAAGTAGAAAGTAATTTTGTCTCTTCTTTTTGTCAACATAAGCTCTTGAAAAAATCACAAAAATAAGAAACAAATCAAAATCTATTTCATTCCTTTGTTTCTCATGGGATTAACATTGAACGTAGAAGCTGTGAGATGAAGTCCAAAAATGCATTCAATACGGCTTCGCCAAAACCCGACTGTGAACATTTGACATCTGATTGATAGGGCTCAAACCTTAGTCTAATAGGCTTGAGAACATTTCTCGTTGTAAATCTTCACTTATTGAAGCCCTAACCAAAAGTATGCCATCAGACGGCTTGCTCACTTTGGTTGTTACGCCAAGTAGTCAAAAACAACAATAATAATTATACACAATCTCTTACTTAAACTATCGAACGAAACGAACGAAATGGACTTTATGGTCGGAAAATTTTTCCTAACATTAGCTCTAGTGGTGGATGCTTTTTCAGCCCATTAAAAGTTGGCGTATTATTCACTAAAAATCGTTTGTAAAAGCCGTAAAGTAACACAATTAATATGTGCTGCTTCAAATATGAATCGTAAGATGTATTTTGGCAACGAATGCTCCAAATATTGTCCAAAACGGTTTTTTTGGATAATCGTGTCGCTATACTAATGAAAATTGTGAATTTAATATGAATGCTAAAATAGTTCATCCGTTCATCTAATGTACGAAAATAGGTAAGTCCATTCAGAGAACTATTTTATTGGGCAAAATAAAAAAAAACTCTTGTACAGACTGCCTGCATGAGTCACTTTCAGTTTATTGCGATTATCACTTGGAGAAATACATGAATTTAAAGTAATGTAACTGAAATATGGATAATACACTCTATTAAATAATCAGTGATAAATATTTCTCTACAAAACGATGTAATTATCGCTGCATTATTGAATAATTTGCGTGATGAGCCAACGTTGCATCCAAGGCTAACATATCCTCCTGTTACCCTATTATATTATTAATTTGGGCAGTACATCCAACCAGCGACTGTTAGATTTTCTAACGATTCTGTATAAGAACCTTCCAAAACCTGTATAAGAACTGGACATATGCGAAATTGTTAGATTCTTATATAAAAAATGTAAACTCACGAACAAATATTGTGAGAAAAGATTGCCAAATTGTAATGTCTCATACAATATTTGCATGAGAATCTAGCATTTTCACATATACCTAGTTCTAACCTAGTTAAAACCTGTTATTAGTTTCTTTAACAGAATTGTTAGAAAATTTTAGTTATTTTAGTTATAAATATTCTGATATTTTTTTGCAAATAAAATATGTGACAAACAAATACTTTCCTGAAGAATCTACTAATTGAATTCAAATCTAAAGAAAAACTGGAAACATACAATCTACCCAACAAACCCGCATTTATCTATGAATGCTTTCAGTTCGCGATGGGATATCGGCAAGAAATCAAATGACAAACAGTGCCTTCGATGACGGTAATGATTGCACCGGATAAGAGAAGCAACTCTTCCGACGACGACATAATTCAGCGGTACGGGACGGAAAAATGTGCACAAATGACATAACGTTGCTTTTGGGCCCTTCACCCATAAGGCAACTTGCTGCCCACCATCCTAGGCTGATGCTTCCACTATTTACTATTCCTGGCAGCAAGTTGTCTCACACACGCCACTGACACGGATGTTCCGTTCACGGCCAATAACGCGTATTGACACTTGGGCAAGTTTTTATCGTATCATCTCTTCATCATCGCGGGATGTCACTTTTGAAGCGTTTAGCAACATATTTGCTATATAGATAGGTTTTTGTGCGCTCTTCTGCAATCATGTCAGGTACCTGTAATAACATTTATTTATTTTATCTGATTGCCGTGGCATGCGGAATATGTCAATCGGCTGGAAAGTTGATCGATATCAATCATTCCAAGCATGCGAGCGAGTGATGTTTTTCTCAGCTGCTTCCAGAGCGTTTGTGTTGCATCGGGAAAATAACTTAAATTCCAGAATTTCAACTTGGTTCGGACAAAACAGAACAATTCAACAGCTTTTTATCGGTTCGTGTTATCGATTTTACTTAAATATTTTTTGAAGTTGGCCTTCTGACTGAGAAGTTAACGAAAAATGAAAAGCTGGGGTGGCATTGCGCATCTATATTAGATAGCATTTTCGTACGACCGTTTACATGGTTTGCTCGTTTCGAGTCGAGGTGCGCAATGTCATTTCCGGTTTTTAAACTATTCTAGTCCCTTAGAAACAAAATGAGTCAGGACTTAACATACGCTTGAACTATTATGGTGGCCGGCAATGTGGAATACAATATTATATTTTGGCTTGCATATTGTCAGCCAATCAAGATAATTTACATAATTTACACATATGTGAAAGAGACATCAACTGATCCGCCAAGAACTTTTTAGACAACGAACCCCAAGAATTTATTTAATTGTTCCTTTTGTGTGGATGATTTCTGGCGTTGAAAACAATAGAAGTATGATCAGGTGTTGGTAAAATCATTCACAAATCTCAATCATCGAACCCACCTGCGCGAGCAAACTCGGTTGCAAATATGTAAGGACTGTATCGAGAATAAGTTATCCACTTTCAAAATGTTACTATTCAGAAGCTTATGAAGGTATTGGTTTGGTTTACCCTGCATTTAATGTATTCGTACAGAGGCGCATCCACGTTCCGAGTCGTGGGTAGGACAAATGGAAAATACTGATTTGGGCTACAGTCTTGTATTAGCGGTAGCGTATAAATTCGCAGGTGTTACAAACCTACTCCAGAAGCATTTTGATTTTATGCTTGTTTTTGTGAAGGTCATGGAAAGCAAATTATGGTTTTGGAGATCGTTATTAAATTAAAAATGTTACTTGGGTGGACTATTGTATGGAAGTAGCATCACTTCCATCCGTTTACACAAATAATGATTTTATTTGGGACATCTATACTTAGAAAGGAGCTACGTCCTCTTATCGGTGCCACAGGAGGTTATGGAACAGTCAGTCAGTTATGGAACAGTCAGGTATAACGGTAGGAATAGTTTTGGTAAATCGTGAAACACAAAAAGAACTAAGACATACAGAATAGGAAAAGGTAAAGGCTGTGGTCGAGCCCATGAACTCCTGCTTGTACACAGATAAAAATATGTTGCGATTTTAAATGTATTTTCATGCACATATTTGAAGCATGCAAATAAACGCAATATTCAATTAATCTTACTGTTCTGTTAAATCAAAATAAACTTAAACGGTGCTTGCTAGTAAAATACAGTCAAATTTAATTGAATATTGAATGTTAATTTGCTCAATGGGTTCAGCTGCAATTTTACACGTAATTGAATATTCAAAACTTTTTGCTAGACCACTAGACCACTGAGCTTGTCTACGAATTGGGCAACAATTCTGGTATCGAGAAATCGATGCACAATGCACATTCTAACTATACTTAATACTACCACTGAAAGCATAACTGTTCCATGTTGATATGAAATCCATTTCGCTATGGGAAAGTTATGTTTGCCATTTAATCAATTTTAAAAATAATCAGGGCTTGATTTATATAATTTGAAAAAAATTCCTCGATTTTTAGGACAAATATTGTTTTTCTATTATCGATTATCGAATACCTCCTTACAAGCTTCAAAAAGAAGTTAGGGGTCACAGAAATTTGAAAAAATACTCAATGGTTTTAATAAAGTATTGCTTACTGCTAGCATTTCCTATTATAGAAAATGTTATGGATGTAGCGATACAAATCAAACCACCAAAAATCACATGATTGCCAAAGAATCTGTTTTGGGAGCTCAGAATCCCTTACGGATAAGATTTTGAGCGGACTTCGGTATGTTTCTAGCTTCTCAAATTTCAATAAATCTACTAACGTTTGAAGAAAAGTTTTTCCGTGGGCTTCTAATAATCGTGAGCGATTCCAAGCAACAGCATCAAAAATTAAGAAAATTTTTAATTCATGATTTTCTATTGAGTTGAAACTTTGCACAGTTTTTCAATTTCATCTAAATCGTCATTTTTCGATATCAAATCTTCATATTGAGTCACGACTAACTTTTCAAAAGGGTGTATGTGAAAATGGTTCAAAAATATTTAAAAAGCTGCACAGCAAAAAACGGAATGTTCGATTGTTATGATTTTTCAGCAAAGTTAGACAACTAAATGGTGATTCTTAAGAAAATGTGCACAGTTTTTGCCTTTAAAAATATCATTTTTGTCACAAAAACTCAAATATCTCAAAACCCTATCTTTTTCGAACGTAATTTTTTTAGGGAAAACGGTCCATTATATTAGCTATCTACCATAAAAATTTGGTGATGGTAAACTAATAAACAAAAAAGTTATGACATTTCAAACATTTCACAATTTTCACATATAGTAAACAAAAAAAAATTTCCGTGTATTTTTTTTTTCAAGAATCGCAGTTTGATGCTGATTTTATTGTTAAGGGCCTTGCGTGAGTTAAACAAGTTGTTTGTATGATATTCCATATTTATGTATTCATCGATATTATGTATATTATATGTATAAATATTATATGTATAAATAAATAATGAATTAATATTATCCTAAGTATTAAATTAAATGTGGCAGTTACACAATGTTGTTATAGAAACTCTAAGAGTTTTGGGTTTGAATTTTGGTATGGGTTATGATATCATGAAAACAGTTTATTAATACTTATTTCTTATTTATTTTTATTCAAATTTTTTAAAATATCGAACACTTTTGAATTATTATCAGCACAGTTTGAGTATAGTTTTGCTTTAATTTTATTTTCCGACAATGGAATGAAACAGTGAAATTTTTGGGTTCCTTGGATCGTTTTCGCGTTATTAAATTGCTCGCTGAGCTCTGAAGCCTTTATTTCGTACTCTTTAGTAGTAGTAAAACAAAATGATAATTTGGTTAAATCTTTTTCTTTTCTACGATTTGCCCAATCAAAAAGTTCTTTTGCAGTTTTAATTGGATGCTCACGTTCTTTGGCTAAACTTGCTCTTGTGGCCATGCGCTTTATTGTTCCTCCAATAGCATCACAAGGACCTTTGCCATGTGATGTAGCAAAAAATGCCATTCTGCATCAATTCCGTACATTGATTTAAATTGACATAGGCTCGAAAAATTCTTACGATTTTTGTACTGCGACGCTGCTCTATCAGACATGAAATATATCTTTTGACTTCTTTATGCTTATCAACGCGTAAAAAGTTAATCATTTTTTCAATGAACAAGTTTACGGATACTGAATCGTGTCTTAAATCTTCGGAAATTATAATAAAACTTAAGTGTTCAATTTGCGTACTTCCATTAAAATAAATAACGAATGGATGAATTGTAGCTTGTTGTACGTTCCAGTGATGGGACTGCACTTCATCTTGCAATACAAAGCTGTAATTTTCAGAAAAATCACAAATGACTAAAAATTCACCATTTTGTAATGTATTTTTCGTATTTTCAAAAAGCTGGATTGTTCTGTTTTAATGAAATCGTGAGGGATTAAACTTTCTAATTTCAAGCAAAAATATGACACAAACTCATCTACAGGTTTTACAATAGTTTCTATGTCACACCTATCCGTGGTCACCCATTGCTCAAATGATAACTGATCAATATATGTTTCTTCAAACTCAGCGAATAAAGTATTTTCCAATGATGAAGAATCTGGACAATCCGAACAAGATCGTAGATAGCAATTTGATGTTGTATTTTCACACAAAAGACTACCAGTTAATATTTTAATATCCTTTGTTAAATTGATTCTTTTCAAACTATGTAAAATAAGATTAATATTCTCATGGGTTGTGCACACACACATTATGTGTTCCTGAATAGGAAAGAAGCTTACATTGCCTTGGCCGAAGGCTTGCAAATGAGGAAAAACCTATTTTAATATTATCGTGAATTTCCTTGAAGCGTGTGTACGCTTCTTTCAAAGTCGTCATCATTAATCGTTTTTGGATTGCTTGACGCTTTCCATCTTTTTACTGATACATAATCTTTTGACCAGGCATAGCTCGACTTACTTCATCATCTTCAAAATATTGAACTACTATTTCTTTTGTCTCATCTGTTAATGCAGTACTAGACCTAGTATTTTTGGTTGAAAGACAGTTATTCTTCAATTGTTTTGCCTCTTTTACTGTATTTCTATTGGTTTTGAACTCATCAATGGCATCCTGAATAGACCACGAACTTGGCAGCATCGACAAAATCAATAATTTTTCTTTCCTTGTCGTGGCTGCATTCGAGAACCTTTCCTTCATATTTATAATTACCTCATCGTAGTCTGTATTTTCCACATCATCAGGTCCTAATTTGAAGAGGTTTCTTCGTACAGCTTCGTTTATTTCACGGTATTTTTTCTCCGGGTAATAAACGTAGTCCATCTTACTCCATTTAATCGGAGGTCACTTTTATCCCAGCTATGCCCTCGTTAAAGCGTTCGATGTTGACCTTTTGGATACACTCATCTTCCGATTGATTTGTTGAAACAGATTTCGCTGATGGTACGGTGGCAAGGCTCTCAGCACTTAATACTTCTGGTAATTCCTCAGTTGTTGTCGATACATCTGGCAATTCCTCAGTTGCTGTCGTTTTCGAACTTCCTGCGCTCTGCTCAACCGATGATATACAGATTGCTCTTTTGTCAACGTTTAGACGGCAGGACGTGCAAATGCGTAAATTTGTATTCAATGTGGACATTGGAGCATTACCAGTCGCTTTCAGTTTATCTATGGTGCTTTCGGTGAGATTTCGTAACTCTTTTGAACACTTTTTTCCATCAAACGGCCTACAACAGTTGAGAAAGCGGCTACTCATGTTGTTCGTAATATTTCAATAAACAAAATCACTTTTAAGTTTTTACTGACTAGTTTGGTGTCATTTGCTTGACTGAAGAAAAAAATTACTATTCGTGAGCATTGTCATGGTATGTACCTATCATGCATTTGTTGTTGTTGAAGATACCCGTTTCCTCCCGATCATAAAGTCTATTCTCTAAGAGGTATATTTTTTGCAGGTAAACTATAGACGTACACGTGTATATAAATCTTTGATTTTGCAGCTTTTGTCTTAAAAATAACATTTCTGATATGTTTCTATCAACGTTATTATCAACAGGTTTCAACACTATTAAAAGAATTTTTCGCCAGTCACGTGCAATGAAAATTATGACACTATCAATACTTTTGATCACAACACTGGATCGTGTCTAAATTTCTTATAGATGCTATGAATAATTAAATCAAAATATCATGAAAACAACTTGTTTAAATCACGTCCCTTAACAATAAAATCTGCATCAAACTGCAATTCTCGAAATAACTTACACAGAAAAAAAATTTTTTACTAAATGTGAAAATTGTGAAATGTTTGAAATGTCATAACTTTTTTGTTTATTAGTTTACCATCACCAAATTTTTAGGGTAGATAGCTAATATAATGGACCGTATTCCTAAAAAATTACGTTCGAAAAAAGATAGGGTTTTGAGATATTTGAGTTTTGTGACAAAATGATATTTTAAAGGCAAAAAAATTTTTTTACTGTGCACATTTTCTTAAGAATCACCATTTAGTTGTCTAACTTTGCTGAAAAAATCATAACAATCGAACATTCCGTTTTTGCTGTGCAGCTTTTTAAATATTTTTGAACCATTTTCACATACACCCTTTTGAAAAGTTAGTCGTGACTCAATATGAAGATTTGATATCGAAAAATGACGATTTAGATGAAATTGAAAAACTGTGCAGAGTTTCAAATATTTTCGAAATGGTCGCTCAGGATCGACTGACATGCCCCCGTGGAATGCCTCTCGTGCTTTATCATAACTTCTAAATAAATATTTATATATTCTAAGAAGTAAAGTTTAGACATCTTTGAGAGCTTTATGGATTATAAAGTGCCTGAAGTCCTAATGAACAATCAGTCTTTTTCTTTAGGATCCCAAAAACATCTATGATTATTGTTTGGACTCTGTTAAACTTTAAAATAACATTCTGCTAACTCAAAATTTCTTACCATTGAATAACTTCATATGTTCTTACTATAATCATGGGTGGTAGGACAATGCTTTGACTATCCCACCCAGAAAAATTCATGCGTAGGACATGTCCTACTTGTCCCACTCCCCACTCCCGGCGCCACTGTATTCGTATATTAAGTTTCAAATCGGAGGTCGTTTGTTTGTTGAAAATTTGTTGTTTCCGATGTATCGCAAATTGAAAGTGATATTGAAATTCGAGTTTTGGACACATGGCTCCGTAAGAAGGGCATCAAGATGGACAATTTGACCAAGCATTTCGCTATCCACCCTCAAAGGTAAAAATTCATGGTCCACAAGCTTGGGGAATACTACTCGTTCGCTAACCTGTCGGAAAAGGAAGAAAATCAAGTTCATGTTACCGGAATTTGGAGCAGAAAGTAATCATGTTATAAAACGAGGCAATTTTATGCCGATTTGTGACCAGGACGAAAAATGCTTGAAAAACTGTTGGAAGAGTGTAATATTTATTCAGTATTATATTTTTTCATAAAACTTAACAAACAGAATTAACATATATTGCTAGACAAATTTTAATAAATTTTTAAAATTCATCCGATTTTATTCGAATAAAATAATGTGGATAACTTATTTTCGATACAGTCCTTATTAAAAAAAATGCATCACGCCTGAGTTTTTCATGCTAAATCGCATCGTTTCACTCATTCTCCAAAAACTCATTTGGCTCCTAAAAGAGTTTAAAATTAATCTGGAGACAATTTATTATTTACAAACGCAAGAGAATTCATTATTCTAGGCAATGAACTAGTCAATTCACTGTTTGTAACGAAGGAGAACAAAAGAAAGTCTACGATAATTTGAATCGTCCATGAGTTTTGAGATTTTTAGTTTTTCCCAACACTGAGTATGATTATCTTTGCATTTCAACAAGAATATTTTATGTTGCTGCCATTATATAAGGAAACTGTTTCGTTTTTCATCTTATCTTATTCATCTCATTGCGAAATTAAGAAATACGGCATTAATTTTGTCGCTTCTTTTTGCTAACATGCAAAAATCACAACAAAAAAGAAATAAATCAAATAGGGGGAATGACGGCTTTGGCAGGTTTTGTTCTATTATTGTCAGGGGTTTTTTTTTATGACTGATTATGCTCAAATTTGGCCTAAACATTCTTTGCATATCAAAGAATATTGTGGCCAAATTTCATAAAATTTGGTCGACAAAAACCCCTCTGACAATAATAGAACAAAACCTGCCGAAACCGTCTTTTCCCCTACTTTTCATTGCTTTGATTTTCGTGGGATGCATGTCGGAGCTATGAGATGAAGTCCAGGACTAGTAACCTTACATTGTTTATGTTCCAAGCACAATTTTTCTTATTCTAGGGTCATGCGTTAATTCGTCCATTCCCGTCATATTAAATTTTAATTCACTAAATACTCACGAATTCTCATTTAAATCAACGAACTTATCACCTTGTGAACTAGAAAAAAGTGACACTATGATTCCACTGACACTAACTCATTCCAATCACATTGCGGTTTTATTTTTTTTATTGAAAAACACTTCAAACACATTTTTTCAGTTTTCACTTCAGTACATTTGCAACATTGCCTAGGGGTAACGGCTCAAACCTTGGCCCATTATGCTACGGTTGAGCACATTTATCGTTATAAATCTTCATATATTGCATTTCCAACCAGAATTATTCCACCAGCCGGCTTGCTTACATTTGGTATTGACGCCAAATAGCAAAAAACGACGATGAATGTCCGCAATATCTCATTAAAACCAGCGAAAGTATCGAGAGAAATGGACAAAACGTCGGCATCCTTGTCCCTATCAGGTGGATAATTTTTCAGCCCACTTGGGACGAGTGATTGTTGATTTCGAACATACGAGAGATAAAGATGGGTTGCTGTTTATAGTACCAGTCATTTTGCTTGCGTTGAATAAAGGCAGCATGCAAACAAATAGAGAAAATCAAATCATCTTATTGAGCGTGAATTCTAATTGGTTGCATGTAAAATACTACCACACTGATTGTGAGAGTGCGTTTCAGATTCCCCCAATAGCACGCTTACCAAGGACATGCTAACGAAAATACTATTATATGAATCATTTATTTCCCAAATATTTACCATATTTGCAAGTGAAGAAGTTTAGAAAAATGAAAACTGTATTAAAAACTGCAATTGCAAAAAGGCTACATGCTCTAGCCCTCATGTTGTGCCTTCAAACAAATTGCATACGTTAATTATTGGCTGCCGCATAATTTTGAGATTTACTGCCAGTTGAAACCATGGCAGTTGTGTTGCTCTCGCTCTCGCGATACTCTCAAAGAAACTTTTTTCCAAAACGTAAACAATGCTTTAGGTGGGGATGATGCATAACGCACTACTGAAGAAAGCCAATTGTAAAACTTATTCTAGGCAATTCCTTGCTTTGTACTTTGCATAAACAGTTATAACTGACAGTTATAACTGACAGAGCGTGCACAAATTACGTAACGCTTTGGGGGGGAAGGGGGGGTTGGTCAAAGTGTTACGATCCATACAAAATTTGCAGACGTTTCATACAAAAGTGTGACATAGTGGGGAGGGGGGGTTGAAAATGCCCAATTTTTGCATTACGTAATTAATGGATCTTCCCTGTGCCAAACAACTGATATTATTACGCAATTATTCATAAATACAATTATTGGATGCTTGTTTTTAATTCTGCCTGCATTGAAGTTTCATGATTGGTACGTGCGTTTGATTCCACTCCTCTATATATCGATCAGCTGTTGTGAATCCTCTCAAAACTCTCACGTGTTTCGACTTCCCGAGCTGAAAGAATACTTTTTCGGTATCATTTTACAGATCAAAATACTTTTTGCAAGCAATAATTAAATTATGATTGACTTGAAATTATTCACATGAAATGACGTTGAATGTTTATCTAATGAAACATATGATCCATTGTATTTTTCCAATATTAAATGAGAAAATGTAGGATTCGTGCGAAAGATGATAAGACTAAATATTCTTACACTAATTGAATGATTTATTTGCGAAATTATGAAGAAAATGGTGTATCGAACCACGAAAAGTTGATGCTTGAATCGTGTTTGAAAGCCGTAAGGTAGGCAATTATTGTTGGTATGTTCTGCGAATGAAAGCGATTATATTGTGATTCGAGAAAAGCATCATGAGGGCCCATTTACAAATTACATGACGTTTTAGGTTGTGGGAAGGTACTTGTCTGAGCGTTAAGGACTTTATAAATTTCAGAACCCTACCATACATGAGGCATTACTAGAGGCTTGATGTGGGTTGAGTTTAGCGTTATGTAATTTGCGAAAGAAACTTAACCGTTGAGTGGATTAACCTATTTTTACAAAAAATCTTAGCAACCTAATCGCAAGCATGGGATATTCTATCTGCAGCTTTCGGTTATTTTCTCCAGTACGGGTTATTGGTGAGAATGTTTTGATTTTAGAGTTTCACCTATACTAACGTAGTGCTACAAATCGAAAGCGCATGCCACCATTTGGCTACGGGTGTCCCCAGTATTGTCCAAAAAGTTTTGGTTAATTATGTCGCTATACTAATGTAAATTGTGAAATAAAAATGATAGCTGACATAGTGTGGTTGTTATCCATTCATCTGATGTGCGAAAGCAGGTATGTTCATTCAGAAAACTCTTTTATTGGGCAAAAGAAAAACACTAGCACAGCCAGCCTGCATAAGTCAACGAAACATGGCTGCTAAAAAACCGAGTCAAAGTGATTTTTCACGCAAGATAATAGCTTTTAATAGTTTCAGAAGTGTATAAATCTAGAGTTATGAAGCATATATATGTTTGATACACATTTCTAAAGAAGCAGTGGTTAATATCTTCCTACAAATCGACGTATTATCGCTGAAATATTGATTACCTTGCGTGATGAGCCAATGTTACATCCAGGGCCAACATTACCGCCGGTTACCCTATCTCATCCATACGACGAAGAAAAATCCAACAACTCCCACTCCTAGCAAACGCGCGAAGCATCGTATTTTATTAACTTACACTACACCTTTTCACATTAAATGTTTTGTTCTTCACTACAAAAGATATTTTAGTTGTCGCTTCTGTTCCCTTTGTTCTGCTGTCCGAAACATGTGTGGTACATACCTGTCAAATCGTATGGATTTTCCTTCTTTGACATTTAGCTCCCCTATCCTCGCCAGCAAAAGATGTTCCGGACAGCGACGACAGCGACAATCTTTATCTAGTAACTAAAATATCTTTTTTCACTACGTACAAAATTAACGGGATATCTTTTACTGAATTGCAAAATTATTCGCAAACAAACTCCCAAAAGGCGTTAAAATATTTTTTTCTCAAATTTAACAGATTTTTTTTTCTTCGTCGTCTTGTTTACAGTCTAAGAACGCTTCGCCGAACTGAAGAATTCAACTAGAATAATCTTATGTTACACATCTGATGAAACATCATATCGTCAATAAAATCTATACGTCCATTTATTATCAGCTAGCGTAATGAAAGTAAAATCTTCCAAATAGGTATATTTTTTTTTCATCCAAATTCGTCATACACCATGCAGTCCGAGAGCCGTAGCGTGGATTACCGGCGCCCTAGGCGAAATATTTTTTGGGCGCCCCTCTCTTACTTATGGAAAATGTGCAACATTTTACATTTGATAAATCTCACCATGAAGTTTTTTTTTTTAATTTTTACTAGCGAGATTTTCTTCCCTACACACTGAATTTTTTTCCCCGAGATCTTAGCATTTTTTGTTTATTTTCCCAAGATGGGCACCGCCGAGTTTCAGCAAACATGATTTTTGTCGATCTTAGTGAGAGTGACGTTTCGATTGCTGAGATACAGTAAATATTTCGCTGATAATCAGTAATATAGATATAGTGGAATATATAGATGAGCGAAGATAAATCCTCTGTCTCCAAACGAACTGTCAAACGTGTCTCCAAACGAGCATGACGTCACGATTTCAATGGAAACGTTAAGGGTTGTGACGTCATATGCGCGTGTGCACGGGCAAAAAAATTGACTCAGCCATGCTTTCGCTCATCTATAGATTCTACTATCTATAATCAGTAATAAACGAAATTTTCTGCCTAAGTTCAGTTTTGAAATTTACTGAGCCACAGCGGTGCCCAATTTTGCCGAGCTCGAAATAGAAAAAGTTAGTTTGTATGCTGACTCATCTTGTAAAAAAGTAAGATTATGGTGAAGGTAGGTTGAGTACCAAAACAAAGCTTTGAAAGGATTGGTACAATAAAAAACTGTCATATACTGTAGTTACTCGCTGGAGGATAAAAACGAGGCTGGAATTTGAATGTTTTCAAGAATATTTAATCTGTGATTTAACTTCAATCTGAAATAAACTTCAATCAACTGCAGATGTGGTGAGTCTGTTCCATGATTGTTATATATAAACTCGATTTCACTAAAAACGCCCTATGATCTTCTTCTTATTATTCTTCTTATTGGCATTACATCCCCACACACTGGGACAGAGCCGCCTCGCAGCTTAGTGTTCATTAAGCACTTCCACAGTTATTAACTGCGAGGTTTCTAAGCCAGGTTACCATTTTTGCAATCGTATATCATGAGGCTAGCACGATGATACTTTTATGCCCAGGGAAGTCGAGACAATTTCCAATCCGAAAATTGCCTAGACCGGCACCGGGAATCGAACCCAGCCACCCTCAGCATGGTCTTGCATTGTAGCCGCGCGTCTTACCGCACGGCTAAGGAGAGCCCCACGCGCTATGATCACAGATATGTATTAATGATGTATGTCAGCGGTTCTCAACCTGGGGTACATGTACCCCTGGGGGTACCTTCGCTGGCCCTAGGGGTACCTCGGACAAAAATGCGTAATGGCGGACAATTTCAATCAAAATTCATTGATAAAGTTTTAATAATTGTGTATTTTCTATTTCAAAAACTTATATTATACATAATATATAATGCGATCAATAAATCCCAATTGACACAACCAGCACAATGTATGAAGAGCTGCGGAACAAAAGATCAAACAAACAAAACGTCGAATGAACAAAATGATTTTTTTTTCACTGAAACTCGGTTGCTTTGTTGCAAGAGGATTAGAAGCATCCTTTTACGCCTCTCGGAAGCATTCTCCCAAGCAGCTCGAAGGCTTCCTTTCAAGAGGCTCGGAAGCCTTCTTTCAAGTGGTTGGGCTGCCTTCTTTCAAGAGGCTCGGAAGCCTCCTTTCAAGAGGTTTGAAAGCCTCCTTTTAAGAGGTTCGGAAGCCTCCTTTCAAGAGGTTCGGAAGCCTCCTTTCAAGAGGTTCGGAAGCCTTCTTTCAAGAGGTTCGGAATCCTTCTTCCAAGAGGTTCGGAAGCCTCCTTTCAAGAAGTTCGGAAGCCTCCTTTCAAGAAGTTCGGAAGCCTCCTGTCAAGAGGCTCGGAAGCCTCCTCTCAAGAGGCTCGGAAGCCTCCTCTCAAGAGGCTCGGAAGCCTCCTCTCAAGAGGCTCGGAAGCCTCCTCTCAAGAGGCTCGGAAGCTTCCTCTCAAGAGGCTCGGAAGCCTCCTTTCAAGAGGCTCGGAAGCATCCTCTCAAGAGGCTCGGAAGCCTCCTCTCAAGAAGTTCGGAAGCCTCCTCTCAAGAGGCTCGGAAGCCTCCTCTCAAGAGGCTCGGAAGCCTCCTCCCAAGAGTCTCGGAAGCATCCTCTCAAAAGGCTCGAAAGCCTTCTCTCAAGAGGCTCGGAAGCCTCCTTTCAAGAGGCTCGGAAGTCTCCTCTCACGAGGCTCGGAAGCCTCCTCTCACGAGGCTCGGAAGCCTCCTCTCAAAAGGCTCGGAAGCCTCCTCTCAAGAAGCTTGGCAGCCTTTTCTCAAGAGGCTCCGAAGCCTCCTTTCAAGAGGTTCGGAAGCCTCCTTTCAAGAGGCTCGGAACCCTCCTTTCAAGAGGCTCGGAAGCCTCCTTTCAAGAGGCTCGGAGGCCTCCTTTCAAGAGGCTCGGAAGCCTCCTTTCAAGAGGCTCGGAAGCCTCCTTTCAAGAGGCTCGGAAGCCTCCTTTCAAGAGGCTCGGAAGCCTCCATTCAAGAGGCTCGGAAGCCTCCTTTCAAGAGGCTCAGAAGCCGCCTTTCAAGAGGCTCGGAAGCCTCCTATCAAGAGGCTCGGAAGCCTCCTTTCAAGAGGCTCAGAAGCCTCCTTTTAAGAGGCTCGGAGGCTTCCTTTCAAGAGGCTCGGAAGCCTCCACTCAAGAGGGTCGGCAGCCTTTTCTCAAGAGGCTCCGAAGCCTCCTTTCAAGAGGCTCGGAAGCCTCCTCTCAAGAGGCCCGGAAGCCTCCTCTCAAGAGTCTCGGAAGCATCCTCTCAAGAGGCTCGGAAGCCTCCTCTCAAGAGGCTCGGAAGCCTCCTCTCAAGAGGCTCGGAAGCCTCCTCTCACGAGGCTCAGAAGCCTCCTCTCAAGAGGCTCGGAAGCCTCCTCTCAAGAGGCTCGGAAGCCTTTTCTCAAGAGGTGCGGAAGTCTCCTCTCAAGAGGCTCGGAAGCCTCCTCTTAAGAGGCTCGGAAGCCTCCTCTCAAGAGGCTCGGAAGCCTTTTCTCAAGAGGCTCGGAAGCCTTTTCTCAAGAGGCTCGGAAGCCTCTTCTCAAGAGGCTCGAAAGCCTTTTCTCAAGAGGCTCGGAAGCCTCTTCTCAAGAGACTCGAAAGCCTCCTTTCAAGAAGCTCAAAAGCTTTCTTTTCTACACGGAGAAAAAAACATGGTAAATACAACCATACTTGGGTTTATTTCAACCAATTTTTTAGGTTGATTTATGCCTAAACTAAAATCCAGTTTGATTTAAACTTACAACATAGTTGAAACAAACTAAAAGAGCACCTCGAAATTTTTTCACAGCTCTAGGCAAATTCAACCAACATTTTGTTGAAACAACCAAAATGTTGGTTGTTTCGATTTGACAGGTGTTTAAACTAACCAAATCGCTGGTTGTTTTCAGCTAAAATCTTAGCTGAAAACAAATAAATCTTGCTTTGAAACAACAAACATTTTTGTTTGAGCTTACCAATTTGTTTGTTTGTTGTTACCCATAGAAAGCCCACACCACCTCCCACCCTTACCCATCCTCTTCGTTATATATATTTTCTGACAATAAAAACAGAATTTAGCATTTTCAAAATTTATTTAACGCCGTAATTACTTTGACAACATAAATACTGGAATCATCAAACATAATCGTATATATGTTTACTACTCCACCGGCTAGCCATCATCTGAATTTGAAAAAAATAATATGCGTTAAATTCTAAACTAAACTTAAACACCTTTGCTCAGTTGATATTTACAAACCTCATCATCTCAGTCATCCATACAGGGGTATCCCGTTTCGGAGTTTCGACTTAACAGCCAAAATTAAGAACTAAGTATCCGTTCGATGGTGTCGATGAGCTCCGCCGGGCATCGTTTCCGCGCGCTTGAATCCTGAGGATAATCATGCGTATTATTTGGCAAAATACAATCAAATTATACTTACCCATACTTTTTTCAACAATTCTGACGAATCTTGCAGACCAAAAGTTTAATAAATAACTCGCGGGTTTAAAATTGGTTGCGATTGTAATCAATAAAAAGTTGACAATCAAAGCGCGATTTCTTTAATTTGAATCAAACCATTTCTTTAATTTGTTTTGAACTGATTCTAAGGTTGATATATGAACAAATAAAAATGTTGTTTATTTTAACCAATCATCTACGTTGATTCAACCCAAAGCCATAATTTGAATTTACTATGATTAGATTTCTGATAGCAAACCAAATTTTGTTTGAATCAAACTTGCGTATGTTAGAAAGGAACTAATTTCTTAGTTTGAATCAAACAATATTTATTTTAAAACAAGGTCTTTATGATTTTTGAAACTAAGCCTAAAAGAAGTTTGTATTGACCATGTCTGCGGACTTGAATCAAACAAATGCTAACTTTAGAACAACTAAAATTGTGGGTTGAATTTCAAACATGTTTTTGGTTGTTTCAAACTGGCAGCATTTCTGTCCGTGTAGAGGCTCAAAAGCCTCCTTTTCTAGAGACTCAAAAACCTCTTTTCAAGATGCTCGGAAGCCTTTTCTCAAGAGGCTCTGAAGCCTTTTTCCAAGAGGATCGGAAGGCTCCTTTCGAGAGGCTCGGAAGCCTCTTTTCAAGATGTTCGGAAGCCTCCTTTCAAGTGGTTAGGAAAGAGGCTCGTAAGCCTGCTTTCAAGAGGCTCGGAAGTCTACTTTCAAGTGGTTCGAAGCCTTCTTTCAAGATACTTGGCAGCCTCCTTTCGACATAACATCTACAAAACAGGCTTTTGAACACATTTAATCAATTTAGGCCATTTACGTTTAACTCGGCGCATAAAATTCGCGTAAAAAACCAAAATTTGATGCAATTGTTGAAATTGCACACCAATACTAATATGTTTATTTCACAATATTGGAATGGACGAATGAAAACTTTCATGGACGTAAACAGATTTTTGTAAGACAAATTTAATAAAATGGAAGGGTATTTTGGATTACAGATTCTGAATAGCCCATAATTTAATTATTGCGCCAGTAGTAGGTACGCAGTACAACGAAGAAACTCTAAAATTAATGTTACTCACAACTTGGTTAGAATCAGTTGAAGTGCTGTCATTTAAATTAGATTTGTAAATCAAGCAGTACCGACTACGACGGGAATCAGCTCTCTACCCTACGTCATGGATGATTCAAGAATAATCGAATAATATTAAACAGAGTTTAAGGCTCCTTTCATTGTTTCACTCCAAGTCCTATAGTCGGCTGTGTGCTGTCAATTTGCAATTGAATATTTTTTTACATTCCACAAACTGTGGAGTTTCTAGAGATTAAAACATAGGTTTTAAGATATTGAATAAAATAAGTCCTAAGAGATCAATAAAACCAATAAAACGATTCAAGCGGGATAAATCATGACAAAAAATACCATTTTTTTTAATTTAGATATCTTTCGTAGGGTTTTTAACAATTTAGACATGAGCAAACGTTCAAGGTAATTAATTTTAACATCCCACATCACTTGTCATAAGACGAGTTTGTACAATCCCATTTAATTCCACCACTTAATTTTACCTTGACAGATACGTATTTCGACCTCAACAGTAAGGTCGTCTTCAGTGTCTCGTACTTGACTCGAATTGTCGACCAAGTCGAGTCAAGTATGAGACACTGAAGACAACCTTACTATTGAGGTCGAAATACGTATCTGTCAAGGTACAATCAAGTGGTGGAATTAAATGGGATTGTACAAACTCGTCTTCAAGTGACGACATTCCACTAAAAAGCTCAAAATAATTTTCTTAACATCCCTCATAATTTCTTCTACCTTTCGTATATTATTATCCTAGTTTTATGATGAATATCTAAAATCAAAGAAATTTAAATATCCATATCCTCCAAATTATTATAATCCTGGATATACCTAAACTGAGTGATATTCACATTACTCATTATTATGCTCGCATAATCCAACCTACTCACAGCATGCCCAACATCGTCATCATCACCAAACATTGTCAAGAGCAACCTCTCTCTAAATCTCGCTCAAATAAAGCTTTTCGCATCATTACGAAAACAAAATCTCACCATTCGACCAGCGCGGACCATGCTCACTAGGTCCAATGCCGCTGCTGTGGTAATCTCGATTCTACTGTCGTCTTTACCACCCTTGCAAGCCAATATTTTGGTTTGGCTTCAATACGCACGGCTAATCACCAGCCCAGCCAGGACAGGTCTCTCCCATGCCATTGTCGTCGTCGTCGTCGTCGCAGCCTCGCACTATGTTGTTGGTAATCGCATGCAGTCATCCGCTCGCAGCATCCACTCTGCTGCTGCGGAGCGACGACGACGGCGGAAAACGCGCGCGCCAAAGACCGGTCACACTGAGCTGAGACGCGCCACGAGACACAACAAATCCAATCCACCCGCCAAGTGAGCTTCAGTCTGTCTCGAGCCGTTGTTGCGGGTGGATTAAGAAAATCAAATCTCGTCCCTTTTGCTGCGGTCCGGTGCCCAACTGAGTCGTTTCGGATGAGTACTTCATGACCATCAGAGGTCTCTCCAACTTAGAACTTTTCGAAACGGTCACGCGTGCTGCATGTATCGAGTTTCGGTGTTTTCGCGATATCACATTCCAGTACTGAGCAAAGCTGAGTGTCGTCGAGGTCTGATGGGTTCTGAAAGGAAGACGAACATTGGTGTTCTCGTTTCTCCAGGGGTCCTCTAAGTTACAAACATCGTTGATCGTAGCCAGACGATAAGCAAATCGAGTTTGATTTGAAGCATGAAATGACCAAAACTGAAAGGAGAGAAGGCCGCCGTTCACGGTAGAGTGCGCCGAAGTCTTCGAAGCCTTGGGAGGCGGTATTTCGAGAATGTTGTTGTGATTCGAGTACCTCTTGGGACCGGGATGGCATGTGCTGCTTTGGCATCCAAATAAAAATAAAATCAAAGGATGGGAGGAGAAAAAAGTGGGAAGTAAATTAAAACCGATCGTCGTCATTGTTGGAAAAAGAATGCCTTTAATTGGAAATTGAGTGATACGATGCGCGACGAAAGTGTAACAAATCGTATCAAGTGTGTCTGTCAATAGTAAGTGGCTGAACATCTGAAAACGGGGCCGGAAGGGAATTAGTGGAAGCAGCGAAGGAAACAAGTGTCTCCGTCCCACTGTGAAGAAACAAAACAAACAGATTTTTGTGATTTTGCTACGCAGTCATTCGCGGTGAGAAAGGTGGAAACGATACGAACTATCGGTGAACATTTCCGGAGGAAGTTTAAAGGTAATTTAATTTTAACATTTTTGCAAGCTCATAGGCACAATAGTATTTGGTATTTATGAATATTTTAGTACGGATATTAGAACTTTATTTTCTATTAATTAGGAATCATATTTAATTCACAAATGATCGGTATGTACTAAAAGACTAAATAAATATTATCGATGAAGCATTTTGTCCACCGTTTTTCAAACTAGGTATAGTTGTCTGAGGTGATTTTAATCAGACCACTGACGGCGCCAGAGTTCTGGTAATGGTGGGGCACCAGCATTTTTGCATTGGTTCTGATAAATGACGTCAATAGTAAGAACTATAATTGGAGGCATAAATCAATTTAAAAAATGTCATGCAGTGTCAAGTATAATGAAATTTTAGTGTATTTTATCATCTGTAATTGTAAAGGTCAAAAGGAATTTATTAGTATTTTTCCAAAAAAAATCGAATTCCTGTGTAATAATGGATAGACTGTAATTGCGACATTTTGGGGGGTTTTCTAGCAAGCAATTCCAGAGTCAAAACTAGGTTTTACTACTGACCAGAAATCTTCGGATGTTCTCAGGAATTCCTTAGGAATTAACTTTTGACTCAGGAATTAACTTTTGACTCTCAGGAATTCCTTAGGAATTAACTTTTGACACTTTTTTTCGTAAATATCGTAAATAATTCTTTAGGATACCTCCAGGATTGTTTCCATAAAATTTCAAGAATACTGCCAGAACTCTTTGGTAAATTATTTCAGGAATTCCTTCGGATACTATTGGAAATTTCTCCAATAATTCATCCGGAATTTCCAAAGGAACTCCCTAAGGCATCTCCGACATTCTTAAATTTCTTCAAGAATATCTTCGCACATTCCTCCAAGAACTCTTTTGGAATTTCATCTATGGATTTCCCCAGAAAATCATTCAAAAATAACTTTACGATATCTTTAAGGAATTTCTTCAGATTTTTTTAGACCTTCCTTTGGAAACTCCTTCAAGAATTCCTTTAAAAATTTGTTCGGAAATTGATTTAGGAATTTCTTCGGGATATGTTGTAGGGTAGTCCTTCAGAAATTCTTTTGAGAACTCCCCCAGGATTTAATTCCAGGAATAATTAAGAAAATTACGACAGGAAGAAAAGAATTTCTGGATCTATCTCCAGAGTAATTTCCTGATACTTTGCAGAAAGAATTACTGCAGGAAACTGCGAAGGAATGTACAAAGCAATTCAAGAATTTCGGAAATTCATTTAACAGTTTCTTCGGAAATTCGTTAAGAAATTCGTTTGGAAATTCCCGAAAGGAATTCATTCGGAAATTCCTGAAAGGAATTCTGGCGGAATTACGGGAGTCGAAGGAATGGAACACCTTTTGCTAAAGAATTTTCTGAAGAAAATTCCAAAAGAGTTTCCAAAAGAATTTACAGATAATTCAGTTGTTAAGAAGAGCCATTGAAGAAGAAAAAGAAGAAGAAGAAGATGTGTCGTGTTAAATATTACGGAGAGCTCTACTCTCAAATTTCAAAAGAACAGAAATAAGATATTATTCTTTCTGGAATTGTTCCTTCGGAATTTCCCCAAGAAATCATTTCAAAACTACCACAACGAATTCCATCGGAAAGTTCCTTACTGAAATCCTAGGAATCTCCGGAAATCACTACAAGAAGTCTATCGGCAATTCCTTTAGGAATACTTTGGAAATTATTCCTTTCCAAAATATTCCTTCCAAAGTTCTAGGACAAAATTTTAGGAAATTACTAAGGAATTTCTTAACGAATTCCTTGCGGAATTTGCAAAGAAACTTCTGAAGAAGTTTGAAACATCTTAGATTTCTCACAGAATGTCTTAGGATGTTCCTTAACGATTTCCTTCAAAAATTTCTTTTGAAAAATTCTCCGGGAATAACTTCTTCTGAAATAAATCTTAACATTCTTTGTTCACTTCCTCCGGAAAATTGAAAAAAGAGATCTTAAGAATTACTACATAATTTACCTCAGGTAGTTCTTTTTTCTAAAATTCCTTTGAAAATTCTTTAAATCATTTATTTAGAAACTCCTACGGAATGTTTTTTCGAAATTCGTTCGGAAATTCGAAAGTTCGGAAAAAATGAAGAATTTCTTTAGGTTTAAAAAATTTGTGTAGAAATTTCTTTGGATTTCTTTTGGAATTCTTTTAGGAGTTCCTTAGGAAACTCCACCGAAATTCCAATTAGAGTTCTTTTAGAAATACCTTAAGGAACTATTTATGAATTATTTCAGGAATTTCTAAAAATAAATCCTATGAAAATTCTTTCACAATATTCTCCAGCAAATCTCCCAGAAATTCCTCCAGGAATTGAGAAATTACTTAGGACACTCCTCAAAAAAAAAAAATTAGCAACTCTTACAGAAACTTTTTTTCTACAGATTTTTTTTACGAATTCCTTTGGGAATTAATTTAAAAATTCTTTTAGTAATACCTCCAAGATTTCTTTTAGATATGTACCGTTATCCGGGGAACATTAATCAGCGGGGTAACATTGATCAAGTAACATTAAGTAAGTAACATTGATCAGTTTCACGACTTTCAAGAAAAAAATAAAATATTATTTCCTGTTATCACAAATACTTATTGTGAGTAAGGTATCATAATATTGACTAAATTTGCTGCTGAATTATATAAACTTCGGATGAATTTGCATTTATTTTTCGCCAAAATTTGAACAATAAAATCAACATTAATATTTAAGGCACAGGAAGCTGCCAAAAAAGCACTCAAAGCAAAAAAAAATAAGCTCGTACCTATAGTTATGTGAGTACCTATAGTTTTTGTTTCGAAATTTTATTATATATTGTTGAAAAACCAGATAATTCCACTAGCGGTGATGATGTTTTGCTCAAAACAATCGATGCACATCGCTTCAGCGTAAGGGATTTCCACTATAATTGCCTAACTTAAGGCGTGTGCATACGCTTTCTCTATAGATAAATGATTGATCAAAGTTACTCCAAATTGAAAAATCAAAAAGCTCGACAAAAAACATTTTTCAAAATTATCAAATAATCAAGAACAACAGCCTTATGCGTTCTACATGTAACAGTACTCGTTTTCAAAATATGAAAAAGCTATAATTACACTAACGGGGGAAATATTCACAAAATAATTGAAAAAATGATCAATGTTCCCCCCGAATTACGGTATGTACCCATAATCATAAATTAAAAATCATGAAAATCATCAAAATCAAAAAATCGTAACGCATTGGATGTTTTGCCTTTCTCGTACACTAAGGCTTTGGTCCGATTCGCGAATTAAAATCAAATTAAACTTAAAAATGACAGTTCAATAATTTTCAAATAACCCTGCTCGCAGAGCAAGATTACTTTTGACAG
Source organism: Armigeres subalbatus (assembly GCF_024139115.2). NCBI lineage: Eukaryota > Metazoa > Arthropoda > Insecta > Diptera > Culicidae > Armigeres > Armigeres subalbatus. Next base: position 59,612,711 of record NC_085140.1, read on the forward strand.
ATGTTGAATCATTTTTGATAGATGTTTTGTTGGTCTTGCTGGGTAGCACCAGCCATTCTTATAAGCGGGGGATTTCATAATTTCCTAACTGTCACTTTTAAGTTTAATTTGATTTTAATTCGCGAATCGGACCAAAGCCTAAGTGTACGTAAAGGCTATAATATTGCTTCAAAAACAAAATTTTGATAGGAGGCCCGGAGGGCCGATTTTCATATACCGATCGACTCAGCTCGACGAATTGAGGTGATGTCTGTATGTGTGTATGTATGTATGTGTGTGTGTATGTGTGTATGTGTACAAATTTTGTAGACACACTTTTTGGAACTTAGCATTATCCGATTTACTCGCAACAAGTTGCATTCGACGGAGAATGCGGTCCCATTGTTTGCTATTGAAAATTGGCTCGATCGGACATTGCATTTCGGAATTATTGAAAAATCATTGTTTTTTCCCAAGGGTCCCCCCTTGGAAAAAAAAATTCAAAACGAAAAAAAAATTTTTTCCCGAAAATGGTGGCAATACATTTTAACTAATGTAAAAACATGCAAAATGATCGAAAAAATGTGATCTATTCTCCTAAAGAGCTTTTTTGACCTTTCTAATTTGATTCTTTCAATATATTTTATAATGCACGAGAAAGGCATTATCACTGCTAGGTGGATTAATCTGGGTTTTTTTTTAAATCTTTATTAACGTGATTTTTTAAATTATAAAGTTCATCACGAACGCATTGGATGTGTTACGCGAAAATAAATCATGAAATCATGAATTATATTCACGGTATACTTTCATTTCGGGGAACGGATTTCTACCCGTGTACAGCTTGCAGTTGGCCTGGGAGAGATAGTCAAGTCCTTGGTATAGTACCTGCTGCCCTCAAGGGGCACTCTGTGCATTTTTTATTTTAGAATAAAACGAAGTCTCCGTAAAAAAAGTACACCTCATTGGCCACTCTTGGCCACTCCCAGAGTTTCCCGGGGAACATGTAGGAGGGGACACTTTCGTTTGTGGATCAAAACGTGACATACGACAACTCTATCTTCATGGATTTTCACAAATAATTATCTGATGGTTGAGTACAATTAACCTGACTGGAAGTGTGTGAAATAAAAAACAATTTCGGACGTAGGGTAATTCGCTAAATGTTGAACAGCTAATTTCTTCGCCTATTGTTGAACGCACGTGCATTTCTTATGGGAGTTCAACAATAGGCGACAAAATTAGGCGTTCAACATTTGGCGGTTTCTATTTCGTATTTAGCCGAAAAGTTAAAGCAGCGGATCTTTTGCATCGGTAATAAAAGTGACGATTAATGTATCTTTGTGAATGAGAGAGATTCTGCTTTTAGGGTGTTGTCCACGGACCCAACACTGAATTTATTTGCACAATGGTTTTGACAGCTTTGTTTGCTCGCTCTATTTAGGGAGAAAATTTATCCCCCAGTGTAAAATTACCTCAATACTGATTTCTTTTGCGATAGTGTGTGCACAAATTTTGAATGTTTACGTTTGTTACAGGAGAAAATGATGCAAAACGCCCCCACTACTGAATAATGCAGCATGATACAAACATGAAAACGATAATTTTTATTACCAGACTAAGGCCGGAGTGGCCTGTGCTGCACATAAAAGACTTCTCCATTCAGCTCGGTTCATGGCTGCACTTCGCCAACCACGCAGTCTGCGGAGGGTCCGCAAGTCGTCCTCCACCTGATCGATCCACCTTGCCCGCTGTGCACCTCGCCTTCTTGTTCCCGTCGGATCGTTGTCGAGAACCATTTTCACCGGATTACTGTCCGACATTCTGGCTACGTGCCCGGCCCACCGGGTTATAGATAACCCCCCTGCTAATAATAGAAGAAAACCTGCCAAAGCCGTCATTTCCCCTATATATACTGCCGGAAATAAGTATAAAGACAAGCATGATTTTCATACATTTTCATCATGATTGAGGATCAATATCTCGGTTCGCAGCGATTCGATTTGGCTGAAATTTTACTAGGCACCTGTTTTTAACTTGAACTTTCGATCTTTGAGTAAATTGTATACATCTCTGTTGATTTTGACCTCAAAATCTGGAAATAATTATAAAGACACCACTTTTTTATATGGAGCTCCATACAACGGAACTGTCTTTATAATTATTTCCAACAGAAACGCGTATAGCCAGAATATATGCATAAATGTAACTATCATTGAATAAAAATTCAAGTCATTTTAGGCTTGTTGGCAAAAAATCAGCCCAATTGAATCGCTACGAATCGAGATATTGACTTCCCAATATGGCCATTTTGTATGGAAACCGTGCTTGTCTTTATACTTATTTCCACCAGTGTATTGTTGAAAAACCAGATAATTCTACTAGCGGTGATGATGTTTTGCTCGAAATAATCGATGCACATCGCTTCAGCGTAAAAGATTACAACTATAATTGCCTACCTTAAGGCGTTTGCATGCGCTTTCTCTATAGATAAATGATTGATCAAAGTTACCCCTAATTGAAAAATCAAAGAACTGGACAAAAAACATTTTTAAAATAAGTTTAAAATGATCAAATTACTAAGAACAACAACCTTGTGCTTATACGTTCTACATGTAGCAGTACTCGTTCCAAAAATATGAAAAAAGCTATAATTTCACTTACGGGAGACATATTTACAAAACAATTTAAAAAATGATCAATGTTCCCCCGGATTACGGTATTCCATTAAAAATTTCTTCAAGCAATTTTTTTTTAAATTCCTTTTGGAATTTCTTCGGTTATCTCTTTAGGAAATCGTTCAACATTCCGTTAAAAATTCCATCGCAAATTCTATGAAACATTTAGTTGGAAATGCCTTCATAAGTTCTTTCCTATATTCCTTATATTATTTATTATTTATTCAGACCAAGGCCGAAGTGACCTGTGCGGTATATAAAAGTCTTCGCCTTTCGGCTCGGCTACTCGTTGCCAACCACGCAGTCTACAGAGGGTCCGCAAGTCATCTTTCACTTGATCGATCCACCTTTCCCGCTGCGCACCTCGCCTTCTTGTGCCCGTCGGATCGTTGTCGAGAACCATTTTCACCGGGTTACTGTCCGACATTCTGGTTACGTGCCCGGCCCACCACAGTCATCAGATGTTCGTGATGGACAGCTGATGCAACTCGTGGTTCATTCGTCTCCTCCACCTACCGTCCGTAAGCATATGCGGTATTTTGAAAAAAATCGTTTTAGGGCATTCGAAACGAAATTCCGCGGAATTTCGCGGAATTTTAGTATGGCGAAATCTTATTTTCTGATTTCGTTTCGTATCGTTTAATTTCAAAAATTTCGACGGAAAAATCATGCTTTAAACGAAATTAAACGGAATTTCGAAATTAATTTTTAATATTTCAAATTTTCATATAATAAAAAAATTTGGCTGCGCCGCTGAATGAAGCCATTCAAACTCTATTCAAAATTTTATACATATAAATTCCTTCACTTAATCTCACCACGTAACACAATTCTGTGTCTTCAACAGAAACACATTTAGCTTTCCACTTGAAAATTTCTTCAAATGTTTTGTTGAAACTGTTCAAGTATAAAACGTGATGCATAGCTGTTGATTTAAATAATATTGTTCAGTGACGTAAACATAATTTGTACATCTCATCGTTTTGATATGCTCTATTTTTTATTTAAGTTGACTGAGTTTGGTAATATGTAATGTAATATGTATTGTCTTTTGAAAGAATTCAGTTTGAACAACCATTGTTTAGAAACAGTGAAATGGAGATGGTGATGTTCCAGAAGTGGTCCTGATTTAGTAGATTTTCAGATCTTTGCAGATTTAAGAATGCTCAAGATTTGGGGCATTCTCTGATATCTCATTTATATCAGATTCTGGAACTGATTCAGATCCTTCCGATTGAGATCATTGTCATGACCTAAACTTTTATCGTCAGATATTTTTGATTCCATATATCATGGAAATCTAGAATTTTCTCACATTTACTAGATCCTGCAGATCCATATGATTCAAATGCTTCAAAATTGTATCGATTTTCTGTCACAATCGTAGCGGTGCGGCGCGTTTGCCGTAGGGCAGTTTGTTGTTTGCTTGGACGTGCTGCTAGTTTTAAAAGTTAACAAACGTAAATGTCTGCGTTCGAGTTTGATGGCATACAATTAGTTTACATTTAATAGCTAAAGGCATATACATTGTTCTCAAGGTGAATGAGTGAGTGAAAGGCGAATTGATTAAACGAAAAAGGTTTCCATCTAGCAGTCACGATTTTCGTGTATCTTCCAAGGCCGAGAAAAAAGTGATGGATGAAAAATGCCCCTCACCATAACCAAAAAAATGCTTGCTTAATATTTCCAACAGACCTCAGTCAAAATTTAGAAAAAGTCGAGTTTTCTACTGCAGTCAACAGCTGTTTGGAAAGTTTTACAGATTCAATAAATCTTCATGAATTTGGTTGGAAAGTTGCCTGGAGACTTTATTCGAGATGTTGATTGGAATGGAAAGAAGGAACTTTGAATCTGTACACGGTTAGATGACTTTACCCATTAATGGGTACTATGTTATTGTTGATATTATTCCCACCGTGAAAAATTCACCCATTTTCTTGAAAAAGTGCCACTACCCATTTTAATGAGTAGTGGCGCTTTTTAAAGAAAATGGGTGAACTTTTCACGGTGGGAATAATATCAACAATAACATAGTAGGTACCCATTAATGGGTAAAGTCATCTAACAGTGTAATACTTTTCAAAATGGTAAACAGATCCAATCAATATGGAATCTGTTGATTGCAGTTAAAAAATCGGCTTTATTTTATTTTTACTGAGGTCTGTTGGAAATATTAAGCGATGAATATTTTTACGTTGTTCATGGCAGGGGGCATACTTTTGAAAATGGTGAACAGGTACAAAACTGATCTGTTAATTATGTCCTTTTGTAAAATTAAGCTAGATTCTCTCTATCGAATTTGGGTAACAATATTTTACTTTAAAAATAATAAACAAAATAAATTTTCTATTATTCGTAGTTTTTTTTTAAGTTTTTTGCATTATGTATGTATATAATGCAAAAAAAAACTATTCAATAAAAATTCCGCGGAAAAATTTTTTAATTTCGTTTCGTTTCGTAAAATTTCGAATCAAATGGACTTCAATTTCGTTTCGTTTCGAAGTATCGGAAGAAAATCCGAATTTCGTTTCGTTTCGTTTCGAACCAACAATAGCATTTCTAGTTTCGTTTCGTTTCGTTTCGTCAGGAAAAAACGTGTTATCGCATACCCTTAACCGTCCGCCATCTGCATCACACCATAGATGGTACGCAGCACTTTCCTTCCGAAAACTCCCAGTGCACGTTGGTCCTTCACGAGCATCGCCCAGGTCTCGTGTCCGTAGAGGACTACCGGTCTAATGAGCGTTTTGTAGATTGTCAGTTTGGTACGGCGGCAAACTCTATTCGACTCTATTGCGGAGTCCAAAGTACGTACGATTTCCAGCCACTATGCGTCTCAGAATTTCTCTGCTCGTATCATTTTCGGAAGTCACCAGTGAGCCCAAGTACACAATTTCTTCTACCACCTCGAAGCAAACTCGCGGTGGGTGGCTCACATTATCTTCTCTTGAACCTTTTCCTATTATGTACTTCGTCTTCGATGTGTTGATGACTAGTCCGATCCGCTTAGCTTCCCTCTTCAGTTTGATGTAGGTTTCCTCCTGGGAGGGAGCTCTCGATACTACACTTCAAATTAAGTATATACTGTCGTCATGCAAAAAGTAAATTTTCAACAAGAAAAATCAATCAACGTAGGCGCCACATGAAATGACTAAATTTTGTTTTACGTGTTATTGTTGTTATATTGTCTTTGAAAATTTTCTTGCCGATAGTTTCGTTTTCGGCTCACACTGACAGCTTGATTTCGGCTCGACACACATTTTTCGTATCTGTTTCTCCCTCCCAGGTTTCCTCCATCTTCTCAAAGTTACGTGCCATAATATCAATGTCGTCAGCAAAGCCAAATAGCTGGACGGACTTATTGAAAATCGTACCACTCGTGTTAATCCCTGCTCTTCGTATTACCCCTTGCAAAGCGATGTTGAATAGCAGACACGAAAGACCTTGCCGTAACCCTCTGCGCGTTTCGAAGGGACTCGAGGATGCCCCTGAAACTCGAACACCCGATCCATCGTCGCTTTGATCAACCGCGTCAGTTTATCCGGAAATCCATGTTCGTGCATTAGCTGCCATAGCTGGTCCCGATCGATTGTATTATATGCGGCTTTGAAGTCGATGAATTGATAATACGTGGGTACGTTGTATTCGCGGCATTTCTGTAGTACTTGACGAATGGCAAACACCTGGTCGGTGGTGGATCGTTCGCCCATAAAACCCGCCTGCTACTGCCCCACGAACTCTCTTGCAATTGGTGCATAACGACGGCATAAAATTTGGGAGAGTAACTTGTAGGCGGCGTTCAGCAATGTGATTGCGCGGTAGTTGATACAATCCAGCTTATCGCCCTTTTTGTAGATGGGACACACGACACCTTTCATCCAGCGCAGTTACCATACTCAGTGGTAATCAATTGAATGAATCTATGAAGATGTAGATTGAGTGAGTCATTCTATGTTATGAATAATCAAAACACGATTGTCAAAACTCGGAACGAATGTGCTTCATGAAAGTAAATATTTTATGCTCTGGTCCCAAGCCAACATTTGTTGGTTCTCTGAACAAGAATAGCTGATCTGGTTAAAATGGAGTAGATTATTCGATTGAAACTTTGTAGATTGAGCTGTCGAATTACATGTTATAGTTCACAAACTTAAATGCCCCCTCCTGCGTTCCCCAGGTTCCACAGGAGTACTGCGTGATGTTCCGGAAGTGTACAATTAGGTTGCAAGAGAAATCATTTGACAATTCCGGAACACAGAGTGCCGAGGCGGATCTTGCAGAAATGGACATTCCCATAACTTTTGTGTGGAAGATCGTTATGCAAGGTGATTCTCTAAATCATTCCCAGGAATTTCCTATTATAACTTTTTGTGCTTTAACAAAGGCACATTTGTGAAATATGCGGAACTCCATCATAACTTTGTAAAAAAGATTGAAAATTTAGTCTAAAACATTGACAAACGGTCCGTACTGAAGCTAATGGGTACCATCTGATCAAAATCCCACTCCTTGGCGTACGACCAAAAAGATCTCGGAAAAGTGATACTGATCTGCAGTTTTAAAAGCGTAATAAGGGACATAAAAACGAAACAATAATCAATTATTTCCAAAAAACAAAGTCATAATGTTATTTTTAAATCGTGCTTATACTTTCTGGGACACCCTATATAAAGGACAATTCCATGGTCGATTGTCCTTTATAAGATCATCTAATGATTATTCGTACGACCATGAAGATGCCCGAGCAAAGCTTGAGAGCAAATCGATAACTAATTTTGCTGTTGTGAAATCGCCTAATTTTGATAACTCAGGTTGATATCCTTTTGGTCGTTTTAACGGTTAAAAGATCAAAATCTACAGCAGAAAAATCTTACTGTGACATCAAATCGAAAATTATTCCTGCTATCGATGAGAGCAAATCGAAAACTAATTTTGATATTGGTTCCGATAACAAAATAAGTACACAGTTTGATGTCAGATCATACAATTTAGAAATCAACAGCAAAATGAGATCAAAATATGTAATCAGTCATGATGATTCATATTTGAAAACAAATTATGATTTCGATTTGATATCAATATCAAAATATGTTTTCTATATGCTCTCATAATGTTTTCAGACTTTGCTCGGGTAGAGCTATCGCATGATGCAATAAACGGAAATGTACATTCCTACAGGTTCCGGGAGTTCCGGAATTGACCAATGAGTTCCTTTATACTGTGCAGATTTACCACAATTTGTTTGAAATATTTGTGAACATTTATGAAGATAGAGCTGTCGCACGATACATTTGGTCTAAAGTAGGAAATGTCCTCCTCTACGAATTTCCCCGGGGCTCCCATAATATTCCGGTAGTGACCAGTGAGCTTAATCGTCCTGTATGGAATCACCAGAAATTATTCATGAGAAATCATGAAGATAGAGCTATCGCATATCAGACTGTGGTCAACAAATTAAAATTTCTATTCCTGCAGGTTCCCCCGGGGCACTCCATGAGGTTCTGGAAGTGGCCAATGGGGTCTTACAGACTTTAAAGAGATACTAGAAGAGTATTTGTGAGAAATCATAAAGAAAGAGCGGTCGCATGGCATGCTTTAGTCTAAAACTAAAATGTCCCCTCTCACGGCTTCCTCGGAGGCATTTGGGGACATTCTGGAGACACTCAAAAGCACTTCAAAAAATTTAAAAATCCCTCATAGAACCGTATTTAGTATAGTTTTGTTTTAAATGACTATTGAAGTTATGTTATCCTCTATGCACCTTTTCTCTTTTGTTGAATACGTTGAATATATCGGTCACCTTTCCATCTTAGCTCTCTTATCTATAACGTAATAATAGAAGCACATGTAGTGAAGTCTGAATAAAGTCGTTTTGAAATAGTTTATTCGGGTTACTAAAGTGTTAATTTCTAATCGGAGTGCGTTAATTATTTGTGTCTGGACAACATCCATCTCAACAAGTTCTAGACGATACAAGTTCCATATAAAAAAAGGGTTTTCATCGATATACCCCAAATGCTATATCGTAGGCATCCCAACAGCATCCGGAAGGCAAACTAGATTAAAAACTGAGCCTTGTCTTAAAATTTCACATTAATTAAAACGATTGAAAACGAACAAAGTTATGATTTTTTCAATTTTAAAATTAGCCTTTTTGAAGAGCTTCGACTTTTGGGTATTCACCTGTGAAAATGCCTAAAAAAAGTTGAAAAGCAGGCCAGGTTCCAGTTGGAATATAGAGCCAATGAAGAATAAGAATATATGTCGTACTAAATATATACTTTCCATATACAAATTGCCAATGAAGAAATCAGGATATAAGTAATAAATTAATATAAAATTTCCTTAAATGATTCAAAACTGCCAAAAACATGAAAAAGGTTCCTTAAAATTAAAAATATATTAATTTTTTTTAACGTAAATAGATATTATAAGAAAAGAGTGTTCTATAAGGTTGTTCTATAAGTTGTCACATGTTTTTCTGCTGAAATTTCCAAAAACCCAAATCTAATATATAATAATTTTCGTACCAAATTGAAATTAAAATCGATTGTTCAGCATAAGTAGGCGAATGATCTACCAATTGTTTCATCCCTATGCGCAATATGGTTCAATCAACTCGTGCCCTTGAAAAAGTAACTGAAAAATGATAAAAATGATGAAGAAATTAAAATTATCCATCATGTATGTAATGTATGTAGTTAGCCACCATCCTGCCTGGAGTCTTGCTCTGCATGCGGTTCTACTTAACAGTAAGGTAAAATTTCAATATCATTTTGAATTCAACATATTGCTGTATGAAGGGCCAAAAATGGGGGTGGTGGACCTGTAAGCAGAGACACTTACACGAAACCCACGGGAAAATGAGAATCTCCTTCCAGCCAAATGATCCAACAAAAAGAATAATGAAATTTGCAATACTTGTTAAGCTTTCCACGGGATGGTTGTTTGAAGAAGGGCGCGTCAACTGGTTAACAACTGTTGGAGATAAAAGTAATAGACGCGAACGACTAATACTTTCCTTCCTTGACTCCGATTGGCTACCACTTCATTGTCCAATTGTAACTTAATTGAGGCTCTGATGCACCCTCCCAGTCCAAATTCATATATTTACAGTCAAATCAGTAATATTGTAGAGGAAATTTAGACAAGTGTAGAGAATATATGAAATATTGTTCTGGTAGATAATCCTGGAAAGCTACTGTGCTCCAATACAATACTGAAACATCAAATTAATTGTTAATTTAGGTTGTAAACAACTACTCCCTGAGAGCACTACGTAATAAGGTGATGTTTCGGCTGATGAATACCGCTATCACTGTACCATGGGCCTGATCTGAAAAAAATATCCCTGACGGCATAAAAAGTCGTTGATCCATTGAAAACAATGATTAAAGTTATATACAACGTATAATATAGCATATGTATTATAACAAAAATGAAAAAATGCATGATAATAAGCAAAGTAATGAGTATAAAATAACGATAATACATATTTACAATATAATGTACTCAATAGCTTTGCGAGCAAAACATCATATGGCAAATCGAATGAGTTTGATTGTTGGTCATATGTTTGATTTCATGGTGCCCTCCTTAGCCGTGCGGTAAGACGCGCGGCTACAAAAGCTAGACCATGCTGAGGGTGGCTGGGTTCGATTCCCGGTGCCCAGTCGAGGCAATTTTCGGGTTGGAAATTGTCTCGACTTCCCTGGGCATAAAAGTATCATCTTGCTAGCATCATGATAAATATACTAATGCAAAAATGGGAACCTGGCTTAGAAACCTCGCAGTTAATAACTGTGGAAGTGCTTAATGAACACTAAGCTGCGAGGCGGCTCTGTCCCAGTGTGAGAAGTAATGCCAATAAAAAGAAAGAAAGAAAAAGAATGTTTGATTTTACAATGAAATATATGTCATGAAAAAAATAAAAAATATGTGAATGTTACAAATCATTTGATGAAGCAAAATTTAAAAAAAAAAAATTCGATTTTGAATCAACCAAATAGCAATATAGAAAAAGCTGAAACATCAAATAACTTAAAAAGCATTGGAAAACCATACATCAAACTAGCTTTGAAGTAATACCTAATGTACATAGTTAACTATGGTCAATTTTATCCATTATTATCTAGCAGTCTAGCACCACACGACTGCCCGTCTCGCCTCTGAAACAATCTTAATTTCATTAATTGGATGTGACACTAATTTATTTCAAAACAAGGGCTATAGTTTTCGGACAAGTGGTAAACCAGTTCAAGCGACCAGACTCTTTCCAAAAAAACGAAATCTAAATCAGAACCAGTCGGTAAATTAAAACATTGTTGCACTCAAGGTGCTTGGGCGCTCAAAGTAAAGAAGAGAGTCTCAGCACCCATGGGTCAATGATCCGATTAGATTAGAAGGCGCCTACTGTCGGCAACATTACCATCACAGGAAACCGCCTACTTCGTTCTTCAACCAAGCGAAAGTGACATAGCGTTCATAAATTGAAACAGACGTCTACCTGTCGCTACGTCGTCTTTGTCGCCGTTCGACCTTCTTGGCTGTTATGCGATGTAAATCGCATACCGATTGTTTACACTCCCACAGACTTCAGGGTGTAGAGATTACGCAGTTTCCCACGTGGGGTGCACTTTTGCACTTATTAGCGCCGCCTAACTTCAGCTAACTAGGATTTTTTGTATTGTTTACGGCCCAGTTCGAAAAGCGAGCTCGTCTCAACTTTCCTGATACAAATTCATGAACCGCCTGAACTAGACTCGAACGAGCTTATCTCTGTGGCAAATTAAGTGAAAAACCTCTATTGTCATGTAAATTAATTGTTATTATGATATTCAATAGAAGAAACACGCTGCAAATTGTGCTTTCAGTGCAAATGATGGCACAGCATGCGAAAATATTTATCTTTGCGAGGAATGTAAACATTGTCAAAAATTGGCCTGTGTTTGCGTCATATTTGTGACGGGACGTATCTATAGCTGTATTAATTACTATTACGACTGTTACCGAAGTGTCTGGCAAGATATCCATTGTGAAACACAATCTCGGTGTTCTATCAATACGATGACTGTCTTTTTCTCGATTATCGCTCGTACCTAGGAGCTTCTATAAGTTAGTTAGGTTGTCAAAAAAAACTTGACGTCGAAATGTCTTGGTGTAAACCTTGAGAAAGTGAAACAACCCAGAACAAAAAATAATAGAAAATTATTTGATAGCCTGTTAGTGGGATTTCTTTCATAAGACTGATACGCAACTTAACTTTACTGTTGAGTAAAGTCGTCTTCAGACACCACCGTTGAGGTCGAAATACGTATTTGAAAAGTATAAAATTAATTAGTTTTAACTCGCCTTGGCAAGAAACCTGTCTTTTTCTTCTTCCTATTGGCATTACATCCCCAACTGGTACATTGTCGCCTCGCAGCTTAGTGTTCTCTAAGCACTTCCACAGTTAAAATCTACGAGGTTTCTAAGGCAATCATTATTTTTGCATCCGTATATCATGAGGCTTACACAATAATACTTTATGCCCAGAATACTCGAGGCAATTTTCAAACCAAAAATTGCCTAGACCGGGACCGGGATATGAACCCAGCCACCCTCAGCGTGGTCTTGCTTTCTAGCCGCGCATATTACTGCCAGGCCAAGAATGGCTTCCTGTCATATATATTTTAAATTCAAGTGCCCTTTGCTTTTCTTCACAAATCACTCCAAGCCGCGGATATCAAAGATGAGCTAAGATTAAAATTTGTGCATCTTTCAATGAACAAAATGAAATCCTATTTTCAAAATAACTTCAAATCCCATGATCAAATCATGAACAAATATAAAACACTTACCATGATACCGGTATGAAACAAGCTTCTGCAGTTAGAGTTTTGCATTCATCTAAACATTTGTTTGATATGGGATGAGGTGACCGAGTTCAAATTAGTCAGGAAAAACGAAACAACAAATCCCCATTTGAAGTTCAAGTCTGGTGAAGAGCCGTTCGCGCTGAGCACTCAATTTAGCGGTTGTTGTTGTTTTTGTTTCTTCCATCTCCGTCGTGTGTTCATTGAAGGGGTTTACGATTACGACGGCATGGCATACCGCAGCACACTTTTTGGCTTTGACGTTGGGTAGGTACTTGTAAAGACTACTGATCAGGTGGAAACGAAAGGCTTAATTTTGGGATTAGGTTAGCCCGCCGTTTCTGGTTGGATGGGTTTTCTTCGAAATCACTCGCGGAACGGTTGTATTATTAACTGGAAGGAAATTAACCGTGAAGAGATCATTGAGTTCAGTATGCCGGGCTTTGTCGCTCGATGATAATATGAAGTGTGTCTGTCAAAATGTTTTGTTCACTCTTGGCAGGGTATCAACTTGGAGTTGATGCTGGTAGACAAAATATTTTGATAATACCTCTTTAGAACTTGTTTAGTGGAATGTATTTGCTCGTTTTTTTAGACATGAAAGTAATTTTCCTATTTGTAGGAAACATAATGGTATTTCCAAAATTATGTAAGAATAACATAATTGAAATTCATCGCCAAGGCTTGAGATTCATTTTTTTTCATTTAAAATATTGGTAAAAATTGGAAAGCGATCACCCTTCTTCTAGAAACAGGCTGAGATAACGCAACTGAACTCATCAAGATAAACCTGTAAATGCTGACAGATATTCAGAACCTGAGAAGCACAACAGCTACTGGAGGATTGAAAAATGGGGCCATACGCCTCATGTACAAGATCATCCTCGAATAATTACAAAAGCACCGGTGCACAGTGGCTAAAATCGTGTTTTAGCGCGTTTATTTAATAGTTCCTTTATTATGTGATTTAGCGTAATGGCGTCTTGGAGACATTTTATAGGTAGGTCGACGCGCTTTTTTGGAGGTATTCAGTAAGTGAAATGAAATTTTTTTTTCCACTTTACAACATAGAAGGTACAAGTCTTCGCGAGAGTTGTAGCAAAAGTTCTCCTGAAAAACTTTGTCGAAGACACCAAGTTCGTAATTTCATTACTTTTGGAGATTTATTGCTTTTTATGCCAACAAGTTTTGAACATGTTCGATGTATAAGCATACAAGCATATGGAGACGCATGGTGCATTGGTTCACCAACTCCTTGTGATGGGTGATTGATTTCTACCTTGCATAGTAGGAAATGGTTTTTGATGAAACATCTCTTACATCCGCTTACAACTCTACAGTTCAGGTATTAATTTAAAGTTCATTACTTCTCGCTTAACTTTTCAAAAGGACCTACCTAAGTAACATATTTTTTCATGAATTAATTTGAATAGCGCAACCAATAGAACAACATGAAAGCTTTTGATTGCAGTACTCAAATTTATTCATAAAAAAATGTTACTTAGGTCCATTTGAAAAGTTAAGGGAGACTTATACTTTGCTATGCGTAGATTGACTGCCACAATTTATCCGTTGCCAAGTAGCGATTAAATCAAATATGATTAAAAATTCCAATAAAACTATTAAAACTTTCTTTATTTTTTAAATTTTTAGGTCACAACAGCCACCAAACGGCGTATTTTAATAATATCTAAAACTTTCTAGAACATGCAAAACATGTAGAAATGAAATAAAAAAGATATGATGAAAAAATCATTTTAAGGGGTTGTCAGCATAAAACGTAAAAAATCTCCAGAAGTAACGGAATTACGAACTTGGTGTCTTCGACAAAGTTTTTCAGGAGAACTTTTGCTACAACTCTCGCGAAGACGTATACCTTCCATGTTGTAAAGTGGAAAAAATAAATTTTCCATCTCACTTTTAGGGGTTAAAAACCTTCTAAGAAGCGGGTCGACTTACTGATAAAATGTCTCGAAGACGCCATTACGCTAAGTCACATAATAAAGGAACTATTAAATAAACGTGCTAAAAACACGAATTTAGGGGTTGTATACTATTTCGCCGAAAACCATTTCGCGGAATTTTTTTTCGCGGTACGACATTTCGCGGAATGTATCAACTCACCGAAACACATTTCGCGGAATGCACCTTTTTTCCGATAGACATTTCGCGGAATGTACCATTTCACCGAAAGTCATTCCGCGGAATGCCATTTGGCGGAATACAGTTAGAATAATTATCATTGAAATATTTATTGATTTCTGCTTAATTACATGGAATCCAGGCTAAATTCTTTTGAAGTGTGATTTAAATAATAAAAGATGGTAATTCTTTCTCTGAATGACCACATCCGGTCGGTATAACACAAAGTGAGAAAACAATGCCTTCTTGAAATGGACACGTTTGCTCGGTATAAAGAAAAGAAAGGTGGTAGTCGCTTCTATGAATTAACGCATCTGCCCGGTATAAAGCAAAGGGAAAGGTTATGCCTACTTTGAATGGATGCGTCTGCCCTAGAGATGGTCGGGTTTCACATTTTGCAAACCCGAACCCGATTTGTAAATTTCCTTCAAACCCGGACCCGACCCGAACCCGGAATATTTTTTGTCAAACCCGAAATCGACCCGTACCTGAGAATTTTTGTATTCGTGAACCCATACTTAACCCGAACCCGACATAATTTAATTATTTGAGCCCGCACTAATGTTTTCTCCCAAAGATTCAAACTAGATATTTTCTGGTTCTTTTTAAATCGAAAAAAATGTAAGCCAACGAACAAGTCTAACAATTAACAAAACTGAATAAAATAATATTCAGTATTTTATTTCTTAAACCCTTACCCGACCCGGACCCGATTTTTTTATCTCACAAACCCGTACCCGACCCGATTGTCGGCGCCGCACAATAATTTTGATCAGCTGCTGTATTTAATTCAAACATAATCACCGCCGGTTTCCACCTAGATCATATGAAACCGCGCGTTCAATTACATATAGACGCACACCACACAGGTGAGTGTGTATCAAATTTCAAAACAGTTGCAACCTGGGATTGCAACGACCGACCGCGGGCGAAATTCTTACCCGTAAGGCAAGTTCATCGAATCAGCCAGTATGTCAGTTGTGCTAGGATCAGCAGTTAACTCGAGTGCGATGTTGAACCCATTTAAGCGTGGTGTTCATATCGCGTCCGTTGTATGAACAAATAATTGAATTCCCGGTTATGATAGGGACATTCGATAGGCTCACCCTTTGGTTCCCCTTGTATGAATATAATTATAAAGAAAGACATGCGATTCAGCAATGGGAATCAAAGGGTGACCAATATGCTGAAAAGACACATTTGTATTATAAAAAAAAATCAATTTGTAAATATAGACTAGTACTTATCGGTGATCGGTCGAGTCCTCATTCATCCGAAAAGGTTTTCCTCCTGCGTGAGGAAGTTTCAGCGTCGTTTACATTCTACCTTGTGCTCTTCTATTCATAAGTTACTGTGTTGTACTTGTACTGCATGTGCAACATCGTCAGCTTAAGCTTTGGAATTAGAATTGGCTTGTACTGCAGGACGATTCTAACTAAGGCAAACTATTTGCAAGAGTTTTATTATCTTGAAGTCCCCGTAACGCGAGGGTTTCAAATATTAAAACTTCTGGTTTTATCTTCAATGGTCGGTACTGCAGAACGTTGAAGACAAAACTCGCAACTCCCAATCGACGTCGTAAGATCGCTAACGCTTCCGTCAGCGATATTTGGTGGCTCCAGAGAGGACAAGACCGAACACTTGCGCGACGTCATATTGTGTACCAGGTACTAGTACTCAATCGATAAGAAAACGCGGTCGTGAAAGTATACGCGCTCGTAATAAGTGTAAAACGTGTGATACAAAGTTTCGGCGAGCAAAGAACTTCACGACACATCATGGAATACGCTTCCAACCCCAACGGTCACTGCCTGCTATGTACGGCAGAGGATTCTTCGGACAGATCAATGGTAGAATGTTCGAAGTGTAAACACTGGTTCCACATCAGCTGTGTGGGACTGGATTTAAAACCACCTAAAAAGGAATTATGGAACTGCAAGAAATGCGTTCATGATCATGCTGAACTTCAGCAATTGAAGCAAGAGCTGGAAGCGTTGAAAATAACCCAACAAAGGAAATCGGATTTAGCCGCACCAGATACATCGCTGGAACTCATTCGCAGCCAATTCGTGGCGCAGATGCAAAGTCAGCGAGTACGAGACGAAGCCTACCAGAAGGCTATGGCGGATTTGATACAGCGCTTAGGAGTGGGTACTTCTGAAGAGCCGAGAGCTGAACCTGTGGTGGTACCAGCAGCTCCAACCATTGTGACGCTTCCTGACGAAATCACCAATTTGCTGCGAAAACAAGCAACCGTCAACCTACCGATTTTTCATGGATCATATAAGGAGTGGCCCAATTTCAAACGCCTTTATGATGAAAGCAAGCAAGCTGGTATCTACAGTGATGCAGACAACATTAGCCGCTTGATTACACATCTAGGAAAAAACCAAAATCTTACGTATCAGCATTACTAATGGATCCTGGAAACGAGCAGCAGGTAGTCGACACTTTAGCAAGCATCTATGGTCAACCAACGGCCATATACCAAGAACTATGGGGAGACTTAGGCAAATTGAGAAACCCTAGGATGGACAATCCACAAACGATGATCGATTTTGTGGTTACACTAGGAAATCTAGTGTGTAATATGACAATGATAAAACAAGAAGCCTATTTGAATAATCCTCTCCACTTAACAGAGATCATCGGTAAATTACCACTGAACATCCGAGAACAGTGGGCGGATGAAGAAGAGAAAGCTCTTATTCCAGCAGAGGGACAAGTAGCAAGAAAACTTACCTTGGGAGATTTGTATAACTTCCTGAAACCTCAACAGAAAAGAGCAACTTTACTTTTAGCTCAGAAACCTAACTATGACAGACAACCAAATGCCCCAGCCCGGATACATGTTCAAAAGGAAAATGCAGGAAAAGTTACAGGCAAGCCAAGAATTGGATGTTTCACTTGCAAAAAATCAGAACATAAAACATCGGAATGTGAGATCTTTAAAAATCTCAGCACCGACAAAAGGATTGCACTAATTAAAAAGGAAAAGCTATGTATGGGATGTTGTAATTATTCGAATCACATGGCAAGAGATTGTAAGATTGCAAGGAAATGTAAAGTCGATGGATGTACATTGAATCACCATCCATTATTACACGAGAGAAAAGAAAAACGCATGCTGGAGCACAAGGAACTCGAAGAAAAAGAAAGAAAATCTTATCCAGCTGCCTCCAAGGAAAAGCCAGAAAACACATCTAAAGCAGAACCAAAACAGCTTAAGGAAGATGACGCACACACCAATGTACATTCACTTCAGAAGCATCAGATATATTTTCAGACCATCCCAGTAACGTTAGCAGCAAACGAAAAAACGATAGAGACCTATGCCTTCCTTGATCACGGATCCTCACATAGTCTGATCCTCAAAGATACGGCAAACCGCCTAAACTTACGAGGTCCCCTAGCACCTTTCAATATGCTATGGACGAACGACTCCGAACATTCTGATCCAGAAAGTGAGTGAGTCTCATTTAGTATAAAAGGAGTGAACGGTGTACTCCATTCAATGAATAACGTAAATACTATCGGAAAATTATCACTACCGAGTCAAACAATGGACTACGATAATCTTAAAGAAAAATACAAGCATCTACGAGGACTACCGATTAAGAACTTTCAAAACGCCAAACCTACACTACTCATCGGATTGGATCATCCATTGTTACTCACCCCCACTAAACAACGAATGGGAAAAGAAGGACCGCCAGCTGCTAAAACTCCTCTTGGGTGGACAATCTACGGCAATCTGAAGCGCATGGAACCGGCATATACATGGGTACAATTTGAGGCTGAGTGTCTAAGAGAAGAAATGCACAAATTCTTCTCAACGGAAGAATTCGGAGTGAAAATCACTCCGATAGACGACAGAAGCTCAGAGGAAAAAAGAGCTATCCAAATAATGGAAAACACTACGAAAAAGGTCGGTAACCAGTATGAGATTGGTTTACTATGGAAGGAACCAAGAGTCGTAATGCCATCAGTACAAAGTTTCCAGGCAGCTCAAAAACGTCTTCAAATGGTTGAAGCCAAAATGAATAAGAATTCAAAATTCGCTGACTGGTATAAGGGTAAAATCGAGGAATATATCAAAAAAGGTTACGCCAGAAAATTGACAGCCTGTGAAATCACACAACAAACAGCGAAAACCTACTATTTACCGCATTTTGCAGTGGAAAACCCACACAAGTCACCTCGCCTAGTATTTGATGCCAAAGCAAAGGTTCAAGAAGTTTCATTGAACACGGAACTACTGACTGGACCCGACGAATTGACATCTCTTATGGGTGTTCTTGTAAGATTCCGAGAAGGAAAAATTGCCGTTGCCGGAGATATACAAGAAATGTTCTCCCAAGTAAAAATGATTCCGGAAGATCAACAAGCTCTTCGATTTTTATGGAGAAATGGAGATTCAACTAAGACCATGGGACACTACGTTATGCAAGTAATGATCTTCGGTGCCACCTGCTCCCCAGCCTGTGCTCAATACATAAAAAACAAAAATGCAGAATTATATCTCAAAGACTACCCCAGAGCCGTTGAAGCGACAAAACGAATGTATGTTGACGACTTACTAGATAGTTACCATTCGGTAGAAGAAGCTACGACTGTGGTCAGTCAAATAATAGAAATAAATGATGCTGCCCACTTCCCTTCCCTGCCCTGCCCGATAGTCGAGTATCTCCATCATGTGACAAAAGAATGTTCAACGAGAAAAATTTAAGTTCTGAACGCGTACTAGGAGTATACTGGGATATCAAGTCAGATTCTATAAAATACAAAATAGATGGCGCAAAGACCGATTATGTGCCAACAAAACGGGAAGTATTGTCACAAGTTGCTAGGGTATTTGATCCTTTAGGACTGATTGCCCATCTTACAGTAGGTGGAAAACTACTTATGCAGGACATCTGGAAAGACGGTATCTCATGGGATGAAAGGATCCCTCAACGGTTGATACCCAACTGGCAGGCTTGGATGGAAAAACTACACATTGCAGCAGATACCAAATGCTACATCAGTCGAACTACATATATTCGTTGATGCATTGGAAGATGCTTTTGCGGCTGCTGCCTATATTCGTGTTATGACTAGCGACAAAATTGATATAAGTCTGATCGCTGCTAAAACCCGAGTGGCTCCCACTAGAGGCATGACAGTCCCTAGGCTGAAGCTACAAGCTGCAGTACTTGGCTGCCGACTAGCTAACACCGTCAAAGACGAAACTCGGTTAAAATTCACAAGACAGGTGATGTGGTCCGATAGTACCACCGTACTAGCTTGGATACGTAGCGATCACAGGAAATATAAGCAGTTCGTTCAGCACAGACTTGGGGAAATTCTCGAATCGACTACAGTTACGGACTGGAAATGGGTGCCAACCAAACTCAATCCAGCAGATGAAGCGACACGAAACAAAACACCAACCCAGTCCATATGGTTTACCGGTCCACATTACTTGCTACTGAACGAAGATCATTGGCCAACGGAGAAAAGCCTCTCTATTATAACAGAAGAAATTAAGGTGTTTAAGATCGAAGAAGTACATCATATCAACATGAATTTGAACTGGTGTTCAAATTGGCAAAGATTGAAAAGATCGGTGGGATACTGGATATTGTATGTCCGCAAACTACAATGCAAAATCAAAAACACTCCGTTCAAAAATTTCGTAACTGCCAACGACTATAGAAAGGCAGAGAAACTTATAATTCGTCAGACCCAAGCCGAAACTTATCCAAACGAAATTATATCCATTATTAATCATGGAGCGGTAGAGAAAAACAGTTCGATTGCCGATTTGGAACCGAGGATTGACTTAGACGAAATAATCAGAGCCACTGGAAGGCTCGACAAAGCTCAATCCGTACCTTACTCCACGAGAAATCCTATCATCCTACCGAATAAACACCACATCACTGAGTTGATAATCAAAGATCACCATGAACGATTCTTACACCAACAAATGGAAGCTGTTATTACCACAATTCGTCAAAATTTTTGGATAATAAACACCCGTAGTGCAGTTAAGCGTACTATGGCCAAATGTCAGTGGTGCAAAAACAGAAAAGCTGCCCCACTTGCACCACAAATGGGACTTTTGCCATCTTGCCGAACAACTCCAACCGTGAAAGCATTCACACATACCGGAATCGATTACTTCGGCCCAATGGAAATTATAGTTCGAAGGTCTACAGAAAAGCGATGGGGTGCCTTATTTACATGCATGGCAACAAGAGCCGTGCACCTAGAATTAGCGGACGACTTATCAGCGGATGCATTGATCAGATGCATATTAGCGCTCCAATATCGAAGAGGCCGAATCCATGCGATATACAGCGACAACGGCACGAACATGAAAGGAGCATGTAATTTGTTTACACAACTGGAGAAACAGACCGCTAGTAAAGGAATAGAATGGCATTTCATCCCTCCCTCTGCTCCACATTTTGGTGGCGCGTGGGAAAGAATGGTGCAGGAAGTTAAAAACCTCTTAAAAGAAAAATTATGGTGCACGTCCAAACCCACCGAAAACGAGCTGATGCTAGCATTAACCGAGATCGAATACCTGTTGAACAGCCGTTCTTTGACGCACATTCCCCTAGAAGTGAAAGATGACGATCCATTAACTCCCAACCACTGTTTCATACTGTGGTATACTGTTTTATGGTTGAACCGGATACCCTTTATCCATCATTAAACCACGTTACCAAGGCAAACGCAAGTACGTGCCGATGGAAAAAGGTTCAACTAGCCACTCAACGATTCTGGGAACGCTGGAGCTCTGAATATTTACCAAAGCTGATGAAAAGGGAAAAGTGGAGAGAATCTACAAATCCGGTACAAGTCGACGACGTAGTGGTTTTTCCTAACGAACAAGTGAAAGGCAAGTTCCAAAAAGGGATCATAACAGATGTCAAAAAAGCATCTGACGGTCAGGTTCGATCCGCAAAAGTAAAAGTTGGCCAGAACGAGTACGAACGCCCATCGGTCAAACTAGCTAAGCTTGATGTTCGCAATCCTCCTGAAACCATATTTACGGGTCATCAAAGAAAAAGAAGTAATGACAACTGTTGGCGCGACGATAAGTGCTGGTTACCCTAGACAAGTGTGACGGTAGTTGCGATTGAATAGATTAGGCAAAATACAATCAAAACAGACTTGTAAAGAGTTAAGATTAGAAATCACAGTCACTTGAAGTGATTATTTAGCACATTAAATCGGTGAAATAGCGCAAATAATAGGGTTGAAACCAAAAGAAAGGGTTAATGGAAGCACTGTAGATTGTAAGTAGTCATAAGATATTAAATGTACAACAAAATCTAATAAAAGTTATTTACAGTTCAAGCTGATCAACAACAAATATACGAGTTTAGATCTGCTTTGAAAACAGTGCCGTGTTTGTGGTTGCACCATCGCAACATTCTTGAAAATCTACAATTTTCATATACATACCTATTAAAATTTGAATAATGGATAAGGACAGATTGAATAACTCTAAATCGCAGCAGCAATCAAAGTGTACTAATAACCCTGCATTGCCTGCTATAATAGAGCTACAGTTGGAGTACCTATTTACAGGAAGAGCATTCTATCAAGCTGAAAGCTATAGCAGACCGTGAAACGGTTGAACTGGCTCTGGCACGAAAGAAATACTACCTGTTGAAATCACAACTGAATCGTAATTCAGTTGATACAGATGGTTTGGAAACAAATTTTTTCGATGTGGAAGATGCGGCTAACACTAGTGTGGATGAAAATAACCCACCGGAAGCATTCGAATACGTTTCATCAGTCAGCAGGTCATCGCCTGTGATGCCGAATGCAATTCTAACACCCGAACAAATTTGTGCCCGTCAGGTTATGTCAGGAGATTTACCTATATTCACAGGCGATCCTCAAGATTGGCCTGTATTTTATAGCCAATACAATCACACTACGTCGGTGTGTGGTTACACAAATTCCGAAAATTTGGTACGGTTGCAACGGAGTATAAAAGGACAAGCTCTGGAATATGTGCGTAGCCGCTTGCTTGTGCCTGAGATGGTTCCAAAGGTTATGAAAACTTTGGAAATGTTGTATGGACGACCATCTATTCTGATCAATCATTTGATTGACAAAGCCCGTGCTGTCCCATCAGTGGAGTTGGAACGATTAGACACGGTCATAAATTATGGAATGGTAATTCAGAACCTTTCCGATCATCTGGTGGAAATGGATCAAACAGCACATCTTCGGAATCCAACCTTGTTGTCTGAACTGGAGTCTAAGCTTCCTGGAGAAATGAAATTGGAATGGGCACGTTACAAGAGAGAAAATAGTCCATCTTCATTGGAGACGTTGAATGTGTTCATGAATGAACGAGTTGAGGCAGCTTGTGAACTTTCTTTCACGGGATTAGGTAATCCGACTTCTCCAAATCGAAATGAAAATTCAGTTTTGAACGGTCAAGTAAGTAGACGTTCAGTAGGGTCAGTTCAAATCAGATGCTGTTTTATTTGTAAAAATGGAAATCATTATGTTGAAGATTGTGTAGAGTTCCAATCGTATGAAGTTAACCACCGTTGGAAACTGGTAGGTGAATTAAGACTCTGCAGGTGTTGTCTCGAACGCCATGCGACTAGAGTGTGTCGCAATGCAATAGAATGTGGAATAGATAGATGCAAATCAATCCACCATCGATTGCTGCATCAAGTTTGAGTTTGATAGGGTAACCAAGTAAACGCACCATGATGATTACGTAGTAAAACTTAATGATACATGAAGTGTTACGGGGGTGGGAATGTTGGCGCGACGATAAGTGCTGGTTACCCTAGACAAGTGTGACGGTAGTTGCGATTGAATAGATTAGGCAAAATACAATCAAAACAGACTTGTAAAGAGTTAAGATTAGAAATCACAGTCACTTGAAGTGATTATTTAGCACATTAAATCGGTGAAATAGCGCAAATAATAGGGTTGAAACCAAAAGAAAGGGTTAATGGAAGCACTGTAGATTGTAAGTAGTCATAAGATATTATATGTACAACAAAATCTAATAAAAGTTATTTACAGTTCAAGCTGATCAACAACAAATATACGAGTTTAGATCTGCTTTGAAAACAGTGCCGTGTTTGTGGTTGCACCATCGCAACAACAACTTTAATGACTGGGCCAAAAGGCAAAAAATAGACGTCCAGAGAGTTAAAGAATTAGCTAGCCGTATACCTAAGGCCAAACCGAAGAAACAAGTGAAAACAGCCAAACAACATATCTTCGCACGATTCTTGACAACCGCTGCCGTGTTATCAACTATTCAGCCAACGACTTCATTAATAATTACGCCCATAGACAACACTGGTATACTATTTGATCATATGGGAACCTATATGTTGAAACGCGGTGTTTGGGCCACGAGTGTAAACACAACCATTTCCCCAAGAGAAGACATAGCCTTAATTAACCATCTCCGCGACAATGTGAATCAAGCCTTGACGAAGATGAAGAAACTAATCCGAGATGATACACTACATGAAATGACAACTTCGATTGATCAACAAGCAATGGCGGTAAAACAAAAAAAAATAGCCCTTAAACGGACAAAAAGAAATAAGGGAATATTCGGTTTCCTGAAGGATATCCTGTTTGGTGGCGACAACATGGAGGAAGAAATCGACGCTATCAAAACTCACCAGAACATTCAGATGCACCAAATATCTGAAGCAGTAACTCAGATACACAACAAGAATAAACAACTAAATGACCACGTCAAAACAAAATCAAAAATATTGAAGGAAGGATCCAACAGTTAAACAATAAATATACTGTCCATGCAGCGGAAGATCTAAAACAACGACTGTCTGATTCAGTCATCTTAGCAAACCAATTCATCGAAGGAATAATCAACAAGTATGAAGCGATTCAAACTCATCCGTTTACCCATACGGAGATGCAGAAAATCATTATTGAAATCAACAGCAAGCTTCCGGATGGTTATGAAATTCTGAATGACCCCATAGCAACACACTTTAATTGGATGAACCATCAGGATAATTTATACATCAACATAGAATTAGTCATCATTAGCAACGAAAAATATGAAGCGTTTAAAATAATACCCATCCCTTCTCCAGCCAACACATCGATCATGTTCATCGAAGAAAAATTCATCGCAGTAAATCACGCAAAACATTTTTTCTACCCAACTGTACAAGGAGAACAATTCAACAAAACCCATTTTATATCCAACCAGCATACTATACAAACTGAGCTAGACTGTGTAGCAGCTTCCCTATTCAAAGATTCTACAAGGAAAAAATGCATATTTCATCATCTACCATACGACTATTTAGAAATCACACCATTGACGGCAGTAAATCAATTCGTATACTATACACACAACCCCAATAACATAAGGATACATTGCGATAAAACAATCACTCCGAGCTACTATGCGGCAGTCGTTAAACTCAGTCCAAACTGCGTAATACGTTCGAGAAAGGGGATAACCTCTTCTTATATCCATAAGGAGACCAACAGAACTAACATGTACCTAAGGACTCCAGAAACCATTCCACACATCAAGTGGGAGGAAATCATAATTCAACCGGTGCAGACAAACCGCTCGAGAAACATACATCTTAACAACGATTCAAATCATCACGTCGGCCTAACCATCATAGCGGTTATTACCACATCGTTAACAGTATTAGGCCTTATCACCGCATGTCATTTTATCAAACGTAACCTCGAAGAACCTTCAAGTGACCCAGCAGATACTCCACAAGTGACGACATCTAGAAGAAGCATAAGACGACCACCTCCGAGACCGTTTCCCAGGGAATTGGAAGCAGAGCATATAGTGTAGATTAATCATTTTGAGAAACGGATAAAATATATATGGAAGCTGTTTCTAGTACAACTGAATCTGTATATTCTCGTAATTCTAGCAGGTAGAATTACGGGGGTCGGGATGTCGGCGCCGCACACTAATTTTGATCAGCTGTAAAGAAGCAAATTTAATTCAAACATAATCACCGCCGGTTTCCACCTAGATCATATGAAACCGCGCGTTCAATTGCATATAGACGCACACCACACAGGTGAGTGTGCATCAAATTTCAAAACAGTTGCAACCTGGGATTGCAACGACCGACCGCGGGCGAAATTCTTACCCGTAAGGCAAGTTCATCGAATCAGCCAGTATGTCAGTTGTGCTAGGATCAGCAGTTAACTCGAGTGCGATGTTGAACCCATTTAAGCGTGGTGTTCATATCGCGTCCGTTGTATGAACAAATAATTGAATTCCCGGTTATGATAGGGACATTCGATAGGCTCACCCTTTGGTTCCCCTTGTATGAATATAATTATAAAGAAAGACATGCGATTCAGCAATGGGAATCAAAGGGTGACCAATATGCTGAAAAGACACATTTGTATTATAAAAGAAAAATCAATTTGTAAATATAGACTAGTACTTATCGGTGATCGGTCGAGTCCTCATTCATCCGAAAAGGTTTTCCTCCTGCGTGAGGAAGTTTCAGCGTCGTTTACATTCTACCTTGTGCTCTTCTATTCATAAGTTACTGTGTTGTACTTGTACTGCAGGTGCAACATCGTCAGCTTAAGCTTTGGAATTAGAATTGGCTTGTACTGCAGGACGATTCTAACTAAGGCAAACTATTTGCAAGAGTTTTATTATCTTGAAGTCCCCGTAACGCGAGGGTTTCAAATATTAAAACTTCTGGTTTTATCTTCAATGGTCGGTACTGCAGAACGTTATTTTTTCAAACTCGAATCCGACTTAAACTCGTCGGGTTCGGGTTTCGGGTTTCAAGTTTCAAAACCCGAAACCCGACCATCTCTAGTTTGCCCCGTATAAGGCTAAAGGAGTTGATAATGCCTTCTTTGAAAGAACGCGTCTGCCCGGTATAAGGCGGCGGGAGGGGTAATGCCTTCTTTAAATGGATGCATTTTCCTGGTATAGGGCGAAGGAGTTGAAAATGCTTTCTTTAAAAGAACGCGTCTGCCCGGTGTAAGGCGAAGGAAGAGATGAGGCCTTCTTTAAATGGATGCATCTGCTCAGTATAAGGCGAAAGCAGTATAAATGCTTTCTTTGAATGGATGCATCTGCCCGGTATAAGGCAAAAGGAGTAGATAAAACCTTTTTTAATAGAACAAATCTGCCCGTTATAAGGGGAATTAATAAGTAATGTCTTCTTTAAATGGTAGCGTCTGCCCGGTACAAAGCGGGCAGACACTACCATTTCTCGGTATTAGGCGAAAGGAAGAAATAAATGATTATTCATAAAAACGTCTATCCGTAACAAAGTAAAAAGAGGAGATAATCCCTTTATTATATCTGGCCCGTCTGCCAGATATAATAAAGGATTTGTAAGAGGCAATTGCAATTTTGAAAACTACTTCTACATATTCTGGGAGGCCTTCCTTATGCATGTAACTTGCCTTGGCAGCTAAGCAGGTAATAATTGTGGAAGTGCTGAATGAACACTAAGCTATTATTAACAATATTCCGCGAAACGGTGCATTCCGCGAAATGATACATTCCGCCAAAAGTCATTCGGCGAAAAGGTACAAACCGCCAAATGTCGTACCGCGAAAAGTTACAAACCGCCAAATGTTATTCCGCGAAATGTTCAACCGTGAAAATGAATTCCGCGAAATAGTTTTCGGTGAAATGTTATACAATCCGGACGGGGAAGGGTCATTTGGCCGAAATCCATTCGGCCGAAAGCCATTTGGCCGAATGCCACTTGGCCGAAAGTTGTTTGGCCGAATATACCATTTTGCCGAATAGACCATTAGACCGAAAGTCATTTGGCCGAAAGGGTCATTTGGCCGAAAGGGTCATTTGACCGAAAGGGTCGTTTGGCCGAATGGGTCATTTGGCCGAAAGGGTCATTTGGCCGAAAGGGTCATTTGGCCGAAAGGGTCGTTTGGCCGAAAGGATCATTTAGCCGAAAGGGTAATTTGGCCGAAAGGATCATTTGGCCGAAAGGGTAATTTGGTCGAAAGGGTCGTTTGGCCGAAAGGGTCATTTGGCCGAAAGGGTCATTTAGCCGAATAATTCATTTGAAAAGTAAGAAATTAGCAATGAGAAGAGAGACGTCTCACTTCTCACTCATTTTTCTCTTCTCACTGTAAAAAGTGAGAAGCGCGAAATGAGTAGTGAGACGTCTCACTACTCCCTTCGTACTACTTTTTTTTCACAGTGAGAAGTAAGAAATGGGGAGTTAGAAGTGAGACGTCTCCCTTCTCAATCCTCATTTATCACTTCTCGCTGTCAAATTGAGAAGCGCAAAGTGAGTAGTGAGACGTCTCACTACTCACTTCGCGCTTCTCACTTTTGACAACGAGAAGTGATAAATGAAGAGAGAAACGTCTCACTACTCACTTTGCGCTATAAAAAGTGAGTAGTAAGATGTCTCACTACCCACTTCGCACTACTCACTTTTCACAGTGAGAAATGAGAAAAGAGAAGTGAGAAAAGAGACGTCTTACTTCTCACTCTTAATTTTTCTCTTCTCACTGTAAAAAAGAGGAGCGCAAAGTGAGTAGTGAAACGTCTCACTACTCACTTTGCGCTTCTCATTTTTGACAGCGAGAAGTGATAAATGAGGAGTTTTTTTTTATATTATGGGCCATCCTATTCATTGATAGCATCATGTTGATGGCCTTTCTATTCCGATCAACTTTGTAGAACAATTTTTTTTCTAAAAAAATAGTTTTGGCGTTAAATGCATCTTTCCGCATAAAACTGTATCCTGGACCATAGCAAGGGCAGAAGTATTCGGATTGGAGACAAAATGTCAACCTCGTCGTGGGCTTTGGGCTTCTGGGCTGTGCGGAAGACATCGACCTCATTGGAACCAATCGCAGAGCAGTAGTGGAGGCTTTTGTCCCACCCACTGAAGACGGAGACGGCGGCGAAGATAGGCTTATCCTGAGAGAGAGAAGACAGCTCGCTTTATTTACGTTCATCCTAATGTCACCGCGATCCAGTCACTGCGAACCGAAAAAGTAAACACTGCGATGCAACTTCAAATGGTCGTAACCAAAATTATTTATTTGGCGGTTTATGTTCGCAACTTTTCTTATTTCTGCTACAATAAATTGAGCCCGTAATTATCCATGTGAATGATCCCGTATTATGAGAAATCGGGTTTGTTGCACGTTATGAAGTTCATAACCATTAAAATCAGCTAATTCGAACAAGTTTTTATTGGAGCGAAAAATGTTGCTTCCGACGTTATGAAATGTTACTTTGATTTGTTGAGCTTCCCCGGTTTCTACACAAATAAAGAAGAAGAAGACATAGTAAATAAGCGACCTGTCAGTGAGCTGGCTTCTCTCTCTCAGGGCTTAACCATTAACTCTACCAAGACAAAGTATATGATTGCGGATAGAGATATAGGAAAATCTAGTGGTGTTAATGCTGAGGTAGTGCTTAATGGGGATGACGTTTCCCGTGCAATGAAAAGATGTATTGCTGCTGCGAATAGGGTCTTCTACGGAATACGTAACCAGCTTAGCCCCCGCAACATGCAGACGGAGACGAAATTTGCTCTGTATAAAACTCTTTACGGACATGAAGCGTGGACGATACGGAGAGTTTCCGTGGTTTTCGAGCGAAAATTGTTGCGTACAATAATCGGTGGGAAACTAGAAAATGGTGTGTGGCACAGACGCATGAATCACGAGTTGTGTCAAGTGTACAAAGTAGGATATATTGTGAATCGTATAAAATACGGCAGACTTCAGTGGGCTGGTCACTTAGTGCGAATGTCGGAAGAAAGAATTGCGAAAACAATTTTCAACAGATAACTGGATACAGGCCAGACTTCTTGAAAAGACACGAACACGCTGGCTGCACGCGGTAGAGTCGGACCTGGGGACCCTAAAAGTTTGGGGAAACTAAAAGAACTTCGCCCAAGACCGACGATTATGGAGCTCTACAATACGCCAGGCCTAGGTGTATCGACGCTGTAGCCAACCAGGTATCTCAAATATGTATAGTAAACTTAACTGCCGAGTTTCAGCAACTTGCTTTATCGTCATATTTATTTCGGAGTATCAGTTGCAATAAGCCTTAAAGATAATGTCGTTAATTATTTTTACCGAGAAAAACATTGTCAATATAGTGTGTAGATAACAAAACCAGCGTAAAAATATACCGTAAAACAATCGCGTACTTTTTTCTAGAAATATTCGCTTAGATTCTTAAAGCCGCATAAAAAAGTGTCACATGTGTCTAGTATCATGAGAAAACGAAAACCATTCGATTTTGGCAACATAAACGTACCGAACGTGTAACCAAATTCGAATGGAGTCTGTATTAAATATTTATTTCAGTGAGTTTTATTCGTGGTATTCAGTTTATCACCTGCATTCCATAATTTTATTTATAGAACCGGTAGAGAGCTGTACGAGGCGTGAGTGATCTTCAATGGACTTTGTTGATATTGGAGGGTTGTCGAATTTGTCAACGATTCCGCTTTGAAAAGATAATTTTGCTTGAGGAACCTATGTGGGACATGTATGCTGCTGGATATGTTTCAAAAGAAAAATCTGCCTTCGTTTAATCATTGGTTGTTTTTCAAAATATCTTTTGCGCTTCTCATCAAATGATGATTGATATAAAAAAATACAATGACTCCGTAGACCAACTGTTTTTTTCTAATTCTGGACAAACCCATAGATATGATATAACTTTTTCTAAATTGACAGAAAATTCTACCGATTTTTCAAGCATTGTAATTTGAACACTCCTAATGTTTCATTTTTATTCAACAATTATAATTGATGATGTTTCATATTTCTAATTTCAGGTAATTTCGTCATCGAGATACATGGTAAAGTTTTGTTATAGCATTTTCTACTAAACAAATTAAAAAATGACATTTTCCCATGTTTTCAACTAAACTTTTACCTTAGGTATTGAATCTATCAAAGATTGCACAGCCGCCGATGCGATGTTTGCAATCAAATGCGCAAAATATAATTTCGCGTGAGCGATTCCTTGCTTCCCGCACGTCTTTCCCAGTTTGTACTCAAAAAGTATTGCTTTGTTGCAAAACGCGAGGGCGCGCGCATCACTGACTGCAGATGCATATAATCGCGATCGTTTGAATTTTTGCCCGGTGGGTTCAAATCGCTCAAACGGCCCGCAACCCAGACGATCATGTTCGACATCTCTTCTGGTTGTGGCGGCGGCTGTTTGTTTCAAACCGCACGACGACGGTGGATTAGATAATGAAGGGTGTACTATCTATCCACCAGGGCTAGGGTCCGAACATGACGCTACGCTATGAACTCCAGTGGAATTTTTATTATTCAGCGTTTCAGCAATATTTAGTTGTAAACCAACTCTGCCACAATCATTGAGCATTTAATTTCACATGGTTGTTGGGTAGACTTTGCAGTCGTGGTCATTCGAATGGGACGGACTTCTCACCTCTACTGTCAGCTGCGCTCAACAGCTGAATCTCGGTAACGTAGCGATCCTGCTGCAAGGCAAACCGCAAAGATTGACCTGTGCAGTGTGGTCTGCCGGCAGTGAATTACCGGAACGGAACGGCATGCTCCGCGAACGCGCACGGTACGCTGCACAGTACGGTCAGCCTACAGAGAGGTCAGCAGGGAGAGATTATGGGGTCGTTTGCGAACTGGCTGTTTTCTTTCCTTAGAAGGTCACATTTTTTAGGGCCACGTGCGTGCTTCCCAACTAATGGTGGTGCAAGGCAACAAAGATTGTTGCGCAAAGACAACAGACGATGCGTCATCTTCCTCCTTGTGCGGATGGCGTGCCTTGTCGGAATAATTCTTAATTCAATACCATCTCGAATGTTTCAGTCGGATTGGGAAAAATAGGCGGCGCTCGCTGATATCCATCTGCTGTGATTGAGGTGCACTATGCATTGCGAAGAATAACTTGCGTATACATTATTTGATGCAGAACCTGTTCATGGTATTGCAGTATTGCGTAATTCAAGGTAGATATCATTGCAGTTAAAAGACTCTTACATCATAGTTTGAAGGAAATATTCGAATTCACTTGTATGACCTTCTTGCGTGGTTTTACATATCATATATTGGTCAAAAGCGATTCCAGATTGGAAAATATCCAACTCACCGAAGTACTACCGAAGTCTTGCAAGTAATTCTCTAAAGGAACTACAAGATTCGTTTTTTTATACGAGGATTTTTAATCAACCTTACGACAGTGAACGAAAAAGTCTGTTTTAAACCTATTGTACATAATTGAATGAACACGTACATATTACGAATTAATATTCTAGATTTGTCAACAAACATTTAGACACGAAACTTTTTTTCATTAACACCTCAGCAATTTTTGTTCGGTTTCATAAGAACCCCAATGAACGTAAGCTGTAGCAGTGTTAAAAAAAACATGATGTGTAAGATTTTCATCATCAATAAAGTCCAGCTCACGTTTTTGGTGGCTTTAGAAACGATTTTGTTTCTAAATCCGCATACACTTCATTTTTTGTTGCGTACCGCCATTGACATGAACAGACAACATGTACAACATGTTCGTGATTTTGATTGCTCCGTTGTGACTTCAGAGATGCGTACCTAACACGTGCCTGGAAAGCAATTTAGATAATGGTTGAGCCATATTTCAGCTAAAGCTCTTGTGGGATCAAACGTGTACAGCAGTCCGTATGTATCTCTTGTCTTATTTTCCTAAAGCCCACGCAAATCCCGTGCGACACAAAACGTGAGTGCCCCCAACTCAAAAGACGTTATTCTTCCTCATTGAACAGGGAACGGACGTTTTTTACGGTCAAGCCAACGCACGGTGGCTGCCAACTGTCGTATAAACGTTTTCGCTCAAAAAGAACCGTCAGCAGCATAAACAACCACGCATGCATGGTAATGATGATCTCGGCCGTGCGTTCTGTGAGTTCTATATAGGTTCCAATTTCAGAATCAGCGTGCACACTGAAATTGACGAATCTCGCTTTATGACGTTGCTTGTTGTGGTTTGCCACACGGCGAAGCTTCAGTAATACGATTTTCCTCGAGCCGTTCGAACCTGTAAAGTTATTTGCCGATATTTCACGGACATGTGTTATCCGATCAACATATAAAATATCGAATTATGTGCTCAATTTTTTCTCCATTCTCAAAAGGGGCTACACGTTAGCGATTCTGCCAGCAGTTATATTTTGCAAGCATGCACCTGAGAAATCGCACAGCTGGCTAACACGAAGATGATGCTGGGCAGAAGGATTCGATACTATATTTTTTCTCTCCTTTGAATCAGTTTATGCTTTTTTCATGTTCATCGTGGTCGTTGTAGACGCAGTATCCCACAATTATGAAACAATCTCAGTTATGGAGCATTTTGAGTTCGAAAAAAGTTCGACGTCAGGCCAAGTTGATTATAATAAGTTCAAGTATACAATACCACAGATAACAGATATTGAAGCTAAAACAAATTTTATTGAAAATCCTGTGTAAGCTTTTGAATTGATATACGTTGGCCCACTACTGCCATCTACTCAACTGATTGCGGCAGTACATAAGGATGCAGCTGATTAACAACCGTCGAACGCAGCCAATGCATTTGACAGCCGCATTCGGGCTGCGTTTTCAATAACAATGATCCTTGCGCCATCTCCAATCGATTGCCAAACGCGGTCCCAATTTAAAATACATTTAAATTAACGGTTGCGAATGTTTACACACGTATCGGATGCCAGCCTCAATATCTGTTATCTGTGACAATACCTAATTAAATGGCAGGACAAAGATAATTAAGAAATTATACCCTAATCCTTGCAATAAAAGAATTCTTTCTAACAATAAAAAGCTTTTTGCCTATACGTATACGTATACAAAAATTTGAACACCCCAGGAATCAGTATGGTATTCCAGCTAGCATCCGGGTTGCGCTAGCTGACGATGAAGTAAACACGGCTGCACTTTTTTGCTTCCTGAAGGATGCAGCTCTGTACTACGCGATATAGATCTGGACCTCTGCCTAAGGCGAACGGGCATTCTTCGGATATAAGTCCCACCCCCTCAGTGAACCCCCTTTAGTTCAGTTGAGGGGACCTCAGCCTCCTTTTGTTCCCAGTCATTTTATAAAACGACATCTGCCATGTCAACAAACTATTTTTTCGAAAGATACCCATGTTTTGGAAAATTAAGATTCCTTCCGAAAAATTTGGATTCTGAAATTTGCCAAACTCTTAAAAAGCATTCGAACCTTTCCATCGAAAGGGCTCAATTTAATAAAGGCTGAATTTAATAAAATTTAATGAAAGGCAAAACAGGTCCTGAGAACTAACGGGACATGTAACTCTCCATTATTCACATTGTTCTATCCAAACATTCGTGAAACCTTCCAATTCAAATTATGTTTATGCATCAAGCTTCCTATAAGACTTTGAAGATTCTAAACTCTTGAAAAAAGGCTTCCGAGCCTCTTGAAAGGAGGCTTCCGAGCCTCTTGAAAGGAGGCTTCCGAGCCTCTTGAAAGGAAGCTTCCGAGCCTCTTGAAAGGAGGCTTCCGAGCCTCTTGAAAGGAGGCTTCCGAGCCTCTTGAAAGAAGGCTTGAACCTCTGGAAAGAAGGCTTCCGAGCCTTTTGAGAGGAGGCTTCCGAGCCTCTTGAAAGGAGGCTTCCGAGCCTCTTGAAAGGAGGCTTTCGAACCTCTTGAAAGGAGGCTGAGGCCTCTTGAAAGGAGGCTTCTGAGCCTCTTGAAAGGAGGCTTCCAGGCCTCTTGAAAGGAGGCTTGAGCCTCTTGAAAGGAGGCTTCCAGGCCTCTTGAAAGGAGGCTTCTGAGCCTCTTGAAAGGAGGCCTGAGCCTCTTGAAAGGAGGCTTCTGAGCCTCTTGAAAGGAGGCTTCTGAGGCCTCTTGAAAGGAGGCTTCCAGGCCTCTTGAAGGAGGCTGAGCCTCTTAAAAGGAGGCTTCCAAGCCTCTTGAAGGGAGGCTTTGAGCCTCTTGAAAGGAGGCTTGAGCCTCTTGAAAGGAGGCTTGAGCCTCTTGAAAGGAGGCTCGAGCCTCTTGAAAGGAGGCTTCCAGGCCTCTTGAAAGGAGGCTGAGGCCTCTTGAAAGGAGGCTCTGAGCCTCTTGAAAGGAGGCTCTGAGCCTCTTGAAAGGAGGCTTCCAGGCCTCTTGAAAGGAGGCTTCCAGGCCTCTTGAAAGGAGGCCCGAGCCTCTTGAAAGGAGGCTTGAGCCTCTTGAAAGGAGGCTTCCAGGCCTCTTGAAAGGAGGCTTCTGAGCCTCTTGAAAGGAGGCTTCTGAGCCTCTTGAAAGGAGGCCTGAGCCTCTTGAAAGGAGGCTTCCAGGCCTCTTGAAAGGAGGCTCTGAGGCCTCTTGAAAGGAGGCTTGAGCCTCTTGAAAGGAGGCTCTGAGCCTCTTGAAATGAGGCTTCTGAGGCCTCTTGAAAGGAGGCTCTGAGCCTCTTGAAAGGAGGCTTGAGGCCTCTTGAAAGGAGGCTTCCAGGCCTCTTGAAGGAGGCTTCTGAGCCTCTTGAAAGGAGGCTTCTGGAGCCTTTTGAAAGGAGGCTGCCAAGTTTCTTGAAAGGGCCTCCGAGGCCTCTTGAAAAGAGGTTTCCAGGCCTCTTGAAGGAGGCTGGAGCCTCTTGAAAGGAGGCTTCCGGGCCTCTTGAAAGGAGGCTTCCGAGCCTCTTGAAAGGAGGCCTGAGCCTCTTGAAAGGAGGCTGAGCCTTCTTGAAAGGAGGCTTCTGAGCCTCTTGAAAGGAGGCTTCTGAGCCTCTTGAAAGGAGGCCTGAGCCTCTTGAAAGGAGGCTTCCAGGCCTCTTGAAAGGAGGCTTCCTGAGCCTCTTGAAGGAGGCTTGAGCCTCTTGAAAGGAGGCCTGAGCCTCTTGAAAGGAGGCTCTGAGCCTCTTGAAAGGAGGCTTCTGAGCCTCTTGAAAGGAGGCTTCCAGGCCTCTTGAAAGGAGGCTCTGAGCCTCTTGAAAGGAGGCCTGAGCCTCTTGAAAGGAAGCTTCCAGGCCTCTTGAAAGGAGGCTTCTGAGCCTCTTGAAAGGGAGGCTTCCTGAGGCCTCTTGAAAGGAGGCTCTGAGCCTCTTGAAAGGAGGCTTCCAGGCCTCTTGAAAGGAGGCTTCCTGGAGCTCTTGAAAGGAGGCTTGAGGCCTCTTGAAAGGAGGCTTCCGAGCCTCTTGAAAGGAGGCTTCCGAGCCTCTTGAAAGGAGGCTTCCGAGCCTCTTGAAAGGAGGCTTCCGAGCCTCTTGAAAGGAGGCTTCCGAGCCTCTTGAAAGGAGGCTTCCGAGCCTCTTGAAAGGAGGCTTCCGAGCCTCTTGGAAGTGACTTTTGAGTTTCTTAAAAAAAGATTTCCGTTCATTTTAAAAGGAGGCTTCCGAGCCTCTTGAAAGGAGGCTCCCGAGCCTCTTGGAAGTGACTTTTGAGTTTCTTAAAAGAAGGTTTCCGTCCATTTTAAAAGGAGGCTTCCGAGCCTTTTTAAAGGAGGTCAAGCCTCTTAAAAGGAGGGTTCCGAGTCTCTTTTAAAGGGGCTTCCGATCCTCTTGGAAAGGGTTTTCAAAAGAAGGCTTCTGAGACACTTGAAAGGAGGCTTCCGAGTCCTTTGAAAGGAGTTTACCGAGCCTCTTAACCGAGCCTCCTTGAAAGGCCTTTTGAAAGGACGCCTTTTGTAAGGAGGCTTACGAGCCGCTTTGAAAGGGACTTCAAAGCTTATTGTTACGGAGTTTCTTAGCTTTTAGGAAAAAAGTCTATTGAGCCACTCAAATGGGGATGAATTTTAGTTCAGAAGCATATTTTAAACATACCAATATTTTTCTAACATGTACTTTTTTTTGTTTCGATCAGATTTTCAAAATTTGTTCCTTCTTCGTTTTGGTCTTTAACCTTTTTGTGCTATAGCCCTTTATGTACTGTGCTAGTTGTGGTAGGCAAGATTGACTAGGATTTAATTTGCTGATTGAATTTGCGTGCATATTATGTACAATGCAAAGTTTTTGAATCAAAAATTAAACAATTATTAAAACTTTACCAATAAAGGAATTTCAATACATCCGCCATTGCGCATTTTTGACCGAGGTACCCCCTGAGGCCAGCGAAAGTACCCCCAGGGGTACATGAACCCCAGGTTGAGAACCACTGTTCTAAACCAATAACTTAATTCTAGCCCACTGTTTGGCCAGTTACCCTTAACTAATTTAATCGCAACAAGTTGCATTCGACGAGGAGTCCTGTCGCATTGTTTCTTATTGAAAATTAACCAAATCGAACTATGGAATCAGAAGTTATGGTCAATATACAATTTTTAAACCTAAAACTCAAGTCTCGCCCATTTTTGGGAACTCACACTTATCCGATATACTCGCAACAAGTTGCATTTGAAAGTGAATCCTGTTTTTTAACTCGTATCAAATTTGTAACTCTTAGCTGAATGTCAGTGGCTAAAATAGAACTGCTCATCAGCAGAAAATGAATGCTCATTTATTCCCCTTTTCACTTGTCGTAAGATGATTTAATTTAGTAGGGGAAAAAGGGGAGACTTGATCCCCTGGGAGACTTGATCACCCCCTGTTTTATCGAGAACTAAAGTAGTTTTGTTCCTTTAGACAAATGACATTTATGTGGTGAGTTATTTTTTGGATGGCAACCTTATTTATTCTACAGGGCGGTTTACATGTTTTGACCTTCCTAAAGATTTTTTTATTGGCCACGCAAAATTTGAACAACTTTTCATAAGAATGACCAAATTTTTTCACAGCACAAACCCATAAATATGCTTAATGATCTGTACCGATGAAAATGTCAACATTTCATTCCAGTTTCAGGATATTTTGATTTGAAGTTATTGCCTCAATATGGGCACTTGATCCCCCATGAGTCACCCATATAAAAATGCGAATAAATTCAAAAAAATATAAATCATCACAAGAGATTTAGATGTTTCTATGAAATCGAGTAATTAGTATAATGCTGGATGTTTTAATTGATAGGAAAATAATCCCTTTTGAAACGATTTGTTACGCTTCCAAAAATTTTAATGTGATGGGTGTCCCGGATTAGCCCAAGAATGTTGTGGTCACTGTAGGTAAAACTGGTAAAGGTAAAAGTAGCAAATTATCCTCGTTTTATGATTAAATTCGACGCAAGTCCTTAACGTTTTCACATACACCCTACATCCTACAAGACGAATCTATGCATTTTATATGATATTTTTTACCAAATAAGTATCCACTTAATGGCATTGCAAATGAGTTATATTAACAGAATTATTGGATGGGAATTTTGGGCACACGAGATAAGCCAGCCAAGGGCCGAAAGTCTCTTAATAAAGACAATAAAAATAATTTTGAACGTATCAAAGTTTGCCGGGTCATCTAATTTGCACATTAATCATACAACGGCGAAGATACCGATTCAATCAATTTCAGAATATCAGATGTCCCATAATTGTGGGAGCAGTGTTCTTGCTCCTCACCACATTCTTTCTCCAACTCACTACCATGCGGACATCGAAGCGCACCTTAACATCTAATGCAAAAAGCATAAATCTGACGTTTTTGAACGACGTAAACCACTTCTCTCTCTCCCATTCCACGCAGATGGGTCGAGATTAAATTCGAATTTGTGAATTTCCATCCATGATGATGTGCGAGCATCGCACCGTCGCATCCCATCGTCATCGTCGTATTTATCTGATAGACCCATATACAGCAGCCAGCCGGCCAGACAACCGGTAGCCAGCCTGCACAAGCCAGCAAATCTTTAATGGAATTCAATTAAACGTCTTGCCACCTAATGGCCCAACTGCCGTACGAGGATTTGCCGGGACCAATAAAGACACCGACCCCGGCATGCAAACTGCCGGGGACACTACTACTGGAGGCATCAAGCACTTGGCGTAGCGGAGAAGATATGCTGCCAGACGGGTCAGGTCAGGCGGCGTTTGTGGGTGTCCGACAACAGCAACGCACCGCAGCAGCGTAGCATATGTGGAAAACTCGGTTCGCAAGTGGCATTGGGTCATTGGTCGTTGGTACGTGCGATTGGACAGCTGGTTGCGATAAGTGGATTTGGGATAGAATTTTAGGTCAATTAGACATTTTGAGTTTTATTGCGAGACACTGAGCGGACAGTTTGAACGAGTTGGGATAGCGGTCCTGATTGAAATAAGAAAGACGCACCAGAACAGTTTCTGATTAAAATATACATAGGATAAATAAAGTACATATTGTTTTGAAACAAGGATATTCAACTTTAGCACTGCAATGTTTCACAAGAAACACCTCAATAAATAAATGTCGGGTAACAGAACAGGAATAATATATTAGTTTAAGTTAATTCTCAGCTTTCAATCATTGACTACTGTGTAGCAAAAAAATCGTACACCAGACACCTAATTACGCCATGCGCCGCCATTATTCAGGAAGTTATTTACTCATTTACAAAGAATGAGCACTAGAGCAAAACGAATGTGATAGATCTTATCTCTTAACACATACTATTAAGATGATCAATCTGTACCATTACTTTGATTATAACAACAGGATCAATACTATCTACCTAAAAAGGATCGTCAGAAAAAAAATCGAGAAAACTCATGAGGGATTTATCATATGTTGGTAAATGAACAAGCGCTACATTTTTTCACCACATCCTATATGAAAAACAGTTTTTCTCGATTGTTTGTCTCTTGCATATTTGTGCGCCTGTAAACGCCTGTATAGTTTTGGAATTGAATTCTAAAGCGATTCATCTTAATCTTCAAAGCATAGAGTATCGCATCAAGAAGTCACATCGCTGCATTTTTCGATTCTCCACGGTTTATCCAGATAGGTTAACCGAAGCGCACAGCAACAACAGCAAGGTACGCCATCTCGCTTGTAGGCAGGAATCCACGACCGGACATTCGGGTGAACTACTGGACAACTCGCATTATCGAGGGCATCCTAGCCAGCCGCCCGCTGTGTTATTACGGGTAACGGTTCCGAGGAAGGAAAATTGCCAGTTGTTGAGCGATTGATTGCTTTCCCCGTACCCGTACATAGCTTCATGATGCGCTCGTGATGGCGGACATTGTTGCAATCAAGTATTTCAATTTATTGTAATTGAAGTTGATATTTTTTCGAGTTTTGTTGTTTAGTTCCCCCGTTCAGCTTCGGATCCATTAGCAGATTGTCTTTTCTGTTCATTAGTTAAGTCGCAAGCAGCGGTTCTTGGGAGGACCACCCGCCTTGCTTCCCGTATACCAATTTCTAATCGATGCTTGTTCCAGCTTACCTCTCTGCCAGGAAACAGTTGTTTCAATGAAAAACAGACCATCGCAGCACCATTATTGCCACCAGGTTAGGATTGCAAACGAGCAATAAAGTAGCATATAAAAATGTCTTGGGATGCAGAATGCCATAAAATGGGATAATTTACGCTAGCGCGAATATCGACGACAATCGTTGCGGTAGGAAATGGATTCTTCTTGGGACAAAGAGGTTCAGAGAAACTGTTGCTTTTCCACGGTTTGCGATAACGATCAAGCATTAAAGTAGCTGTTGGTAAATAATTCAATAAGTGCTTTGCTTACGTTCTTTACATGTCAAAAGATTAGTGGGCTAAGATAAGGTAATAAAAAAATCATCATTGACATAATTACAAAATTATCAACAAATAAAACTCGGTGGTAAATGCAGGAGGTTTTATATGCTATCTGCAATTTGAAGTAATTGTAAAGGATAATCACATGACCTCGTTATGCAGTAAAGTCAATTTTGGCTTCATATTGACTGATTTTGATCCTTGACTGGCTCTCTGGTAATGACAATGCCGTGACCGCTACACCACTCATTGTTTTCGTTATCGTTATTCGTTATTATTATCAATAATTCAAACTAAGGCCGGAGTGTCTTGACATCCTGGTGGTGAGCCCCAGTATGCTGCCTTGGGGAGCACCAGTTCTTACAGGTAATCTATCAGATTTCGAATTCTGATAGTTTACCTGCGGTGAGCGATCTGATAAATAATTTTGGATCAGTTTAATAATGTACAGAGGAAAATTAAAATTTATCAATTTTACAATCAAACCTTCATGCTTAAATCATGCCTAACACTGTCAAATGCTATATCAATAAGAGCAACTCCAGTCGAATATCCTTCAGATTTAATGAGTCGAATTAAATTCGTTACTCTTAATAACTGATGAGTGGTTGAATGCCCATGGCGAAAACCAAATTGCTCATCCTCAAAAATAGAATTGTCATTAATATAAACCATCATTAGGGGGGTCCCGTGGCGTAGTTGGCTACACGTTCACCTTACAAGCGAATTGTCATGGGTTTGATTTCCAGCTCCTCCACCAAACCCTCGTCAGTCGCCGGATGCGCCGCCTTTACAGTGGCGTATTGGGGAGCGCCCTTAGCGTTACGAATGCCTGATGACAACTGACAAATTGTTCTTCTCGGAGGCATTCCTCCACGCTTATTTCGATTTTACTCACCGGTGAGTAGTTTTGTATTGCCGTCTCTTTTGATCCCACAGAAATTTTACTCACTTTTTAAAAAAAAGTGGAACTACTCAAGTGGTTCCACTTTTTTTCAAAAGTGAGTAAAATTTCTGTGGGAAAAAAAGAGACGGCAATAGAAAACTACTCACTATTGAGTAGAAAAAAAATGAGCGTGTCCAACGCATCCAGATAGGGGCTGTCCATAAACCACGTAGACTCTTGATGGAGGGAGGGGTTTCAAGAAAGTCTACGTTAGTCTACGAAGAGGGACGTGAGGAGGGGGGGTATACCAAATGTCTACGTAGACTTTTTCAATCAGGCTTTTTTTCAGCTTTGTGCCAAGTTCACTTATTTGATTTTTTTTTTCAATAGTCTAAGACGAATAAAACTACTCTCCATTTAATTCCACCAATTATTTTCGATATCTTTAATATCGAAAATAATTGATGGAATTAAATGGAGAGTACTTAATTCGTCTTAGACGGTCGAATACATTCCACTAAAAGAGCTTAATATATTTTTCTGTTTTTTTTTTTGCATGACTTTACCGAAATAACCTCTATACTAATAGTCTGAAGTACGGCTTAACTTAAATTAAAAACTATCATGGATTTCACCGGGAAATTCTTCTGTGTTGAACATGAAAATTCTCCAAAGTATTCTATAAAAAGCATTGAAAAAAAACCAAAGATTCCACTTGGATTTTATTGCAGATACTACTAGAATATCTTTTCATTTTCAGCAGGAACTTCTTTGGACACTACAAGTGATTCTTTACAATTTTCGAGGGAAATTATGTCGTACTTCAACGCGGAATACTTTGGAATTTACAAAGTAAGCATTTTGGAATATCCAAGAAAAGTCTTTGAAATTTCCAAATAACAATCTTTGGAACTTGAAAGGGGAATTCTCTAAAAAAAACTTCAGAATTCCCACTGAAAATTTTCTTGGGAGTCCCCGGGAACTTTTTTCCTAATTTCGGAAATTCTTCGGAAATTTTTTTCATACTCAAAGACCCTAATTTGATGTTGTAAATCAATTTTAAAAGTTTTTGAAAATTGGATTGCTTGGCAGTTAGCTCACAGCTCGGCCCATAGTAAAATTAAGTTAGGGGTGTAATAATTAGGTTTTTCGAACTTGATTTAAAATAGTTCCCGTGCACCAAAATTCATGAAATTTTGGATTTTGGCTCAGTTTTTATAATAGATTCAAGATATGTAATAATATCAATACCCCTAAAAACCCAATTGTTTGGACATATAAGCAAAATTATTCGAAGCGTCCATGGGAAATTCTTCGTAAATTTCTCGGCAGATTCTTCGGGAGTTCTAATGCAAATTCTTTGGAATTATCGATGGAAAATCTTCGAAATTTCTAAAGAAATTGTTGAAAATTTACACGAGAAATTATTTGAATTTCCCACCAAAAACTCTTTAAGTTCGCACAAAAATAAATATATGCAATTTTTTTAAGAAAGTATTTGTAATTTTCATGGAGATATTTTCGATTTTTTTACGAGTACCCATCATAATCTTAACTGAAAGTTCTCCATAATTTCCACTGAAAATTATTCGGGAAAATCTTCGAATGCCCAGAGGATTTTTATAATTTCCCTAGGAAAAGAGAAATTTAAAAAATATCGTTGGAAACCATCCTAAAATTTCACGGGAAATATTTCGGAATGTCCGTTCAAACTTAAAATTGCCTCAGGAAATAATTCCATTTTAACAGGAATATTTTTGGCAAGGATGTTAACGATCATTCAGTAATTTGCGTTCGATCATTTAGTAGTTTGTCAATAACACATTCCAGAAGCTGAATTTCAAATTATGTTGTATGGTGAACTTCTAGTGCGAAGGATTTTCTACAACTCTGCCTAATGATTCGTTGTTTGAATTCCACTAGTAACGGATTTATAGCTATAGTTTCAGTAACTTAGACTAAATGATAACAGGAGCTGTGGACAGAGGATTAAAATTGATTTCGTTTTAAATTGAGTTTCATTTTGTTGGATTTTGTTCAGTTTGATTTTGTTATGTATGAAATTCGAATTTTATTATAATGTTTAGGTGAACAGGTGGTAAAATGAACACGTTAAGGACTTGCGTTGAATTCAATCATAAAACGAGGATAACTTGCTAGTTTTACCACTTGGTCCAACAATTTAACTCATATTCTTACTGCACTGAACATTTTTTTCGCTAATAAACATTGTTTTATATAGTTTTTCTTCGAAATAAAACCCAGATTAATCCACCTAGCGGTGATGGTGCCTTTCTCGTTCGTTCAAAAGGTTTGGAAAAATCTAAAATAACACCAATATGTAGATTGGTCTTATTTTTCATATTTGTTTATATGCATAAAAAAAATTCTCGCCAAACGCAATTTGTTGCAAACAAATCGGATGAGCATAAGAGCAAAAAATGGCATTTTATTTAGTAGTTTTAAAATGAGTATTTTCGCCATAACTTTTGACCCAATTGTACGATCCGGCCAAGTTTCTATAGGAAACAATGGTACAAGATTCTGCGTCGAATGCAATCTGTTGCGAGCGACCTGAGAAGCACACATATTGCACATCAATCACAGTAACTTATATATGACCGGATTCAGTCACAATATGGTTACTGCAACCAGATATATTGAAATTGTGTTGCTTGGGGAATAGATGAAGTATAAGTGCTAAGAAAGTAAGCTGGACTTTTTTGAACTCTCTTTCACAATAAACAGTAATTTGACCATAACATCTAAGCTCATAGTCCGATCTGGC
The DNA here is from genome assembly GCF_024139115.2 of Armigeres subalbatus. Lineage (NCBI taxonomy): Eukaryota > Metazoa > Arthropoda > Insecta > Diptera > Culicidae > Armigeres > Armigeres subalbatus. The sequence goes on from NC_085140.1 coordinate 59,656,603, forward strand.
TAATTTTCAATAAGAAAATATGAGACATTCTACGTCTAAATCAACTTGTTGTGAGCAAATCGATTGAGGATAAGTGCCCGGAAAATGAGTGACATTTTTTACGCGATTTTTTTGTATGAATTTGTATTTTGGCCATAACTTCTGATCCCATAGTTCGATCTGACCAATTTCAAATAGGAAACAATGCGACAGGATTCTGCGTCGAATGCAACTTGTTGTGAGCAAATCGGTTGAGAATGAGTTCCCGAAAAATGAGTGTCATTTTTTACGCGATTTTTTCGTATGAATTTGTATTTTGGCCATAACTTCTGATCCCATAGTTCGATCTGACCAATTTCAAATAGGAAACAATGGGACAGGATTCTGCGTCGAATGCAACTTGTTGCAAGCAAATCGGTTTTTTCGTATGAATTTGTATTTTGGCCATAACTTCTGATCCCATAGTTCGATTTGACCAATTTCAAATAGGAAACAATGGGACAGGATTCTGCGTTGAATGCAACTTGTTGCGAGCAAATCGGTTGAGGATAAGTGCCCGAAAAATGAGTGACATTTTTACGCGATTTTTTCGTATGAATTTGTATTTTGGCCATAACTTCTGATCCCATAGTTCGATCTGACCAATTTCAAATAGGAAACAATGCGACAGGATTCTGCGTCGAATGCAACTTGTTGCGAGCAAATCGGTTGAGGATAAGTGCCCGAAAAATGAGTGACATTTTTTACGCGATTTTTTCGTACGAATTTGTATTTTGGCCATAACTTCTGATCCTATAGTTCGATCTGACCAATTTCAAATAGGAAACAATGCGACAGGATTCTGCGTCGAATGCAACTTGTTGCAAGCAAATCGGTTAAGGATAAGTGCCCGAAAAATGAGTGACATTTTTTACGCGATTTTTTCGTATGAATTTGTATTTTGGCCTTAACTTCTGACCCCATAGTCCAATCTGACCAATTTCAAATAAGAAACAATGGGACAGGATTCTGCGTCGAATGCAACTTGTTGCAAGCAAATCGGTTGAGGATAAGTGCCCGAAAAATGAGTGACATTTTTCACGCGATTTTTTCGTATGAATTTGTATTTTGGCCTTAACTTCTGATCCCATAGTTCGATCTGACCAATTTCAAATAGGAAACAATGGGACAGGATTCTGCGTCGAATGCAACTTGTTGCGAGCAAATCGGCTGAGGATAAGTGCCCGAAAAATGAGTGACATTTTTACGCGATTTTTTCGTATGAATTTGTATTTTGGCCATAACTTTCGATCCCATAGTTCGATCTGGCCAATTTCAAATAGGAAACAATGGGACAGGATTCTGCGTTGAATGCAACTTGTTGCGAGCAAATCGGTTGAGGATAAGTGCCCGAAAAATGAGTGACATTTTTTGAGTAGTTTTGCGCACACACACACACACACACACAGACATCACCTCGATTCGTCGAACTGAGTCGATTGGTATATAACACTATGGGTCTCCGGGCCTTCTATAAAAAGTTTGTTTTTGGAGCGATCATATAGCCTTTACCGTATACTTAGTATACGAGAAAGGCAAAAATGGTATAATTTTCGATCCCATAGTCCGATATGGCCAATTTTCAATAGGAAACAACGGGTCAGAATTCTACGTCGAATGCAACTTGTTGCGAGCAAATCGGTTGAGGATAAGTGCCCGAAAAATGAGTGACATTTTTTACGCGATTTTTTCGTATGAATTTGTATTTTGGCCATAACTTCTGATCCCATAGTCCGATCTGACCAATTTCAAATAGGAAACAATGGGACAGGATTCTGCGTCTAATGCAACTTGTTGCGAGCAAATCGGTTGAGGATAAGTGCCCGAAAAATGAGTGACATTTTTTACGCGATTTTTTCGTATGAATTTGTATTTTGGCCATAACTTTCGATCCCATAGTCCGATCTGACCAATTTCAAATAGGAAACAATGGGACAGGATTCTGCGTCGAATGCAACTTGTTGCGAGCAAATCGGTTGAGGATAAGTGCCCGAAAAATGAGTGACATTTTTTGAGTAGTTTTGCGCACACACACACACACACATACACACACACATACACACACACACACACACACACACACAGACATCACCTCGATTCGTCGAACTGAGTCGATTGGTATATAACACTATGGGTCTCCGGGCCTTCTATAAAAAGTTTGTTTTTGGAGCGATCATATAGCCTTTACCGTATACTTAGTATACGAGAAAGGCAAAAATGGTATAATTTTCGATCCCATAGTCCGATATGGCCAATTTTCAATAGGAAACAACGGGACAGGATTCTACGTCGAATGCAACTTGTTGTGAGCAAATCGATTGAGGATAAGTGCCCGGAAAATGAGTGACATTTTTTACGCGATTTTTTCGTATGAATTTGTATTTTGGCCATAACTTTCGATCCCATAGTTCGATCTGGCCAATTCCAAATAGTAAATAATGGGACAGGATTCTGCATCGAAGGCAACTTGTTGCGAGCAAATCGGTTGAGAATAATTTCCCGAAAAATGAGTGACATTTTTACGCGATTTTTTCGTATGAATTTGTATTTTGGCCATAACTTTCGATCTCATAGTTCGATCTGGCCAATTTCAAATAGGAAACAATGGGACAGGATTTTGCGTCGAATGCAACTTGTTGCGAGCAAATCGGTTGAAGATAAGTGCCCGAAAAATGAAGGACATTTTTTGCGCGATTTTTTCGTATGAATTGTATTTTGGCCATAACTTTCGATCTCATAGTTCGATCTGGCCAATTTCAAATAGGAAACAATGGGACAGGATCCTGCGTCGAAGGCAACTTGTTGCGAGCAAATCGGTTGAGAATAAATTCCCGAAAAATGAGTGACATTTTTTACGCGATTTTTTCGTATGAATTTGTATTTTGGCCATAACTTCTGATCTCATAGTCCGATCTGACCAATTTCAAATAGGAAACAATGGGACAAGATTCTGCGTCGAATGCAAATTGTTGCGAGCAAATCGGTTGAGGATAAGTGCCCGAAAAATGAGTGACATTTTTTACGCGATTTTTTCGTATGAATTTGTATTTTGGCCATAACTTCTGATCCCATAGTTCGATCTGGCCAATTTCAAATAGGAAACAATGGGACAGGATTTTGCGTCGAATGCAACTTGTTGCGAGCAAATCGGTTGAAGATAAGTGCCCGAAAAATGAAGGACATTTTTTGCGCGATTTTTTCGTATGAATTGTATTTTGGCCATAACTTTCGATCTCATAGTTTGATCTGGCCAATTTCAAATAGGAAACAATGGGACAGGATTTTGCGTCGAATGCAACTTGTTGCGAGCAAATCGGTTGAAGATAAGTGCCCGAAAAATGAAGGACATTTTTTGCGCGATTTTTTCGTATGAATTTGTATTTTGGCCATAACTTCTGATCCCATAGTTCGATCTGGCCAATTTCAAATAGGAAACAATGGGACAGGATTCTGCGTCGAATGCAACTTGTTGCGAGCATATCGGTTGAGGATAAATTCCCGAAAAATGAGTGACATTTTTTACGCGATTTTTTCGTATGAATTTGTATTTCGGCCATAACTTCTGATCCCATAGTCCGATCTGGCCAATTTCAAATAGGAAACAATGAGACAGGATTCTGCGTCGAATGCAACTTGTTGCGAGCAAATCGGTTGAGGATAAGTGCCCGAAAAATGAGTGACATTTTTTACGCGTTTTTTTCGTTTGAATTTGTATTTTGGCCATAACTTCTGATCCCATAGTTCGATCTGGCCAATTTCAAATAGGAAACAATGGGACAGGATCCTGCGTCGAATGCAACTTGTTGCGAGCAAATCGGTTGAGGATAAGTGCCCGAAAAATGAGTGACATTTTTTACGCGATTTTTTCGTATGAATTTGTATTTTGGCCATAACTTCTGATCCCATAGTCCGATGTGACCAATTACAAATAGGAAACAACGGGACAGGGTTCTACGTCAAATGCAACTTGTTGTGAGCAAATCGATTGAGGATAAGTGCCCGGAAAATGAGTGACATTTTTTACGCGATTTTTTCGTATGAATTTGTATTTTGGCCATAACTTCTGATCCCATAGTTCGATCTGGCCAATTTCAAATAGGAAATAATGGGACAGGATTTTGCATCGAAGGCAACTTGTTGCGAGCAAATCGGTTGAGAATAAATTCCCGAAAAATGAGTGACATTTTTTACGCGATTTTTTCGAATGAATATGTATTTTGGCCATAACTTCTGATCCCATAGTCCGATCTGGCCAATTTCAAATAGGAAATAATGGGACAGGATTTTGCATTGAATGCAATTTGTTGCGAGCAAATCGGTTGAGAATAAGTTCCCGAAAAATGAGTGACATTTTTTACGCGATTTTTTCGTATGAAATTGTATTTTGGCCATAACTTCTGATCCCATTGTCCGATCTGACCAATTTCAAATAGAAAACAATGGGACAGGATCTTGCGTCGAATGCAACTTGTTGCGAGTATATCAGTTGAATATAAATGCCCGAGAAATGAGTGACATTTTTTACGCGATTTTTTCGTATGAATTTGTATTTCGGCCATAACTTCTGATCCCATAGTCCGATCTGGCCAATTTCAAATAGGAAACAATGAGACAGGATTCTGCGTCGAATGCAACTTGTTGCGAGCAAATCGTTTGAGGATAAGTGCCCGAAAAATGAGTGACATTTTTTACGCGTTTTTTTCGTTTGAATTTGTATTTTGGCCATAACTTCTGATCCCATAGTTCGATCTGGCCAATTTCAAATAGGAAACAATGGGACAGGATCCTGCGTCGAATGCAACTTGTTGCGAGCAAATCGGTTGAGGATAAGTGCCCGAAAAATGAGTGACATTTTTTACGCGATTTTTTTGTATGAATTTGTATTTTGGCCATAACTTTTGATCCCATAGTCCGATCTGGCCAATTTGAAATAGGAAACAATGGGACAGGATTCTGCGTCGAATGCAACTTGTTGCGAGCAAATCTGTTGAGGATAAGTGCCTAAAAAATGAGTGACATTTTTTGAGTAGTTTTGCGCACACACACACACACATACACACACACATACACACACACACACACACACACACACACACACAGACATAACCTCGATTCGTCGAACTGAGTCGATTGGTATATAACACTATGGGTCTCCGGGCCTTCTATAAAAAGTTTGTTTTTGGAGCGATCATATAGCCTTTACCGTATACGTAGTATACGAGAAAGGCAAAAAACATCGAAATTTCGTATGTACAAAAATAGTGCGGGTAAAATGAACACTGCCTGGTGGTAAAATGAACATCGCTTCTAAAACCTTTTTGGAACATTTTTTAACTCTAGCACTGTTTATATAACCAAGATTACACTCAGAAATATAATTATTCTATGAAAGGTTTAGAATTAATCTAGTTTATTATATTTTGAAATTATAAGCGCTTAGTATAAAAATGTATACTATCCATAATTAAAATTTATACTATGGCAAAATAACGCAAACTTATTTTGCTTTCGCATTCTGTCTGTTGATATTTTATTTTCGCGCGTGGTTTTTCCTATCGAGTCGCCGCAGTTTTCGATAAAATATTAAAAATATATGTAAAAATGTGAGAAACTGGGACTTTCTGTTTAATATTATATATTTTAATTGTTTGTTTCTTTTTGTAGACACGCCTTTTGACGACATATAGGTACACAAACGAAAATGAACGTTCTTGCACGTAGAACAACGTGAACGGAATCCAGTGCAAATTAAAAGTGATCACTGATCAGACCTCATCGAAAACGACCGTCTCGACGGAGAACATTCCTCGTCTGCATGAAAACCAAAAATTATCCCAAAATATGAACTTATGTATGCTTGTCAGAAGATCGTTTAGTGTTAACAGGTGTTAATAATTCATTGTGGCATGTAAGGAGAACAACACAAGCTTTTCAAAGCGGAAAATCCCGGAAAAGAGGACAGAATCCGTAAAAGATATGCCGTCGTTTTAGCGAGATATGCAATCTTTTTTTGCTTGTGTGTTCTCCTTGGTGGAATGGCTCTGTAAGAAAAATTTGTGAGATCAAGCAGGGAATTTGTGTTTAAAAGAAACCGGAAGGACTTCGCAAGATTTCAATCGGAAGTCCAAAAATAGCGATGTTGTTAGTAGACCGATATGGGTATTTACCAAGGTTACCGAAAGCAGGAAAGAAAGTGCATTGTTTCAGAAAAAATATATTGTATTCCTTCATGCACCTACTGATGAATTTATTTATTGTATATTTACGATTTGTAAACGAATAAAAATGAAGAACTATCTGTTCAGACTTTTATTTACACCATTAGGCCAGTGAAATAATGAAAACAAATCAACAATACCTAAAAACTATGCACCAGATCTAAAATAAACTAAAATGCCATAAAGCTGACTTATACTAAATAACAATATTTTAAAGTTATACTATTTAGGTATTGTTGGATAAAATACGAGCTTGGGGTCAACCAGGCGAATAGCCATTTAGCATGAATTTTAATCTATTTGATATAAATTTATTTCTGAGTGTACGAGAGCCTTTTGAAAAATATGGTATAACTTTTGAAAAGCTCCTAATTATCAATATAATAAAAAGAAGGAAAAAAGTTTTGGAATATCAGTTATTTTTAAATTAAATTTACATACTCAAAGTTTTATCTTAGTTATTTGACATGGTTTGTTTTTTGAACTTCGGCTTCACAATTGTATATCATAAATTTGTGAAAGTTGGATGCAAGTATTCATTTTACCTCCACACATGCCTTATAACTCCTTATAACTCTATAACTCTTCCTCTAACTATGCAAACCAATAATTTTACTATTTACCCCTGCAACATCTTTGTGAAGGCTGTACTATTCGCCGCTATACTAAGAACAGGTTTGAATGAAAGTTATTATGAATTTAGGCCGATACAAATAATAAATTAATTTCATGTCACCCTTCAACTTTCCAAAAATATTGAGAAGGCGAAAAAAAAATTGTTTTTGGCGATTGTATTTTTTTTATTTTGAACATGTGCATCACTGTTTTTATCTTGGTACAAAATATGTCATTTATAGACCATACATTTGTCACCAAGAGTATTTCAAATGAAAATAACAGTAGGGGAGGAGGTTCGGTTGTGGGCACCGTTCAATTATGGGCACCCTATTTATCTTTTGACAGATAAGAGATGCTGTCATTCTGACAACCGTCATATGTTTGCTATAATAGCATGATGTTTTGTGCTCAATATCAAACCGGATGGGCATCTCTACTTTGAACTAGAAACAAATAAATTTTTCGTACAAGGAAAACAACACGAAAGTTTTTTTTGGCCTTTTTCAAAGTGTCATAAATTGAAGGATTTAATTCAAAAAGTGAGTTCTAATGCGTATTTACACAGTAAATTTAATCTATTTTGAGGCCCAATGTCGATTGCCATCAAAATTTTAGCGCGAATTTTTTTTTCTTCTCGTTCCAAAAAGGCTGCGAAATTCACCTTTATTGGTTCGGTTATGAGCACCCTCATTTTATTGACAAATCATTCAATATCGTTTTACTTGTCCCTTAACTTATTTTTAATAACGTTTTAAGGCAGATTTTATAATTAGTTTTACATAATTGTTCGAAATAAAGAGTTTATTTAATAATAATAAATTTGTTCTTTGGGCATGTCTAGTCATTATACACACACTTTTTGGAAAAGCGTTGACCGATTTGCTTGCAACAAGTTGCATTTGACGGGGAATGCTTTCCCATTGTTTCCTATTGAAAATTGGTCAGATCGGACTATGGGATCAAAATTTATGGCCAAAATATTATTTTTTGAAATGAACGAGAAAGGCACTATTGCCGCTAGGGTGATTAATCAGGATTTTTTTGACTGTGATGCATACCAATAAAACGTAAATCAATGAAAAATTAAAACCCATTTACCTAAAGTGCTATTTTAGACCTTTCTTATGTGATTTTTTTCAACATCCTCCTTAATGCACCGAGGGAGGCATCATCACTGCTAGGTGAATTGATTTGAGTTTTTTTTTAGCGTCTCCTGGCTTTTAGAATGAATAAACTATTCCTTGTCTTTAAATCTGGGTGGTTTTTATTCATGCTTCTTTATTTTTAGCTAAGTTTTCAAGGGTGCCCACAACCGAACCACGAAATGAAAATGTCCAAAAATGTCAAATTTTCTAAATTGTCAATATTTTTTTCTAAATCGATGAAATCATATTAATTTCTTTGCTAGTAATAAGGTTATAAGTTTAGCTTTCGATTGCTATGCAAATGTCGACATAAGATCAACCAGGGTCAAAGTTATAGACCAAACACAAAAGGGTGCCCACAACCGAACCTTCTCCCCTATATATATCTATCGGCATAAATATCATATATCCTATCAGATCACGCATATTAAAGGGACTCTTGCTTACAGATTCCTCCTAAGCTCTCTTGCAATATGTGGCCTACCCATTTCCACCAATGTTTTCGAGCATCTACATATTGTTAAAGGTATTTGATGGCTTTTATGTTGCTCGGCACACGATATCCAGCTGAATTGTCGTCCGAATTGTAAATTTTAAACATCATCTGCGTTATCTTTGCCTATATACTCAACACGTTTCAAGATCGAGTAGTACACTCGAACTTTGGTGCGTGGATCAATCCGGTTGGGTTTCCAAATATTTCGATAACTCGCAAAGTTATCCCTAGCTCGTGGATCCATGTCAATCCCAATTTCGCTATCTGCAGATATCAGACTGTCAAGATATTTAAATCCTCGGCTACTGTAAAGTTTGGGGGCAGTTCCCGTTGAAACTCAACCACCTGGTCCTGCTGACTTTGATGGTTAGACGCCGCAAAAAAGCAAACGGTCAGCCCCTTGAGCCCACTCAGCATAAATGAGCGACGCAGTACTAAAGCCTGTCCACGTTAAATTTCAAACACCCATCTCATCAGGCAATTTTTGAAAATATTCACGAACCACTGAGACGATCAATTTACATGACAGCTGAATTGGACAGTACCTAAGTGTCCGAAATTTAACGTGGACAAGCTTTAATGTAGCGTTTCGTGATCATTAGCCAATACTTCAAATTGTATGCCTCGGATGGGTGGTTTTTGAACACCACTGGCTGAAACTTGAAGACCCTGTTCGAAATTCTCGAACCAACATTTCAGCTGTCCAAATCAAAGAGTAATTGTGGCAATAACCTCCGGTTGCTGCAGCCATCCTTTCTTCATCGGTCACGGTCAGGAATTCCACCCATGCCCGCCTGTCCTGTCTGCAGTAGCGCCCGACTCCCACTTACATGAATACATACCATTGACGGACGCTACTTTACTTCTCTGATTCTTCACTTTCCTCACCGTTTGCTTCTCTACGCTCCTCAATCTTCCGTCGGGTTACATCTATAATCCATTCTTTTCACTGAGTGAGCAGCTTACCCAAGTTTTTCTTGCCGATTTCGATTCTTCCCTGCCCACTTATCGTCTATGCTGCCATACCTTCCAGAACATCCACTACCCGAGTTCTAAGATCTTCAATGAACGATTTCTTCACAGCTGGATCTTCTAGACGGTCTTTTTTAATTCGTCGCTCGAGCTTCCCCTGACACCGATGAATCCAAGTAATGCGTTGTCGCCAATTAGAAGATGATAGTCAAAAGCGATGTCAGTGCTGCGTTTATTACGGACTTAAGAAGGCATCGTCTCCGTTTTCAGCTGATCCATTTTCTAATGAGCTAAATGCTACCAGTCTTCTTCTTTTTCTATTGGCATTACATCCCCACACTGGGACAGAGCCGCCTCGTAGCTTAGTGTTCATTAAGCACTTCCACAATTATTAACTGCAAGGTTTCTAAGCCAGGTTACCATTTTTGCATTGGTATAACATGAGGCTAACACGATGATACTTTTACGCCCAGGGAAGTCGAGACAATTTCCAATCCGAAAATTGCCTAGACCGGCACCGGGAATCGAACCCAGCCACCCTCAGCATGGTCTTGCTTTGTAGCCGCGCGTCTTACCACACGGCTAAGGAGGGCCCGCTACTACTGCCAACTAAAAATGGGTCTGGGAAGTAAGTCAAATGCTGCTGCTTGCAGGCATGAGAAGCGGGCGCAGGTGGAATCCCCATCCGACGATGGGAGGAAATCCGCAACAACCGGCGATATTCATTTCCTCTTCGATATTTCACGACGCCTGAATGGAGCAAGGACAAATCCGTAGATGATAGATAAAGACGCGACATATCAGTCACTCATCGAACGTTGGCTCGTAAACTTACAACAACTTCTTCAAGTTTTGACAACCTCTCCTAATCCACACAGATAGAAAAAGTTGTTGAAATTTACACGAAAGTAATGCACATGAAGGGAATGCCAAAAAGAGCGTAAATTTAAACCCTTTTATCGCCTGAATGTATGCAATTTCCATTGCATTATGTCACTTTTTATATGATGTATGCTATAGAAACTGACATAATGCTATAGAAATTGCATACATTTAGGGTGTACTTGTTGGAATATATCCATGTACGCCCAAAATAGTTTAATTTTCCACGTCTTTATTTTTTACGCGCTTCTTAGTTTTCATTATTTTTTCTGTGCAGATATAGGGAAAGGTTGACAATTCTCGGACGGCAGTAGGCAGGATTCCGCTTCGGATGACCATGTGAGAACTGTTCTGTCACACTTTGCATCATGCTGGAGCCGGTCATTTAATTTCAAGAGTCCCTCCATTTGGTACTGATTGACCACGGAATCGTGAGTGAGTACAAGAGTGAGACAAGGGTGCATGTATTATACCTCTTGTGCCATTTCACATCGTAGTCGACCAAATCATGGACCTCTCTAGTAGTCTACCTCCATAGAGCAATCGAACGAGATGATGGTACTGCTCTACTAACGCCACAGCGCTCTACCAAGTAGAGTAAACTGAATGACCTGGTCGTATATTTCCTCTCAATAAACTCCAACGCCACGGTAGAACATAGAGATCCAATCTGTCCAAGCAATGCACCAAACCTCGAATACCCAACTCTAACATGAAATCTGTGATGTTATACACCAGTGAGACTTGGTGCGTATTGGTAGAGATCACATAGATTTGCAAGTAGTCATCACCCGATGTCTATGTTTAACAGCTCGGGCCTGGTGGGTTCGCAACTGGATCCCGAATACTGAGCCCCATAGACGATCCAATATCAACGGCAACTCCACAGAGTGAATGGGCGTAGGCCGACCACAGACAACTTTAGAACAGAGACGAAATCTGCAAGCAAGCGCTGGAATCCGGCAGGACATCGCAGCAGAGGCAGACCCAGAATCGCCTGGCGGTAAAACACTATTTATTTATCATCAGACTAAGGTCGGAGTGGCCTGTGCTGCACATAAAAGACTTCTCCATTCAGCTCAGTTCATGGCTGCACTTCGCCAACCACGCAGTCTGCGGAGGGTCCGCAAGTCGTCCTCCACCTGATCGATCCACCTTGCCCGCTGTGCACCTCGCCTTCTTGTTCCCGTCGGATCGTTGTCGAGAACCATTTTCACCGGATTACTGTCCGACATTCTGGCTACGTGCCCGGCCCACCGCAGTCTTCCGATTTTCGCGGTGTGAACTATGGATGGTTCTCCCAACAGCTGATGCAACTCGTGGTTCATTCGCCTCCTCCACGTACCGTCCGCCATCTGCAACCCACCATAGATGGTACGCAACACTTTCCTTTCGAAAACTCCCAGTGCGCGTTGGTCCTCCACGAGCATCGTCCAGGTCTCGTGTCCGTAGAGAACTACCGGTCTTATAAGCGTTTTGTAGATAGTCAGTTTGGTACGGCGGCGAACTCTATTCGATCGAAGCGTCTTGCGGAGTCCAAAGTACGTACGATTTCCAGCCACTATGCGTCTCCGAATTTCTCTGCTGGTATCGTTATCGGCGGTCACCAGTGAGCCCAAGTACACGAATTCTTCAACCACCTCGATTTCTTCACCACCGATAGAAACTCGTGGTGGGTGGCTCACATTGACCCCTCTTGAGCCTCTTCCTATCATGTACTTCGTCTTCGACGTGTTGATGACTAGTTCAATCCGTTTAGCTTCGCTTTTCAGTCTGATGTAGGCTTCCTCCATCCTCTCAAAGTTACGTGCCATGATATCAATGCCGTCGGCGAAACCAAATAACTGGACGGACTTCGTGAAAATCGTACCACTCGTGTCAATCCCTGCCCTTCGTATTACTCCCTCCAAAGCGATGTTGAATAGCAGACACGAAAGATCATCACCTTGCCGTAACCCTCTACGGGTTTCGAAGGGACTCGAGAATGCCCCTGAAACTCGAACTACGCACATCACCCGATCCATCGTCGCCTTGATCAACCGTATCAGTTTATCCGGAAATCCGTTTTCGTGCATTAGCTGCCATAGCTGGTCCCGATCGATTGTATCATATGCGGCTTTGAAGTCGATAAATAGATGATGTGTGGGCACGTTGGAAGAGTACCTTGTAGGCGGCGTTCAGCAATGTGATTGCGCGGTAGTTGCTACAATCCAGCTTATCGCCCTTTTTGTAGATGGGACACGACACCTTCCATCCACTCCTGCGGCAGAACCTCATCCTCCCAAACCTTGGTAATCACCCAATGCAGCGCTCTAGCCAGTGCTTCACCACCGTGTTTAAACAGCTCTCCTGGTAGTTGGTCAACTCCAGGGGCTTTGTTGTTTTTCAGCCGGCCGATCTCCTCCTGGATTTCCTGGAGATTCGGAGCCGGAAGTCGCATGTCCTGCGCGCGTGCTCCTAGGTTCATTACCATACCGCCACCGTTGTCTGCCATATCGCCATTCAGGTGCTCTTCGTAGTGCTGCCGCCACCTTTGGATCACCTCACGCTCGTTCGTAAGAAGGTTCCCGTTTATGTCCTTACACATATCGGGCTGTGGCACGTGGCCCTTACGTGAACGGTTCAACTTCTCATAGAACTTTCGTGTGTTATTAGCGCGGTACAGTTCCTCCGTCTCTTCACGGTCTCGATCTTCCTGCTGGCGCTGTTTCCTCCGGAAAATCGAGTTTTGTCTGTTCCGCGCCCGTTTGTATCGTGCCTCGTTCGCCCTCGTGCGATGTTGCAGCAATCTCGCCCATGCTGCATTCTTCTCCTCAACTAACTGTTCACATTCGCCGTCATACCAGTCGTTTCTCTGATCCGGAGCCACCGTGTCTAGTGCAGCGGTTGCGGTGCTTCCAATGGCGGATCGAATATCTCTCCAGCCATCTTCAAGAGATGCTGCGCCTAGCTGCTCTTCCGTTGGGAGTGCCACTTCCAGCTGCTGCGCGTAGTATTGGGATAGTCTACCGTCTTGTAGCCACCCAATGTTTAGCCGCGGCGGACGAATCCGACGCGTGTTGATCACCGTCGAGAGTTTTGAGCGCAGGCATACTGCAACGAGGTAGTGGTCGGATTCAATATTCGCACTGCGGTAAGTGCGTACGTTCGTGATGTCGGAGAAGAATTTACCGTCAATTAGAACGTGGTCGATTTGGTTTTCCGTTACTTGAATAGGTGATTTCCATGTGGCCTTGTGGATATTCTTGCGGGGGAAGAAAGTGCTTCGGACTACCATTCCGCGAGAGGCTGCGAAGTTTATGCATCGTTGGCCGTTGTCGTTCGATACGTTGTGCAGACTATCCGGTCCGATGACCGGTCTATACATTTCCTCCCTTCCTACCTGAGCGTTTATGTCACCGATGACGATTTTGACGTCCCGCAGTGGGCATCCATCGTATGTCTGCTCCAGCTGCGCATAGAACGCTTCTTTCTCGTCGTCGGATCTCCCTTCGTGTGGGCAGTGCACGTTGATGATGCTATAGTTGAAGAAACGGCCTTTTATCCTCAGCTTGCACATTCTTGCGTTGATTGGCTGCCACCTAATCACGCGTTGCGTTGGCGCATCTTTCCCAGCACTATGAAGCCGGTTCCCAGCTCGTTGGTGGTGCCACAGCTTTGGTAGAAGGTAGCCGCTCGATGCCCGCTTTTCCACACTTTCTGTCCTGTCCAGCAGATTTCCTGCAGCGCTACGACATCGAAGTTGCGAGGATGTAATTCATCGTAGATTATCCTATCGCAACCTGCGAAGCCTAGCGACTTGCAGTTCCATGTTCCAATCGTGATCCTTTATTCGTCGCCTAGGTTGTTGCCGATTGTATCGAGTCGTATTATCTTCTTTATCGTTCGTAATGGTTGTTTTTTATAGGTGGCTTATTGGGCCTGCACATTGCGTAAACCTCCTGTCTCGTCGGAGGGCCACTGTGTCAGGTCTGTTAAGCGTCCCACCTAGCCCCAGGACTTGGGCTTGTGCGCTGTGTTCGGCACACGGTCGCTTTGACGGCGCCTACTTGCGGAATGTGGATACATGCAATTTTTTATAGAAGTTTAACAGAGACCATTGTCAAAACCCACCACATCCTAGGCAGGCACCACCACTCGCAGATGGCCTGGGGAGGGATCGTCAAGCCCTTGGACATAGTTCCTGCTGCCCCCGGTAAAACACTAACAGAGAAATAAACAAAGTCGATGGGAATCAGACTTGGGCTCAAGCCAAGGATGGAGATCCTTAACGTTGTCCCCATGTACCTTAAAAGATGCTCAGAACACAAGAGTTGGTGTGTGAATTTGATCCCACTTAATGAATGCCACATGTACATGGGTGCTGATAAAGAAACCAATCCTAGTGTCGTTTAGCCTATGAATTGTGTAACTTTGTTTAGCTAAGTAATAGAGATTTGTTTTAGAACTTTTTATTTTTCATAAAACAAGTGGAGCTGTATCTCTCAAAAAGCAAGGTTGCTTTCAGTGTATCGTACCTTGGAGTAAGATAAACCAAAATCTGCAATCAGACACCTGATAAGACATCTCAGATCGTGTAAGGATTGGGAAGCGCCCAGGCAGCAATCGCCGTGCATGAGCCGAAATGGCCTCCTTACGACTATACAGAAACCCCCGCAGCTGATCCACGCATATTTCTGGCATGAGTAAGTTCAACGTCCATTGCATTCTCTCTTCAGGTTTATCCGAGGCCGTATCTATGCCGCTAATAAGTAGCATGGCATTTCAATAATTTTAGGAACGTGAGCATGATATGACGAGCTGATATGACGTGCTTCACCTATCTATTCCGTATAATCCGGGAAGTCTTCAATTCCGAACCTTCATAAAACATCCATGTTCAGACAACACATATCTGATCTCAAAAGTACAGCTGACCATTGCCCCAGTACAACCAATTTGAGCTTCATACTTAACTTAAACAAAAGATTATAATTCTAGCCGTACTTTAAAAATGTTGGTGTTATGAATTCAACAGTTTAGAGTCCATCAGCAAAACCTTTCCAAAAAGAAAAACTAAAATTTCTGCAGAAATAAGTTCCAGTATTTTTTAAATTATTTAAAGTTTCTGCTAAGTTCATTACTGCATAAATATATTACAAATATTCAAATTCTTTGCTTTTTCTAAACATTCTTTGCTATCATTTTCCATTAAAATTCCAATTTTTTATGCGATTATTCCCATTTTGGATTTTTTTTTTCGTTTCCTTGTTATTTTTTTTTATCCCCCTCCCCCCTCTGTTGTATTACGTGTTATACGAATACGTCCATAGATGCCTTTTCCCATGATCTAATTCTGCACACTTACTATGAGTAATGGAATACTATTTTTTTCAATATATGTCATAACTCCACTTGGTAAAAAAGCGGGATATTACTCACTGTATCCGCGTGCGGTCTGAATATTCTTTTTATATGGCGAGGCGTGAGCTCGTTCAAAAATTTATGTGATCACTATCCCTAAATTCTCATACCCCAGACATAAACCAACACAGTTGAGGCGGACAGGCACAACAAAATTTAATAGCGGCGCGATCACAGCAGCGGCGCCATACAAGTGAGGAAAAATTACACTTCTGGTTATTACGACCGAACCAGCATGGGTAGAAATCTTCTTGCTGCTGGCTGGTCGCTGGTCGCTTCCCTTTCCAGCGGTTATGCTAGCAAATCCGTTCGTGGTAGCATCGCATCACCATTATCACGTCGCAAAACATATCGCAACCGCATCAGTCGAAGCTTGCGCAGCGTGAGCTCATATTAGATTTCCCCACTGTCACCTTGCCGCCAATCTCCGGTCGGCTCTGCAGGAGACCAACTTCCCACGGTCAGAGGATAGGTATTTACGTTTGATTACTTACGAATGATGACCACGGAAAAAAAATGAGGGGAATCGTAAAACAGAGATTGAGATGGCTGAAAAAGCTATTACAAAATAACTGCATCGCTTAGGCAAACATGCTGGCGAATTCAGCAACCTACCGCGCGTAACCAGCTGATAGTAGCTGCAACGAGCAAAAGATCTACGAAGAGACGGCGCTGTTAAAAGTTCATGGGTTCATGCGGTGAAGGTGGAATTGTCTTGATACAGCAGTAGCCACCAAGCAACCGCACTGCCTGCCTGGAGATTGTAGCAACGGGATTCGATCATACGAAACGACACGCCCCAGTAATGCACATTCATGCCCACGCTGTATTAAAAACCGCAAAGATCGGTGCGGGACATAGGGAGAGGAGGCCTTTTGGTAGACCTATAAAAACCGCATCTAATGTGAACTATGTAAGTACAAATCAACCTACAAACGTAACTACCTGTGCTTCTCAACACATGCCAAAGTTATGCGAAATCGAACTCATGAGCAATGATCAATGGAGGTAGTTATTTATGCTGACTGGTTATTTTGCAGTTATTGCGACATAAAAATGACGGATCAAGTCAGATATCATTGTTCGTATCATCATAGAGAGAAACACATACGGGAGTTGAAACAAGATGAGTTTAATATGCAATAGTCCGAAAAATATAAAGTTGAAATTTGGACAGTTCCACACAATCCATGTTACATTATTTATACTTTTAACTTTTTACTTAATTTGTTGAGAATTTTGATTTTTACAACCAGCTCCATTCATCCATAACAATTATACTTTTTTTTTAAAGAAACGCAATTCGAGACAAATCAATCGATTTAAACCAATATTAAATATAAATTAACCTTTTACCAAATTATTCGTCTTTTTCTTAGGGAGTAAAAAAACTATTTCATGATATCGAGTCAGATTTTAAGAGCTAACTTTGCTCGTTTTTTGTTTCACACCATGTTCACAGAATTCTCATAAGGGGTCGTACACTTATTACGTAAGCATTTTTTCTGGTTTTTTTGACACCCCCTCCCCCCTTGTAAGATTTTTTTCATACAAAAGATGTTTTATTTATATGGAGCGTAAGATATTGACCGACCCCCCTTCCCCCCCTAAGTGCTTACGTAATATGTGTACGGCCCCTAACCAATCAATGAGTTCATACCGAAGTAAAACTAATTAACTATATAACACCTTAGGAACTGTATCCACCTACTGGCAAAAAATCGGCCGGTGCACATTCGTATCGAAAAAAATCTCTGTTGTACTGGTTTCAGGTGGTCAGACATTTATTCCAGATCCACGCTTTTTATCTATGGCGTGTGTGTGGCCTTTGCCACCTATGCTAAGACTACCAATCACAATCTTCTCCCACTTGGATACGCAATTAGCAATCGAAAAAATTACCACTTGAAAGCAACTGACAAAACACGTACTGACCAGACACCATCTCATCATGGCGTTCCCGCACCCCCTATCGTATCGGTTGACACTTCTTTGCCTCGTGGATGGAAAACTCCGGCGTCGATTATCGTAACGTTCGATAAGTTACGACCACTCGGATTGCACTTTTGTGTGTTCGGTCCCATCTGCTCTGGCACGGGCTCTGGAAAAGCAATTTCTTCACTCTTTCTTCCGTGCGATGATGATTATCTTAATGAAAGGAGAATTCAATTACTTATGACTATTTCTTTCTGCTTGTGTGTCTTCCCCAGGAGAAGCAGCGTCAACCAGAACAACTTCTTCGAATGGCTCAGGCGTCGTAGTGGTGGGCCCATCAGCTAGTTCCTCTGCCACCCCGCCCTCGGCAACCCGGCGTCATTTGAATCTTCCGTTGCTGCCGGTTCTTCCACCGAGATCCACTGTGCAGATAAGGCCAGAACCTCCCCCGCCATACTGGGCTCACTATCAACACCGACCGGTACTTCCTACGGCAGCTCCCCATCTGCGCGCCAACACCGTCCGCAGTAGCAGCAGTAACAGTAGCCAAAGTTCCGACAGTAGTGCGGGTTCGCGCAACGTTGCACCGCCTCTGCCACCATTATCACCGCCTCCGGCAAATAATGCGCAACGAGCTCCAATATCAGCGCAAGCCGTTCGACAGCAGCAACAGGTGGTGGTGCCACATCGATCCCATCGGCGGAATATTGTTGGCGGTGGCATTCCGGAACATAGGAACCCCGAAGGACCAGCTAGGCTCCATCGGTACAACATTGCACACCATCAGCAACAACAATTTCCCCAGCAGCGGTCACGGATTAAAGAGCACTTGTTGAGTGAGTAAAGCTTTTCTGCATACGCGGTATCGATTACCAAGGCAATGATGAAGTAAAATGCCTTCTAATATTCCCTTTATGAAAAAGGTTAAAAACTAGAGTGGCCTACATTGCTCACGATCGCATATCTGTCCCTATCTTTGCTTGGTTTTCTACTTTTCAGATGCGAGTGAGAAGGTTCGGAAACCCATAGTGTTAAGTTCGAATAACTTGTTTAAAGAAATCCTAAGGTGTAAATTTATGTCAAAAGTTCAGCTTCTGATTTTTAAGAATTTAACGGTTAAACGCACATTGGCAATTATATTACTGAGATGTCCAGGGAAAAAAGATGAATAATCTATATAAGGTACACTGGGGGAAGTGGAAAAGGAAAAATCGATAGTGCATGTTTGAATTAGTGTAAAACCAGTTTAAATGATTTTAATGCGTTGAATCAAAATGGGCTATCAAAAACAGTCAATTTTGCACCAACTGTGCAGAAATTCATTCCATTTTGGTCGCCTGAAATTAATAGAAACAGATTTTAAAATTAGGAGTTGTTTTTCCACTTACCCTAGTGGGATGGGGTAAGTGGAAAACCCATGTTACCTTGACCTTCAATAGTGATGAGTAGTTACATATAACTAAAATCAATACGATAATTGCTCTGAGTATCTTTTGTGGAATAATTTCATTACCTTAACGGAATAGATCCTCAAGGAATTCTCGTAATAGCTAGGGATGGCTGTTTTTGCCTTCTCGAACACTAAGTGTACGTAAAGTCTATATGTTCTCCCCAAAGATGAACTTTTTAAAGGAAAAATGGGACTTACAAGGTTATAAACTAATCAACTTATTTTAACGAATTGAGATGATGTCTGTATGTGCGTATTTGTATGTATGTGTGTGCGCAAAGCACGTACAAAATTATCAGCTATTCTTAAGCACTTGTACTTAACCAATTTGTTCGCAAAAAATTGCATTCAACGGCGAAACTTGTTATGAATAAAAATTAATGTGAATTATACAATATATTTACCTATCAGTGCTATTTTTAACTTTCTTATACTTTTTTTCATATGTAAAACATGTGAAAGGCATCAATACCGATAGGTGGATTAATCAGGCATTTTCTCATTTATATGAGTCCAATCACCACTGGAATCACAATGATAACAAAGAAGGAACATATTAAGATGCACAGCTATCGAAATAAACCCTGGAGGGAAGAAACAAATTGCGTAATTAGAACATTATCCACTTCCCCCGCAGTGTTCGATACCTGGGGTAAGTGTAAAATCTTTGAATTATTTGCTTTCTTGGTACAAACCACTACCAATTGAATGGGATTAGTTTAATTGTATTATAATAGTAACCTGTGATATAAATTCACTTGAAAAAAGAACAATTGGTGCAAATAAGAATTGATTTTATGAATGCAAAAATCAACTTTTTGCGAAACCTAAAATAACAGTTCAAGCGTTAACCGTGTTAGTGTATGTATTATACAAATTTCAACAGAGTATTAGTGTGAGCATCAAAGTATATTCTTGCATAATGTTATGATGTGGTAAAAACTGTACAGTATGTACAATTCAAATTTTTCGAGTCGATTTTTACACTTACCCCCTTTTTCCACTTCCCCCAGTGTACCTAAAAATACATAAAAATGAATTTCTGTCTGTCTGAACCTTATAGACTCGGAAACTACTGAACCGATCGGCGTGAAAATTTGTATGCAAAGGTTTTTCAGGCCGGGGAAGATTCTTAAGATAGTTTGAGACCCCTCCACGCTTTGTAAAGGGGGGCTTCCATACACATTAAACACCTATTTATTCATAACTCGAGATCTAATCAGAGAATAAATCAATTTTTGGCGAAACGAAGTTCGTCGGGTCTGCTAGTAATATAATAAACTATCAATTTTGTAGAACAACGACTTTTAGGGGAAACATTCACCCTTATTCTTGTTTACGGACGAACAATAATTTCGAACGAATGCGATTTGTTCGAACCGTTTCTCCATTTGATTTTGCTGGCGTAAACGTTCATACGTAAGCAAGAATATGGGTGATTGTTTTTATGAACGAAAAAGCCTGAAAATCATTTTAACATGGTCAAAACGTCAACGGAATCGCAATTGTCACAAGACTTTATTATTATTATTATTGTCTTTATTTTAGAGGCTTTCAGCCCTAGGCTGGCTCTTTCACAAGACTTGTAGAGCACACCAAGAGCTTCCGTTTAGCTGTTGTTGCGATGAAAATAGACGAAACGACTTGAGCCACAACGAAATTGTATCCGAATTAGCTGGAAATTTGACGAGAGGCTTATTTTAGCATAAGAATTGTATTGCCAATAATAAGAAGAAGATGGATAGACGCATCAAAAGTTTGATTCATAAAAACAGCTATTGCTCATTTATTTTCATTTCATTTATTTAGTTTACATCTAAACACTGAATCAACAATTTGACGCCACAATACACGGTTCGAGGCCGCATCTCTCCATCTTCGCATGCGCCCCACGCTCGCCAAGTCGTTTTGCACCTGGTCTGCCCACCTCGCTTGCTGCGCTCCACGCCGTCTCGTACCTGCCGGATCGGAAGCGAGCACCATCTTTGCAGGGTTGCTGTCCGGCATTCTTGCAACATGTCCTGCCCATCGTACCCTTCCGGTCTTAGCTACCTGCTGGATACTGGGTTCGCCGTAAAGCTGGGGGAGCTTGTGGTTCATTCTTTGCTGCCACACACCGTCTTCTTGAACACCGCCAAATATGGTCCTAAACACCCATCTCTCGAATACTCCGAGTGCTTGCAAGTCCTCCTCGAGCATTGTCCATGTTTCATGTCCGTAGAAGACTACCGGTCTTATGCACCTTCGTATTTCACGACTTACATTGTTACCAGCTGTTGGCAAGGATCAAAGTTAGACGAATTCCTCGACCACCTCGAAGGTATCCCCGTCTATCGTAACGCTGCTTTCCAGGCTCAGTTCCTCCCACAAGCATGTACTTTGTCTTTGACGCATTCACCACCAGTCCAACTTTTGTTGCTTCACGTCTCAGGCGGGTGTACAGTTCTGCCACCATTGCAAATGTTCGGCCGACAATGTCCATGTCATAAACGAAACAAATAAATTGACTGGATCTGTTGAAAATCGTACCCCGGCTGGTACACCCAGCTCTCCGCATAAAACCTTCTAGCGCAATGTTTAACAACAGGCACGGAAGTCCATCACCTTGTCTTAGTCCCCGGCGCTATTCGAACGAACTGGAGTGTTCGCCCGAAATCTTCACAAAGTTTTGAACACCGTTGCTTTGATCAGTCTGGTAAGCTTCCCAGAGAAGCTGTTCTCGTCCATAATTTTCCATAGCTCTACGTGGTATATACTGTCGTATGTCGCCTTGAAATCAATGAACAGATGGTGCGTTGGGACCTGGTATTCATGGTACTTTTGAAGGATTTGCCGTACAGTAAAGATCTGGTCCGTTGTCGAGCGGCCGTCAACGAATCCGGTTTGACAACTTCCCACAGACGTTGGAAGATGATCTGGGATATCACTTTGTAGGTGGCATTAAGGATGGTGATCGCTCGAAAGTTCTCACACTCCAGCTTGTCGCCTTTCTTGTAGATGGGGCATATAACCTCTTGGCCAACCTGAGCGTTGAAATCTCCTATGATGATTTTGACTTCGTGGCTTGAGCAGCTGTCGTACTCACGTTTCAGCTGCGCGTAGAATGCGTCCTTCCCATGCAGCACGCGCAACATCTTTCAAATAGCTGTTTGTTCCTAATAAATTGCATTGAAGACGCTGGCAATACATCGAGTCACATTAAAGCCACTTTCCAGTTTCAGAAAAACACAATGTTTCATTTCCGTTTAAGTGACGTTGCAATATGCCACGCGTCAGACTTCATGGTGATTTGGAATTAAATGTGTTTCATGTCAGGAACAAAACAGATAAGTTACAATATTAATAACTATTCGATTCATTGCTGTTACGATAATGTTTCTGATATGTTGCAAAACATTTTGAGCAGCTGAGCAGTATTTTATTTTTGACAGTCCCCAGTATGTTCCGTATAAGGTACAATAAAGTTACAAATGACTTTGTTGTTTATGTAGTGCACTTGTAGCAGAAGCTCCCAATAGAATTGATTGTGTGATGGTTATAATGAAAGGTTACAAATCTCAAGGTCCAGGTTACAAATCTCAAGGTCCATGGTTCGATTCCCGGTTGGTTTTTGTGTTTTTATTTTCGTTGTAGCGGCCATATGTTGCAAATAGGCTCCACCTCATGCGCTTTTTGTGTCACAAAGGAGTTCCAATTACGACGTGTAGTGCATAACTCAGACCATTAGTTAGTCACAACAACAACTGTGTTGTTACTCACTGAGAAACAAGTGGTGTTGCTTGGGATTATCATCATCAGTGCTTCCGGAGTATGGGCTATGGATGTTGATTATGCTGAAGTTGAAGACCCGGCCTTTTATCCTCAACCTGCACATTCTCTCATTGATCGGTCACCACCCGATCACGCGTCTTTGTATATCGCCCATTGCTATGAAAACTGTTCCCAGCTCGTGTGTGTTGCCGCAGCTCTGGTTATTATTTATTTCTTCAGACTAAGGCCGAATTCAGACTGGCCTGTGCAGTATATAAGAGTCTTCTCCATTCGGCTCGGTCCATGGCTACACGTCGCCAACCACGCAGTCTACGGAGGCACAATGGTCGGATTCGTCAAATTTCACGACATAAATCAATAACTCGAAAACCATCAGTGTTAGAGTTTTGACGTCTTCAGAAGAAATGATCTACAAGAAGAGATCTATTTTTGGTGTAAGTTGTCATTAGGGTGGCCCACCGCTGAATTTTTTTTGGAAATGTATTTTTTTACCCTTTTGAGTTAGGAGTTCATATAGTTCTACAAAGTTGTAGAAAATTTAATTCTGAGCATTTTCGCTTAATAAACATTTATTTTATCTCATATAGGTGATGTTTTATGACAAAATTACTAAATTTAGATAGGGTGGTCCCGAAAAAAATAGTTTTTAGCTACCACTTCCATCAATTCAGAATATTTTCAAAAACTGTCTTAGCATCGCTTCAAGGACTTTGGATGGCGCATCTTTTGGTTACATAAGATGGTTGATAGCTTCATTTTCAAGCATATTATAAGCGTTTTTTTATGAAAAAGTGATATTTTTCTGAGCATTCTACTGCAGCTAGTAGCAAATATTAGCAAAAATGTCAATCGTTATCTGAAAGTATACATGCAGGCCCATCAAATCCATGGTATTTCGTTTGTCCATCTTTGTCCACTTGTAGATCATTTCTTCTGAAGACGTCAAAACTCTAACACTGATGGTTTTCGAGTTATCGATTTATGTCGTGAAATTTGACGAATCCGACCATTGTGGGAGGGTCCGCAAGTCATCTCCCACCTGATCGATCCACCTTGCCCGCTGCGCACCTCGCCTTCTTGTGCCCGTCGGATCGTTGTCGAGAACCATTTTCACCGGATTACTGTCCGACATTCTGGCTACGTGCCCGGCCCACCGCATTCGTCCGATTTTCGCGATGTGAACGATGGATGGTTCTCCCAGCAGCTCATGCAACTCGTGGTTCATTCGCCTCCTCCACGTACCGTCCGCTTTCTGCACCCCACCATAGATGGTACGCAGCACTTTCCTTTCGAAAACTCCAAGTGCGCGTTGGTCCTCCACGAGCATCGTCCAGGTGTAGAGGACTACCGGTCTAATGAGCGTTTTGTAGATTGTCAGTTTGGTACGGCGGTGAACTCTATTCTTGCGGAGTCCAAAGTACGTACGATTTCCAGCCACTATGCGTCTCCGAATTTCTTTGCTGGTATCATTTTCGGCAGTCACCAGTGAGCCCAAGTACATAAATTCTTCTACCACCTCGATTTCGTCACCACCGATGCAAACTCGCGGTGGGTGGCTCACATTGTCTTCTCTTGAACCTTTTCCTATCATGTACTTTGTCTTCGACGTGTTGATGACTAGTCCGATCCGCTTGGCTTCCCTCTTCAGTCTGATGTAGGCTTCCTCCATCTTCTCAAAGTTACGTGCCATAATATCTATGTCGTCGGCGAAGTCAAAAGGCTGGACGGACTTATTGAAAATTGTACCACTCGTGTTAATCCCTGCTCTTTGTATTACCCCTTCCAAAGCGATGTTGAATAGCAGACACGAAAGACCATCACCTTGCCGTAACCCTCTGCGGGTTTTGAAGGGACTCAAGAATGCCCCTGAAACTCGAACTACCCACATCACCCGATCCATGGTCGCTTTGATCAACCGTGTCAGTTTATCCGGAAATCCGTGTTCGTGCATTAGCTGCCATACCTGGTCCTGATCGATTGTATCATATGCGGCTTTGAAGTCGATGAATAGATGATGTGTGGGCACGTTGTATTCGCGGCATTTCTGCAGTAGTTGGCGAATGGCGAACACCTGGTCCGTGGTGGAGCGTTCGCCCCAAAAACCCGCCTGGTACTGCCCCACGAACTATCTTGCAATTGGTGCTGGTCGACGGCATAAAATTTGGGAGAGTACCTTGTAGGCGGCGATCAGCAATGTGATTGCGCGGTAGTTGCTACATTCCAGCTTATCGCCCTTCTTGTGGATTGGACACACGACACCTTCCATCCCCTCCTGCGGCAAAACTTCCTCCTCCCAAATCTTGGTAATGACCCAGTGCAGCGCTCTAGCCAGTGCCTCACCACCGTGTTTAAATAGCTCTCCTCGTTTGCGCGTTCTCCCAGGTCCATCACCATACCTCCATCTTCGACTGCCACATCGCCATTCAGGTGTTCTTCGTAGTGCTGCCGCCACCTTTGGATCACCTCACGCTCGTTCGTAAGAAGGTTCAGGCTGTGGCACGTAGCCCTTACGTGAACGGTTTAACTTCTCATAGAACATTCGTGTGTTATTTGCGCGGTACAGTTGCTCCGTCTCTTCACGGTCTCGATCTTCCTGCTGGCGCTTTTTCCTCCGGAAAATCGAGTTTTGTCGGTTACGCGCCCGTTTATATCGTGCCTCGTTCGCCCTCGTGCTTTATTGCAGCAATCTCGCCCATGCTGCATTTTTCTCTTCTACTAACTGCTCACATTCGCCGTCATACCAGTCGTTTCTCTGATCCGGGGGCACCGTGCCAAGTGCAGCGGTTACAAATGGCGGTTCGAATACCTCTCCAGCCATCTTCAAGAGACGCTGCGCCTAGCTGCTCTTCCGTTGGGAGTGCCACTTCCAGCTGCTGCGCGTGTTCTTGGGCTAGTCTACCGTCTTGTAGCCGCCCAAGGTTGAGCCGCGGCGTCCAACTTCGACGCGTGTTGTACACCGTCGAGAGTTTTGAGCGCAGGCATACTGCAACGAGGTAGTGGTCGGATTCAATATTCGCACTGCGGTAAGTGCGGACGTTCGTGATGTCGGAGAAGAATTTACCGTCGATTAGAGCGTGGTCGATTTGGTTTTCCGTTTCTTGGTTTGATGATCTCCATGTGGCCTTGTGGATATTTTTGCGGGGAAAGAAGGTGCTTCGGACTACCATTCCGCGGGAGGCTGCGAAGTTTATGCATCGTTGGCCGTTGTCATTCGACACGGTGAACAGACTATCCGGTCCGATGACCGGTCTATACATTTCCTCCCTTCCTGCCTGTGCGTTCACCGATGACGATTTTGACGTCCTGCAGTGGGAATCCATCGTATGTCTGCTCTAGCTGTGCGTAGAACGCTTCTTTCTCATCGTCGGGTCTCCCTTCGTGTGGGCAGTGCACATTTATGATGCTATAGTTGAAGAAACTGCCTTTAATCCTCAGCTTCTCAGCTTGCACATCCTTGCGTTGATTGACTGCCACCCAATCACACGATGGCGCATCTTACCCAGCATTATGAACCCGGTTCCCAGCTCGTTGGTGGTGCCACAGCTTTGGTAGAAGGTAGCCGCTCGATGCCCGCTTTTTTACACTTTCTGTCCTGTCCAGCAAATCTCCTGCAGCGCCACGACGTCGAAGTTTCGGGGATGTAGTTCATTGTAGATCATCCTGTCGCAACCTGCGAAACCTAGCGACTTGCAGTTCCATGTTCCAAGCAATCGTGATCCTTTATTCGTCGCCTAGGTCTTTGCCGATTATATCCCTTCCAACAAACCTCCTGCAGCGCTACGATGCCGAATTCAAGGTCCTTGAGCACATCGGCGAGTATGCGAGTGCTCCCGATGAAGTTGAGAGATTTGCAGTTTCACGAACCGAGTTTTCAATTGCTCGTCCCTTTGCGCAGCAGTGGTCTTCGCCGATGGTTCCGGTCCGTACTCTCTTGTTGATTGTTCGTTGCGTATGTTTTTTTGAAGGCTGGCTGGATCATTGTGCACAGTTTCACTTAGATTCCCTTGCTGGGACTCGGGCGATGATCAGCCGCCCCTAACATGGAGAACAGACGCTGTTGTGAGCCGATCCTGACATGGACAACAGATGCTCAGTAATATTTGCACCTCCGGAGAGGAGAAACCGCCCCCTCCCCCCAACCCCTTTTCAGCATAAGACCATAATTCCCACCGGGGTTGGTTATCCGGTCTTACCTAAGGTTGCTCGTATCCCGGCCAGCACCACGAGGAGGTAGGGATAGAAATTGCTGGGTAAGAGGCTAAGGACCGTGAGATGGGGTCTATTTTATTCCTTCAGGTACGCGAAGTACCAATGGTACGCTTTACCCAGC
The DNA here is from genome assembly GCF_024139115.2 of Armigeres subalbatus. Classification (NCBI taxonomy): domain Eukaryota; kingdom Metazoa; phylum Arthropoda; class Insecta; order Diptera; family Culicidae; genus Armigeres; species Armigeres subalbatus. The sequence goes on from NC_085140.1 coordinate 59,683,841, forward strand.
ATTTGCCGTGTTCAAAGTTAGTGCAATGTTGAACAATAAATTCGAAAGTGCATCACCCTGCCTCAGCCCGTCTAAGGTCACATACGAGGTTGACACTTCATCTGCAATCCGAATACTTGATTCCGAGCTATCCAACGTTGTACGTACCAGTCTTATCAGTTTCACCGGAAAACCATGTTCGAACATTATCTACCACAGCAGCTTTGAAATCAATGAACGGATGATGGGTTTGCAAGTTGTACGTACTCCCGAAATTTAATAAGGATCATCCGCAGGCTTAACATCTGGCCCGTCGTTGATCAGCCCTCACGAAAACCTACCTGGTATTCGCCCACGAAGGACTCCTCAAGCGGTCTCAGTCTGTTAAACAGGAACGCGTTCAAAAGGGTGATCCCTCTGTAATTGGCACACTATAGTCTGTGCCCTTTCTTATAGATTGAGCATATGAGGCCATCCAACCAGCCGGCAAGCAGTTTTTCATCCTCCCATGTTTTGTGGATAATATGATGGATTGGTTGATGCAGCTGCTCGCTTCCGTGTTTGAGAAACTTGACCGGGATCTCGTCCTTCCCAGCAGCTTTGCTGTTTTTCAGCTCGTTTAGAGCCTACTTTACCTCGTCCAGCGTTGGTGGTTCCACAGCTTGACCGTCGCAGACTATGTCCATCCTGCTCCTTATACATCTTCATTTTTACCGTTCAAAAAATCTTCGAAGTGCTCCTTCCACCTGGCTGCCACCATAGTCTTGTCTGTCAGCAAATTCCCCTCTCGGTCATTTCACATGGCGGGCACTGACGGAGTCTTATGCCGCACGTCTTTGACAGTTGCGTAAAACCTCTGCATATCGTTTCTATCCATGTTCTCCTGCGCTTTAGCAATCACCTTGCTGCCTTTTTTTCTGTGGTGGATTCGTTTCTCTTCTGCTCTTGTTACACGATATTGCTCTCTGTTGGAACGGGTACGAGCCATTCGACTCCAAGCAGCGCTTTTAAGCCTCGCTGTACAGTGCCTAACACTTCCTGCGCTGTTGTAATCACAGCTTCGTGGATATTTTCCCACAATCTGTTGACGTTGCCAGATCCAGTGACATCTCCTTTCCGCTCATCCAGCTTCTATTGGTACTGTTCAGCTACTATTTCATCTGACAAGCGTTAGATATTGAAACGCATCGTTTTGTTGTTGAAGCGTCACAAAGCTGGAAAGTCGCGCCCGAATTTTCGCAACTACAAAGTAGTGATCCATGTCAATGTTCGGACCTCTGAAAGACCTTATATCCTTAACTTTCTATTCCTATCTGAGTATTTTCATCCCCGACGACAATCTTTACATCGTGTGATGAGCACTTCCCGAAGGCTCTAATAGAACTCATCCTTCACGTCATCAGGCTTATTGAAGCTACATAATTGGTGGCATATTGCTGTGGATACTAAGCACGCCCGGCAACACGGCATACAAAAAAAAAAAACAAGGCAGGCTCAGCATGCGTGTAAACATTCAGTTTGAATGTAAACATGTGACGTAAGTACTATCTTCGCACATGCTGAACTGAGACGATGCTCTACGGTTTCAGCATGCTTTCTTTTGTACTATAGCATGTGGCGATAAAATATGCGTCACTTTTCAAGTGTCATTTTCCTTACGAGCCTACCTTGTTGTCTGTATACCGTGCCCCGGCAACAAACATCCCAAGTAACCAAAAGTTCCTGTAAGAGTACGTTTTTCGCTTAACCAGTTTCACTGAGCTGCTTAAGCGAAAAACGTACTCTGAACTTACTTGGTTACTTGGGAATGCGCGGGTGAGGAGCGGCGCCCTCTGTACAGACATGCGGAGGTCATTGCGGCTCATACGTGGTAGTTGTTGCCTGGGCGATATTCTTTTGAGCGGATTAACGTCACAGGGACCAATAGTTCATTGCGGATAACGGAAGTGATGCTAGAGCATCACTCAATTGCCTTGTGCGATAGCATAAGAGAGAGCCATTGTCGATAGTACCCCCTTGAAGTATTGCTCTATTGGGGGCGAGGGGAATCAGGACTAGTGTAAAGGGCTTTGATTTTAGTGGCTCGGGTAGAATCATTTATGACTTCTCGTTACCACCCTACATAAGTTTATTTTCGGGTGTCTGTTTTAAGATTTCTTTCTGTTTCTGAAAGCAGTAAAGTAAATCAGACGAATTTGGGATTTGTGTAGCATAAAAAAGCCTTTTTTTATTTCAATCTTACAAGAATTTACAAGCAACTATTTCCAATCTTCTCATCAACAGGTCAAGATGCATTCTGTCCGGATTTGGTACGTAATTGCAAGATTACAACTGACCCACAATACGGGCAAGACACCTCCACCCAGTCGCCTGAGCCTGCACCAATCGCCAGATCTCTCACATCTCACGACCAACCTACAGCAAACGAAGATCAGGACGTCTACGTAGAGATAGAAGAACTGAACCAAAATCTGTCCTCGGTCCACATTGCATCAGTAAATGCGACAAACGCAATTCCAAGCGACGTCAACGGAACGAAACCTGAGGATAGTACTACGGCTAAGAACACTGCGTCCATCTGTGATATGGGTCAAAACCTGAGCATTCGAAGGCCGAAGATTTCACTCACATGGGTCCTACGTGAACAAGCACAACAACAACAACAACAAGTTCCCACGCAAAATCAATCACAATCGGGAAGTCAATCAAGTGCTACTAGCAGTGAAAGTTATCGCAATCAGCATCAACACCAGCATCACCCATCGACTCATTCTCGAAGGTCCTCACCAGTTAGAACCATCCTTGCTAATGGCTCCGCTCCAACTGTTACTTCAGTTCCCAATGGAAACGTGCCAACCAGGAAGAAGTCTCGTGCACGAAGTAAGGAGCGACTATTTAGTGAAAAATACGTCAGCGATAACAATCTGACAGAGTACCATGCCGAGAAACAGCATAAGGCTTTTCAGGTTTTGAACGGTTCAGCGCCACCTTCAACAGAACACCACGCTAATGGAACCACGTATCATAATGGAATCTATCGGAAGAGTAATAGAAGCTACAGGAAAAACAGTGATCGGTTGAAAAAGAAGGAAAGGTCTTTGATCTACCCGAACCTTGTTCAAAGCGAGACTGTAGACATTCTTCTGAACAACAACAATAATAACAGTATTATAATAAACTTGAACCAGGAGGATCAACTGCTCAAGGACAAACCGGCGGCAATTTGCCTGAAGAACACCCATTCGGAACCGTCGCTCTACACGACTGTTTCAGAACCTTCGTCTTCAAAAAAACATCGCCACCGTCGTCGTCGGGAGCGATACCGCTCGCAACGGTTTGGCTATGAAATTCAGAACGTGGATGAGTTTCTGTCCAAATGTTCCCTCTCATCGCCAGGAAATATTCCGGTGGTGTTATCGTCGGCGGCCACCTTGTATCAAACGCGACCTGGCAGTTATCAAATCGAGATTCCACTGCCATTGGGGATGGTCGTCAACGCAGTGTTCAAAAACCAGAACTGGCTGTACGTGCAGACTCCGCACGCTGAGGAGGGCTATGTTGCATACGAAACGTGCCTTCCGCTGGGCATCCTACCACCAAACCAAAGGTAATTACGATTAACATTATTAATACTATTTCATGATCAATTTTCTGTTGTCTCAATAACCACAGATCCAGCTCAACGTCGAAGCCGACACCGTGCTGGGAATCGAACAAGGACGTGTTTCCCCGCCCAAGCGGTAACCTGACCGATAGCGAGAAGGAAATCCAACAACTACGTGGAGGAACCCGCTCAGAAGGTCGACGAACACCGCGCCTCAAGCGAGGTAGCAATAACAGTCGAAGCGCAGCGTCGATTACGTGCAACAGTGAGAAGTACCTTGATTCGTTGTACCTTCGGGTGGCGAACCAACCGAAGTCCATCGATTCCCAAACTCAATTTGCTCAACTCAAACTAACTACCAAGGTGCTGCAGAGTAATCCGCCGAACCAACTAGAGAAAAAACTGTCCAGTAACGGCAGTGAATACGGTCATCTGCAGCAGAAGCAAGCGACAACCCAGCAGAATCCGTTCCACCACCATCACCACCACAAGATTCTGGTCAAAAGCGGAAGTGGCAGCGGTAGCGGTGGAAGCGGTGGTTCCGGCGGCAGCAGCATTCTCAATGGTGGACACTACCATAAGACTGTCAAAGGCGCTAGCTATAATAGTAACAACTCTAACGGAAGTAACGGTAGCTGTAGTAAGTTAGTCAACGGAAATAGTGGTAGCAATAATTTGAGGGCGACGGCAACGGCCGCTGTTCGGCAAACGTTGCTAGCCATCACCGATAATTACTGTTCGGAATCGGTGAACGTCCAGAAGGGTGATGTGGTTACACTTCTTGCTTGCAAAGAGTACCAAGAGAAAGGGCTGCAGAATTTCAAACAGTGGTTCTTTGTGAGAACTCGCGACGGTCACGAGGGGTACATTCCAGCCGAGACCGCTGGGCATGGTTTTTTGTAGAGCTGTAAGCTGTAATTATTAGAATGGTACTATTAGAGTAAACAGTTGACTGGTAGAACAAGCGTTGTATAAATTATTAGTCGTGTGCTCGTATACTTAGGTTGAATATAATGTTGTTCTTAAGCGTTATTTGTTCACAACCAAATAATATCTAAATTATGCATGAAATAGAATCAAAAAATCTGGAAGAATAGATGTGTATCGATGAAAGATGACAATTCCCAAGGAGGGTGTAATAACGAGATCCGAAGACTTTGGTAGATGATATCCGCTTGATGCTCGCTTTTCCGCACTGCCAGATATAAGCTTAGAATGACCTCATCTTTAAGAAAAACTGATAAAATAATAGGCTTTTTTTATTCCTTTATTTATTTATTAGGCACTCTGTGTTACTTAACCGCTACTGTGCCGAGATCTATTGTGGTATACTGCTGTACAGAATCCACACAGAATCTATTTTTAGATTTCCATTTACCATTATTGTTGTCGGTGCCGTTTGTGTCCGTTTGTCCATGTCGTATATCCATTGATCGTTGCATTGTTCGGTTGCCATTTATCCGGGTTACTTTGGAAGAATGCCTCCGAGAAGAACAAGTTGTCAGTCGTCATCAGGCAACCGTGACGGTAAGGCACGTACCCCAAACGCTACCATATAGGCTGCGACTGACGAGGGTTTGGTGGAGGGGCTGGGAATCGAACCCATGACCATTCGCTTGTAAGGCGAACGTGTAGCCAACTACGCTACGGGACCCTCCTTAATAATAGGCTTTGTTCTAGAAATTTTAAAATCAAAACTCACTTGTTTTGTCCCATCTTGCTATTTATTCGCATAACAGTAACATTCCAAATTTTGATACACTTTTGCACATAAAATAAAAAATGCTGTCCAATGAGCAGCTCGAAGTAGCTCGAAGTTGTTCCCGTCCTGCTCGTTCTTTTTTGTCGACAAATGTCGACAGGATAATCTACGATGAATTACAGCCCCGCAACTTCGACGTCGTAGTGCTGCAGGAAATCTGCTACACAGGACATAAACGAAATTAGCAAGAAAAAGAGACGCAGATAGTTCGAGGTGCAAGGGAATCAAATATTACCTTGGGGTACCTTGGCAAATACTCCAGATAGACTTCCTCAGCTTTTTCCAGTATCTGTTAGTCTCTTTCGTATTTGTTTTGATCTGTGATTTTTTATATTCTCCGTAGTGTTCAGATCACCTACAAAATCGTAGCAATCGGTGAGCAAACCATTATTTATGTTGGTTTTTTATTTATTCTAGCTTAGTCCACGGTATACAGAAAACAAGGTAGGCTCGTTAGAAAAATGACACTTCGAATGTGACGCATGTTTTATCGCCACATGTTGGAGTACAAAAGTAAGCATGCTGCGACCGTAGAGCATCGTCTCGGTCCAGCTTGTGCGAAGATAGCAGTGACGTCACATGTTTACATTCAAACTTAATGTTTACATACGTGATGAGCCTGCCTTGTTTTTTGTATGCCGTGGCTTAGTCTATCTTATTTAGGGGGAAAGACGGCTTTGGCAGGTTTTGTTCTATTATTGTCAGGGGGGTTTTTGTCGACAAAATTTTATGAAATTTGGCCACAATATTCTTTGATATGCAAAGAATGTTTAGGCCAAATTTGAGCATAATCAGTCATAAAAAAACCCCTGCCAATAATAGAACAAAACCTGCCAAAGCCGTCATTCCCCCTACTACAAAAGTGTGCAAAAGCGGGAATCGAGCGGCTACCTTCTACCAAACTTGTGGCACCACCAACGAGCTGGGAACCGGCTTCATAGTGATGGGTAAGATGCGCCAACGCGTGATTGGGTGGCTGCCAATCAACGCACGGGTGTGCAAGCTGAGGATAAAAGGCCGATTCTTCAACTATAGCATCATCAACGTGCGGGAGACCTGACGACGAGAAAGAAGCGTTCTATGTACAGCAGGAGCAGACACACAATGGATGCCCTCTGCGGGACGTCAAAATCGTCATCGGTGACATGAACGCTCAGGTAGGAAGGGAGGAAATGTATAGACCGGTCATCGGACCGGATAGTTTGCATACCGTATCGAACGACAACGGCCAACGATGCATAAACTTTGCAGCCTCCCACGGAATGGTAGTCCGAAGCACCTTCTTCCCCCGCAAGAATATCCACAAAGCCACATGGAAATCACCTAATCAAGTAACGGAAAACCAAATCGACCACGTTCTAATCGACGGTAAATTCTTCTCCGACATCACGAACGTACGCACTTACTGCAGTGCGAATATTGAATCCGACCAATACCTCGTTGCAGTATGTCTGTGCTCAAAACTCTCGACGGTGTACAACACGCGTTGGAGTCGTCTATGGTCGTCCGCCGTGGATAAACATTGGGCGGCTACAAGACGGTAGACTAGCCCAAGAATACGCGCAGCAGCTGGAAGTGGCATTCCCAACGGAAGAGCAGCTAGGTGCAGCGTCTCTTGAAGATGGCTGGAGAGATATTCGATCCGCCAATGGTCCCACCGCAACCGCTGCACTTGGCACGGTGCCCTCGGATCAGAGAAACGACTGGTATGACGGCGAATGCGAGCAGTTAGTTGAGGAGAAGAATGTAGCATGGGCGAGATTGCTGCAACACCGCACGAGAGCGAACGAGGCACGATACAAACGGGACCGGAATAGACAAAACTCGATTTTCCGGAGGAAAAAACGCCAGCAGGAAGATCGAGATCGTAAAGAGACGGAGCAACTGTACCGCGCTAATAACGCACGAAAGTAGGGACGATCCGATACTTCCGATATATCGGAATATCGATATTTTTGTTTCGATATCCGATATTTTTGTATCGATATTTTGCTTTCAATATATTGGTCATATCAATATTTTTGCTTTCGATATCGATATATTGAATCATAACAAAGTAACAAAAATAAAAATTGCATTCTATTTTGTTATACCATTTTGACTCATATTCCGAACACTCGATTTAAATGGCCATTTTGGCTTTATTCGTGTAATTCTCTCCATAGGATCTTGAATTCATTTGTAATCTTGATCCACAGAACTGAAAACCGATGGAATTTTTAGTTTTAGGGAGCCAAAACGCCAATGTTCGGAATATGAGTCATGTTCGGGATTTGAGCCAAAACGGTAGAAAATAATAAACCATTAAAATACGGATCTGAAATACCGTATTGTTAATGGTTTTGAGGACTTTTCTCGATAGCGCGGATGGTGTGAGGTGTGCGCTGCCATCACAAATAGTTCTGGCAACTCGACACTTTACATTGACCTGCCGTAGTGCAACATTTGTCATACCGCTGATCCTTGAATCCTTAAGCGAATTCAGTTATATATTGGACGTGTTCCTATGATAAATTAGATAAATTAATTTTAGAAATTAGTAAGATATTTGATGAAATGGGAATTTAGAAAAATTGGAAAACATATGAAAATTTCCTTCAAATTACTGCCCAGTAGGAATTAAAGAGAATTTCCTCAAAATAAAGCTCAAAAGAATTTCTTTTTTCAGTTAATAATATTTCAATGGAATGGATTTTATGAAAATTCCGAACTTTCCGTGGAAGTTCTGAAGAGAGAATTTTCTGTTGTCAAGAATAACAGAATAAACCGAGTAGAAATTCAGAAAAAAAATGGTGGAATTTCAGCAAAAATCTCGAAACTTCAGTTAATTTTTTTCGAGGGAACGGGATGATATAGTGAGAGCTGTATCCTGCCGAAAACGCCGCCGCTACCGGTTGAAACTACGACGAACGCTGCCGCCGAACTGGCACCACGGCTGGCACACTCTAGAAGCAGATTTGATTGATAAGGGAAAAAAGTAATTTCTAATAATTATGGTAAAGGGGAAACACGGTAATACGATAATAATTGATTAACTACAACAAATACATATATTCTGAATTATGTTCATTTTTGAAATATCATATGATTGTGCGATATATCGATATTTTTATTCCAATATATCGGTGATATCGATACTTTGATTCAGTTATCGTATCGAATCAAATATCGATATTTTGAAGTATCGGAACTTCCCTACACGAAAGTTCTATGGGAAGTTAAACCGCTCACGTAAGGGCCGCGTGCCACAGCCCGATATGTGTAAGGACATAAACAGGAACCTTCTTACAAACAAGCGTGAGGTGATCCAAAGGTGGCGGCAGCACTACGAAGAGCACTTGAATGGTGATGTGGAAGACAACGGTGGCGGTATGGTAATGAACCTAGGAGCACGCGCGCAGGACATGCGACTGTGAGTGTCTCATCTACAAGAAGGGCGATGAGCGGAATTGTAGCAACTACCGCGCAATCACATTGCTGAACGCCGCCTACAAGGCACTCTCCCAAATTTTATGCCGCCGACTAACACCAAATGTAAGAGCGTTCGTGAGGCAGTACCAGGCGGGATTTATGGGTGAACGCTCTACCACAGACCAGGTGTTCGCCGTACTACGTCTGATATTGCAGAAATGCCGCGAATACAACGTTCCCACACATCATCTATTTATCGACTTCAAAGCTATATATGATACAATCGATCGGGACCAGCTATGGCAGCTAATGCACGAAAACGGATTTCCGGATACTCTGATACGGTTGATCAAGGACGATGCGTGCGTAGTTCGAGTATCAGGGGCATTCTCGAGCCCCTTCGAAACGCGCAGAGGGTTACGGCAAGGTGATGGCCTTTCGTGTATGCTATTCAACATCGCTTTGGTTTGGAGGGAGTAATACGAAGGGCAAGGATTGACCTGAGTGGTAGGATTTTCACGAAGTCCGTCCAGTTATTTGGTTTCGCCGACGACATTGATATCATGGCACCCCAAGTAACCAAAAGCTTCACTGAGCTGCTTAAGCGAGAAACGTACTCTTAAAGGAACTTTTGGTTACTTGGGACGGAACTTTGAGAGGATGGAGAAAGCCTACATCAGACTAGTCATCAACACGTCGAAGACGAAGTACATGATAGGAAGAGGCTTAAGAGAGGTCAATGTAAGCCACCCACCACGAGTTTCTATCGGTGGTGACGAAATCGAGGTGGGTGAAGAATTCGTGTACTTGGGCTCACTGGTGACCGCCGATAACGATACCAGCAGAGAAATTCGGAGATGCATCATGGCAGGAAATCGTACGTACTTTGGACTCCTCAAAAAGCTTCGATCGAATAGAGTTCGCCGTCGTACCAAACTGACTATCTACAAAACGCTTATTAGACCGGTAGTTCTCTATGGACACGAGATCTGGACGATGCTCGTGGTGGACCAACGCGCACTTGGAGTTTTCGAATGAAAAGTGCTGCGTACCATCTATGGTGGGGTGCAGATGACGGATGGTACGTGGAGGAGGCGAATTAACCACGAGTTGCATCAACTGTTGAGAGAACCATCCATCGTTAACACCGCGAAAATCGGAAGACTGTGATGGGCCGGGCACGTATCCAGAATGTCAGACAGTAATCCGGTGAAAATGGTTCTCGTCAACGATCCGACGGGAACAAGAAGGCGAGGTGCACAGCGGGCAAGGTGGATCGATCACAGACACACTCCGGCCTTAGTCTGGTAATAAATAAATAAATAAATCTGAATGGGCGACGTATCATAAACTTAAACTTAACACCACCAAAAATAAAGCCCTATTTATTACAACGAGTGTAAAGAATGAACCACTTAAACCATCTCTTATAAAAAATGGAACTTCTATTGAATATATAGACCATGCTACAAGTTTAGGAGTCATTTTGCAGACTGATTTTTGCTGGAATAAACACACAGTACACAATAAAGCACAGTACGGTAAAATTTATTCAACTCCACGAACACTTTATGCTTTCAAATCAAACTTTAGCAAAGATATAAAGATGAAAATGTACAAAAGCCTTAATCCCCCCTCCCCTTTTCTTAGCATGTGATGCTACACTGCCGTAATCTGAGAAAGTGACGTATACGCCATTTTCTAAAAATGGTGTTATCGAGTAGTAATCGTCGAGCTCTTTTACAGAAAAATGGAAGACATGCATATTGTAATTTGGCGCCTACGTCACTTTCTCAGATTACGACAGTACAGCTTTCGCATCAAACAGATTGAGAATCGCTATGAACGCATGCATTCGCTATGTCTTCAATCTTAATCGTTACTCCATGCAGTGTATCACACTGTGACGCCGGTGACTTACGGATTTTTCGGATGTAGAAAACATACACTGTAGAACTGTGGTCTAGAACTAACTTTATTACTAATGCTAAGCCGTATATATAAATGAATGTACAATATATTCTACCTGATTTTGACTCATTATCTTTTGGGTCCCTTTCTTATTATCTCTACTTTGTTATCGCCGCCACTATCGGTGCGTCACTATTTTGTTACAATTTATGGGTCTCTTTCTTGGTCCTTCGTAGAAGATTAGTTTATGACATAATTGTCTCAGGTAGCAGAGAATTATCAACTATGCGCATATTGCAACTAACAATATGCCATGCGGTGCGCTGTATAGCTTAACGAAAATGACAACTTGAGTTTGAAATGCAAATTGATTGATTCGCGTTCGTTACATTCCGGACCCCGTAAATCTACTAGATTTACAATAATAACTGTCGATAAGCGATTTATTACTTATTATGAAATGATATTGATATTGTCTTTTTACTTAGGACTAGACATTTGTGTTGAGTTTGGTATACACATTTCCTCTATACAGGTTCATTTCTGTTTCTTCTGTTTCATGGTTTGGTTGTTGATTCTCTTCTGAACATCTATTATTTTCCATTTTGTTTACCGTCTCCTTCTAATGTTTTTATGCGACAAAAATTAGTTAATGAGTCCCAGAATGATGCTATTAGTTTCCAACTGAAACCATAGATGTCATATAATATCTGACTATGTATGATTGTATCAACAATAAATTTTAAACCTCGAGCGAATAGGTAAATACCGATGAATGTTGACGTAGTGTTTCCCAACCATGTGCTCCAAGACAACACTTTGTTCCAGTACTTATGTATTGCACCATCAATTATTTTCTCAGATAATAAAGCATCAAATCTAAAGCCTTGAGTATTAGGATTTTGTCCAGCTAAAATTTTATAAACTACAGAAGATGCTACACGTCTTTCGCCTTGTTCATATATCATGTTCCTCATTTTGACCAAACTGTTGGAATCATAAACCCCACTCTCCATTAAGTTTGGCAATGGCGTGTATGACCAGCTGGTAACAATATCAGTTGATAGTTTACTTGGCGCAGTGGTTTCTCGTAATCTTCCATCTGTGGTATACCATCTGCTCCCAAATTTGAATTTGGCAGGAAGTAGAGGAGTACACTCTATTTCTGTTCCTAATGTTTGTAAAACGCGTGTAACTGGAGCTAAAAACATTATTGTAAAGAACGGGAATTTCTTGATAACATTGCTCAGTAAATCTTGGTGTAATGTAAACAGGTTTACACTCCAAAACGTGCAAAACTTCGCCAGCGACTACTGCTGTGTAACCATTTCTCTTCGTTATGCTGCTGACGAATTCATTCAGGGTTAAGCCTAGCCAGTGTAAGCTTAGTTTCTAAAGAACTTTATCTAATTTACACATTTCAGCCATAACCATATTGTAAATATCATTTAAAGATTGACCAATGTAACTTTCTACGAGAGTAATTTTGGAATTAAAATAAGTAAACAAATCCAAATTTTTTCCACTGTTTGCTTTTCTTGTAAATGGAGATCTAATACTCTGTGTTTCAATTATTAAAATTCTAGGATGATCAGTAGTAAATCCGTTGTAACCACAAATGCGAGTATCTTCTCGTGTTTTGATCGAAAATACTTGCGTTTCTGAAATAGTGCTGTAAACTACTGAATGAGTTTTCTTTATATTACCCTCTAAACTTGTAGTTTTATTGACAAGTCCTTCATAAATTACTTCAAATTCAGTTGTTTCACAGGACTGATTCAAGTCTACATTCCAGGTCAAATAACCTTCTTCGGAATCTAGACATGTTCCAATCGAATACGTACACATTAAACCATTTTTCAAAAATATCTGATCATTTTCAAGGTCAATATTTGCAATATAATCGTATAGAGCAATCTCGTACTCATAATAAACTAGTGCCCCAGTCCATGTATAGAATGGTGTACTATATGTGCCTCCGTTGCATGAATTTCCAGTCACGCTACCTACAATAAGCGTTTCACCTTGTAGTGGAATTTAACTTCAGCTCATTAATTTGTCTGTCATGAGTCAGCGATACCATTCCTAAAGCGTGTACCTTTGTACATTCCTCTGAATTGAATTCTTTGACGATGTAAGAATATCCATACTGATAATCTGAAGTATGCGAAAATGAGCCACAATGTCTTATGGACCTTCAATTATTACCTTACATTGAAGAACTTTAGTTAAACTTTTTACATTCCTTTGTAAAACCTGTATTGTTATTTCTGTTGAACTCAAATTACTTTTCTGAGGAATACAAGAAGCTACATCAAGAAGCGAGTAACTTGTCATGTTTACCTCTGGGTTGGCACAGTCAAATGCTATCAATCCTCTAGTTTCGAAACGTAGATCGCACATTTCTTCATGATCATTTTGATTCGGGATTAAATCTGGTGAATCTAGTTTCTTCGGTTCTGAAAGTGGAATTGTGTCATGCCTTCCTTGAAAGTTTTGAGTTTGTTGAAATAAATCATCATTTGTTTCTAAAGATGGCTTTGGCTTTTGAATTTTCCGAACATCTAAAACTGCCACTTTGACGGCTGGCCTTTTATAAATACCTTTAGATTGATATGGAAATGCTAATATCATCTTCCAAACTTGGACGTACATGTTCATGATAGCATTAGAGGCGAAAGTATAGAATTGATAGTTCCGTTAGGATACGGCAGGCATGAAGAATGTTTTTAAAGAAGTCGATTTGAAAGCGAGCGGGGGCAATATTTGTGATGGCACATATCGCACGACAATCCTTCTGCCAAGCTCCCGTATGAAGGGGAGGAAGAATATCAGTGTGGAAGCTGATATATCTCCACTGGCTGGAGATATATTAGCATTTCCATATCATTGTAAATCGTTTAACTTCACGTAGAAGTAACACACACGAAATCATTAATTTAGTACCTTTAGATGTTTTAATTTCAGCAGATCTTACTTGTCCATCTTTAGCCATTCTAACACTGATTACTCGACCTTTCAACCATGTTCCAGGAGGTGCCTTATCATCAGTTATTACAACAATATCGTCAACTTTAATAGGTTCAATTTGATTAGTCCATTTATTTCGTTTCAACAACAATGGAAGGTACTCTTTCGTCCACCGATCCCAAAAATATTTCCCATAGTTTTGAACCTTTTTCCAATGATGTTTTTCTAAGTGAATTGCTGTTGGATCATAAGGTGGTACATATTCTCCAGCACGACCAATTAGAATATGAAATGGTGTCATTATTTCGTCGTCGATATCTTCTACTGGTATGTGTGTTAAAGGACGAGAGTTTAAAATAAATTCTACTTGGATCAGAGCAGATCTTAAAATTGCTGGTCGTGGTAAACGACTACCATACTGCTTCAGCATTTTGTATAGTGATAACTTTATGATTCTAATAAGCCTCTCCCATACTCCGCCAAAATGCGATGCCGCGGGAGGATTGAATGTCCATTTTAAGGCTAATGCTGCCGCATCACCGTTTCTCATTCTTTTATCAATATTCACAATTAGTTCTTTTAATTCATTGTCAGCTCCAACAAAGTTCGTGCCATTATCGCTGTAAAGGTGCTTAACTTTTCCTCTTCTGTTTTGAAAATTACGCAAACAGACAATAAAAGAATCTGTATCTAACTTCTCAGCCATTTCGATGTGAACTGCTCTACTAGACATACATGTAAAAATCACACCCCAACGTTTTTCTCTTGATCGTTTTACTGCAACTTCAAATGGACCAAAGTAATCCACTCCAGTATGCGTAAATGGATACAAGAAAGATTCGGTCCGATAATCTGGTAAGGGTGCCATCATGGGTGGTACTGGTTTTGCGTTAGCAATAATGCATTCTTGGCAATATTTCTTGACCTTTTTCAAAAGTGACCTTTGTTTAATAATCCAAAACTTTTGAAGAATAGCTGCAATTACGACATTGTCATTCTGATGCAAATACCGTTCATGATATGTCTTTACAATTAAAAAAGAAATATTATGTTCATATGGTAATATAATAGGCTTTCTTGCTGATTCAGGGTATGCTTCTTGCGTGTTCCAATCTTCCTCTTGCTCTGAGTACTCCATGATTATCAAGCATTGGACTCAATTTTCGTAAGTTGCTGGATTTTTCTATTTCTTTACCTTCTTTCAGTAATGTTACTTCCTCCATGAAACAATCCCATTGAGCTTTTTGAATATCGCGTTTTCAACCAATTTTACATCATCATAATTAGTGCTACGATCAAAATCTGTTTTATTTTTAACCCAATCGGTAAACTTTTTTATTATTAGAGTTCGCTTAACCAAACGCCACCAGTCCGAAAAATAATCGTCCTGAATAAAAGAGTAAGGATGTATTCTTTGATGAATGTTTACATAGTTTCTCAGCTCTTCATCAGTTTCCATACTTACTGTCCAGTTTGGCCAATAACTTTCTGATTTTCTTAAAATGATGGTCCATTGAGCCATAATGATGCTCCTTTTTAATTTTTGTACCTTCATCAGCAGGGTTTAATGATGATTTTATATATCTCCATTGATCCATTGAAGTTGTTTCTAAGATTTCAGCAACTCGATGAGCTACGAATTGCTTATACCGCCTATGCTGACTATTAATCCATGCTAGGACAGTTTGGCTATCTGACCACATGACGCATTTTGAAATCGAAATTCTTAATTCTTTCCTTACGGTATTCAACAATCTTGTCCCTAATATTGCTGCTTGCAACTCTAAACGTGGTATAGATAACATTTTATTCGGTGAAACTCTTGCCTTTGCTGACACTATATTCACATCAGTGCCATTTTCAGTAACACTTTTCAGATACACAACGGCAGCAAAAGCATTTTCCGAAGCATCTCCGAACATATGCAATTCATAAAATAATGCATTTTCAAGGTCATACATCTTGGAATCTTAAAATGGGTGACAAGTTTAAGCATATCTATCCAAGAGTTCCAAAAATTTGATAAACTATCTGGTAACTGGCTATCCCAATCAGAAGATTCTTTATGCCATTTTGTAAAAGAATTCTACCATGAATTGTGAAGTTCGAAATTAACCCTAATGGATCGTAAATACTCATAACAAACGAGAGAGTTTCTCTCTTTGTAATCAACCTTGTAATTCAATCGATCAAGTTTTAATTGAAATTCGATCAAATCAGTTGATGTATTCCAATAGATACCCAATACTTTATCAGTTGGTATTTCTTTATTCTCGAACCATTTTATTTCTGAAACATGAAGTCTTTCTGAAGGAATAACGTTGGCAAGCTGTTGCGAATTTGAAATAAAACTTCTTAGATGAAATCCAGCATACTGTTGAATATTTATAACACCCTGAACAACTTCAGATGCTTCTTTAATTTCATCAAAGCTATCCAAATAATCATCAACATAAAAGTTATTTTCAGAAGCCTCAGAAGCCTTTGGAAAATCATCCTTAAAAAGCTGTGCATTATAATTTTTCACTGCTTGAGCACAAGCAGGAGAACACGTTGATCCAAAAATCATTGATTCCATCACATATACGCTCGGATCCCTATCGGCCTCACATTGTCTCCAAAGGTATCTTTGTGCAGGCTGATCTTCCATAACAATTTTATTTGCTGAAACATTTCTTGTATATCCCCTGTAACAGCGATTTTGAACTCTCTGAATCTTAGCAAAACACCGAACAAAGATTTTACTGTGTCAGGACCTGAAAGCAGTGCTGAGTTAAAAGATACTCCTTCTACTGCTGCAGCTGCATCAAAAACAATTCTTGATTTAGGTGGGACTTTGTTTTTATTTGTCACAATAAAATGAGGTAAATAATAGGTGTTTGGATGTTCCTGTAGTAGCTCACGTGGGCTAAGCTTACGGGCATAACCCTTTTAACAAATCCTTCAAATGACTCAATTGCCCATTTTCTTAGCTCTGGTTTCCTAGCTAATGTCTTCTCCAACATTTCCAAACGTTTGAAAGCATTATTAAAACTTGGAGGAAACTCATACTTTCAGTTTTCCACAATAATCCTATTGAGTAATGTCCGTTTTCATATTTAATTGTATTTTTAATAATTGATTCAGCTCTTTCTACTTCTGCTGATTTTGGTAATTTATTAACGACGTTGACTCCAAAGTTTTCAGTAGAACAATAATTTTCAAAAATTGCTCTCAAATCTGTACTTTCATGCTCTCTAATGCAAAAAGAATATGAAGGCTCACCTCTATATACCTTACCGAAAATCAACCATCCTAGTTTGGTACGCGCTGCCATCGGCGAGTTCTCGTCACTTACCCTTCTGTCGGTCGTCAACAACAAATGAGCGTGCTCCATGCCAATTAAAATCATGGGCTTGGCGTTGACGTATCCCTGAACTGGAACATCAGCTAAATAAGTGAACTCCTTCTTCATGTGTTTAATATCCAATGTTTGCGTTGGAAGTTCAATGTTCTCGATGGTCCTGACATCCTTCATTGAATAAGTTTTTTCTCCATGTCCGCGTATCCACAGCTGTACTCTTCGGCTAGGTGATTCCTTTGAAACGTTCTGCGTCCAGGTTAATTCCAGTGGGTCTGACCGTCCATGGAGCCCAAGTTTATCCGCTACCGATTGATCCAAAAGGCTTAATGACGAGCCGGGATCAAGGAAAGCGAATGTTTCAAAGAGAGTTTTCCATTCTGCAACGTTACTGGTACTATTTGATAATATACCGTTGATTTCCGATTTCCATGATGATTATTGTTAGTTTTGTCCTTCTCCAGATTTTGATTTTCCTTGGGTTTCTCGACGGCTGATTTATGCAATAAACGATTGTGCATTCCTTGCAACCGTCTATTTTGCATTCTCGCTTGCTTCTGCAAAACTTACTACCGTGTCCTTTGTACAGGCAAGAAAATCACAGTTTCAATTGTTGAATTCGTTGTTGCCTTTGCTCAACATTGAGGTTTTTCGATATTTTGCACTAGACCGTTTGATGCACATGCTTACAAACGTTGCACTGCATTTTGAAGGATCGTTATGAATATTGATTCTGGGCTTTTGTTCCTTTCTTGTAGGTGGTGCTAATCTCCGTAATGTCGTTGCGTGAGTTTGCAGCCACTTATTCAAATCATGGAGAGTTGGCTGACTGACATTTCTTTGAAGCGCTTCTGTCCATGTTATCTGCATACTAAATGGTAGCTTTGATACTATGTCAGTAATTAACCGATAATCATGAAGGAATTCTGGCTTGGCCAATGTTTCCATTGTCACAACCAAATCGTCCAATGCGTTAGCAATATCGATTGTATGGAGTTTGGGTTGATTCAATGTTTTTGTCAGCTCGTTCAATAATTGCTGATAAATAGCCTCCGGTCTCCCATAAATTTCTTCAAGCCGTTGCATTATTTTAGGAACATTAGCTGCCCCTATCATCAAATTTGACACGCTCTTGGCAGCTTGGCCATACAGAGCTTCTTCCAATCTTGATAAATTTTCGAGATTGGTAAATCTACCTTCGGCAGATGTGTCATTAAAAATGCTTTTGAATTTCGGCCATTCACGAGCCTCTCCACTAAATTTTGGAAGCTTGATTAAGGCTTGCCTCGTCACATTTAAAGGACCTTCAGACTGACGTCTGTTTGCCACATCTTGTTGAATTTTCAGCGATTCATTTAGCTGGTTCGCTAAATCAAATTTCATTTTTACGTCCAATAATTTCGCTCGTTCGTTTTCCAGATATTCGCATTTTGCGCAAAGGAATCGCTCTTCTTTTGTCGGCGTATGCTTAAGTTGCACACAACTAAGGTGGAACCACCTATCACAATCGTCACAAGACACCATGTTATCCTTGGTGTCAGCTTCCTTGCATAAACGGCAGTTTCCGTTCTTATTTTCCACGAATTGGAACATAGCTTTTGATTTTGCCATCGCAAATGTTCACTTTACTATCACCTGGTTGTTTGCTGCTACTTTGCTTCTCTGTTTCCTTTTGCCGGATCTGCGCGTTCACTTCTGATGACAGCTTACAAAGGTATTTCCAACCTTTTGTTAATTCACACACTGCAGTTTCACTATTTTCAAAATGTCCAATGTCCTAGTTTCACTTGAATTACCACTCTGGGTTTTAATATTCAACACACAAGGTATTTTAGACACGATTCGTGAATATCTATTCACAACTTTCGAATGTTTGCCACTATTGGCTCAAGATTTGTAACAGTTAAATTTTGTGACAATGCACAACACTCAGACTGCACTCCTGGCGACAGTATACCACGTTACAAAATCAATCACTCTAGCTATTTATTACGACAATTTTTTTTTATTTTTGTCGGAGTCCTTTCCACTTATTCTAGTTGATCTCCGCGCGCCGGTATCACTGCACAATTTCAACACAACGTCGCGAGTACTTTCCTCTCTGGTAGTTCACCAAAATGTGACGCCGGTGACTTACGGATTTTTCGGATGTAGAAAACATACACTGTAGAACTGTGGTCTAGAACTAACTTTATTACTAATGCTAAGCCGTATATATAAATGAATGTACAATATATTCTACCTGATTTTGACTCATTATCTTTTGGGTCCCTTTCTTATTATCTCTACTTTGTTATCGCCGCCACTATCGGTGCGTCACTATTTTTGTTACAATTTATGGGTCTCTTTCTTGGTCCTTCGTAGAAGATTAGTTTATGACATAATTGTCTCGGGTAGCAGAGAATTATCAACTATGCGCATATTGCAACTAACAATATGCCATGCGGTGCGCTGTATAGCTTAACGAAAATGACAACTTGAGTTTGAAATGCAAATTGATTGATTCGCGTTCGTTACACACACCTTTAACATCAACTAATCGGTTGTTATACATAGATCACTATATGGGACAACAACGCCAACAACGATTGTAGCATCAGAGAGAGGGCATCATTTTCACATTATTTATACCAGAGAAGATGCTCTATAATGTAAAAAGCAATGAAAATAGAAAACACATTTTTTCAATCTAAATTACTCTTGAAACATTCGTTAGAAGTTGATTTAGCAGATTTTTTTTCCCTATCATTTCATAATCACTTTATTTAACGTTTTACATCTAAAAAAATCGTTTTATTCAAAAATTTAATATCACCCAATGCTTTTATATATCTTATAGTTTATCCACCCACACTAATAATTGGATGAGATTCAAAAAAAAATACTCGATAGAAGAAGCATTGTGCACAAAATAAATTCTCTTGATGTCCTCTCTACCACGAATAAGTTGAAAGAAAGCATTTTTTTTTTAAATCTCCGATACCTCATAGCTCTTGGAAACGCACCATGTGTACCGGTTACCATAATTACACGGATGGATCAATAACATTTCTAGTGCTTTCCAAGCAATTCGATTCCAATTCCCACACTCACCTTAGCAATCATTGTTAAATATTACCCCTGTTTGAAGCCACTCAGGTGGAAAATTCAAATTAAATGCCTTTGAGAGTCTGACCAGTTTATTGCACTCGCTGGTCCTAAAACAATACGTACGTAGTCCTTTGAAGAACAAAAGCGCTCTGAGACAATTGAGACTGATCTCGCCTCATTAGAACGGAACAAGGTAGGTGGTTGATTTGGTTTTTCCTTTCTGTATGAACACTCCCAACGGATCTAATTATTGCTTTTTAGTATTACCATCATCATTCTAAGATATAAAGAGAAAGGATAATTTCTCTATTCGAATTCGACAGGCAACGAGGGGAAGAAGTGTAGTGAATAGAATAAATTAAATTTCCGTCAGCCTCGTCTTGGTGTTTCTACAATCTGCAGCAACAGCATGCCAACAGACCGGAAGATGGGCGCTATGAAAAAGATGACCGAAAGACAACCGGCAACCGAGCGGGTGCACCCAAGCATGGAGCCCATTGTACGCGATGGTAAAATGTTTGTACTGCTCCGTATGATATGTGTGACTATTAGCCCACGTCACTGTTATATCCTTTTTTCTACAGACGTGAGCAAATCGAGCTGGAGAGTAAGGTCCGCCGGGAGTATCAGAAAAAGTGGGGCTTCATTACGGAACCACAATCGACCGAGTACTTTGACCTCAAGAAAAACAATCAACGGCTGAAAGAGTTGCACCAGAAAAAGGATCAGAAGGTTAATCTACACGACTACAACGGTCACGGGGAGTCGTACTTTGTGTCGAAGCAGATGTTCAAAACTCTTTTGGACACCTGTCGTTGTGGGAGGAAAAAGGTGTGTAATTTGCACGCCCTCAAGTGTTTGCAAAAACCCAAGAGCACTTACGAGAAGACGGACGATGAGGAGGAAGACGAAGAACGAGAAGCACGCAAAGATGAAACGTCTAACGATAAGAGTACGAATTATATTCCCAAAGTGCCGGTACTGAGTTCAGGTGAGTAGTTTAGATATGCGTGAATCTGCACTGGGGCCAATCAAAAAATGGCTAGTAATTCCTACAAATACGGACATTTTGAAACGGTTATATAGAAACAAAAGATATTTTAATTAGAAGATAAAGATTGTCGCTTCGGTTCCCTTTGTTCTGCTGTCCGAAACATGTTTGGGACCAAACTGTCAAATCGTATGTATTTTTCCTTCATTGCCATTTAGCACTTTATCCTCGCCAGCAAAAGATGTTCCGGAAAGCGACGACAGCGACAATATTTATCTTGTAATTAAAATATCTTTTGTAGAAACCATTGATAGATTTGATGTGTAACATATTTGATGTTGATTATCCTAGGTCCAACGTATAATCATTAACACCCACAACTCGCAGATGGCCTGGGGAGGGATCGTCAAGCACTTGGACATAGTCCCTGCTGCCCGCGTCGATGGAGATGGGACCTGCAAATAAGCGTCGGTTTGGAGAGTAATCCAGCACAGTGAGCAGTGTTTGGTCTCGGGGCGTCGGGGCACCAGCGAACCGGAATCGTCGGACCGACCTTGGCACTCGAACCGCCAACCTGCAGAAGAAAGAAGAAGGAAGTGCTTCGGGTATGCAGGGCACCGCCAGCGTGGACATCATCCACCACCGGAACTGTCGGACCACCTCTGCAACCCAAAGACGAAGTCGGCGCAATGCGCGAAAGCCGGTAGTTGGGGCACGAAAGTTTCATTCACCGGAACTGGTGGACCACCCTCGACGCCACCAGCTAATGCACGAACACGGAATTCCTGGATAAGCTGATACGGTTGATCAAGGCGACGATGGATCGGTTGATGTGCGTAGTTCGAGTTTCAGGGGCATTCTCGAGTCCCTTTGAAACGCGCAGAGAGTTACGGCAAGGTGAATCTCGTGTCTGCTATTCAACATCGCTTTGGAGGGTGTAATACGAAGGCCAGGGATCGACACCAGCGGTACCATTTTCACGAAGTCCGTTCAGATATTTGGTTTCGCCGACGACATAGATATTATGGCACGAAACTTCGAGAAGATGGAGGAAGCCTACATCAGACAGAAAAGTGAAGCTAACCGGTTTGGACTAGTCATCAACACGGCAAAGATGAAGTACATGATAGGAAGAGGTTCAAGAGAAGACAATGTGAGTCACCCACAAGTTTGTATCAGTGGTGACGAGATCGAGGTGGTCGAAGAATTTGTGTACTTGGGCTTACTGGTGACTACCGAACATGATACCAGCAAAGAAATTAGGAGACGCATCGTGGCCGGCAAACCATACATACATGCAAGACGCTCCGTACCAAATTGACTATCTTCAAAAAGCTCGTTAGACCGGATGTCCTCTACGGACACGAGATCTGGACGATGCTCATGGAGAACCAACGCGCACTTGGAGTTTTCGAAAGGAAAGTGCTGCGTACCATCTATGGTGGGGTTTTTATTTATTACCAGACTAAGGCCGGAGTGGCCTGTGCAATACATAAAAGTCTTCTCCATTCGGCTCGGTCCATGGCTGCACTTCGCCAACCACGCAGTCTGCGGAGGGTCCGCAAATTGGCCGTCCACCTGATCGATCCGCCTTGCCCGCTGTACACCTCGTCTTCTTGTTCCCGTCGGATCGTTGTCGAGAACCATTTTCACCGGATTACTGTCCGACATTCTGTCTACGTGCCCGGCCCACCGCAGTCGTCAGATGTTCGCGGTGTGAACGATGGATGGTTCTCCTAACAGATGATGCAACTACCATCGTTCACACCACAAAAATCGGACGGCTGGAAAATTTAAAGAATGTCTCTTAGATGTTCAGAACTATTTTCCTTGGAAATTGTGAGGAATTTACTTTGAAAATTTTCCCAAAACTAGACAATTTTCTTGATGAACCCTAGCAGAACCAAAAACATCGGATGATATTTCAGAGTTATATTCATTTGAATTTTGATAAAAATTCGTCTGTCCCGATCATTTTGTGCAACCCCTGTTGTTGAACACCTATCTGGACCTAGGAAATATTCACCCACCTCACACTGACAGTATTTCAGATAATGTAATATACTTTTTAAAACTAATATTCTACTTCAATTCCAGGCATGTACGGTTGGCCCCAGAACCGCTTCGTGGCCATGGAAAGAACCACATACTATATCTCGCCACGATACACGATGCCCAGCCACCCAATTGTGGATAGCCAACCCTACAATAACATCTTACTGGGATAAATTTCTCATTTTCTACCGATTCAACCAAACACATTAAATTTCATCACAATTAGCAACACAATTTGGAAATATTTTATTCTTGTAGTTTTCGAATAGTTTTCGTGTGACTTACCTCGTAAGAAATAAAAACAGTCTGATTTGCTTAGCCTTGTATCAGCCGAGACATTCCATCCGAAATCACTTTGAGGTCCTTTAGGTCCTTGTTCACTGTTTCTACTAAAAACGCCATCGCCTTCTGTTGCATCGTCAAAAAACTTTTCATCTCTTCCGATGATTCTGAAAAAAAAAGAAATAAATAAAATGATGCGATTCCAGCAACAGCAATGATCGACTCACCTTTGTCCAACGTATAATCATTAACACCCCCGGAATGGGCCCACTGGTTCCGTTGCATCCTCATCTGAGACAACAGTTCACTAAGCTTGCCCTTGAACTGCGTCGGTGTAGATACCAGCGCGTGCATATTCTCTAACTTGCTGCGGATCAACTCCTCCTCCGGCAGCAAAGCGAAGCCCATTTTCCGCGTACTCTCCTGCTTGACGATGATCTTCAATATCCGATGACTCAGTTCGGCGAATTTCCTACGGTGTTCCATGATTTTTGCGGTCGTGTTCGTGTGTCGCTGCTTCAGTTGTTCAATTTCTTTTTCCACTTTGTCTAGATAGGACACGTGAATATCGGTTTCGCCCTCCTGGCACTTGATGCGCCACTTGAGTTCCTGGAAACCGATCATCGGAACCGGAATGAAACGCTTCGGATCGGGATTGTCGATCTTCGCCTGTTGCCACATGCGAGGATCAATTCCTTTCGGGGGATTTTCCAGATACTCTTTCAGTTGATCTTCCTCCGGCAGAACTAAAGCAACCACTGTTTCGACGCCTAGAGTTGTGAGTTGTTGCCTTGGTGCTGGCTGGTTGAGATAAGAGGCCACTTCCGTTGCCATGATCCGTTTAGTTTCGTTTGAGGTGGTGGATTTTTCTTCCACGTAGATAACGATTTGCGATTTGTTGTCTCCGATCATTTTGATGCTTTCAACGGTGATGGCAATGTTTGGTTTGCTGCCGAAAATCTGATTCAAGCTCGTGATGAACTGCTGCTGTTGGCTCTTCATTTGGCTAACGGGTCTGTTGGTGGTTAGTCCAACTAAACCAACTTTGTTCTCCTTACCGGGGAGCTTCGTATAGCCCATGGTTTTGAAGCGGCAGAGATAATTGCTTGGGGTTATATCAACCGGGGCATTATTCTGCGAATAGAATGCCTTTCCCGTTCCCAACATCGACTGTAGGTAGTTCCATTTGGCGATGACCGTGTCACGTTCGTCGCCAAAGATCGACACATTGAAAATAGACTGAGCAAAGGCCTCTTCTTGTGTTAGAGCCGGTGGTTGCTGTTGCTGTTGCTGCTGATGCTGGAAGGTTTGGCCGAATCCGATTCCAGTGGCGGCTTGTTGCTGGGGCTGTTGACCGAACCCGCCGGTTCCAAATGAAGTCCCGAAGCCGCCAAATCCGGTAGTTGTAGAACTAGTTTGGCCGAATAGAGACGGGGCCGAACTAGTAGTGGTTGTACCGAAACCTCCGAATCCGCCAAATGCAGGTGCTGGAATCATCAAGGTGTTTTAGAACACTTTTTGTAAATTGAGGAACTACATTACATTTTATTTTTAAAAGTAATATTATTAATTAGTACTATTTGATTTCTGCTATGCTATCTTCAATAGTCAATTCCTTTCATTTAATAGTGACTGTATGTACATAGCGGCTAAAATGCCTACTTTTGTGAGTAAAACTAAGACAGGCCACTTTGAAATTTGTTGATGGATTTCGAGTAATATATCTACAACCGACAGCACTGAATTCCGATGCATACTAGCACGCTCCCCCCAATTTAGGAGTGCTGTGGGAGAGTGCAATGAAATCATTCAAAATGATGCTAGACAGAATGATAGGAAAAGGAAGACTATTGTACGACCAGACACTTCTGCCACAAATAAAGGCAGTTTTGAATTCTCGTCCATTCACACCAATCAGCAACCATCCCAGTGATTGTAAAGTGTTAACGCCAGGTACATTTGCTAGTCCAACGTCAACAGACAGCGATTCCGGAACCGAGCCTGTTAGAGGCATTGCAGTACTTGTGGAGGGAATGGTCGACCAAATACTTGTCTATGAGGGTTAGGGACAAAAGGTCGAAAAACAAAAGGTGAAATCTCGCTTAACTTTTCAAAAGGTCCTAAGTAACATTTTTTTCATGATTTAATTTGAATACAGCAATCAATAGCTTTCATGTTGTTCTATTGATTGCGCTATTCAAATTAATTCATGAAAAAAATGTTACTTAGGTCCTTTTGAAAAGTTAAGCGAGAAATGCTCGAAAAAGCCTAAAATACGGAAGCGGCTAAAGGTCGAAAGGACAGTATTTCAGAAAGGACAAAATATCAAAAAAGACAAAAGGTCGAAAAGTTTCTTTTTCTCCTTTCTTTCTTCCCTTTTTCCAGCTTCGTTCTCACTTCTTCCTTTTTCCGAATTCCTTCTTCCGTCTACATATTTCCTTTCCTCTTGCATCTTTCTTCTGCCTTCTTTCTTCTTTATTCTTCCATTTCCTCCTCCCTTCTCCATTCTCTTTTCTACCGTGTCCCTTCTTTCTTCGTCCTTATTTCTTCTTTCTCCTTTTTTTACATCTTGTCTTTTCGACATTCTGCCACTTTCGACGTTTTGTATTTTCGATCAATTGTCTACTATAAACCGGAATATCGTGAGAATTGGGACAATGGTGGTTTTTAAAGATAAAAATACCACCAATGAATTGGCTTTACGGTCGTACATATTTTTGAAATTCATGGAGGAACAGACGGAATCATACGGCACGAGTAGTGACAGTTAGAACGAAAGACGGCAGCTTCAAGTGTGCGATCTCGAAGCTATGCATACTGCCAAATAGCAACAACATTCATCCATTATCAGGGGAGAACTAGGACTCCTTCATCAGCGGTGGTCGATTCAATTTATTTTTCCTTTAGTATTTTATACATTTGAGCATTTGTTATTCTTAGCTGAGTTATGGACTATCTTTCAAGCAGCTCAATAATTCTAGAAGCAGAATGTACTAGTATTTTGATTACAAGTGAGGAAATTAAACAAGTTCAGGGAAAAAGTTCGTTCAGCCAGTTTGCTAAATGTGACTGCTGAACAGACTTAGGGTCTGTTCAAATATTACGTAACGCGAAAAACGTTGTTTTTGAGAATCCCCCACTCCCTCGTAATATTCTGTAACAAAACGTAGAACCCCCATCCCTAAGCGTAACACGTAACAAATACAATTTTTTGAAAACATCTTGTTTTTGGTAGAATTTGAAACACGATACAATAAATTGTTATTCATTGTAGATTTTATGCTATTTTGCAGATATTTTTTTTTTATTTTAAATATTTTTTCTCTATGCAATTAGTTTGTTACGCGTAACAATATCTTGAAGGACCCCCACCCCCTATATTTTGTGTAACAAATCGTAACAAAATTCAGACAACCCCCCACCCCTACTGCGTTACGTAATATTTGAACAGACCCTTATTGGCCTATAGTTGGACACGTTCGTAGAATCCTTGTTTTGCTTCGGTATGGCAACTACAACAGCGAGTTTCCAATCGTTCGGAAAATATCCCAGTTTGATGCAAGCGGAGAAAATTTTGGCGAGTAAAATGTGTGCCTTTCGGCACCTTTCGGGGCGGTTTTTGAGCACACAGTTTCGGATGTTATCTTGACCTGGAGGCTTTTTGGATTTAAGCCTCCGTATTATTTGAACAACTTCCTTTGGACCGGTCAGCTGTGTCTGGTTGATAAATGCGATGGACTCGTTCGCCGCGGTAACAGTTACTGGATCATCTGCCATTTGATTGGTATGTGGCTTTGCAAAGCTCGTGGCTAGTAGCTGCGCTTCCTCAGTCGAAGAGGCGATAATATTACCACCTTATCGCAAGGGAGGACTGTACTTGCCAGAGGGTGTTGAACTTGCTGAAGTTGACTTGGTCGCACTTCTCCCGAATCCTACGGTTCAGCGCCGTTACTATATCCTGATAGATGGGGTCTCTTCTCCTGTACCACTGACGTCGACGTTTATTACGCAAAGCGATCAATCTTCGGGTGTTGTCTGAAATCGTTGCAACTTGGTAGACTCGTTGCTGCGATTCGGGAACCGAAACAGCTTCACCTTCTATTATGGTCGTGGTCAGGTGTTCAATAGCAGCGTCAAACTGTTCTTCGTTGTACAGATTTATGGTGGCTGGGTCTAACAGGTTTAAGTTTGAGTTGACCTCGCGTTGGAAACAAAGCCAGTTAGCGTAGTTTCGACATTTTTGTACACTCTGTTCGGTTGGAGCTGAAAGACTAATATTGTCCATTACCGGAAGAGGTCCGATAAACGTTCGTTAAAAGTGACCGGTTTGTTCCAGTAGGTTATTGGAGAATGTCAGATCTTTTATTTATTTATATTCTTTTTTTTTAGCATTACATTGGTGCAGTTATTATCCTAAGCTGAGATATGGACTCCCTTTCAGCAGCTCATTAATTCTACAGGCAGGCTGTGCTGGTATTTTAGTTACAAATGATACAGTTAAACATATTGATGGAAAAAGTTAAAAAAAAACCTTCGTAATTGCAATAAAGGATAGGGATAGTTAAAGGAAAGAGAAAAAAATGAACTATTCTAATATCACAGACTACAGGCTCAGAGCCTCCAGCAAAGGGTTTGCTGAGGAGGTACATCCCATCCAAAACTTTGGAAGTACTCGGTGGAACCATTCGTTGATTTCTTCGATTTTCGCGATCCTGTGGACGTCTTCAGTAGGGTGAAAAGGGTCCAAGTTGAGCATCATCTTTAGAGTTCGATTCTGCTTCACCTGGAGTTTCCTCTTGTGACTCTAAGCGCAGTCATACCAGGCTGAAAATCCATAAGTTATTGCTGGCTTGAACACCGTCTTGTAGATGATCAGTTTCGAGTTGACGTCTAGATGTAAGCGTCTGTTAACCAGCCTGTACAGTAGTCTGGTAAGTTCTGGTCGCATTTACTCAGGGTCTTCTTGATGTGGGTGGCGAACGTGAGTTTGCGATCGAAAGTAAGCCCTAGATATCTCGCGTCGTCCGACTAAGAGATTTGGCGTCCGCATACGAGAATTTCACACTGAGGAAGCTTTTGCGGACTGCGTTTGCGAGTAAAAAAGATTGCCTATGATTTATCCGCATTGCTTTTAATCTTCCACCTATTTTGGTAGTTTTCGATCGCGTTTTGAGCTGATTGGAGTTTGGTGGTTAAAACGATCGGGTCGGAATTCGATGCAATGTATCCCGTGCAGGGAATGTAAAATAACAACATTACCAATGACAACAACATTGTCCTCTCTTGTAAATGTTGGGACAAACTCAACTCGCAATAAGCGTTTGTCCCAAACTGCAACAGAATATGACAATGATCGCCTGCCGGGCATTTTGAGAAGTAGTCGGTTTACGATTATATTTTTGGTTAAATAACTATCAGTTATCATAGTTGGGACTTAAACTTAACCGTCTGTTGACACCATTTAGGTTTCCCTTCTGAATTATACAAGTTACCGCAGTTTGAAAAGTTCACAACAATTACCTATCCATGTTTGTTGTAAATAAAATGGAACGCAACAATGTCTTTATCCTCTGCAGATGAGGACAAAGAGTTATCGCTATTCTCTTTTGTCGCTTGTTTTTTGCATTTTTCAGCGACAATTACATTCCTTGATCCCGTGTCGTCAGCAAAGAGGAAGTACTTCATATCGTCAAGCATCACCAGGTCTGCAGTGAAGATGTTGTACAGCGTGGGACTCAGGAAAGCCCCTTGTGGTTTCCAGCTGTTCGAAAAGTATCCAAGTCTAATGAAAGCGGAGAAGATGTGCGCTTTTCGGGGAAGTTTTTTAGCACACAGTTACGGATGTTATCTTGGCCTGGAGACTTTTTGGATTTAAGCCTTCGTATGATACGAGCAACTTCCTTCGGACGAATAAGCCAAGGGTGAGCATCAGTCAGCTGTGTGGACTCGTTCACCGCGGTAGCAGTTTCAGAATCATCTGCCATTTGATTGGAATGTACCTTTGCGATGCTCGTGGCTAGTAGCTGCGCTTTCTCTGTGGGAGAGGCTATGATGTTGTCACCTTGTCGCAAGGGGGACTGTATTTAGATTTAGAGGTTTTCTGCAGCGCCTTAGTGATCCGCCAGAGGGTGTCGCGGTTGTCGTTCAGTGTGCTAAGGGTTTCTTTGAACTTTTTAAAGTTGGCTTGATCGCACTCCTCGTGAATCCTGCGGTTCTGTGCCGTTACGTTGTCCTGATAGATGGGATCTCTTCTCCTGTACCACTGTCGTCGACGTTTGTTACGCAAAGCGATCAATCTTCTGGTGTCATCTGGAATCGTTGCGACCTGATAGACTCGTTGCTGGAATTCAGGAACCGAAAAACAGCTTCTCCTTCTAGTATGCTCGTCGTCAGGTATTCAATAGCAGCGTCAATCTGTTCTTTGTTGGTCAAATTGGTGGTGGATTGGTCTAACAAGTCAAACTTTGAGTTGATCTCGCGTTGGAAATGAGGCCAATCCGCGTGGGCGTAATTGCAAAATTTCGGTATATTCAGTTCGGTTGGAGCTGAAAGGCTAATGTGGAACAGTACCGGAAGGTGGTCCGATGACAGTTCGTTCAAAGTGACCGGCTTACTCATGTCCAGTAGGTTATAAGAAAGTTCCAGATCCAATGTAGATGGCCGACCACGACCAGCGGGTGGAAAGTGAAAGAGTCCGGGAAATGGATGAAGAAGTTACGACTAGCTGCTTCCTGACATAGTAGTGTATCTGCTTTGTTAGCCTTTGAACAGTTCCAATGACGGTGACGCGCATTCAGATCACCCACTATGAAAAATGGGTCGGCTCTTTTGGTGAGAGTGGAAATATCACGACGATACTATGTCCAGACCGACCGTCGTTTCGCTCCCGGAAAATAGGCGGCTATTATGTGTATATTTCCATCCACAGAGTTGATCGAGATACCCACACTTTCGATGACCTTGGTTGAAACGTTGAGCTCGGAAAATTTGATCCCCCTTCGGACCGCAATTAGAACACCTCCTCCTCTGTCAGCATCATTAGAGGTTCGGTCGAACCGAACGCACGCGAAACTTGGGTGGACAAATGAATGTTTTTGTTGCAACCATGTCGGTCACGATTCCCACATCCACATTGTGACGTTGCAAGAAGTCGAAAAACTCCAGTTTCTTTCCATGAACGGAGCGTCCGTTCCAATTAACTAGCCGCAAGTTGCCTACACTAGACATTGTAGACATACTTGGTCGTAAGCTCGAAGAGAGCTAGAAGTTATTGCTGCTTTGTTTGGCAGTTTGCCAGGCGGTCAAACATTTCTCTCGCCAGAGCGAGAAATTCTGACATTGTGAATAGATTGCTGTTGTTTGTTTGGCCTTGAAGCACATGGGCATATGAGCTTTCCATCGGGGGAGCAGTCATTGAAAATGTCAGATCTAATGTAGATGGCCGATCGCGACCAGCGGGATGGAAAGTGAAAGAATCCGGGAAATGAATAAAGAAGTTACGACTAGCTGCTTCCTGATAGAGTAAAGTGCCTGCCCTGTAAGCCTTCGAACAGTTCCAATGGCAGTGACGTGAATTCAGATCACCTACTATGAAAAATGGTTCAGCTCTTCTGATGAGAGTGGAGATGTCTCGACGATATTGTGTCCAGACCGACCGTCGTCTTGCTCCGGGAAAATAAGCGGCTGTTGTGTGTAGATTCAACGCTTTCG
Organism: Armigeres subalbatus; assembly: GCF_024139115.2. Classification (NCBI taxonomy): domain Eukaryota; kingdom Metazoa; phylum Arthropoda; class Insecta; order Diptera; family Culicidae; genus Armigeres; species Armigeres subalbatus. The sequence goes on from NC_085140.1 coordinate 59,714,946, forward strand.
ATGAAACGTTGAGCTGGGGAAATTTTATCCCTCTTCGGACCGCAGTTAGAACACCTCCTCCGCACACGAAATTTGGGTGAAAAAATGAATGTTTTTGCTGCAGCCATGTTTCGGTCAAAATCCCTACATCCACATTAAGACGTTTCAAGAAGTCGAAAAATTCTAGTTTCTTTCCAATTAAAAAGCCTACACTAAATATTGTATACATACTTGCATGTAAGTTCGAATAGAGCAAGATGTTGTTGTGCTGGGATTGATCACCGTGCCGTGGAAGAGGCTTTTGTGCCTTTTAAGAGGGAGACAGCGAGGATTGAGCTAACGATCAATACCAGCCAAACGAAGTACATGGTCGCTGGCAATCAACGTGGGTTCATTAGTGGTGGTGGTAGCGAAATGGTGCTGGATGGTGAAACATTTGAAGTGGTAGAAGAATTTGTGTATCTTGGAACATTAGTGACGTGCGATAATGATGCTACCCGCGAGGTGAAAAGGCGTATTGCAGCTGCAAATAGGACTTATTACGGACTTTGTAACCAGCTTAAGTCTCATAGTCTGCAAACGAAAACAAAACTCGCGCTGTATACTACTCTGATTCTTCCGGTGGCTTCATACGGCCATGAAACATGGACGTTGAAGGAGGCTGATCGGAGAGCTTTCGGAGTGTTTGAGCGTAAGGTGCTGCGGACAATACTCGGCGGTAAACAGGAGAACGGTATCTGGCGGCGTCGCATGAATCACGAATTGTACCAGGTGTATAAAGGGCTGGATAATATTAAGCTTATACAACACGGCAGACTACGGTGGGCTGGTCACATTGTTCGTATGCCGGATGAACGACAAGCAAAGATAATGTTTAGTAAAGAACCCGGAAGAGCCCGCAGGCTTCGTGGTAGGCCGCGTACACGATGGCTTTTTGCAGTTGAAGAGGACCTGATGCTCAATGTTCAGGGCGACTGGAAGCGATTGGCCAGTATCTATCAGAACTATTATGTTATTTCCACAACTATGACAACAGAAATGATTCGTAATAAGTTAAGATTATATTTAGGAGGACAACTGTATGTGTATCAATAATGTTGTGTATAATATTTAAGTAGGGTAACGGGCTTACAGTATATAGTCCAATAAACCAAACCAAATCAGAACTATCGATATCCCTTTATCACTCGTTAGACCACTTTTTCGCTATGAATAATTTCGTTGAATATTTTGATAACAAGTTGTTGGTAGTTGGTAAAGTAATTGAAATCTGTTGATTATGTACATAACCAAAATAAAATAACTTTCTATCTAAATCTATCTTTCTAAATTTTCTATCCGACCGCCGATAAATAAAGCCCACGTTCGCCACCAGATTAGATGCGGAATAAAGTAAAGGAAATAAATATTTTGAGACTAGTTTCTCCAGTGTCCGCAACGATTCGTTTCCCGCGTACAGGCTGCTACTTTGGGAAGATCCATAAAGTACGTCACGCAAAAATTGGCAATTTTCAACCTCTTTGCCCCCTTCGTCACCCTTTTTGTATTAAACCTCTAAAAAATTTGTATGAGTCGTCACGCTGCTCGGAACCCCCCCTCCCCCTAGGAGCGTGACGTACTTTGTGGATGGCCCCTTTGAATCTTTTATCTTCTATTCTATCTGTTTCAATTCTTTAAACCTCGTGCAAAAAATATATTCGTTGAACTGAACATCCCACGAAAATCCTATTTTTTAATTGAGCTACATAATATGAAAAGTTTAAGACATAATAATTAATTTCCACACCGGGTGGCTTAATACCCGGCATATAGGCAATTAACTTTGAATGTGCTGAACTCGAGTGGCGATCTCTCTTCGCTTGTGTGGTCGGGTTGGGATCTGACGACCAAACTGGCACAACCTCAAACAACCCTACTTCATTGAGCGCCGTTGCTGATGAAGCAAGTGTGTAGGAGCCGGACAATACTAAATACTCATCCTACTTGGTTGACATGTGTACAAAAATACATTTGAGAGAGTTAGTTCTGAAAATGTATTGCGAGAGATCGGCTGGTACCTGGTGCTGGGAATTTGGTTTCATCAGTACCCGCTAAGCTGCGGAGGACGACGGAGGTCCTTCGTAGCTTAGTAGGGAAAGCACCTGTCATGCGAACTGGGGTCGTGGGATCAAACCCCACCGAAGGGGCGGTTACCCTCCAATACCTTTTCCGAACTAAATCTATCACATGTTGTACATATGCAATATGCATAATCAAGTTTCAGACATAGTAATGAAAAAAAAATCAATCTGACGATGATCTAAAACATACATGTCCAATAATGTTTTGAAATTTACCAATATCAAAATTCGAAAAGAACAAAATTAGGAGAAATCGCCAGATATTGAACGGTTATAATTCTTACTAATTGTTGAACACCCATAAGAAATGCACGTGCCTACAATAGGCGAAAAAATTAGACGTACATTTGATGAATTGTCCTTTGATGTTTTCAGTAGAATAGCTCAATGTATGTTTCAAGTGCTAAATATCTATTCGACCCTCTTCCTAGATACGTTATAGACCTACTTACATCGAGAATATAAAAGTGCATTCTGAATATCATTACCTAAAGAAAATATGGTTACGCTCCGAAAGACATATAAATGCATATGTACGATGACTGCCACCAACAAATATGTCAATATCTGTACTTAATAATAATGTAATCCTATTTGTAATAACACAAACTTATTCTCACCACTTGTTGTCGCCGTTGCCGTTCCGAATCCACCGAACGCGGGTGCAGCCGCCACCGATGTGGCTGCCGTCGTTCCAAATCCCCCAAACGGTGCCGGTGCGGCTGCAGCGGTGGACGTAGTTGTTCCTCCGAAGCCGAACGCCGGCGTTGCCGTTGCGGCCGTATTAGTCCCAAAGCCGAATGTCGATGTGCTGGCCGCGGGTGCACCGGCAGGCTGTGCACCGAATCCGCCGAAGCCGCCCGTGTTGGTGGCGGTATTGGCAGCGACGGGTTGAGCAGCAGCCCCACCGAACAACGACGGAGCTGCCGCATTGGATGGGGCGGTGGCAGCTCCGAATGCAGGCGTTGAAGATTGAGCGCCGAAGGAAAAACTGCCGAAGCCACCAGCTGCTGGAACAGAAGAAAAGAACGAAATTAGCTGCTGTGGTACATACCGCCTGCACTTACGGCAGGTTGAATCGAAAAACTCGCACACGCCTATCTAATGACAACGCACGTGTTGGCTGTGATTGCATTTCTGTTTGTGAAAAGCGCTGAATAATCCTTTCTGTTCAGTAACACGAAGTGTTTCTGTTTGTCGATATGGTTGTCACATGGCTAACTCAAAGGAACCGCCAGCTTATACACAACAAGCAAGAGTACGCATGTTCATTGGAAAACTATGCCAGAACGTAATTCAATTATAATCTATGTTTGGGGGTTGGAAGAAAGGGGTGTCAGTTGCACATTCTTGAGACATTCTGCAAAAAAAAATGAATGGAATTTATTTATAGACAACTATGTCTCTCAAGAACGTTAAGTAATAATCGTGACTTCAATTATCCCCTTCTTAAGAGGCGTGAATAATTTCCGCGACGCATCGATAATATTAATTATATCTTCAAAGCCCAGTCTCATATTTACGGTGTCTTTGTCCGAAGGGGCTTATTTTCAAAAAATCAGTAACTCCAAAACACCCACTACACAAAAGTAGAGGTTTTCCTTCTCACGTAGGTGCATTTTTAAAATGTTCTATCGGGGGTCACTTTTCCATAAAACATTTTAGTTTACCCACGATATGAAAGAGGAGAGCATATACACATTTACTGGGTGATTGTCTAAGAGAAACTGATTTTTGAAAAATGATATTTCCCCATAGAGATACCGTGATATTCGATCGTGTAATAATTAGTACCAATCCTCTGATCGGCAGTTCTCCTCATTGCTTCATTGGGTGGTCTATTGAACAGCAATGCTAACTGGAGATCACGAGTTATACTATTTGTATGAAGGAATGGATATTTTTCATTTTTATATGTTTTTTACATACATAAATACATCAATATTTTAACCTACTGTTTGTTTGCTACAAAGTAAGTTTCAGAACTAGCCGAGTACAACAGCACGACCCAACAACTACAGTTCACAGACATATTGCGAATAGACAGACATAGACAACCTATTCTAATTGAATTAAAATCAGCGTATCAAAACGAAATCAGAAACCAAAACACTCCATTTCTTTGTCCTTCGCGTGGGTGCCTCTAGCCATGCTGGGAATTAAATTAAATGCAACCAGTCGGTGACAGTGTTGGCAAGGGGAAGCTTCGCGGGCTACGGAATCGGACCGAGCAAGTGTCACTTGACTCCGCTCGTTCTACGCTAGACAAAAAGTAACTGGACCGGTGCTCCATATGTATTACTGGCACACGTAACGACGCAATAGCCCAATTCTGGAATCGGAAGTTGTCTGTGCAATCGTGCGGTTAAACGGATTAACGCAATTCGGGGAAATTGTGGAAGGCGCGAGTTTTCGGTTCACGGAGTGAATTCAGCGTACATGTCGGCATTATCAACCTTCAGTGCTCAGTTATCGGTGATGGAATTTAGCGATCTCCTCGGTTTAATTACGGACGACGTTTGATTGGTAATTGATGTCTATTTATTATCTGAATTGAGATGTGGAATAGTATTAACGCTGAGATGTGGAATAATATTAACTCACTTTAAGCGTTGACTTTGTAAAAAATGTGCCGGTTTATGATGTTCCTAACTGCGATTGGTAGAAACACGTTCAGCACCACGAGGATTGTGAATTAAGATTTGCTCCTCAGACAACCAGATGATAACGGTAGTGATGTAAAAACATCAAAAGCCAATTCCAGCGATTAAAGAGGGAAATAAAATTTTATTAACAAATGGCGAAAAAACTCAAAAACTTGCTCAGCAGTTCGAGAGTGCCCATAATTTTAGTCTAGGTCTCACGAGTCCAATTGAGGATCAGGTTACACGGAGCTTCGAAGACATTCTCAACCAAGAGAATGTTTTTGACCCTTCGTTGGGAACTAATTTGGATGAAGTGAGATCTATTACTAGAAAATTTAAAAAAGTGGTGATGGTATTTTCTACATACTTATCAAAAAACTTCCTGAGAGCTCTTTATCCTTTTTGGTTAATTTATTTAACAAATGTTTTCAATTGGCATGCTTTACAGATGAATGGAAAAACGCCAAAGTTGTTCCAATTTTGAAGCCGGACAAAAATCCAGCTGAGGCTTCTAGTTATCGCCCAATCAGTTTGCTTTCTTCAATAAGCAAACTGTTTGAAAAGATTATTTTAAATAGAATGATGGTTCATATTAATGACAATTCTATTTTTGCTGATGAGCAATTTGGTTTTCGCCATGGGCATTCAACCACCCATTAGTTATTAAGAGCTACGAATTTAATTCGGCTCAACAAATCTGAAGGATATTCGACTGGAGTTGCTCTTCTTGATATAGAGAAAGCATTTGACAGTGTTTCGCATGAAGGTTTGATTGTAAAATTAAGGAATTTTAATTTTCTTCTGTACATTATTAAACTGATCCAAAATTATTTATCAGATCGCTCACTGCAGGTAAACTATCAGAATTCTAAATCTGATAGATTACCTGTAAGAGCTGGTGTTCCCTAAGGCAGCATACTGGGGCCCATATTGTATAACATTTTTACTTCTGACTTACCTGATTTACCACCAGGGTGTCAAAAATCTTTGTTTGCAGATGACACGGGCCTTTCCGCCAAAGGGCGAAGCCTTCGTGTCATTTGTAGTAGATTGCAAAAAAGGTTGGATATTTTCTCCACTTACTTGCAAAAATGGAAAATTTCCCCGAATGCTTCCAAAACTTCCAAAGCTTATTATTTTCCCTCATAAGCCGAGAGCTTCTTATTTGAAACCTTCTAGCAGACATATTGTCACTATGAATGGGGTTCCAATTAATTGGTCTAGCGAAGCCAAATAGCTGGAGCTGGACCAAAAACTAACTTTTAAAAATCACATTGAAGGCATTCAGGCCAAATATAACAAATATATTAAGTGTCTATATCCACTTATAAACAGAAAATCGAAACTTTGTCTTAAGACCAAACATTTGATTTACAAACAAATTTTTAGACCAGCCATGTTGTATGCTGTGCAAATATGGACTAGTTGCTGCAATACCACAAAGAAGGCACTCCAGAGGATTCAAAATAAAATTTTGAAAATGATTCTGAAGTTGCCTCCATGGTATAGTACCAATGAACTTCATAGAATTTCTAATATTGAGACATTGCAACGAATGTCAAACAAAATAATTTCCAATTTTAGACAAAAATCGTTGCAATCTTCTGTTGCCACGATTAGCTCCTTGTATCCTTAGGCTCTGTCTCATTTGGAGAATTAAACTTAAAAGTGACAGTTCGAAAATTAGCAAATAACCCAGTCATAAGAATGGCTGGTGCTACCCAGCAATTCCAATAAGACATCGATGCAAAATGATTCGATATCTGTCAAAAGTAATCTTGCTCTGCGAGCAGGGTTATTTGATAATTATTGAAATGTCACTTTTAAGTTTAATTTCAGTTTAATTCTCCAAATGAGACAGACCTTAGTATAAATTAGGTTAAGTTTAGTTTAAGTTGAAAACATTGTAATTCCTACATGGTTTATTCAACCAGAGGAAAAATCCTAACTGCCAGAGGCAATTGAAATGTATTAATGATAACTAAAAATGTAACATAGCGAATAAGGATGATAGTTTTAAGAAAACACGGAACACCTAGTCTAAGAGATGAAGGTATGTATTGAATAATTAGCTAATAAAAGTGGTCAAAAAAAGTAAGGGAATCGTGTTCTCAAGTTTTTCAAGTCGGGCGATTGAATTTTTCATCGAGGGGGTCCAAAGAAAATATTAAGTTGAAGTGTTCTCAAGTGTCAACGGTGAATAATAAGTGTTCAACAGCAAATTAATAATTGCGCAATCAATTGTAAGTCAACAGTTTCAATTCGAATGAGATGGGTATTTTTTTCAGATTCGAAGACATTTTAGAATTCGTTTGACACCATTTATTCATACTCCCTCGATGTCCTCGATACAAACGAAAAACGAGTTGAAAATCAGATGTAGGGGAACTGTACCGGTTTTGGCCATGTTCCTAATTTGGCCAATTTTGCAAATAACTCCAAAAATATAGCAATTTGCAAGGGTTTTATTAGTTCCAACAAGAGTTCCTCATGCTTCAACGCTGCTGTCAACTGATCGATTATTTTGGAAAAATATTTATTTTTCAGGGTTGGCCAAATTAGGCACTAAGTTGGCCAAAACCGGTGCACTTCCCCTATGCATAACCATGAATGGACTAAACATTTTAATTATTTTCTGCCATGAAGCTTATGAAACATGGAACGGATAAATTGGCACAACTTGCCAATGAGGCACGCCGCATGGAGCTTGAGATCCTGGACAAATTGTGCTATACTCTGGTTTACGAGGTGAACACGCTCTCCGGCATCGCGGAGTTGGCTTCCTACTAGGGCCCAGGCACACTCTGCGCTTATGAAGTGGGAACCTATAAGTGAAAGGATAATCGTTGCCAGATTTAGAACACGAGTCCGAAACCTTACTATAATCTTATGTTATGCGCCAACCGATGCTGCCAAGCTGCAAGACAAAGAGAACTTCTACAGTCAACTCAATACCGTCGTAGTTAGAATTCCGAAGGGTGATATCAAGATCTGTTTGGGCGACTTCACTGCGAAGATTGGATCCGACAACTCGAACCATGAGCACATTATGGGACGCCATGAACGAAAATGGAAACGGAACCTTCTTGATGTACGGAATAAACGTAGTGCCGATATCGCGTCTGAACCAAGATTTTTTTATGTACAGGTTATCCGACTTCGTCAGTAGATGGAAATAACCAGCGCGGGGGGGAATAATACATTTTCAGTGCAAAACGTAAACAAACGAGCATAAATTCCATACAAAAATCCAAGATGGCTGAGTTGGGGATATTGGCAAGTCAGAACACCCCCCAATAAATGTATCCTGGTCTGAACATCACCTCCTCAACGGCGACATACGCCTGTGCATTGCGCGGATTCTTCGGCAGGAGGAGAGAGTTGGACGACGGTTCAACACACGCCGACTGGAAGATACCACGATGGAACGATCCTTCGTTGAAGAACTTGAGACGCGTGCTGCAGATATTCTGGAAGGTGGCAGCGTGGAAGACCAATGGACCGCCATCAAAAATGCCTTCATCGTCACCAGCGAGAATAATCTGGGCGAACTGCGCACCCAGAGAAAACAATGGATCACCGATGAAACCTGGAAGAAGATAGAGGAGCGGAGAGAAGCCAAAGCCGCGATAGAGCGATTATAAACCAGATGAGCCAAAGTCTTAGCCCATCAACGATACTCGGCTCTGTAGAAGGAGGTAAAACGATCATGTCGACGGGACAAGCGAGCGTGGGCGGATTCTCTGGCCGACGAAGGACAAAGAGCCGCAGCAACCGGGGACATTCGCCTCCTCTACGATATCTCACGACGCTTAAGCGGGGCGAAGATGAAGCAACGATGCCTGTTGCATTGCTGAAACGCTGGTTCGAGCGCCCACTACGTCAGCATGATTTACCTAGTATCCGACGTATAACATGCGTCAATACCGTAGCTCCATCACTGCTAGAGATTCAAACGGCCATCCAAAGCATGAAATCAAATAAAGCCCCAGGGTCGATCGCATATCAGCCGAGATGCTAATTACTGACCCCATGACATCCGCTCAACTATTGCATCGTTTATTTCGTAATATCTGGGACGCCGTAACTTTCCCGGTCGACTGGATCCAAGTTATCTTAGTGAAGGTGCCCAAAAAAGGTAACCTAACTGTATGCGATATTTGGCGAGGGATTATGTTGCTGTGTACCGTTCTCAAAGTTCTATGCAAAGTTATCCTAGCTCAGATCCAGAAGATTCCGTGCCGGAAGATTCTGTGTGGACCATATTGTCACGCTCCGAATCATTCTGAAGCAGGTCAACGAATTCCAAGAATCCCTTTACTTGGTATTCATTGACTCCGAAAAAGCTTTCGACCATCTCAATCACGAGAATATGTGGGGCGCCCTGAGACGCCTCATCGGCCTCATCGCAGCACAGTACGAGGCCTTCTCGTGTAGAGTGCTGCATAATGGGGTCTTGTCCGACCCTATCCGTCAACAAAACCAAATCGTTGGATGTAAACATGGTGACCCCTTCCAGTTTCACAGTATCCGGGCAATCAGTGGATAATGTTGAAAGCTTCCAATATCTTGGAAGCCAAATGGCGTCAGATGGCGGAACCAAGATCAACATAGGCGTACGGATCAACAAAACAAGGGCTGCCTTTGCGAGTTTAAGAAATATCTGCAAAAACAGACAGATAAGTGAACGCCCCCAATTACGAATTTTCAACTCTAACGTGAAATCTGTGCTGTTATACGATAGCGAAACATGGTTTGTATCAGTGGAGAACACTCAACGGTATATAATTCGGGCCTGGTGGCCTCACAACTGGATCTCAAACAACGAGCTCCATCGTCGTTGTCACCAGAGGCCGATAGCAACAAAAATTCGGGATCGTAAGTGGGGCTGGGTCGGCCACACTCTACGTAGGGGCGGAAACGAAATCTGTAAACAAGCATTAGATTGGAACCCAGCGTGACATCGCAGCAGGGCAGACCCAGAGGTTCATGGCGGCGAAGCCTAAATAAAGAAATATCTAACCTGGCAACAGGTTAAAGCGATAGCTGGACATCGCTTAAGACGGATATCTTTCAAGTCGGCCCTTCGCACCACCGGAGGTGTAAAGGACCCATAAGGGCTCGGATGGAAAAAATCAAAGCGGTTTGATTTTGGTTTGAGCTGTCGAGGGCCGAGTCGAGTCAAGGTTCGCCGAACATGTTTGAGCGTTTGTAGTGAAGTCGCACAAACCCTCATGTATTTTTTGATGGTTGGTGTTTTAGTTGGCGCTTCGGTCGTTCGCCTGTGATATTGTTGATCGAATAAATTGAGTGTTCGCGCCGCTGTGTGTACGGTGCATAAGACGTGGTGGGGTTTGGCAGTGGGCTCTGTTAAACCTCTACAAAAACCTACATGAGTCTGCAAGCAGGCCCTATCAAAGCGACCGTGTGCCGCTCAAAGCGCAATGCCGGGCATAGAAAAGATTACAATTAGGTAATAACTGGAGAAATTCTAATAGAACACTAAATTGAAAAGCAGACCAAATTCCAGTTGGAATGTAGAGCCATAGAAGAAGAAATTAACAAATTACTATTTAGACATTTAGAATTATTTTTTGTTAATCAATAGCAATAATTTCAACAACTTATACTTATTTTCTTCTTCTGCCATAGCCATGTACATCAAATCGGGTCACCGATTCCTCAGTGACAAAGGCCAGATAGTGTTCCCTGGTCCACCTACGCGTTCGGCTTTCTCGTTTTCGTACACAAGCCCGCCGACCACTACCACTACGGCTAGCACGACGACGGTTGCCCTGGCAGACTCTCCGGAAGTTTACGATGATACAAACTACATCGGTACGGTTCAATCAATATTCTGAGCATAAGTTTATATAACTAATTTGCTTTTTTTTCTTTTACAGACATGTGGCGAAGTAAATCAACATCCGGCTCGGATATGCTGTCCGACAAAATTCAGATGTTCTACATCTACATAACGGTCACCATAACGTCCGTGTTTGTAATCATCCTATTGGGGATTTTTGGTTACATGTGCTATAAAAGGTAAAATTTTAATAAAACATCACCACAATTAAATCAACTAAAGATTTATAACATACGAATATTACAGGAAAGGATTCCAGAGCATCGAGAACCAACAGGACATCGAAACGAGCAGAAGGCGAAGCAGCCGAAGATCTCAACGTAGACAATCGAGACATTATTCCAAAGAACGTGAAGCCGCGGAAAATCCTGATCAGACACTTTTACGCTGATTATAGTTTATTTTTTCTATTATCACGAAAGTTTGTTATTATAAGTACTACATTTGTTTGAATATACAGCATTAATATATAAGCATTGATTTTTCCAATAACCTCAGTAGCTTCTTGCTCATCAAAAGTACCTAGTCCTACTAATTCTATGGTGCGGTTCTTCTTCTTCTTCTTCTTCTTATTGACATTACATCCCCACACTGAGACAGAGCCGCCTCGCAGCTTAGTGTTCATTAAGCACTTCCACAGTTATTAATTGCGAGGTTTCTAGGCCAGGCCATGTTTGCCTTCGTACATCATAAAGATGATATTTTTATGCCCAGGGAAGTCGAGACAATTTCCAAACCGAAAATTGCCTAGACTGGCACCGGGAATCGAACCCAGCCACTCTCAGCATGGTCTTGCTTTGTAGCCGCGCGTCTTACCACACGGCTAAGGAGGGCCCCTATGGTGCGGTTCTACCTTTCAGTAATTGCCTATTATTTTGGCCTACTTTTCCGCCACTCTCGTACAAAGCGAACCGCAATAATTTCATAAAAACATATTTTGATAGAAAACGCATAATCGTAGTTTTTATATAGCATAAATTATGCTCAGTCTAGCAAACTGAGTTATACTAAAAATAGTATTCATACGTGGATCAACGGTTTCCAGTTAACCTTGAGAGCAAAGCCGTAGGATTGCTAATCCAATGATTGCGAATTCGATTCTCGGTCCGGCCTAGGATGTTTTCGGATGGGAAACATTCTCAGCACCGTGATAAATACAATATCAGTACAACACACATCTAATCATTTCAGTTTGATCATTGATTGCTAACATTATAGATAACATTATTCAAAGTTAGCAATATTCGTTTTAGTTCAGAAGAAATTACATTTTTTCATCATTCAAATGCTTCTGTGGAACCTACTACTGCAATAGTGCTATACCACGCTGAACTAATGTGAATGTTGGCGCAATGAGCGTATTTTTTTCCTGCAACTAGAGATAAAACGCGACCACTTAAAAAAAATAATAATCCATTTGATTTATTGATTGACTTTCTTACAATACCTCCAATTAGCAGCTTTATAAATTACTTGTACTTACAATTAGCGAACTCGTAATTGACGGTCATGATCCTCAACGTATTAAAAAGTAGTATATTGCAAGCAACGTTGTAATTCATAAATAATGTATATAAATACTACTTTTAGTTCAGAGAAAACAAAAAATAAATAAAAGAAATTTTAACTCTGAGTCGTGAGGTAAAAACTAAATTCAAAATTCCTGACGCTTCAACTGAATATTAAAAAATATTCATGGTTAATAACAATTTTATAAGCCCAAATTAATAAGATAGATTAACAGGGATCCTATTCTTATCCTAAATAATTCTGGATTCTATCATTAAAAACCTTCATAACCATCCACATAACCTTCATATATAACAACGGTGGTCAGGGCGTACTTACGTTTAGCCGGAGTACTGGTAGAACCCAATCCGGTTGCGCTGGTATTGCCGAAATTGAAGGACATTCTTGAAGACTTTAGTTTACTGTTTCAGACAGAATTTGGATCACTTCTTTTAGTGCAATTTAAACTGCTGCAAACACCAAAAAGCGCTTTCCCGCATCCAAATTTTTAACCCAAACAGGCAAATCTGTCAAGCAACAATCAACGAAGGAAAATATAAACAAACATTCAGGTACCCGAGTAAAAATTTTATTCGCAGAATGGATAAGCTCTGGAAACACTATTCCGTGTATAGTAGAAAATCGAAAATTTGTTTTCAATAAAATGAAATATCTGCAGTAATCAGACGTCGCAACTTATTTCTGATTAGTGCGCATGATAGTATTTACATCCATGCGTGCATGATGCGCACTACTAATGAAATATCGCGACTCGCGACTCGCGTCGCAGCGCGAGTGCTCAATCGCGCGGTCCGGTTTGGTGGCGGCCCGACAATATTACATCGAAAACCCAACTTAGGGTAAAATGCCCAATAGTAGACCCCCTAGTAGTGAAATTTTGCTCTTCCTGTCATAAGGAGTAGAAATTTTCAACATATTGGGTCGTATGAATAAAAAGTAGCAAAACTCAGTGCTTGTAGTATCTACTCAAAAATAAAGTCCACAGAGAAAACTACATGTTTGATACACTGTCGAAAAAAACCTCTCGAAGTTCATTAACTTACCTTATGAAATTTAGCCACAAGTAAATGGATTGAAATCCATAAGGTTACCTTATGGAACTGGATGAACCTAAAATGAATTATGTCTATAATGAAGCATATGTTTATCTTAAAGTCACCTTAAAATTTTTAATGAATAACCTTATGAAATTTCATAAGTCTGTATTATGAAATATGTACGTTTACCAAAAGAATATTTTCGATTTCAATTATAAACAAAACATTTTAATAAGAAAACATAAGAATCAAACAGTATTTTTAAACTACTTATTTCTTTATTTTAAAATCTTGAAGTTAATTTATTACCCCTTGTTCGCCTGCAGAGATTGGACAACTCTTTAAGAACTGATTGCTTCCCGTTGGTGCAGTATGATCGCTTACCTCCTTTGGGAATGCTGAAAATACCTCGGAAAATACCATATGATTAACCGGATGCACACTTTTTCTGGTGATAGTTGAAGCTCAAGACCTCAATGCTGTCACCAACTGGGTGCTAATCGAAAGCGAGTGATTGTCTCTCGACTTAACTTTTTCAATTCTGCTCTTTGCACACGTTTGTCCTTGCCGAGTATTCGCAATAGATCTTTTTGGTGTTACTTGTATTTATAGTGATGACACCACAGCCTTGTCTACTTCCTCCTCCGAAAACTTCTTCGTTTGAGTTTCTGCCCTGAAATTTTGAATTTAACCAAAGCATTCTGTCGCAGCGTTTTCGTAACACCACCAACGATACCACGTGCGTATAAGGTAGCTTCCAGGGATGCCTTTTCGCTTTTACGAAGTACATGGTGACCTTGCTGATTCAGCTGCTTCAACATTTTTTCCTGCCGGACCATCTTACATGTAAATCTATTAAAATTTTGATTCCGTAGTTACCATTGGATTCAGTGAAGGCTCCTCGGCAGCCACCTGGAGCAAATACATATGACACAGCATCTGTTCCATTACCATCGATAAGTAACTCCAGTGAACTGCCATGTCAAATTCCCCAAAATATAACATTCATCAGGACATCGCTATAAATGCTCCGTTCTCCGAAATTAAGTGCCCATTAACATCTGAGCCAAAGATTACAGGTTGGAAGTAAACCGACCAATTCGTTCTACACTACGTATTTAATCCATTGGATTCCCGACATTAAGTAACGATGCTCAAGCAAGATTTGATGTTTTCTTCCATGATCTCCAACATTGTTTATCCATATTATAAGTTCCAATATTGGTTGATTAGTGTTGTGTTATTTTCTAACAGCACCGTTTCTATCTGGTTCCCTGGATTTGGGAGACAGCTACATTACTGCCGTGAATCGCTTATCTGTCCCATCTTTGCTGGGTTTCCTATTCATATGGGACAGATATGCGATTCACGGCAGATTACTGAGGCTAACTTTGAGAAGACGATGCTTTCAGTTTCAGGTCTACTCACATCAGCTACCCAAGCAGTTCCAATTTGTCTGTAATGCAAAGGGAAAACATGTTCAATATAACCTTACGATTTCAGTTAGGGGCCGTACACATATTACGTAAGCACTTATGGGGGGAGGGGGGTCGGTCAATATCTTACGCTCCATATAAATAAAAAATCATTTGTTTGAAAAAAATCTTACATGGGAGGAGAGGGGCTCGAAAACCCCAGAAAAATTGCTTACGTAATAAGTGTACGATCCCTTAAGTATTTATCCATACATAGGGGTCGTACACTTATTATGCAATTTTTCTTGGTCCACCCCCCCTATGTAAGATTTCATTCATACAAATGTTTTTCATTTAGGTACATGGCGCATTAGAAAACGATAGACCCCCTCCCCCCACAACTGCTTACGTAATATGTGGACGGTTCCATAGAATTCGTCGAGACATAATAGTGCTGTCCAATGAGAGCTTGAAGTAGCTCGAAGTTTCTCCCTGTCCTGCTCATGCCCATTTGTTGACAAAAAAGAACGAGCAGGACGGGAACAACTTCGAGCTACTTCGAACTGCTCATTGGACAGCACTAATGTCCCGTTTACATATTTGCTAGTTCTAGCGGACAATGCACTATCCGACAATACTAGCGCAATATTAGCACAATGTAAACAGGAATTGTCCTCGCTAATAATCGTTTACATTATGCTAATTTCGTGCTAGTATTGTCGGATAGTGCATTGTCCGCTAGAACTAGCTCATATGTAAACGGGCCATAATGGCCCGTTTACATATGCGCTAGTTCTAGCGGACAATGCACTATCCGACAATACTAGCGCGATATTAGCACAATGTAAACGCTTATTAGCGAGGACAATTCCTGTTTACATGATGCTAATATCGTGCTAGTATTGTCGGACAGTGCATTGTCCGCTAGAACTAGCTCATATGTAAACGGGCCATAATGGCCCGTTTACATATAGGCTAGTTCTAGCGGACAATGCACTGTCCGACAATACTAGCTCGATATTAGCATAATGTAAACACTATTAGCACATGACAATTCCTGTTTACATTATGCTAATTTCGCGCTAGTATTGTCGGACAGTGCATTGTCCGCTAGAACTAGCTCATATGTAAACGGGCCATAAAGGACGTCTACTAGAATTGTACGATATGATATACCATGGCAAAACGTATTTAAACCAACAGTACTCATTCAGTACATAATTAAACAATTTATGCCTTACCAATCATTCCTTAATGGCCCGTTTACATATGAGCTAGTTCTAGCGGACAATGCACTGTCCGACAATACTAGCACGATATTAGCATCATGTAAACAGGAATTGTCCTCGCTAATAAGCGTTTACATTATGCTAATTTCGTGCTAGTATTGTCGGATAGTGCATTGTTCGCTAGAACTAGCTCATATGTAAACGGGCCATAACCGATTGAAGTTCCACGTATCGGAGTTTAATTCTTGATTTTCCGTTAGATAATTCTATCACCCGGCCGGACGGCTGTTGTTATTGTTTTCGGACGACAACACGCTTGAATTTTCCTTCCATTTTGAATGATAAAAGTGGTGATTTTTTTTCATTTCCGAATCGATCTCTTCCTTATCTAGAATGAGAAGGTTGCAGTTTTATACATATATATATTTCTTTGAAATAGTTTAGAATGTTACCTCTTCTTCTGTATCCGTTAATTGCTTTGAAATCCGTCTCGATTCGCCATTCCGCCTCGACGGGTTTCTCTGAAGCTTGATGAAAATCCTTGTGAAAATCGCTTTCCCGCAACTTTAACTTCTATTGACGTTTTTTCTAGTTTGATGAGGCCAGGGATGTGCGTATACATATTCTCTTCAATATGATCCTTCAGTGTCGATTTATCTTGGAATCTTTATAGTTGAAGTAAAACATTCTGCTTTGCTTCAAGTTATTCTGTAACGCCACTCGTAATAAAAGTGCTTGTAGTTTTTGTTGTTTGGTGTAAGGAGGAGGAGGACGCAGTGGCCGAATCAATTATTTACCGGATAACCGAATCTACAGCGTAGGCAGTCGTATCCAGATTTTTGGTAACTTTTGCATAATGATTGGTTCAATAGTTATTTTCTTTGTGCTGTTGACCGCGAGTTGACCGTGATTTTGCTAAAGTGGATATGGCAAGGAAAATCAATCAAAAATAGAATGCACATTTGCATCAAAAGAGACTCACACTAATGGCATGTGGGATAGCATCGAATTGGAGAGGAAGAACTTCATGACCAGTGGATGTGGTATTTTTGCGGCATACTATGTGCTAACGGAAATCGCTCGATCGGTCTATCCCAGGAACAGGTAGATTGAATCAGTTTTCAGAGGTTGATTGAAGGTGACTAGAAGCTGTTTCACAGTATAATAAATACACATTTCTTCGTCTGCACAATTGAGGAACACAAAGCCTTGTAGCAATTATAGTTTTTGCTAGAGCAGCTCTCGTTAATAAGATTTCATGGTGTAGCGCGTATGGTGGAAGTATTTGGAAAACGTTTTATGTGAATCTCGTCTCGAAGAATTTGACAACTGCATACGTCGAGGCATAACGTTCACTCGTTGAAATGAACTAGGCTGGTTCATAAGAATGCCTTATGATTATTTTACATAAGAAATAGCTATGAATTTCATAAGGCAGACTTAGGGTTTCCAGTGGTACCTTATGAAATATTAATAAAATGAATTTATAGTATTTCATAAGGCAACACTTATGAAAATCAAAATGTTTTTCCTACCAGTGTATGAATAAAAACATTTCCGAACTTATGACAAATGCTACATTCGAACTTAGCCTTTACTACAGTTTACTACCATTTACTACACGGAGAAACGTCAAAACAAAATAGACCCCATGATGACGATGATGATTTCATCATTTTTATGCGACTAATCAACAAAAGACATGTCTGTTTTGTTTGTTTTCTCTAAATTGGACTTCTATTTTCAAGAACAAAGCCGATTCGCTTCGATTCTGATGAATAATCTGCATTTGAAACATGAGTAGCAACGTCTTGAGCAGACTACAAGAAATCAGTAGTAAACTCTTGTTTTATTCATACCGAATCAGTTGTTTGTAGTATGTTCGAAATGTGTAGTGTAGTAAAGTCTCTTTTATTCATACGAACATGTTCCACAAGTGACGTTTACTACTGAAAATGTAGTAAAGTTGAACTTACTACTTTTTATTCATACGACCCATTAATTCTGCTTGATATCTAACAACAAGCTCTGCATCCCCTTCCCGCATAAATCCAAACATCAGGCGAACCATTATTAGAACGGTTTACGTTCCACGTTAAACCGTAATGATAATGGTACTGAACCATAAGCGTAGTATAGTCTGATAACGTTTTGAGCATAGTGGCTATGGTTTTTGTAGACCGGACTGTATGAGCAACGGATTGTTGAGAATGTTAACCATAAGAAAAAACGATTTGCTTCATACATTTTTGGAGGAAAGATTTTATCAGTATTATATTAATTATAGTTTGTAGACTGTAAACCTCATTGATTAAGGTTGAGGCACAGATAAACAGACGTCTCACTCAACACATGTTCCATCGATCACCTTTTTAACAGTTGATTTAATTTTTTGTAGGTGGTCAATCGGCCACGCTTGGCGCTTCCATCGATTTTGCTTGTGTTTGACGTTTACGCACTACCGCCATCTGCTTGCCGCTTGGCCACTCATCGTGATTTTAGCATTGGGCGACAATGTTTTCGTGACGATAATTTTGATTGCATTTTGTTCTAAGTGAGACGTCTGTTTCTCTGTGGTTGAGGTAATTGTGATACCATATATATGTATTGTTCGTAGAACTTAATTTTAATGGGTAACGATATAAACTATGTCCATGTTATATTTGCAACTGTACGAAGAACGATAAATGATTATGCGGGTTTTCACATACATACATAAAACACCCAAATACACGACGTTATTTGTTGAAATTAACATTTTAAAGTCTAACTGAATTCGCCCTATAGTAGACCCCTTGGGGGTCCATAATAGGAAATTGCTTCCCTATAGTCGACACTGTGGTGACCGCTGTCTTCCATGACGTGGCAATTGGGCGGACTTGGTGGGACTAACTGGACGAGAAGAAAAGTCCCACCCTGTACTGCTTACCGTTTTTAATTAAATTGCTTCTAGAATTTTAGGAAAGAGTTTTAAAAACTTCTTCGTATAATTTCGGGTGGAGATTTTTTCGATTATCATCTTTCTGCTTCTTCTTCATCATGCAACATCGAAGCGCCAATAGAGTGCGAATCAATCACACTCTGCTGTGCCAAAGGATTGCTTGGCTAAAGCATTTGATGAGTTTGATTAGAGATAGAGTGCGATCCTGTGGATATACAACAGTAAAGCACATGTGAGATTGGACAAATCAAGCATCCGAAAGATATTCAATTTGCAGAAAGAGATAACCGCGGTGGAGGTTGGTACTCGAATTCTGATGGCTATTCCGCAAACGTGACCTTTAGGTGATCTTGTTGTGTAGGGGTAATCACGCCTATCTAGAGAGTAGGAGGTGAGGGATCGAGTCCCTCCAAGACACGTGGATTATTTTTCGCAAATATCATATCATTTTGTCTATTTCGAAACGAAGCATATGCACAGCCAAGACATTTAACAAAAAAATGGTTTTCGTACGGCCGAGTTGCCGAATAAAATGCAACTTGTTTAGAACAAAACCTGCCAATGCCCTATTTTTTAAATTTAAAACAAAAATCTAAAGCGCTGTTTTTTTAGATTGGCCCGATTTTGAACGAACATCGGGTGAATTATTTAGGCCGGTTCACACGTTTAGCACTTTTTCGGTTTTTGCTTTAGATTTTAAAAATAGTTAGGGCATCATTATCGGTCGCGAGCATTTTAATCACCCGCGCAGCGCTTACATTTTAGTTTCGTCACACGTTTCCGTATCGGTCACTATTTTCGGTTCTCAATTTGGTAGCTGTATTCCGTACCGGTGACGTTTGACAGTTCATCAAATAGCAGCGCTCTTATCGCGCTACCAAATTTGATCACCTGTCAGTCGCGCAACTGTTATACAGTCGGGATTCGCTGGTTGGGATCTTAATACTTGGGTCACTTTTTAGTTGGGCCTCCGCTGGTTGGGCCATGGCCCAACTAAAAAGCAACCGGACGTCAAAATTCAATGTAAACACGGAAAACGGGATTGGGCGTCACTGGACATCATTTGTGATGTTCAAGTCGAAATACACGTGTTCAAATGGCTGTCAGTTGGCCCAACTAAAAAACCGAATTCGTTAGTTGGGCCGAGGTCGTGGCCCAACCAGCGGATCGCGACTGTAGCACCGGTAATCTTCAGAAAAATATATTAAGCTCTTTTAGTGGAATGCATTCAACCGTCTAAGACGAATTAAGTACTGTCCATTTAATTCCACCAGTTAATTTTCGTTATCT
Source organism: Armigeres subalbatus (assembly GCF_024139115.2). Taxonomy (NCBI): domain Eukaryota; kingdom Metazoa; phylum Arthropoda; class Insecta; order Diptera; family Culicidae; genus Armigeres; species Armigeres subalbatus. The sequence continues at coordinate 59,734,998 of NC_085140.1, forward strand.
TTGCAGATACGTATTTCGACCACAACTGTGTGGTCGTCTTCAGTGTCCCGGTGTGTGGCCAAGCGGCAACCAGATGGCGGTAGTGTGAAAACGTCAAACACAAGCAAAATTGATGAAAGCGCCATCGGTGGCTGATTGACCACCTACATAAAGTTAAATAAACCTTTAAAAAGGTGAACGATGGAACATGCGTTGAGTGAGACGTCTGTTTCTCTGTGGTTGACCTTAAATAAGACAAAGAATCGACTGAGAAAAAGATGCTTTAGTTACAAGATTGTCGCTGTCTGGAATATCTTTTGCTGGCGAGGATAGGGTGCTAAATGTCAGTCAAGGAAAAATGCATACGATTTGACAGTGCGGTAACCAACATGTTTCGGACAGCAGAACAAAGGGAACCGAAGCGACAATCTTTATCTTGTAACTTAAATATATTTTGACTGAGACAATCAAGCTACGTTTTGACAGGGCAAGTGAATTGAACATCTCAGTTGAATTCAATTGACTTGCCAAAAATTGAACATGTTCAACTTTCTTTTCGTTCAAGTAAAATTGAATTGGGTCCTAAAATGAAGAATCGATATTCGATTTTCTTTCAGGGAACGATGAAGGTAATCATTCTAAACGTGTCAGTTTTTCTTTAGACTCAAAAATTGAAAAGAACATTGTTTAATTTGAAATTGAAAAATAGATGAAAAATGCTTCCTCGACATTTTCGGTCTTGTTTGACGTACGGATTCATTCGCACTAGCAAAACACCGCAGGGCACTTGACTCAACCTTTGACAGTTAATATATGGGGCTGACGTTTTGGGCTGATGGTTCATTCGTTCTGAAATGTTGCACAGCCCAAAATTTGCCTTAAAATGTCTTAAACACAAAAATATTATAAAATAAAAATATTATACTAGAATTTTTATAACAACGGTACAAGTATTCTTGACCGATGCACTATCGTTTGCAACCATAAACGAGGTAGGGCTTTAGGACCCAATTATGCTACGTTTTGACAGGGCAAGTGAGTTGAACAACTCAGTTGAATTCAATTGACTTGCCAAAAGTTGAACATGTTCAACTTTCTTTTCGTTCAAGTGAATTGAATTAAGGTGTTTACACGTTCAGTTCGCGTTCGATTCAAGCGACTTGCTCAATTCACTTGCCTTGTCTAAACGTAGCATTAAGGTTCAGTTCGCGTTCGATTCAAGCGACTTGCCTTGTCTAAACGTAACATAAAACGAGATACAATCAAAAGAACGTATGTGATTTTGTAAACAAAGGTCGATTTGTCCAATCTGATTGCACTCCCACGCAAACCAACACCACCAGCAGGTAGCTGCATGCTTCCCCTACCCGATGTTTGGTATCATTCTATGCGGATTAAAGAATCAATGGCAAAATAAACACAATTTTTGATGGAAAATCATTCACTGTTTTCGACCTGTTGAAAACCCCTTCTAGATTTTGGGGTTTTTCCAGTTCAGCCCCGACTACACCATTCTTCATTTCCCTTTTGTGCTAGTGAACTGTCAAAAACCTTCGTCAAAAAATTATCTTCCCTCGTGTTGTTGGCTGCTGCTTTCTGGATGGTCCTGCTGCCATTCACTCGCGAGATTCGACGGAATCGGAGTCTTTCCTGCTTGTATCCGCGGAATCCGTACTGTATGCGTCGGGAAAAGTGTAGTGCAGTGCGCCGAAGAAAAATCGCGAGAAACTTTTCCGTCGTCATCGGTTTTATTTAGTAAATTTTGTGTGTTTTCGTTCCCCCATTGATCAGGATTACGTGATAGGAAAAGTGTTACACTTCTGCGGGCAGTGGCTGCCATTTCAATACCGAGGAAGGAAAAATTGGTGCAGCGTTCTGTCATCCCCGTCCGAAGGATCGTACAGCTCTAGGTGCGATAACATATCATACTGACTGGGGAAGGACTACGAAGCTACGGGCCGAAACAGGTAATTTCCGGATCAAAATCCGCTGATCTTTGGCCAGACTTTGGTCGCATTTTGCAGCTCCGCCCGAGAAGAGAAAGGCTAAGTTTCCCCATGACAGCGCAGAATGTTGCGTTTTTTTGCTTCCCCCATGATGGAAACTTGCTTCGCGAAGTGAACGAAACCGAGGGCGAAGAAGGATGTGGAAGGCAGGTGGACACCAGTCAGTGCGGGGAAGTGTGTTATGCAAAACCCTACACCGACTGTTAGGGTCGGCTACTGCCGATGCCGGAGTGGGCAGTTATAAGAACTTTGAACCTTAAGAACCGGATCCTTGCGTTTGCATCGATATGAACCAGTTTGTCTGATAATGAAATCGACAGCTGGCTGCTATAGAAGAAGAGAAAGTGTGAGGATTGTTTTGATTCGCGAAGATGCAAAGCTTACCAGAAGAAGAAAAATTGTGTTGATTAGGCAGTATTCTTGTAGGCGAATTGCATTTGCTTGAATGATTTGCGAAGAAACATCTAGACTAAAAGTTTGATTCAAAGTAATGACCCACAGCTAGAGTGCAGCAATTCGGTCGTTCTTTCCGCGTAGTGTTGTGTAATGTGAAAACGTTTCGTCGAATGATCGCATATCTATAGGTATAGAGCAAGCAAATGTGTAGCTACCGAATTGCTCACAGATGGTAGTGTAAATTTTATTTTAATTGACTATAATACGCGTTTATTGTATGTCACTTTAATATCTACTGTCGCATGGTAAACGGTTTCAAGACATTTTTATTACGGATATTATTCTTGATGTAATATATTTTTTCTAGTACGATTGACATTGTTTACGAAACTAATAATTGTTTGATTGTGTCAAACTCAAAGAAAATAACAATTGAACAACTTAGGGAATCTGAACAGAGGAGTGGTTTGGATTGTAAATTTACAGATACGTATTTTGACTTAATCAGTAATTTGTATTGTCTTAGTCGAATCTGTCGAACTATATATTTACGCGCTTTGTTCAATAGCATTTTAACAACTTGCATGCTAGTAAGCTTAAGCTTATTCAATTTAACTAATTAGTTAATATATCTAAATTTCTATCCCCAGGCCAAAACAATTGCGTGGAACTACTATGGTGATTTGTGAAGCAACATTATTCGATGGAAAATTGCAGGAAAACGTTGATTCCAGCGTTGTATTTCGATTTTTGTTCATCACCTAGCATGATCCATTTCTAGCGATCACTAAATAGCGAGACGACGGTATTCCAGCTATGGAATTTGATCAACCTTAGCTGACTAAAAGTGGATTGATTGAAGTTTCAATTTATTTTCAACTCAAACTACCGTCTTGAAACAAATTATTCGCTGATAGGTTTGGTTCAAAGTTGTGTTCACCTTTTTGGGTCTGGTCTCAAGTTATAAAATATATAACATAAATTATTTAATAAATATTATTGAAAATATTTCATAGACGTCATTATCGTCTACACGGACAGATAAATCAACCCAAACTTTGAGTTCAATATACGCACTGATGAGAATATCGCAGAAAAAATTTACCCAAAATTGGGTAGTTTTCCCTTTCTTCCCCATGATTGCTATCAAAACTAGAGCAAGATGCAAACACCTCACCGAGGTTGCTCAGCCCAATAACCCAAATTTGAGTAAATTCAATATTCTCTATTTTGGGTTGATTAAGGTCCGCTTTGGATAAATTAAACTCAGCTTTGGGTAAATTGTTTACATGGGATTAAAGGCAAACTACCTAGTGCCAGAAAAGTCATTTTACTCAAATTTGGGTTATTGGCCCAAACCACGGTTTTGAGTGCAAACAACCCACTTTTGGGTAGTTTTGGTTTTCAGTGTACAAGAGCGTACACGGTTAGAAAAAAGTACCTAATTTTAGGTACTTTTTTTCTCTTGCATCTCCCTCCCTCTTCCCTTTGTTGTCATAAAATGAAGAGCAAAACCACTCAACAAGGGCATTAAAGTGTGGGAACCCAACGTTGAGTAATCTCATGTTTACAAAAGTTGAGTGTAATTTACCTAACTTTTGGCTAGTTTCTATTTAAAATTAAGTATATTTTACTTAATATTAAGTGAATTTTACTTAATTTCAACAAAAAATTACTTAATTTTGGGTTCCCACACTGAACCCCCGATTTGAGTGAAAAGTACCTAATATTAGGTACTTTTTTCTAACCGTTTATATGAAAACTTTGATTTTATGTATGGTTGACAAACTTACACGTTGAAAAAGAATTGCAAACTCCAAATTAATCGTATCGGAACACAAATACCGTGACCTGCCCTAATTCCGCGCATCGCCAAATACCGTGGTTTTCATCAAACATCAGAACATGGCTATCATGGAACATGGCCAGGTTCTGATTTTTTATGAAAACCACAGTATTAGGGCAGGTCAAGGTATAACCAAGTGATCGGATCTTGGAAGTTGTTTTCCATGCTCAATGTAGAAGCTGTGACTACAACATCGTAGGAAGTTAAGAAAATTATTCTGAGCTTTTTAGTGGAATGTCTTCACTTGTCGACAAGTGATCGTAGGAAGTGTTTGGCACTGCATAACAACGCCAACGAAATGGTCGGTATGATGAGGAGTGCCAGCGAGTGACGGACGAGATAAATGCTCGTCATGTGCAACGACCGAGAGGGGAATTTGCTGACTTCTTTCTTCTTCTTATTGGCATTACATTCCCACACTGGGACAGAGTCGCCTCGCAGCTTAGTATTCTTTAAGCATTTCCACAGTTATTAACTGCGAGGTTTCTAAGCCAAGTCACCATTTTTGCATTCGTATATCATGAGGCTAACACGATGATACTTTTTATGCCACGGGAAGTCGAGACAATTTCCAATCCGAAAATTGAGCGTACGCAGCTTAGTACGCGTACGCAGCCGGCACCGAGAATCAAACCCAGCCACCCTCAGCATGGTCTTGCTTTGTAGTCGCGCGTCTTACCGCACGGCTAAGGAGGGCCCTTTTGGAATTTGCTGACGGACAAGACAATGGTGGCAGCCAGGTGGAAGGAGCACTTCGAAGATTTGTTGAACGGTGAAAACGAAGGTGTATTAAGGAGTAGGATGGACATAGTCGACGTCGACGGTCAAGTTGGGACCGGCACCTAGAATCAAACCCAGCCACCCTCAGCATGGTCTTGCTTTGTAGTCGCGCGTCTTACCGCACGGCTAAGGAGAGCCCTTTTGGAATTTGCTGACGGACAAGACAATGGTGGCAGCCAGGTGGAAGGAGCACTTCGAAGATTTGTTGAACGGTGAAAACGAAGGTGTATTAAGGAGCAGGATGGACATAGTCGACGGTCAAGTTGTGAAACCACCAATGCTGGATGAGATCAAGAAGGTTCTAAATGAGCTTAAAAAAAGTAAAGCTGCTGAAAAGGACGAGATTCCGGTCGAGCTCCTCAAACTTGGGAGTTAGCTGCTGCAGCAATCGATTCACGTTATTTAAACATTTATGGTAGGATTGAGAACTGCCTACCGGCTGGTTGGATGGCCTCATATGCCCAATCTATAAAAAAGGGCATAGACTAGAGTGTGCCAATTACAGAAAGATCACCCTTCTGAACTCGGCGTACAAAATTCTGTCACGTATTCTGTTTAACAGACTGAGACTGCGTAAGGAGTTCTTCGTCGGCGAATACCAGGCAGGCTTTCGTAAGGGCCGATCAACGACGAAGCAGATGTTTAGCCTGCGGATGATTCTTGATAAAATCCGGGAGTACAACTTGCGGACTCACCATCTGTTAATTGATTTTCAAGCAACGTACGAGCATTGTTTTCCGGCAAAACTGATTAGGCTGATACGTTCAACGCTTGATGGCTCGAAATCAAGTATTTGGATTGGAGATAAGTGTCAACCTTGTTTGTGACCTTAGATGGATTGAAGCAGGGTGATGTACTTTCAAAGTTATTGTTCAACATTGCACTCAAGAGGGCGATTAGGAGATCTGGCGTGCAGAAGAACGGCACTATCACCACACGGTTGCATATGCTCCTGAGCATTGCGAATGAGGGGCCCTCCTTAGCCGTGCGGTAAGACGCGCGGCTACAAAGCAAGACCATGCTGAGGGTGGTTGGGTTCGATTCCCGGTGCCGGTCTAGGCAATTTTCGGATTGGAAATTGTCTCGACTTCCCTGGGCATAAAAGTATCATCGTATTAGCCTCATGATATACAAATGCAAAAATGGTAACCTGGCTTAGAAACCTCGCAGTTAATAACTGTGGAAGTGCTTAATGAACACTAAGCTGCGAGGTGGCTCTGTCCCAGTGTGGGGATGTAATGCCAATAAGAAGAAGAAGAAGAAGATTGCGAATGAGATCAACCTCATTGTCCTCATGAAGGAAGGGTGGTTTGGCCGAAAGCCATTTGGTCGAAGGGCATTAGGCCGAACAAACCATTGGGCCGAAACCCATCTGGCCGGATGTCATTCCCCAGAATGTGTCATCAGGCAGAATAGAACATATAGGACACTTGGCCGAACCGATCATAGGTTATTTGACCGAACACGTCATTCGGCCGAATAGATCATTTGAAAAGTGAGACGTATTACTTCTCACTACTTATTTTATTCTTCTCTTCTAACTACTCACTTCTCACTTTTCACACGGTTATAAAAAAAAGATTAGGTACTTTTTTCACTTTAGGATTAGGTATTTTTCACTCAAATCGGGAGTTTAGTTTGGGAATCCAATATTGGGTACTTTTTTCTGGAATTTAAGGATGTAACTAGCCAAGGGTTAGGTAAATTTTACTTAACTTTTGTGAACATGAGATTACTTAACGTTGGGTTCTCACATTTTACAGCCCTTGTTGAGTAGTTTTGCTCCTCATTTTATGACAACAAAGGAAAGAGGGAAGGAGATGCAAGAGAAAAAAGTACCTCAAATTAGGTATTTTTTTTCTAACCGTGCACAGTGAGAAGTGAAAAATGAGGAGTAAGAAGTGAGCTATCTCACTTGTCACCCCTCATTTCTCACTTATCGTTGAAAAAAGAGGAAGGCGCGAAGTGAGTAGTAAGACGTCTCTACCCACTTCGCAATACTCACTTTCACAGTGAGAAGTGTGAAATTAGTGAGAAGTGAGACGTCTCACTCCTCATTTCTTATTTCTCCTTGTGAAAAGTGAGTAGTGCGAAATGAGAAGTAAGACATCTTTCTACTCACTACTTACTTTTTTATAGTGGGAAGTGAGTCGTGAGACGTCTCACTACTCACTTCGCGCTTTTCATTTTTTACAGTGAGAAATAAGACATCTTACTTCTCACTTATCACTTCTCACTGCGTAAAGTGAGAAGGGAGACGCCTCTCTTCACACTCAATACCTCTAACTTCTTATGTATTTCTATTCACAGTGAGAAGTGAGATGTGAGACGTCAAATGACACATTGGGCCGAATGACCTGTTCGGCTAAATAACCTATTCGGTCAAATGACCTACGCGGCTAAATGACCTTTTCGGCCAAATGGCTATTCGACCAAATGACCTTTTCGGCCAACTTGCCTATTCAGGCCATGGTCTGTTCGGAGAAATGGTATATTCGGCCAAACAACTTTCGGCCTAGTGGCCTTCGGTGCTGAGGTAGTATTCGATGGGGATGTGTTGAAGTTGATGAAGAATTTATTTACTTGGGAACGCTTGTGACAATGAGTTTTCCCATGAAGTGAAAAGACGTAATGCTTCTGAGAAAGCTGGCTTCTACGAATTACGTAATAAGCTTAGGTCCTGCAATATGTTTAAAACTTTGATTTTACTACTACAGTGTTGACCCGATTTTGTCACTCCCCGATTTTGTCTACCCCCGATTTTATCACGTTTTCGACCTGATTTTGTCATCCAAAAAAATGTTGTCATTCTTTTTTATTTTCGTAAATAATACCACAAACAACCTGGGTGGTGCGGATAGAATCGATTTGGTTGTCAAACTGAAGCCAAAATTTTCTTTTGTGCCGGAGCCAAACATTGAAGATTGTGATTATGTTCGTTTCAGATCCTATATTGAGAAGTATTGTTATTATTTGGGGACAAAAATAAAATAAACTTTATTTGAGTTTTGCATTCTTTGTAACAAATATATTCACTTTATATTTTGAGTGGAAACTTAGTAGAAATGCAACTAAAATTCACTCGTTACGAGATTTCACGAGCAACTGGTTCAGCAACTGATTGGAGCAGGAATGGATGTAAACCATCGTAAGGTCATGTAGAGTCTCGCGCATGTGTGCGCCTTCATGCAACATGGAAAGAGAAATTCGAAGAGCGGGAAATGTTTGACAGTCAAGTAGCTGTCGTCCAAAACCGACATATCGGCACCAACATTTCAAAAAGGCGAAACTGCTTTTGTTAACAAGAGCTTTTCACGTCGCTGGCGGGCTTTTTTGTGCTCACCCACGCAATCCAGCGCCTTTGAATGAAAGAAGAGGAATCGCTGCTTCCATCAGTGGTGTTGAATTGCGTGGGTTGGCTCAAATTAGTCCATCAGCGACGTGAGAAGCTCTTGTTTACAAAAGCAGTTTTGCCCTTTTGAAATGTTGGTGCCGATATGCTGCTCTTGTGTGGTGGCCAAAAACGAAAAAGGCTACTGCACAGAAGAAGCTGACAAAACTGCTTGTCCAAAACTTAGTGTCCATTGATATAACGGGAGCGATGCGTAGCACTCCTTCAAAATCGTTAGATGCAATTCTAAATCTGCTACCATTGCAAGAATTCGTGCTGTTAGAAGCGGAAAAGAATATGCAAAAACTCAAACGGTTGAAATTATTCAAGCCAGGAGACTTAGTTGGCCACTTGAGTATTTCACAAAATTTCCAATATGGGCCAGTAATGAATATGAATGGAGACTGGATGAAACCTGTGGAGAACTATGACATTCCGTATGGATTGGGAAGTCGGAGATCCCACTGTTCGTGACGGTTCCATAAAATTCTTTACAGATGGCTCAAAAATTGGAACAAAAACGGGAGCAGGAATCTTCGGCCCTGGGGTAGCGATCTCAGTTGCAATGGGAAACTATCCAACAGTGTTTCAAGCGGAGATTTTTGCTATAATGAAATGTGTTGTTAATGTCTCTCTTAAAAGGAATTATAGATATGCAAATATTTGTATTTTCTCTGATAGTCAAGCGGCACTCAAAGCATTGAGTAGTACATTTAGTACGTCAAAACTTGTCTGGGAATGCATTCTTTCATTTCGAAAGGTGTGCCAAGAAAACTCCGTAAACCTATACTGGGTTCCGGGACACTGTGGCATTGAAGGTAATGAAAATGCAGACGAGCTTGCGAAACAAGGTTCAAACATACAGTTCATTGGTCCAGAACCTTTCTGCGGTATCATATACTGTACCGTAAAAATGGAATTGAAATCCTGGGAAGCACAAAGGTTGATGACCAACTGGATGGTCGCCAAAAAGTGTGCTCAATCAAAGAGATTTATAATTCCAAATGTTCCAATAACCAACAAGCTTCTGAAGCTCAATAAGAGGGCTCTTTGACCTTAACTGGCCTAATAACCGTACACTGTCCCAGTAGATATTATTTGAAAAATATTGGCCAGGTTCAGAATGATATCTGTCGTTTCTGTAACATGGAACGTGAAACCTCGGAACATCCACTTTGCAGTTGTTGTGCATTGTACAAATGTAGATCCAAATTTCTAAATAGTGGCTTTATGCAACCTTGTGAAATTTGGAACGCAAATCCTGGAAAGTTAGTGAGTTTTATTATTTCAATTTTGTCGGACTGGGAACAGACGCGTCTTGGGTTGTTTACTTGAGAAATGGTGATCAACCTACAAGTAGAGGTGTGCGCCGGTCCGAAAATCGACGGCGGCGGCGTTTGTTAGAATTTTGGTCGGCGGCGGCGGCGTTTTCGGCGTCACGCCGAAAGCCATTTTAACCGGCGGCGGCGGCGGCGTGAATCGGCGTGGTGATTTTTTTGTAACATGCTCGAAGATTTTTTTTTTTTCATTTTTTCGGAATATTTTCGGGAGCATCTTTTTGAGATTTTTTGAGATATTCATTGGAAATTATTTTCGAGTTTTGCAAAGGGAACTGTGCACCTCTTCGTCATTCCTAAAGAAAATTGTTTAGAATTTCAGGGGAAAACAGTTCAAAAATTTGCATGAGAAACTTTTCAGAATTTTCATGAGAAATTTTCTATATTTCGTATTCCAGAATACTCAACAAAATATTTTGTCAAATTTACACTGAACATTTTTCGGAACATCCACGTGAAACTCTAAGGAGTTTTTACGGGAAACTCGCTGAAGTTTTCACCAGGAATTTTCCGCGGGAAATTTTTCAAAATGAGAAAAAAAATCGATTTCAATGGAAATTGTTAGGAGTTTTCATATGAAATTTATTCTAATTAGCACGAGTTTTTTTTTAAATTGCCATGGAAAGTTCTTCGGAATTTTCCAGAATTTCCACAGAATAACTACTACCTGGAAAACCTGAAAAAAAAAATGCTGGAATTATCAGAGAATTTCTGACACAATCAGGGAACTTTCAAACATGAAAAAAAAATAACAATTTTAAGAATTGATCACGTATGGATCCGTTGTTCCGACCTAAAGAGAGCTAAGCATTATTCGGAAAATCAAGTAGGGTTTGCATGTAGAATATTCTGAGAATTCGCTAGGAAATTCTTCATGAATGTATTAACAAATATATAATAATTAACGATTTCAAAGCAGTTCCTGGAAGAACTTTCGAAGAAATTTCTGGATCAATTTTCAAAAGAATTTTCGGATGGTTTTACAAAGGAATCACGTGTCCTAGAAATTATAAGCGTAATTTTCTAAATTATTTCTGGGGGAATTTCCAAGATGAGTCTTCGAATGAATTCCTGGAGGAATTTCTAAAGATAATTCAGGAGGAATTTCCGAAACGATTCTTTAAAGAATTCCCGGTAGAACATAAAGAGATTTTCAAGAAAAAAAATCTAAAGGACATTGTGAAGGATTTTTGCTAAAGGAATTTTCCAAAGAATTCCCAGAAGAATTTTCAAAAGATTTTCTAAAGGTATTCTCGAACTAATTTTTAAAAAAATCAAAGAATTCCTCAGATGGATTCCAAAATGAATTTATGAATAGATTTCCGAAGGAATTTCGAAATCAATGTCTGTGGAAATTTTAAGAGAATTTCCGAATGTTCAAAGAAATTTGTAGAAGAGAAACTCTCTAGAAATGACCTAAAAATTTTCCGGAGAAGCTACTCGAGGAATTCCTCAAATATTTGTTTAATCGAAAATAATCTCCTTCAGGAATTTTAGAAATAATTTCCAAAGAAATTCCTGAAGGAATTTATTAAAATTTCCAAAGAAATTCGTAAAGGAATTTCCGAAGGAACCAATTTCAAAAAAAATCCGAAGCATTTTCCGAATGTATTCCCAGTAGAGCATAAGTACTAAAACGCTAGTGGCGCTGTAACCATTAAAATTATTTTGCCATTTAAAATTATTTGGCTTCAATAAGCTTAACTTGGCATATGCTGTCTATCATGTTGTAGTGTATGATTGGTTGCATCAACAACATCGGTTTGACACTTATACTACCGGTTTTTTGGCTGCTATGTTTGAGCACAATACTGCCCCCACTCGCATAACAGTCCCATTTGACTTTTCGTCACTTTTGAGTTAACCCAATGAATAGGGTTCATTTTTTATGTACTTCCAAAAATCATAATAAAAACTGCGATTTTGTATGCCCATGAGTGAAAAAAAGTACCCGCATAACAGACCCACTAAGAATTTACATGAACTACCTAATTGCTCAAAACTAAACAATGTTTCGATCAAACTAAATCGCTTTACGGTAATCCAGCGAATGATGAACAACTTAGCAAAATTTCAGAAAGATACGATGATTTTTCAATTTATTAGATTTTTAAAAGTTTCATATGGAAGATGCGATTTGGAACTTCAATAGTAATAGCTCAGTATGCGAAAAAAACGGTATGGGACTAATATGTGAGTGGGCAGAACAGATGTTGGTCACATGAACTGGAGCAAAATTAGCAGTTTTATACTTTTTCATCATCTGTATTTCCGAACGAATTTCTAAAGGAATTCCTTAAGGTCACTCCTGACGGAATCCACGTTTAAAAGTGCTCGCGTTTTCGGGGGCACACCACTCGATACGGAAACAACGCACAACTGTCATTGTTATTTCACGCATGCTGCGACGCAGCAAAGCAAACTGAACAAAAATGACAGTTGTGCGACGCCTCTGAATCGAGTGGTGTGCCCCCGAAAACGCGAGCACTTTGGAACTTGGATTCCGTCAGAAGTGACCTTAAAACATTTTCGAGGAATCTGATATGAGCTAGCCGTGGTCTGAAAATCTCATTAATAAAGACATTAAAATTTGAAATGTGCTAAAGGAACTCGTAAAAGAATTTACAAAGGAATCGTCAAATGATTTTCTGAAGGAATATCCGCACATAGTTCTGAAGGAATTCCCTAAGAAAGTCCCAAACAAATTTCCGGAACAATTCTTGAAGAAGTTTACTAAAGTTCCTCTAAAGAAATTACTAATTAAAATCGATCAAATTTTCGAAGAAATTTGAAAAGAATATCTGCAAAAATCTACAAAGTATTTTACAAAGTATACCTAAAGGAATTTTTTTATGGAATTCTGAAGGAAGTTCCGAAAGAATTTCTGAGGGATTTTTTTCAAAGCAATTCTTAGAATGTCTGTCGAATTTCCAATTTCAATTTCAAAAGAATACGTGAAGAAATTTTTTAGATTGAATGGTTGAAGCAATTTCTGGATGAACTAATTTACGAGTCAGGGCCAGGAAGCAAAACCATGCAGAAGGTGGCTGGGTTCAATTCCCGATCAGGTCTAGGAAATTTTCGGGTTGGATTTTTTTTACCTCCCTGGGCATATAAATGTATCATCGTGTTGGCCTCACGATATATGAATGAAAAATGGTAACCCGGCTTAGATAAACCGCGCATTTAACAACAGTGGAAGTGCTCAATTAACACTAAACTGCAAGGCGGCAATGTGCTAGTGGGATATGCAAACTCTGCGAATAAAAAGAAAAAGATGACGAGAAAAAATGTGAGGCCACCAATAATTTCTTTTGAAAAACTTGTTTCGTTCGACTTGTTTGAATTGATTATCTTGCTGCAAAAAATCTGTATATGGCAGGTTTCTTTTTACCTCAAAATTAATGTAGAGCAAAATTAGGGAATTTTGTTTCTACAATTGAGTAGACACCTTGTTCCACTAAAATTCAGAATTTAGGAATTTTCGGAATTTCAAAGGTAATTCTCAAGGAAATCATTGGTATTTCCACGAAAAATTATCTGGGGTTCCAACGTGATGATGTGAGGCTGGGGATTATTCGGGAAATTCTACGGAAATTCGATTGAATCTTTTTGAAATTTCCACGAAAAATTCTGCGGACTTCTTCAAATTTTAATCGGCGTGGAAAAATATAGATCAGCGGCGTGACAAAATTAAAAACGGCGGCGCGCCGATGCAAACATGCCGGCGGCGGCGGCGGGCCAAAAACTGTCGGCGGCGGCGGCGTGGCGCGGCGGCGCACACCTCTACCTACAAAATGCGTAGTTAATAGCAAACAGGGGTATACCACAAAAGTTCAACTCAGTGGACACAGTGATCTTACGCCCCAACAAAAAAACTGCAAAATAATTTTGCTTATGGGATTGATTTCAAAATATCCTGCTACTCACTTGAGAGCAGAAAAGCGGTTCTATCCGCAGCACCCAGCAAACAACATTGATTTTCATTAAATATCTTTCACCGCCTATAGTTCATTATGAAAGACTTTTGAGTACCTGGGAAATATTCTGTAAACAATTTCGACAAGAAATAACGGGTACCTTTCTTAGACATAAAATGATTCATATTTGTGGAATGAATTAAAAAATTGGAATTTTTTTTTTCCAATTTTGTCACATATTTTATCACCCCAAAATTCACCATGGGGGTGATAAAATCGAGATATTACTGTAGTCATCCTTTACGGACGTTAAGAAACCAACTGGAAGACTTTCGGGGTTTTTGAGCGAAAAAGTGCTACGTACAATTCTCGGAGGGATACTAGAAAATGGTGTGTGGCGCAGATGCATGAATCAGGATCAAGGAATGTAATTGTCGCTGAAAAATGCAAAAAACAAGCGACAAAAGAGAATAGCGATAACTCTTTGTCCCATCTGCAGAGGATAAAGACATTGTTGCGTTCCATTTTATTTGCAACAACCATGGAGAGGTAATTGTTGTGAACTTTTCAAACTGCGATAACTTGTTTATTTTAGAAGAAAAATGCAAATCATGTCAACAGATGGTTAAGTTTATGTCTAATCTATGATAACTGATACTAATTTAACCAAAAACATCATCGGAAACCGATTACTTCTCAAAATGCGTGGCAGGCGATCATTGTCCTATTCTGTTGCAGTTTGGGACAAACGCTTATTGCGAGTTGAGTTTGTCCCAACATTTACAAGAGAGGATAATGTTGTTGTCATTGGCAATGTTGTTATTTTACATTCCTTGATCAGGATACATCTCAAATGTACAAAGAAGAAAATGTTGTGAATTGTTTAAAATACGGCAGACTTCAGAGGGCTGGTCACTTAATGCGAATGTGCGAATATTCAACAACATAAGAGAGGCCATGAGCGTTCGGGGAAACTGGAGGAATCTCGCCCAAGGTCGACGATATTGATCTCTTGAGCTACCGACTAACTCATTGTAGAACTTTAGGAATCTCAATGCATTTATCACGCCATTGATAGTCGACTCTCTACATCCCGATATTCTGTATCTCGATATCTCTTATTATGTCGATGGTTTCCTCGGTCCCTTCAATCTACATAGATTTGGGCACTCTACATCTGGATAACCTCCCTATCTCGATGTGTTCTGATCATATTTTGTCTGGATTCACTCTCCTTATGTCGATATGATCACATTTTTGGGCTACTAGACCATCTATGGACGATCTCTCCCTATCTCGATGGTCCCTTCAATATCGAGATGTGGGAAGGCGACTGTACCAGTAGCTACCCGAGCAAAGTTTGAGATCAAATCTATAACTCGTTTTGATGTTGTGAATTTGATTACTGAGTCCATTCTTATAAATAGCATAAAACGCTTTAAGGTAACTGTCAGAGCGTTACGGACCATACACATTTTTGATCCCTCCATACGATTTCACTCGACTTTTTTGTCTATTAAGGCTGCACCGCCATGTTGAATTGAAACAACATGTGGCTGTGATATAACGCGCCCCCATCGCAGCATTTTGGTTGCCTCACATCACATGGGTCACATGCCGCCTATAAAAAAATCCGTGCATATTTTCGATCGATGCACATGCGGACGCGACGCCTCTGGATCAGATCAGATTTAAGAGGAGGAAGTTCTGTTGGTGGAGTTAATGGAAGGTGTCATGTATCCCATCTACGAAAAGCATAATAAGCTCGATAGTTGCATAGCCGTCGTCGGCTTTCACCAGTTCTACGAGATTCTGTGAGATAGTAGCCGACAGGATTCATGGACGGACCAGATGTTTACCATACGCCACATGCAGCTGTTTTTACCACGGACCAGATGTTTGCCATACACTATCTGCATTCTACAGCAAATATAATATGCCTACAATCTGTTCATTGACCTCAATGCTGCGCACAACAAAATCAATTGATACCGGCTATGCCAGATAATGCACGTCTAAGAAATTCCAGACCAACACAAATAAGGTTGTGTCGATCAAAATTTGATCGACTCAAACTCAGGTTTTTCTCGTGCACTTTTAGTATACCGATTCCATAATATTGCTAACAAATCTTATGCATCGATCTTAGTGAATTCAAACGAAAGTTATGCATTATGCAATCGATCTAATGAAGTAACCTTTTTATGCACACCTCAAACAAATATTAGATGAAGTACATAACAGCCGTCTGCATTCTGCAAGTTGGATCGTTGGTAAGGACCTAGTTGCTGTCCGACATTCTGGCTACGTGCCCGGTCCACCACAGGCTTCTGATTTTCGCGATATGAACGATAACTGATTCTCCCAACAGTTGATGCAACTCGTGTTTTTTTTTTGCTATCTCCACGTATCGTCCACCATCTGCAGCCCACTATAAATGGTACGCAGCACTTCACTTTCAAAAATTCCAAGTGCGTGGTCGCAAAAGATATTTTAGTTACTAGATAAAGATTTTCGCTTCTGTTCCCTTTGTTCTGCTGTCCGAAACATGTGTGGTACATACCTGTCAAATCGTATGGATTTTCCTTCTTTGACATTTAGCTCCCCTATCCTCGCCAGCAAAAGATGTTCCGGACAGCGACGACAGCGACAATCTTTATCTAGTAACTAAAATATCTTTTGTGGTCGCCCACAAGTTTCGTCAAAGTTTCATATCCGTAGTGATATGTCACGACTAGTCTCGATGGTATCATATGCGACTTGGAAGTCGATGAACAGATGATGTGTGGGCACGATGTATTCGTGACATTTCTGCAATACCTGGCGTATGGCGAACACCTGGTCCGTTTGAGGGCGTTCGTTTATGAATAATGCCTATGGTACTTCCCCACGAATTATCTTGCAATTGGTGCTAGTCGTCGCCATAAAGCTTGGGAGAGTACCTTGTAGGCAGCGTTCAGCAATGTGATTGAGTAGTAGGGTAGGATGGGGCAAGATGGGTCGGCTAAGGCGAACCCTCAATGCCTCAAAATAGAAACATTTTCAATTAGCTATTCATTTCATTACAGTCATTTAGTTTACATCTAAACAGACAACACTGAATCAACAATTTGACGCCACAATACACGGTTCGAGGCCGCATCTCTTCATCCTGGAATGCGCTACACGCTCGCCAAGTCGTTTTGCACTTGATCTGCCCACCTCGCTCGCTGTACTCCACGCCGTCTCGTACCTGCAGGATCGGAAGCGTACACCATCTTTGCAGGGTTGCTGTCCGGCATTCTTGCAAAACATGCCCTGCCCATCGTACCCTTCTGGCTTTAGCTACCTTCTGGATACTGGTTCCGCCGCTACACACCGCCACATAAGGTGGTCCTAAGCACCTGTTTTCGAATACGTGCTTGCAAGTCCTTCTCGAGCATTGTCCATGTTTCGTGTCCGTAGAGGACTACCGGTTTTATCAGCGTCTTCAACATAACACATTTGAGGCGATGGCGAATCTTTTTTGACCGCAGTTTCTTCTGGAGCCCGTAGTAGGCCCGACTTCCACAGATGATGCGCCTTCGTATTTCATGACTAACATTGTTATCAGCCGTTAGCAAGGATCCAAGGTAGACGAATTCTTAAAACACTTCGAAGGTATTCCGTCTATCGTAATACTGCTTACCAAGGGGGACCCTGTCGCGCTTGATTCCGCCCACAAGCATGTTCTTTGTCTTTGATGCATTCACCACCAGTCCAACTTTTGTTGCTCCACGTTGCAGGCGGCCACCTTTGCAAATGTTCGGCCGACAATAATGGCCATGTCATCCGCGAAACTAATAAATTGACTGGATCTGTTGAAAATCGTACCCCGACTGTTACACCCCAGGTTACAACAGGCCATCCATCGTTGCTTTGATCAGTCGGGTAAGTTTCCCAGGAAAACTGTTCGCGTCCATAATTTTTCATAGCTCTACGCCTATGCTGTCGTATGCCGCCTTGGAATCGATAAACAGATGGTATTCACGGCATTTTCTTGATTTTTTGCCTTTCTCGTATACAAAGTATACGTAAAGGCTATAGGATCACTCCAAAACCGAACTTTTGATAGAAGGCTCGGAGACCCGTAGTGTTATATACCAATCGACTCAGCTCGACGACACTTTTTGATACTTAGTATTATTTGATTTGCTCGCAACAAGTTGCAGTCGACGCGGATTGCGGTCTAGTTTGTTTCCTACTAAAAATTGGCCCGATCGGTCATTGCGTTCCAAATTTATTGAAAAAACATTATTTTTCTACCAAGGGTCCCCCCTTGGGAATTTTTTTTTCAAAAACGAATTTTTTTTTCAAAAATTGCAGCAATGCATTCAAATGACCGCAAATGCATATGAATTGATGGAAAAAGTAAAATCTATTCCCCTAAAGTGCTATTTCGACCTCTCTTATGTATTTTCCTTATTTTTTTAATGCGCGAGGAAGGCACCACCAACGCTAGGGGGATTAATCTGGGTTTTTTTATTTATTAAAGTGATTTTTAAATTTTCTTGAAGTATTCGCCGAACTCATTCACTATTGGTGACAGACGACGGAAGATGATCTGATATATCAATTTGTAGGCGGCATTAAGGATGGTGATCGCTCAAAAGTTCTCGCACTCCAGCTTGTCGCCTTTCTTGTAGATGGGGCATATGACCCCTTCTTTCCACTCCTCCGGTAGCTGTTCACTTTCCCAGATTCTGACAATCGGCCTGTGTAGACAATTGTCCAGCTCCTTCGGGCCAGGTTTCCGTTTCCGCCTGTAGCGTTCCACGTTCTGCCGAGACCCTTGCTGCAGCGCTTTGCGCATTCGTCGAACCAATCGTTCCGTTGACTTTGTCCCAATTTTGTAATTGTTTTTTGCTAATATTGGTTTATTTATGGAAATTTTGTACTTATTTCAATGGAACATTTCGATTTTATCGTGGAAAATTCTTCTTACAGTTGTTATTTTTGCTTTTATATGTGCTTTGTGGAAAATTCTTTATTGTTTGTGGAAATTTTGCATTATGTAGGGAAATATTTATATTTATTGAAAATTTATAGTGATTTTTTTTATTCGAGCAATATACTAAACTAAGGACACTTATGACAATGAAAATCTGAACCAATTTTAACGTCGGATCAGAATTAATATAGCGTTTTAGCTGGTCATCAGATTGCATAGCCGATAAACAATAGTCAGAGGCAGTTACAGTCGACAACTACCTCCACTATCAAGCTATAAATCTTATTTTTTGTGTGACCGTTGGTAGTCTCTAGACTAAAAGTATACTTCGGGGCCTTTTCATGTTCCTCATGATAATCGAGTTTGTTTCTATTAATCTCTACACAGAAAAAAAATCTGTGGTAAAAACTACTATTTTGTTTTTAAAACTACCATGAAATTTCAGTAAATTTAACCATGGTTTCATAGAAATTCACTACTGCTTCAGTTCATGTGACAACATTGCGCATGGGCCACAGTTGATTTTTACTGCGCGCATGGTAAAATCAAACGTGTTTGTTATCTGCTGAAAATCGTCGGTGCATATTCTTAAAATAACCCTCGGAATGGTAGTTTCGACTGCAATCTTTTTTTGCGTGTAGGCAATAACAGAGGTTTTAAAGCCACGTTGCACAAATGGTCACTGTTGAGACCTGTTCCAAATAGTTTTTTTTAAGTCCTCTTTATTATTTATTTAGTTATTTCGAGCTGCTCATTGGACAGCACTAATGTTGTGGTCAATAGTAATGTTTCAGTTTTACATTCGCTGTTTTTGATGTTTATAAACCAATTTTATCAGGAAATATTCTGTTTTTTTTATCTGTCGTTTATTTTGGAGGCTCAATTGCCGTTAAGCGTTACGGAGCCGAAGGAAATATTCTGGTTGATCTTTGAGAATTTTGTTCAGAAATTACTTCAGATTTGTCACTGAAACATAAAAAATCCCAAAGGATTTAAAAAAGCTGTCTCTATAGTTTTTATCCTGAAGCTTCTCGATGGATGTTCAGTAGATTTTTTCAAAAGCTCCGCTCCAAAAACTGAAAAATATGACAAAAAATCTTCAAACATATTTCCACGAGTTCTTCAAAAAACTCTATTAGGTGTTTCTCATTAAGTTTTATTGCTTGTTGCTGTTGTCTGACGTCTAGTTGATAGTACACGCTTAGTTTTTATTTCTACAGCTCGGCAAAAATTCGCACAGCCGTGCGCCAGCGAAATGAAAAACTGATATTCCGGCAAAAATGTCGTTTATTAGTTGATTTTCGGCAAATTATTTGCTGATTTTTAGCAACTTTGACAGAAATTTCGGCAAAAAATGTGTTTGCTGGGGCACGGCTGTGTAAATCTCGGTAAAAACAAATTAAGTGTGTAGTTGCATATTCTATAAATAGAATGTTGCTGTACATCCAAGACTATTTTTGAAAAACAACTGAAAATCGATCAAATAAATCGAGTAGGTGTAGCTCCCCTTAGCATTTGAGACTAGTTACGCCACTTCCTCACAAACAAGATCTTTTTTTTTTTGATATTTTTCCATGAGACCAGACCAGCCTGACCTGAGTGTATTCAGACGAAATTATTTAAAGTATTGAAGTGGTTAGAATGTTTTGCTGGGCTTACTGTAAGTGCTGCATAGATTTATGTGAGCTTGTAGGGATTGATCCGTAACTATTTTTAGAAGTCCATAAACTCCACAGAGAGTGAATAAAAATGTTTACTCCGTAAGTATACTTGAGAGCCAATAGAGGTTTCTCGATGTTCAAGAAAATACCTAATTCATAAGATTTCTTGACGGTATTAAAAGGATTTCTAGAAGCTTCTACGACCGTTTGGAAAAAGTTTAAAAGTCGTGTCAAAAGATACAAATTTCCATACAGATAATGAAAACTTCAGCGATTTGAAGAAATCCGTCAGTAGTCTTGGAGGTCTATTGCGACACCAGGGAGCCCGTAAGAATTCCCAATGGTGGATGAAGGCACCAGAAAACTTGTAACATTAATTGGAGCCAATTTCGGAAAGATGTGAATTATGAAAATCTTTCAGGAGTTCTGCGCATTTACTTGAATCTTTGTGAACGACCAGAATTACGAATTATTAGAATATCGTAAATCCTTAATGTTCTGTTTTTAGAAGTGATTAGGCTTCAAGGATTCACACATTCAGAGATTTTCATACGTTTCTAGGAATTGAAAAAACATTTTTTGCAATTCCTGATCATAATACCTGGTTTACAGTTGACATTTGAGTGATGAAACGGCCTACTTTTCCATACCAATGAAATGGGTGCTTTAATGAACATTATGCAACTGAAATGGGTTGCATAAAATCCATTAAAGCACTCATTTCTCGCTTAACTTTTCAAAAGGTCCTAAGTAACATTTTTTTCATGAATTAATTTGAATAGCGCAATCAACAGAACAACATGAAAGCTATTGATTGCAGTATTCAAATTAATTCATGAAAAAAATGTTACTTAGGTCCTTTTGAAAAGTTAAGCGAGATTTGGGTGCTAAAATGAAAAACCAGCATTAGTACAGTAGTTACATGACCATGTTTAGCTCAATTAGCTTGGGTGAGTGTTCAAATAGTGTATTCTCCGTGTCATACAACAAATGAAATAATTTGATGGCCATGACATCAAATTTTCCAAAGGCGGGTTTATCTATCGCTTTATGGTCTGTCGAGCATACAATGAGGCATAATAACATGGAATATGTTTGTTTCCTGCAGCAGCATGATCTTTTGGCAAGATTGATTATGTGAAGTACATAAAATTGTCCCATTTTGGTACAGATTTATCATATCAAAGCCCATTTTTCGTCATTGCAAAAAATAGCGTGTGCAACTCGTTGCAAAACTCGATTTTTTCAGCACTCGTAGTATTTATCCAACTCGGCAAGCCTCGTTGGATAACTCGTGCTGAAAAAATCATCTTTTTGCAACTAGTTGCACAAACTACTATTTCATGTCTGGAATTTTTCGAAGAACGGTCTGGAAGGTCAGGGAATTTTATTCTCAAATTTGAGTCGACACCCATTGCCCTGATTTCTTTATTGGCAATTTCATGTCATGTTCATGTTATGGACAACTTCTTATTTTTTGGGAGGAGTTTTTATTTTAGTCCGGTGAAAATTATTTTCGGAAAGTTGTCCAACTAATACAAGAAAATGAGACACTCAGTAAGGTAGGTGGATTGATCAGGTGCAATCGCTGATCCTCCGTAGACAATGTGGTTGGAGACGTGCGGCTATGGTCAAGCAAGAAGTAAAGAACTTTGGCGTACTAACGCACACCACTTAGTCTGATAATCAGCCCGAGTTGGGCTCATCTCGATCAGAATGCCATTGTAAACATGGGAAACATTATAATTTCATCATGATTATATTTTACTTTAAAAATATACTCTCATGTCTGAGTAGGTTTTCCAAACAAGTACGAATGATTTATATCTTTATCAGCTGGATTACCATCGGCCAGACGTGCTGGCCGTCAGCCGGGAATAATTTGCAACGAAAATCTTCATTCTTACTCATTGACGAAGAATGCACCTACGAGACGAGCCAGTCTAGGGCTAAAAGTCTCGCTAATAAAGATATATAAAAAAATTTCATGTAGTGCGGAGAATAGTCATCTATGTACTTCGCTTTCGTTCGTCTGAAAGGTATTTACTGTGTTCGGCCAGACTGTTGCAATAACTTCTCATTCTCGCGATGAATATAATGTACTGAAACGCTTAACAATAAGTTGTCAATTTTTCTTTCATTTCAATTTAGTCAATGGACAATTGCGGTGAATCCCGGTTGGATAACCGATCGTCCCCTAATCAATTCGTAGTTATCCATTAGTTTCATTGGGTGCTTCCGTTCATGACTAGAGTATTTGCAATTCACAGCATTTACATTCGCCTGTCTTTATAATTTATTGCTAATGATATGTTTATGTGTTCTATTTGATTTCATCTCTCCTACAATATCAGTGTCACTGTTCAAACATACAATCATTGGAAAGAATTGAATGAAAACGACTTGTGGTTTCATTGTACAAACGTTTTTTTTCTCTCTCTTATCTATTACTGCAGTTACAAACAGTATAATCGATGTAAAGATCATATTAAAAACGGGTTCGCGTTCCGCCGTCAACATGACTAAATTTGCATTTGTCTCTTTTCTCTTACAGATTTCAAACACGTACTGGGGAATCCCAGTCGTACAACGATACGAAGTTCAAAAAAGGCTCCCATTGTACTGGTAAGTACAAAATGGATTGTTTTAAATGTTTTAAACAATGTAATTAAGAATTGTTTTTGAAAAAAAATGATGCTTTAGATTTAAATCTAACAAATATCCCTATATGAAAATTAATTTAATTATCGGAAAATCAGCCAAATATGTCCAAAAGTACTATCTGCTGAATGGGAGTGTTCGAGGTATCATTATTTACCCTCACATATTGATATCATCGCTGTTTAAATTTATAACCAATATGAGCGATATAAGCAGTGAATGTCCATAATAGACGCTTCATATGCTGATTATATAATTAGACTTCAGACTTCTCTTAGTTTATTTAGCTCTAACTGTAAATGCATATAGGAAGTTGAACGTTAACGTATTCTTTATGTAGAATTACTGTAATAATTCAATTGATTTTCTCCATTAAATATTGAAAGGTTATTGTTGGAAATCTATTTCAAGAACTATTATTATTTCAATAATTGTACTCATGACTGTAACATTTAAATCGAGTCGTGTTGCGTTGGTACAATTTATAGCGAACACATTAACCATCGTCGAAAATAAAATCCGAATTCGATTTATTACCATATGGACGCACGCGATGAATTTAACTTACTCCTAAATTATTCCATCCCAGCTTGCTGGGCGTTTTCGATTCTCATAAAATCAACAAGATGGCGGCAACCCCGGACTGTGTGTGTTTGTGCGCGCTAGTTTAACCGGTGGTGCACTCGAAGCGAGCGTGTTTCATACTCATGCCCTCTTTGCTCGGCGAAGCAGTTCATGCGGACACTTTCGATGACGTACCCAACAAGCGAATGCGAATGCGACATACAGCACTACGCGGGCCGTGTTCGATACGATGCTGATGGGAAGTAAAAGTTATCGATTTCTCCCTACATATCTCCACAACACAACGGAGTACCGGGTGTGCAAGAGAGGGGCGTTGTCCGCGAGCGGAGAGATGTTCCCTCAGACGCACGTTATCGCGTTACGTTACGAGTTCTGGTTGGTTAAGACTGTTTATTATCAGAACCATCCGCTTATCCTCATTATTTGGTGCGGGCAAAACATCTTGCGACTAAAATCTTGACTTTGACCCGGCTGATTGATTTATATTACAGTCCATGTCTGTTTACCGGAAGTTGGACTACAGCCCTGGTAAAGGGTAGCGTGAGTCGTTTAATGACAGTGCAGTTTTTTACTGCCTTCAGTTGATTACATTATGTCTGCCTCGTGTCTGTCTTGAAGAATATCGTTTATTTTATCATAGGTTCTATTTGTGACCTTCTTTATTTATCTGTTGCCAAGGGTTACGAGACGATTTACATTGACTTGTGTCACGAGGCAGCTCCATATTTTTTGATGAATACTGCTGAATGTAACATGGCTCCATTATTTTGACACGGACTATCAGACATGCTTTTTCCAAGTAATCGACCAACGTTAACTGATAGAATTATTATAACGAAAACTATAGTAGGTATGCCACCATCCGGTAACATTAAACATAGCTTTAGGCTGAAGTCATGCTCGAAAAATTATTCGATCTGACGCGTCATGCGTTTAATCAATGTAAATAGTTGCTCAAATTTCATAAATATTGAAATTTATCAAAATTGTAAGGTCTATTTGTCTGTGAACTGAAACAATTTTTCATTAACTTTTGATGGCATGGAAACTATTTCCCACCGTGTCTATATGTTGTATTAGAATCCGAATGACTAGAAAAACTCCATTCATCCCGTCCTATGAGGTGCCCTTGATTGTGGGTAAAGGTTGGCTCTCGCACGTGTTTCCCAGGATGGGAGAAGTGATAAACAGGGCAACACGACCGAACGGAAAATCGATAAGGTCATTGTCGTGTTTTCTTTACTGGCGGGTTTTTATGTGGAGGGTAGAAGAAAGATGAAAGTGTGGTTCTTTTTGGTAAAGTGTCCCGTTGGATTTTCGAACACATTTCTTCCGTTCGTTGGTGGTGGGAAATCATGACCCCACCCAACAGCGCCACTCAACAACAAAAAATAGCTTACATTTTTTTTAGCATATACTTATGTGGCTAACATGTGAAGTTTTCGTTCCAATACTTATTTTTTTTTGTATATTTCGCATGTTCTATTGTCAAATAATTTTGGAAAACAGAAAAAAGTTGAACAACATATTTTACGAAAACAACTTCTATTCAAGGATGTTAACAATCATTCAGTAATTTGCGTTCGATCATTTAGTAGTTTGTCAATAACACATTCCAGAAGCTAAATTTAAAAATATGTTGTATGGTGGACGAAGTGCGAAGGTTTTTCTACAACTTTTCCTGATGGTTCGTTATTAGAATTCTACTAATAACGGAGTTAGAGCGCTAGTTGCAGTAACTCAAACTAAATGATTGGAATTTTGTTATCATTTAGTCTAAGTTACTAGAACTATAGCTATAACTCCGTTACTAGTGGAATTCAAACAACGAACCATTAGGCAGAGTTGTAGAAAAACCTTCGCGCTAGAAGTCCACCATACAACATATTTTGAAATTCAGCTTCTAGAATGTGTTATTGACAAACTAGTAAATGATCGAACGCATATTACTGAATGATCGTTAACATCACTGCTTCTATTATATTTGCTTATACATATATAAAATAGAAACTTAGGTTGGAACTTTTAAAAAATACTGATGGTCCTGTAATCTAAAGCAAAAATTGATTCGGAAGAAAATCTTGAGCTAATTGTCTGAATTATAATGAAAGAATTTGGCTAAAAACTATCCACACGAATTAATTTTTGAAGTTCATCGAATAGAATAAGCAATCCATTAAATCGTCGGATTATTATATGAGAAATACAATAATTTTGAGAGGGATTTTTACGGAACTCATAAACTTTTGCCTTTGTCTCTGCTGGCGGCCAGCTTTATGTATTTTACAAGTGCAAGATCTCAGATGCTACACTCGGCAGGTAAAGTGAATTAACAAATATAAACATTAATATTAGTTATGCGATACGTGAAGAATTTACATATAGGCTGCAAATATTTACATAGAAGCATAATTTATCCCCATTAATAATACTCCCGACTTTCCCCCAGATTAGATCGGTTCACGTCGGTTGCGTTGATCGATTTTGTTTCCTACGAATTTATATATTGTTTCACCTAACATTATGGGATTTTTCAGTTGAGCCTACCGACGCGACGACAAACCAAATCGGTACACTAACATCGACTAAATTAAATGAAGAATAGGTCAATTTCGTTTTCAATGATGTATGACGAAAACAGACAAAGTAGAGTGAATAATTGATTTAATAAATTTTATTGTTAAACGAGCCAGACATCATCTATTGAACCGAGTTTAGTACTCTCCATTTAATTCCACCAATTATTTCGATATTTTTGCAGATACGTATTTCGACCACAACTGTGTTGTCGTCTTCAGTGTCTCGTGCTTGACTCGACTTCCATATATGTGGACGAAAGATCAGAAGGAATAAATTTTGGCTGTTACGCCCTTTTCAAATGTTGGTCTACCCTACATTAGCGCTATGTGATAATATCATCATACCGCCGCGTAGATTGAACTTCGAACTAAGTCCAGATTTACTTTTTTAGTGAGAAGATGTTCAGGAATGCAGTCAATAAATATATGAATTAAATTTATCTGTGCATATCTGGGTGGGTGGGGTGGTTGATTGTTTGACTGTGTTGGTAAGCCGCAAGGTAGCCATTCTGAATGACATGTCATGAAGCCTTAAAGGTGATTATAGAATGAAGCCCATGGTGAATTTCAAATTCACCACTCGTTTATCTGCATACATTTCCAAAAGCCCAAATCTGGCGTAATAGTTTTCGTACAGTGCTGAAACTCAAATTATGATTGTTCAGCATAACTAAGCAAACGATCTTCCATTATTTCAGCCCCATACGTGTTATGGTTCTTTCATCTCGTGCTCTTGAAAAAAATATTGGAAAAGCACGTGGTTTACAAAATTGCCGATTTCTGGCTTCATTCTATAATCACCTTAAATAATCGCCAAACTAGCGCAATTCGACACAATAATAAAAAGAAAACATCGACGAAGAGAAATCGATCAATACAGCTACGCCCCTATGGAACTAAGCGCGAGAAATCAATGCTTTACAAAGGTTCAATACAATCGAGTCATTTTCGTCGGGTTTTGCAATGTTTTAATTTTCGATTGTCTTTAAAACTAACGAGCTGTTATAAATCGAAATCGCAAGCCGCAAGTCGATCAAACATGGCTGCTAAGAAATTGCGTTTATCAATTCAAGGAGTGCATGCATCTAGCGTAATGTAACTAAAATATGCTCAGTACACTTTTCTAAAGTAGCGGTGATATTTTTTTCCCTACAAACGAAGTAGTACCGCAAATTATTGATTTATTTGCGTGATGAGCGGATATTTAATCCTATGCTAACATTACCTCCCATGGCAAAATGCGTTAAAAGGTGGTTAAACAACAAAGGCAGAGTCTATTATATATAGAGTTACGCAAAAAGTGAAGCCAAATCTACCTATTGAACTGTCAAACCGTCTACCTATCGAGCAAAGTAAACAAATGCTTGTTGGTAAGGCGGAAGTATTGTTATCGTCTAATAATTATTATGGCGAATTAAAACGCATGAATTGAAATGTATTAGATTTGTTCTAGAAACAGCTTCAAAAAACTTCAATACATCCCCCAATAAAGTAGCAACAAGGAACTCACGTGTTTGGGTAACTTGGTTAACAGAGTTTTGGGTAACTTGGTTATCCAATTAAAAAGCTTTATAAGTGAACACTTCCGTGAAGTCACTTGAAGGGTTGAACAAAAATGAAAGTTGCCAACATAATAACAAGACCATTATTCAGAATAAGTGTAAGAAGATCCTCTTTGCGCAACTCTATATAATAGACTCTTCTTCTTCTTCTTATTGGCATTACATCCCCACACTGGGACAGAGCCGCCTCGCAGCTTAGTGTTCATTAAGCACTTCTACAGTTATTAACTGCGAGGTTTCTAAGCCAAGTTACCATTTTTGCATTCGTTTATCATGAGACTAACACGATGATATTTTTATGCCTAGGGAAGTCGAGACAATTTCCTTTCCGAAAATCGCCTAGATCGGCACCGGGAATCGAACCCAACCAACTGCAGCATGGTCTTGCTTTGTAGTCGCTCGTCTTACCGTACGGCTAATGAGGGCCCATCGAATAGACTCTGAACAAAGCCACAAATTGGCCATCTTGGAAACCACGTTTTTTCTAGTGATTTTTCGAAAGCACGAATTGAGAGAACCACAACGTCCATGGAGATGAAAAATCTGTAGATCGTTTGCTTACTTATGCTAAACAATCGACTATAATTTCAGCGTTGTACGAAAATTATTACGCTAGATTTGAACTTTTGATAATAGGAGTAGAAAACCGTGTGGTGAAATTAAAATTCACCACATGGCTTGGTCAATTTCAAATTTACCACATATTTTTCCACTCCCATTTCCAAACGTCTAAATCTAACGTAATGATGTTTATGCAGTGCTGAAATTAAAATCTGATCTACCATCGTTTCATTCGTAAGCGCTCAATGATTCTCTCAGCTCGTTCTATCAAAAGAACACTGTAAAAAGCTCGTGGTTTCCAAGATGGCTGATTTGTGGCTTTGTTGTATAGACCACTGCATGATGACGTAGGTTGACAGCCTTTCACCAGGACTTAGTCTCCGGCGAAGCTTCCGATAAAATTGTTTCGTCATTTTATTCGCAGTAGATGTCCTTTGCGATTGATTTCATGATGAATGCAAAAAATATCACTGAAATGTTCAAATCACAGCAATTTTAAACTAAAAATATGAATTTTAATTTTCCCCTCTTCGATTTTTCTTCTAACATCTTCTAAACAAGCTCTGTGAACTGTTAAAATAAGTGAGGTTAAGTTATGTCGAATTCGTTTTTAAAAAGTTCCAACCTAGGTTGGAACCAGTTCCAACCTAAGTGCTGTCAAAGTGTTTTTTTATTCGCTCAGGTTGGAACTATGTTCGCACTAGTTCCAACCCCAAAGCTGTCGGGTTCGCACTGTGTTGGTTCACGGTTTCGCACCGGGTTCACCAATACAACTGTACTTCAACTATCAAAACCATATAAGTGGGTGGGACTGGGCGGAATAAACAAGCAGAATGGAAAAACGAAACTGCCTGTTATTCAAATAAAATGCGCGTTGAAACTTTTTTTCCGGGAATTTTGTTATATTTGTTATTGCATATTTAAATCAAATTAATCCGATACTGTTGTCTAGATTCAGTTCAGTAAAAATAATTGCTAGGGAAGTTATTCATAAGTTCATTCAGGGTTTTCCTCACAGATTGTGTCTTAAATTAGGTCGGTGGATGCAATTAGTTTGGGGATTCCCCTTGAAACCCGTTCACAAAATCCGCTAAGAATTGTCAGAAAAATATATTTGAGGAATACCGAATAGAATTTTTTCTTTTAATAATATGCAGAATTTCTTTTGAAATTCTTCCAAAAAACTTGTATGCATTCATTGGCGATATCTTTCAGGTATTCCTCCATATTTGTTTTCCAAGTGATCCCTTCGAGATGAATTCCTTTGGATTTTCTCTGAAAGTTGCTCCAAGAATTAATTTAGAGGAATTCCTCTGAAAGTTCTTTGAAGAATTCCTCCGGAAGTTCCTTGAAGAATTCCTCCGGAAATTTCTTGAGGAATTCTTCCGGAAGTTCCTTGAGGAATTCTTCCGGAAGTGGAGGAGCCCTTCCGGAAGTTCTTTGGAGGAGTTCTACTGGAAGTTCTTCCAAGAAAACCTCTGCAAAATCCTCCAGGAATTCCCCCGAAAGTCCTTCACGAGTTTCACCGGAAGCTAAATCAGAAATTCTTACGGAAGCTCCTCCAGGAAGCAGGAAGTTTTTCGAAGAAATTCCTGGATGAATTAATGGAGGAATTCCTTAATGAACTTTCGGAGGAATTCCTGAAGGAACTTCTGGAGGAGTTCCTGGTGGAGCTTCCGGAGGAACTTAATGAGGAATTCCTGGAGGAACTTCCGGAAGAATTCCTGATGGAACTTCCGGAGGAAATCCTGAAGGAACTTCCGGAGAAAATCCTGAAGAAACCTTCGGATGAATCCTTCAAGAAACTTTTGTAGGATTTCCTCAAGGAACATGTAGAGCTGAAACCTGCGAGAAAATTCCTGAAAGAACTTCCGGAGCAAAACATTGTTATGTTTGCCATTTTGGACTATTGAAAGATAAGGAATTTCAGAAGGTACTCCTAGCATTAAGGTAACCTCACACCTCGGGAATTTGGTCCGCAGTTTTTCTCCCCTGTGTTTTTACATATGTTTTCAGGATTTGGGCTACATATGTTTTCAGGCTACCTTCATCAGGAGGGGTGGCGAGGTAAAAAAAATTAGGGTATCCTGAAGAATTTTTATAGCGTATCCTGGAAAGTTTTTTTTTTAAACACTCAGAAGCAAGTAATTCTGAGTGTTTTCCAAAAAAAAACTTTTGCAGAAATAGTGATTGGAATCTCCTTTAGAGTAGAGTGGGGCAAGAGTGCGCGTGGGGTAAGAGTACGTTTTCGATTTTTTGAAGTAATAAAAAAAGATAAACTAGCAGCACTGCATCAGTTTGACAGGTATTCTGGCCAACTATTATCATGTGTAATTGTAAACGATTTGAATAAACAACAAGGGAGATATGGAGTTAGTTAACTTTTTGGTCATTTTGCTAAAAATAATTGGATTTCCGCAACTAGTATTTCATTACCATATATACGTTCAATCAGGTGAACATTATACCATTTCGATAACCCATAGTATAAAGTACTTTATGGTACAGAACAACAATCCGGTTAGTTTTCCAAGAAGTCAAAACCATTACTTGAATAATTTTTGGGACTGTGGGGTAAAAGTACGCAGGAACCGGTGGGGCAAGAGTACGCATATGAATCTTCAAGTTATGATGTCAAACCCGTATCTCCGGCCGAAATAAGACTTCTTCCAAAGCGTAAAGATCCACAACTAAGAAAAAAGGGACAGAATTTGAAATTATCACAAGTTTTTAGGATAAGTTGAAGTAATTTGGTGTTAGAAAGGACTTAGCGAACAAAGCACTGAAGCGAAATAATGAAATTCTATTAGGACTTGTTGTACACCTAAACATAGTACGAAAACACAATTTCATATAAATGATAATTTCATTTAATCAAAAGAAACATTCATAAATTACGCAACGTTTAGCTGGGAGAGGTTGTGAGATGTATGACGATCCATATAATTTTTAGAGGATTCATACAAATAGTTTAAGATAGGAGGGGAGGGGCGATGAAATAGCCAAATTTTACGTTACGTGATTGGTGGACTTTCTTTAAGGAAAATGCCTTTGTATACGCCACGCGAAACCTGATATATATTTTTACCTCTGTAGTTTTTTGTATATATAAAAAACAATGGTTTTTCGTATGAAAGTGCACATTTTTAGGACCCCCTCCCCCTTTAAGAGTTACGTAGTCTTTAAACATTCCCTAATATATGCTCATTAAACATCAATTAAATGTTATTAACTCTTATTTGTGTTAATATATACTTAAAGCACATGATTGGATAAATGCGTACTCTTACCCCACCCGATGCGCACTTTTACCCCACCGGTGGGGTAAAAGTGCGTTTTTCACTTGTCTTGCAATAAGGGTTCTACTAAAACGAATCTCAATAATTTCAATATTTTTTCCACTGGGTAACATAAAGGAAGAGTATATGAATCATCGACACTGATTTGATATGCAGAAGCTTGCTTCATAAGGGCCACATGATCGATTGAAAACTAAGTGCGTACTCTTGCCCCACTCTACTCTACATGAATTCTATATGGAATTCTTGGCATGAAACTGAGCACGAGATTATAGAATATAATTAAATACATATATCCGCCGCCCAAAAATAAATTCCATTATCCGCAAAAATCAGTTTACGCACTTAAACATTTTTATTTATCATGATCTGATTAGTCAAGGCCAACCCACTGCCATTCCCTTTCTTTCCAAACTAATTGTAGGGACTTGGCCGGCGCCGTTATTGATCAACACGCATCAAGCTTGAACTACAATCGAACTAGAGTGGAATCAATCAAGCAATTGACAGTTAGATAAAAAAAAACAGCCCGTGCCAGATCGGGCAGGTTCGTCTAGTACACGTACGTCCCCAACCCCTATTTTATGGCAAAACTAAAAATTCAAAATTATGCAGCTCAGTCTGATTTTCAATCAATCCTCTGGAATCGATCATAAAATTCCTATATAGTTTTAGCAACCGAGGTATATTTTTATTGAATGGCCATGGTTTCGGATATACTGTGGTACCCTGCCTCCCGTAAGAAATGGCCACTTGCAGATCGGCTTCGAAATCCATCTTGCGACATGTCAAACTTGAAGATTTTTTTTTAAACAAATACACTGGAGTACATTTCGGCGATTTCCGATCGAATTGGCCACCATGGGTACTTCCAGGGCCTGGTTCCTTTGGGAAAGCGGCCACTTTTTATTCAAGCTTGGAATCCACCTTGGGACAAGTCAAACTTCATGATTTTACAAAATAAGTACCATGAACATTTCATCTTCTTCTTCTTCTTATTGGCATTACATCCCCACACTGGGACAGAGCCGCCTCACAGCTTAGTGTTCATTAAGCGCTTCCACAGTTATTACCTGCGAGGTTTCTAAGCCAGGTTACCATTTTTGCATTCGTATATCATGAGGCTAACACGATGATACTTTTATGCCCAGGGAAGTCGAGACAATTTCCAATCCGAAAATTACCTAGACCGGCACCGGGAATCGAACCCAGCCACCCTCAGCATGGTCTTGCTTTATAGCCGCGCGTCTTACCGCACGGCTAAGGAGGGCCCTCCTGTTCCGCGCCTGTTTATATCGTGCCTCGTTCGCCCTCGTGCGGTGTTGCAGCAATCTCGCCCATGCTGCATTCTTCTCTTCTACTAACTGCTCACATTCGCCGTCATACCAGTCGTTTCTCTGATCCGGGGTCACCGTGCCAAGTGCAGCGGTTGCGGTGCTACCAATGGCGGATCGAATATCACTCACTGCCTCTCCAGCTCTCCGGTCTTCAAGAGACGCTGCGCCTAGCTGCTCTTCCGTTGGGAGTGCCACTTCCAGCTGCTGCGCGTATTCTTGGGCTAGTCTACCGTCCTGTAGCCGCCCAATGTTAAGCCGCGGCGTCCGACTCCGACGCGTGTTGTACACCGTCGAGAGTTTTGAGCGCATGCATACTGCAACGAGGTAGTGGTCGGATTCAATATTCGCACTGCGGTAAGTGCGGATGTTCGTTATGTCGGAGAAGAATTTACCGTCGATTAGAACGTGGTCGATTTGGTTTTCCGTTTCTTGGTTAGGTGATTTCCATGTGGCGTTGTGGATGTTTTTGCGGGGAAATAAGGTGCTTCGGACTACCATTCCGCGGGAGGCTGCGAAGTTTATGCAACGTTGGCCGTTGTCATTCGATACGGTGTGCAGACTATCCGGTCCGATGACCGGTCTATACATTTCCTCCGTTCCTACCTGTGCGTTCATGTCACCGATGACGATTTTGACGTCCCGCAGTGGA
This sequence comes from Armigeres subalbatus, assembly GCF_024139115.2. Classification (NCBI taxonomy): domain Eukaryota; kingdom Metazoa; phylum Arthropoda; class Insecta; order Diptera; family Culicidae; genus Armigeres; species Armigeres subalbatus. Next base: position 59,768,516 of record NC_085140.1, read on the forward strand.
CATCCATCGTATGTCTGCTCCAGTTGTGCGTAGAACGCTTCTTTCTCGTCGTCGGGTCTCCCTTCGTGTGGGCAGTGCACGTTGATGATGCTATAGTTGAAGAAACGGCCTTTAATCCTCAGCTTGCTCATCCTTGCGTTGATTGGCTGCCACCCAATCACGCGTTGGCGCATCTTACCCAGCACTATGAAGCCGGTTCCCAGCTCGCTGGTGGTGCCACAGCTTTGATAGAAGGTAGCCGCTCGATGCCCGCTTTTCCACACTTTCTGTCCTGTCCAGCAAATCTCCTGCAGCGCCACGACGTCGAAGTTGCGGGGATGTAATTCATCGTAGATCATCCTGTCGCAACCTGCGAAACCTAGCGACTTGCAGTTCCATGTTCCAAGCTTCCAATCGTGATCCTTTATTCGTCGCTCAGGTCTTTGCCGATTATATCGAGTCGCATTATCTCTTATATTGTTCGTAATGATTGGTTTTCCAGGCGGCTTATTGGGCCTGCGCAAACCTCCTGTCTCGTCGGAGGGCCGTCGTGTCAGGGCTGTTTAGCATCCCACCTAACACCAGGACTTGGGCTTGTGCGCTTTGAGCGGCACACGGTCGCTTTGGTGGGGCCTACTTGCGGATATATGCAGCTTTTTATAGAGGTTTAACAGGGCCCACTGTCAAACCCCACCACATCCTAGGCAAGCCCCACAACTCGCAGATGGCCTAGGGAGGGATCGTCACGCCCTTGGACATAGTCCCTGCTGCCGTCCGAAACATGTGTGGTACCTAATTGTCAAATCGTATGTTTTTTTCCTTCATTGACATTTAGATCCCCTATCCTCGCCAGCAAGAAATGTTCCAGACATCGACGACAGCGACAATCTTTATCTGGTAACTAAAATATCTTTTATCTTTGAACCGCTTTTGCGACTTGTCAAACTTCATTATTTTACAAAATAAGAAGAAAGGCAAAAAAGGGTGAACCCAAACTTTTAGCCGACGCATACTATGTACTTGAGTAAACATTTTGATTTTTAAGAATAAAATAAAATTTTCCCGCCGAAAAATCATCAATGCATTGAAGATGATTAAAATTGAGTTCCATTTAACTTGTTTTTTCAAAATTGTATGGGCTCAATTTTGAGAAAAATCAACATATTTTTACAACATAAATACAAGAAAAATGAGTATCTTAATGTAATATTTTAGTACATGAAAAATTGGAATTTTTTTATTCCTTCCTTTATTTGTTAGGCACTCTGTGTTTCTTAACCGCTACTGTGCCGGGTTCTACTGTGATATTCTGCCGTACAGAATCCACACATTGCATTGTTGCATTGTTCGGTTGCCATTGCCGGGTCCGTTGGAGGAATGCCTCCGAGAAGAACAATTTGCCAGTCGTCGTCAGACAGCCGTACGGTACGACGCGTTCCCCAATACGCTACCGCATGGGCTGCGCATCCGGCGACTGACGAGGGTTTGGTGGAGGGGCTGGGAATCGAACCCATGATCATCCGCTTGTAAGGGGAATGTGTAGCCAACTACGCTACGGCCTACGGGACTCCCCTTTAAAAATTGGAAATTGTTAGTTTAAAATACCTACGATGCAAGATATACTCATATTCCGGGGTAAGAGTGCGTTTTTTAGATGTCTTGCAATAAGGCTAAATTGGATTTCAATAATTTTAATATTTTTACCGCTGGGTAACATAAAGGAAGAGTATATGAATCGTAGAAATGGATTTGATATGCAGCAGCTTGCTAAATAAGAGCTACATGTTCTATTGAAAACCCCACTCTACGCATTATTGGAATACAACTTTTCTCACATTTTCCGCAATAGGCGACTAAATATTACGCCTCTAACCCGAAATGAATAAAAGAAAGGACGCCCCTAACAACAATAAAAAACGTTTACAAATTAGTGCATATGAAATTATAGTTTATTCGCTTCATAATAAAATTATTAAAAGTGGGGAAACCAAGGATGTTATCGATCATTCAGTAATTTGCGTTCGATCATTTAGTAGTTTGTCAATAACTCATTCCAGAAGCTGAATTTCAAAATGTGTTGTATGATGGACTTCTAGTGCGAAGGTTTATCTACAACTTTGCCTAATGGTTTGTTGTTAAAATGAAACTAATAAAGGAGTTATTGCGCTAGTTGCAGTAGCTTTAACTAAATGATTGGAATTTTGTTATCATTTAGACTAAGTTACTGAAACTAGCGCTACAGCTCCGTTACTAGTGGAATTCATACAACGAACCATTTGGCAGAGTTGTAGAAAAACCTTCGCACTAGAAGTCCATCATACAACACGTTTTGAAATTCAGCTTCAGGAATGAGTTATTGACAAACTACTAAATGATCGAACGCAAATTACTAAATGATCGATAACATCCTTGGGGGAAAGTGTTCCGTTTTCGCGTGCTCACTGATGAAACAAATCACAAAAATAAGAAACGAACCAAATTCCTTTTCATTGATTTGTTTTTGATGGGATGGAAATAGGAGCTATGGGATGAACTCCCGAACCGTTCCCCTATATAATCTGCAACATCATATTAAGTAGTTTTGGTCGTCCATTGTATGCCGCCCGACCATTGTGCACCGGACGTATGACAGGGTCTAATATGCTAAAACTTCTCCGGCATTCCTTGAATGAATGAATGATTGAATGACTGGGATCCGAAAAAGAGCCATGCAATTGTTATCTGGTCGATGATCCCCTTTGCCTTTCGCCGAAACGTCCATCGACGTCGTTGGTGAGCGCTGCAGACCAATGAGTGCGTTTTTTTTTTCGCATAGTCAGCAGCAGGGTTATCGTGCGAATTGGGTAGGTTGGTGCTTGCTTGCTTCGTCGTGTTGTTTCCCGTTCCCCTAGTCATCCTGATCTGCATACATATGTTTCTTTTTTTTACGTTAGTGTGGAATTCAAGGTCGCATTTATTATTCTCATTTGCTCGAGTTACCCGATGAGGAGGAAAGGGAACGTGATTTTATTACGAACAGTTTTCCATTGTTAGGGACTTTTTGCGGAATTGTGTTATTCTCTGGGTAATCAAATTATTAATGTGGTTCTCGTAATTTACAAGCTAATTTTCCAGTCTACTTCATTATTATTTTTAGATTGAAACATACCATTTAATATGTATTTGTGCATATTGATTCATATTTCAACTTTATATGCAATCATCCACAGAAGAAAAAAAACGCATTAAAATATTCCTTCATATACCCATTTAACCGGCTCGGTCGACACGGAGTCGAAAACATGTGACAGTGGATCTGCTGCGCAGAATCTCGTTTTACCCGGCGCATCTATACTGCACACCTACATTTGTGTAGGTGTATCGCAGGTCGCAGGAAGCACATGGGGAATGCAACTGCATGCAAGTAGACAAGTGCAGTTGCATCGCTCCATTCCCGTCTGCGTCGTTTTTAGCAGAAAACCGGCTCGATCAGAACGTGCCAGACTAACCCACATCTCTCGGTTGTTGTTGTTGTTCTTGTATCGGTCTCAGTCGAATGCCCTCTCATAGTTTTCTTGATTTGGCGGCTTGGTATGCATGCAAATGTGGGAGGCTGGCAAGATGAGATGTGCAGCACCGGCAAACAGTTTTTAATTTTATAGATAATGTCACAATTTCAATGTTTCGCGACCCTGAATCATGTGGTGTTGCTTACCTTATTTTGTTAATATTTTCTCCAACGGTTCAACTGGAACTTGGCCTGCTTTTCAACTTAGTGTGCTTATAGCATTTCCTCAGGTAATTTGAAAACTGCCGTAGCAATGTTGCAAAAAAACTTTGCCAGCATTTTCGCATATGCCCACTTCTTAAACAGGTTTTGGTAGGCTTTTATACAGAATGATATAATCCTCAATGATTGTATGTTTGTTCCAGCATAACTTCTGAACCCATCGACCGATTTCAACCAAATTTGGAACACACATTATTTATCTTGAGGAGATGACGAAAGGGATAATCTATGGAAATGGAGGAGGGGTATTGTCTAGTTTCCGATGAACTCAGTGTAACTTCTACCCCTTGACATGAAGAATGAATTCTAGTTTGATAATATACTTGGCAAAGTATTCCGCACTGTAACTCAGAAACCGTCACTGCGACTGCTTCAATTACATATGCACGTTTCTCGAAGAATATACTCGACTATTTTCGATCTCATCTAAATGACTCGCCTTTACAAATTTATGGACATAGAATATTTCTGACACATACCTAGTAAGAATCGTTTTGCAAAGAAGGATGTTTCTCACTTACTTGGTACAAATTGAGTTCTAGGTCTCACGGATTTAAAACGCATTAAATTCGATGTTGCGGCTTTGATTTTGGTCGGAGTGTGATTCGTACGGAAATATGGGACCGGGCATACAATACATGTAACATCATTACAAACCTAGAAATGCTCTTGATGGTTTAATCCAAAGGTATATAATGTTCACTTCTTATCGCAGATACCTGTTGGCTGAGTTCGAATATTTCCATTAAACACAGAAAAGAACAACTGTTCTGCAGCAACGTTTGCAGAATTTCAAGATTTCTTGAATAATAAAAGTTATTTGATTTCTTGAAGTCGTTTGATTTTTGTTGTCCCGGGTATCCCGGGGAAATCCCTAAATTTAGCATATCCCGGGACGTCCCGGAACGGACTCTCTAGATATGATGAACCATTCCGGCTGTCCCAATATTCATTCTGGATTTCGCCGTGAAGGCTAGCCATTGCAAATGTAAACAAAACCGAACTGCGAACTACAGAAGCATCTTCTTGCGCCAGCTCAGAAAAATATCGATCAAACTGTTTCTCCAGTGAGCCAAGATGAGCCATAATTTCCAATTTGAGATCTGCATCTAATTGAGTTGATCCTTCCTCAATCAAAATGCAACTAAATCAGATTAGTTTTCTTGCCCTGTAACTTCAAGTTCAGAAGTTTAACTGATTTCGGATGGACGAGACAAGCAAAAATTGTCTACCCAGGCTTTCCATGAAAATTTTAATTTCATCCCCTAATTCTAAAACGTGTGTAGAAAAGAAATACCTCGTGATCTGATCTGTGTTGAGAGCTTCGGATTTTATTCACGATTATGATAACAGTATCCAGCTCTATATGTAATTGTTGCAGAAGTGTCTTATAAGCAAGGACATGTAAGTGAATCATGCAATGAACACTTTTGGGATGTCTAGCCTCTTATTTGTTCTTCTCTGAAATCTTTATCTTTATCTTTATTGTTGTTGCATCAGGAGGCTACAATCAGACCCAATGATGTAGAGCATGGTTTCCCAAACTGTGGGTCCCGACCCCCACGGGGGTCGCGAGCGGATTGTTGGTGTGTCGCGCAGAACAAATATTAATTGCAGCTCGAATGCCGAACCTTTTGATCATTTTTTCAGGAACATTATTTCAAGTTCAAACCGCATTTTATTTTAAATATCCATCACCACGCTATTTTATTTAAACATGTATGCCTGAAAGCTGTCCCCTTAATGAAGTAAAATAAAAACGCTAACATTTTGACATACAATACCATTTTTGTCATTTTTTTTGCATTTGTACATGTAAGGTAACGTGAATATTTTTTATTTGGAAGAAGCCGAAACAGATGACATTCTGATTCAACCGTCTAAGACGAATTAAGTACTCTCCATTTAATTCCACTAGTTAATTTTCGTTATCTTTGCAGATACGTATTTCGACCACAACTGTGTGGTCGTCTTCAGTGTCTCGTACTTGACTCGACTTCGATTAAATGAGAGTACCGGTTGAATACATTCCACTAAAAGAGCTTTATATATTTTTCTGATTCTGATTCAATTAATGCTTAATACTACTTGGTAAAATGCATTTTTTTATTGGTGGGTCGCGAGACATATAGAATTTTGCTAGGTGGGTCGCATACCCAAAGGTTTGGGAAGCTCTGATGTAGAGTATTTAAAAAACATGCACCGTGTGACGTGGAAATCAAAGAGGGATGCGGCTCTGCTGAAGACACGCTGTATGCCACAAGGGGTCGTTCAAAAATGATGTCACATGTTTTAGAGGGGGGAGGGGGTTTAAGATTTTGTGACAGTGCATGTACTAGGTATACAAAAAAGCGTGACAGAGGGGGGGAGGGGGTCTAGAAATCCCAAAAAGTAGTGGACGTCATATTTGAATCGCCCCCAAATAGCTCCATGCATGCCATAATTTGTACGACGAAAGGTCAGCCTCAACATATGGCTGTTACGGAGCGTACGCGGCTGGACGTTCAGGTCTATTTTTTCCAACATAACTTCACAGTCCCGATTCGCAGGGTGGCCACAAAAACCCGGGAATTTTCAATCACCGGGAAAAATCCGGGAAAACCCCGGGAATTTGAAGAAGTCGCCGGGATTTTTGTTTTCAAATTTATCTTCTTCTTCTTCTTATCGGCATGACATCCCCACACTGGGACAAAGCCGCCTCGCAGCTTAGTGTTCATTAAGCACTTCCACAGTTATTAACTGCGAGGTTTCTAAGCCAAGTTACCATTTTTGCATTCGTATATCATGAGGCTAACACGATGATACTTTTATGCCCAGGGAAGTCGAGACAATTTCCAAGCCGAAAATTTCCTAGACCGGCACCGGGAATCGAACCCAGCCACCCTCAGTATGGTCTTGCTTTGTAGCCGCGCGTCTTACCGCACGGCTAAGGAGGGCCCCCAAATTTATATTACATTTATAATCGAAAAGAATATGTTAATTTTATAATATAGCCGATCTGATTATAACTTTAAGATACCTGAATTTGAGGCTGTATATTTGAAATTAATTATGAGAATTACTCGAAAAAAGCATCTTCAAACCAGGGGTGGCATTGTGCATCTCGAATCGAATCACTCGATTCGTACGTTTTTGCATTCGTTTCGAAAAATTGCGGCATTATCTATTTCGTTCGACTTCATTGAGTCGCAGTACAAGATTTCGAATGGTGCCGTACTAGCTCAATCTCAATCGAGTATATTCTGTCAAACGAAATGTAAACAGAGAGAATAAGAGATAGCCGTCTCCGTGTTTAGTGTGCAGCCTGCTGGAGAGACAACCTTCAGCGCATGGCGAATGTGAGTAAACAGAGAGAATAAGAGTAATTTCATCTGCGTATAGCATGTTGCCTGTTGGAAAGGCATCCTTCAGGGCATGAATTGGCAGTTAATTTATAAACAAGCAAATTGTGCTCAATGACTATAAAAGGAATATTATTTATTTAGCAGTTGCAACCGATTAAAACATTATGCCGATACGATATGTTTTGTAGATTGAGATATTGTGACGACACAAATTATAAGTTTTATGTTTTATTGGCCTGTTTATATATTATCTAGTTCAGGGGACAATGCATTATCCGACAATTCTAGCGCTAAATTAGCATAATGCAAAGTCTTCTTAGCGGAGACAATTACTGTTTACATTGTGCTAATATCGTGCTAGTATTGTCGGAGTGCATTGTCCGCAAGAACTAGCGAATATGTAAACGGGTCATATGCCACAGATCAAATTTTGAGCTAAATAATTTAAAGCCAATGGCCCACTATTAGCAAATGACAATTGGGTTGTTGAGCGGAGAAAATATGAGGTTTTTTTTTCATAGTTTAACATAAAGAGCATGCTTTTCTGATCTCCAACATATTTTTATTTTGCTTGTAAACCTTTTATTTTCATTTTTGTATAGCAAACAATAAGCCATTTTAATCGAAAGAATGACACTAACATTCATAGAATGACAGTTGGCCCATGCAGCATAAGAACAAATTTTTAATCCCATATAAATTTAAAATCCAAATTAAAAATTGTTCCGGGACTCCAAAAATTCTGAAAAATTGAGGATAGGCTCAGTTTTTTATGCAGATTCAGAATATGTAAAAACATATATACCCCTAAACTACCCAATTCCTGTTCACATTACGCTAATTTTGCGCTAGTATTGTCGGATAGTGAATTGTATGCTAGAACTATCCGACAATACTAGCGCGATATTAGCACAATGTAAACAGCAATTGTCCTCGCTAATAAGCCTTTACATTGTGCTAATATTGCGCTGGAACTGTTGGATAGTGCATTGTCCGCTAGAACTAGCGAATATGCAAACGGGCCATAAAGAAGGATTCGATAATAAATTACTTTGATGTTTCCATGCGTTTTATTTAAATGCACTTGGGTTATCTCTTGCGCGTTTTTTGTTATTTAACTCAACTATTTTTACGTAGATTTTAGAATATACACGTTTTTACGCAGATTTTCCCAATCGGTTATTTCGAAATCGTCAAGAAATACGTGAAAACTACAAAAAAAATTTAGTTGGAGTCGTTTTTACGCGGATTTTGGGATAATTAGAAATTGCATATTGTCTGGAAACTATAAAAGTAGGTTTAATAATGACATTATTTCCTTCAAGATACAATAATGAAACATTTATTCTCTTCCTGTAGAGTAATAATAACAAATATAATTTAAAACTTTCAGCAAGAAATGACTCTCGAACAACATTCGAAAGCTAGAAAGGTGACGAGTGTTTTTCATTCGACTTGAGTCGTTTTTCAGTGTGCTATCGAGTATCCATAATGCCAAAACATCTCGTTATTCTTGTACCTCATCGAGCATACTCGAACGATGAGTCGTTTTCGAGATCGAATCGAAAGCCGTAATACCAAATATGTTCGACTCGATAAAATTACGTTCGAGTCGAGATGCGCAATGCCACCCCAGGACTGATTTGCGATTTGGGCGTAATCGTAATTGTGCGAGGCGGCTCTGCCCCAGTGTGGGGATGTAATGAAGATAAAGACAGGGTCACCGTCTTCGACCAGAGGTCGCACAGACTGAACACTTAACATCTAGCATTAGACAACGGACAGGACATTTACACAACACCCAGTGGACCAGTGGAGAACTTTTCGCTTTACGAAAAGTTTTCTCCTTACCGGGGCGGGAATCGAACCCACACTCCACAGCACATGCGTCTAGTCGATTGACGTCGCTAACCGCACGGCCACGAAGCTCACAATGCCAATAAGAAGAAGAAGAAATGTTTTCACCAACATTTAGCATCTTTGTATTTTGATAATAACTTATAGTAATTATAGTAATCAATTTCAATCGATATTTAATAGAATTTTATCCCTTTTTTCAAACTACTGCTTATTTTCAAGTGTTTGTTCAAAAAAGTCTTACGAGCTTTAAATATTTTTTTCAAATTTTATCAGCAATCTTTACTGCTTTTACAACAAATACTCGGATAAAATTTTGAAGATTCCATATTTTCAGCAAGTTTTATGAAGTCTATTCGAATTTTTAGAATTCCTTGGAAGCTTCCTGCAATTTACGCAGATTTCCAGGTACCAGTTTGTGGTTGCTTGTCGTTTAATACTGCAATTTGATGCATTTTTGACACACTAAACTGTTCAACCTTCCCCCCTTTATTTCATAATCTTTTTGAAATTAAATAATGGACAGTTCAGTTAAGAGGTATGCCTATGAAATATTTACCAAAGGTACTGCAAACATATAAAATCGACCTAGTACAGAACAGTAGAAGATCCTTTTTGCCTTTCTCGTATACAAAGTATACGTAAAGGCTATAGGATCACTCCAAAACCGAACTTTTGATAGAAGGCTCGGAGACCCATAGTGTTATATACCAATCGACTCAGCTCGACGAATTGAGGTGATGTCTGTATGTGTGTATGTATGTGTGTGTGTGTGTGTGTACAAAAATGTGAGACACACTTTTTGGTACTTAGCATTATTCGATTTGCTCGCAACAAGTTGCAGTCGACGCGGATTGTGGTCTAGTTGTTTCCTATTGAAAATTGGCCCGATCGGTCATTGCGTTCCAAAGTTATTGAAAAAACATCGTTTTTCTACCAAGGGTCCCCCCTTGGGAATTTTTTTTTTCAAAAACGAAAAAAAAAATTTTTTTTCTGAGATTGCAGCAATGTATTCAAATGACCGCAAATTAATATGAATTGATGGAAACAGTAAAATCTATCCCCCTAAAGTGCTATTTTGACGTCTCTTATGTGTTTTTCTTATTTTTTTAATGCGCGAGAAAGGCACCACCAACGCTAGGTGGATTGATCTGGGTTTGGAAGATAGGTCCACTGAAAAAGAAATACAGCAAAATAATCAAAACCCTCTCATGCTCTTTTCAAAATTTCCGGGAAATTTTGTAAAAGCCTACCGGGAAAACCAGGAAAAACCCGGGAATTTATTTTGTCGACTAGAGTGGTCACCCTGGATTCGTCCCTGTAGGGTATCGGCGATCATCCTTGAGAGCGAAGTGGCTCCAAGTTGATCAGCTGACATCGGCGTTCGTAGCTCGGTAGGCGAAACGCATCCTGCTCAGGTAGCCTACGAAGCGCGAATCGAAGGAAACGGCGTTGAACAGATTCGATTCTCTCAGCACCGTTGTTGTAAGATGGACTCTAGCTAAAAGAAAAGTACTCTAGAGTCGAGCGCACCAGAGAGCAAAAGAGAGCTTTTAAGCAGTATATGTCGGTGAAATTCTTTGCAACTCTGATGATGAAACCCATAGTTGTGGATGCTTTGTCGACGATGAGATGAAACGTGTTGCTTGAATACTAGTTGCAAGTCTAGGATCACGCCGTTGCAAGTCTAGGATCACATGGCTCGCTCGCTCTATTTCTGTGTCAAGAAGGCTGTAGTTTCAAACGATGGGTTGTTTTTTTTTGTGAAAACGTAATGACAGAACACTTGGCCGGGTTCACAACCATTGGTTCAGAGAGCACCAATCAGCGATCTAGTTGAAGTTGTAAGATCTAACAATCGGCGATCCAATGGATTTCCAAAAAGATCTTAAGGTCATCTGCGTAAGACAATCGAGGGCATTTGATAACGAGGTGATCATCGTTGAAATAGAACAGGAAGATCAGTGGTACTAGATGACTCCCTTGTGGTATACCGGATGGTAGATGAAAACTTTTAGAGGTGCATTCCCCAATAGCTACGGTCAGAAAGATATGAATGAAACTAGTTCAGCAGACTGCAGCTGACTCCGAATTGGTCCAGTTTTGCAATAGCTAATGAGTGATTCTTCTTATCGAAAGCTGCAGAGAGGGCAGTATAAATAACATCCGTTTGAGCCTGTTTTGTGACGTAGAACGTGAGGATGTGGATGTCGAGTGACCAACAGTAAATCCGTGCTGATCAGCACTAAAAAGTTGCTCACAGTGTGAAATCAGTGGTTCCATAATGACGAGTTCGAATAGCTTCGAGACGGCACACAATGACGTAATCCCTCGATAGTCGTTTGTCCCCCTTTTTGTGGACTGGAAACATTAGTTTGCTTCCAGCAGGAGGGAAACATTTACATTGATGATCGAAGATCTGCACAAGAAAAGAAGTGGGATGATCAAACTGTCGATATGCCTTTTGGTGAAGACCGGCCGGTACGCCATCGGGTCCGGGATTATGTAACGATTTTAGCTGATTTGCGGCTCTCGGCCCCAAGTACTGGTTGTTTAGAGGAACATTCCTTGCTGTGATTGAGACTTGACTGTTACTCATTCTTTCGTCTAACTTCCTGAGTATTTGAGGCGATTTCACCATTCAAATGCATTGTCGATGGGATCATGGATTCTGCAGTGGTCGGCTTTCGAAAAGTTGTAAGAAACGGAAGAGGGATCAGCGGTGCTAACAGGTATTTGAAAGTTTTCGAAAATGGCTATCAGCGGAGGGTGATGAGGAACATGTTTTCCAAGAGGACAAGGTGCCGCCGAAATGAAGGGTGCTTTATATTGGATGGAAACAAAGCACAGGTCCAACGTGCGAAGGTTCTCATTCACTACGTTTTTAATCTGGGTTAGCTATCGAGGAGTCTGAAACTAGAAACACCAGTATGATATTGCGAGCGTTCAGGGTCTGGATACTTAAAGGCACTATGCGAAGGTATCCACCGAATGCCAGGCAAGTTGAAGTCGCCCAAGATGCAAATCTTGCCAATCGGAGATGCAGTCTCCAATATAGTGAAGACTCCAACTAGATCCGGGGCGATGTACAGCGCACAAAAACAATATACGGTCGCCCAATTTTAAGGATATCCAGATTTATTCTAGACATGCCCAAGAAGCGTTTTCAATAGTCGTCGCTTTCAGACCGGAGTGAACAGTCACCATAACTGCACCCCCGGTGGACTTCCGGCTGTTTTACCGGATTTCTATCGCAGCGGAGATCCTCATAAGGGGCTGCCCATATACCACGTCGACAGGTTTTGACCTGTTTTAGATACCCCCCACCCCCCGCGTGGACAATTGCTCATACAAAAAAAAAAATGTGTGAACCGTGGACATTCGATATACCCCTCCTTCACCTAAACTGTCCACGTGGTATATGGACAGTCCCTAATCAGATCCGAACACCTGGCAGGAAAGCGTTCGTGAGTTTAACCAAGTCTCTGTCAGGACGATAACACCGTAGCAAGAATCTGCGCCAGCCAAGCGATAATCATCGATGCTAGAGTTCATTCGTCCGACGTTTTGGTAGTAGATGCTGATGTGTTCTGTCGACTTAACTGGGGCGTCGCCTACGTTTTTGGAAGTCGAGGGAACAACGAGTTTCAAGGTGGCACTGGAACACGGGAGTTGATCAGGCAGAGAACTGATCCATTGACGAAAGTGTGCTTCAGTGTCCAGTTGGTATCAATTGCAGAGGGACTGGAAACAGCAAACAATGCATGGTACGGAAAGCGTGAAATGACTTGATACTTGCCTCTGATGGGGAAGACTTCCTTCAACTCAGACGCAGGACCGGGGCGTAGGGGGCAGATTTTGGTTGCAGTTTTCATATCACTACAGAAAAGAAACGCTTCGGACGTTGTTGACAGCCCAGCTTGCACGATGGACTTTTCTGTAATGAGCAACCAAGGCTTTAGACTGACTTAGTGGCGGGTGCTTAGTCTCTGTTCCAGTTTGCGTCGGTGATGCAGCGGTACACTTTCAGCCAGGGTTGTGCTGAATCATTCTTATTCGATAATTATTGGAATAATTATTTGATAGCTTCTCAGGTGTAAAAAGTTGGCGAGTTGTCAATCACAACATTATCATTTTAATCTAAATCTAACTAATACCAATGTTATGTCAACAATAAAGTTCAATCGATTGTTTGGCATTATGTTGTGGTGTTATGTAGAAAAATAAGCTCAAAAGTAGCATTTACCAATTCTTATAATAGAGATACAATTATCGAACGATTCTTACTCTCTACTCTTACTCTCTTATAATCTGATCGCTTGAGAGTGTTGTTAATCCTCGATAATAGGAAAATTTGATTTTATACTTTCTTTTCAAATGTTGGTCTAAAATTATATACATCACCTGGGTTCGTAATGCTAACTCAGTCTCAGTTCTTCTTCTTCTTCTTCTTATTGGCATTACATCCCCACACTGGGACAGAGCCGCCTCGCAGCGTAGTTTTCATTATGCACTTCCGCAGTTATCAACTGCGAGGTTTCTAAGCCAGGATACCATTTTTGCATTCGTATACCATGAGGCTAGCACGATGATACTTTTATGCCCAGGGAAGACGAGACAATTTCCAATCCGAAAATTGCCTAGACCGGCACCGGGAATCGAACCCAGCCACCCTCAGCATGGTCTTGCTTTGTAGCCGCGCGTTTTACCGCACGGCTAAGGAGGGCCCCATACTCAGTCTCAGTAGCGCAGGATAAACAACGAATACAGATTCATCCTGGGCTTGAAAAACGCTTATTGCTTTGGTCTCATTGAACAGAAATGTCGAGAACTTGTACATTATATACTGCTACGTAGTTCAACGTCATATTTGCGTACAACCCGGTTGGAATGGACCTTTGAATTTTTTGTCGAGTTTTTCGATTTTTCAGTTTGGGGTAACTTTGATCACTCATTTATCTATAGAGAAAACGTATGCAAACGCCTAAAGGTAGGCAATAAAAGATGGAATCTCTTACGCTGAAGCGATGTGCTTCAAATGTTTCGAGAAATACATTATCACCGCTAGTGGAAGCCTCCTTTCAAAAGGCTCGTAAGCCTCCTTTCAAGAGGCTCAGAAGCCTCCTTTCCAAAGGCTCGGAAACCTCCTTTCAAGAGGCGCGGAAGCTTTCTTTCAAGAAGCTCGGAATCCTTCTTTCAAGAGGCTTGGACGATGTCTTCATCATCGGTATATACCCAATCTGGTTCAGTAAGCATATACGCATCATACAAATCCAATTTTCTTGAATACGGGATGCTCAAGGTACTCCAAAACATTCTGGAGTACAGCCCACGGTATCTACCGGACTAACCAAAGTTTTTGCAATGTCCTCATCATCGGTATACACCCAAACCGATTCAATAGGCTTATACGCATCATGCAAATCCAATTTTCTTGAATACAGGATGCTCAAGGTACTCCAGAACGTTCTGGAGCTCAGCCCACGGTATCTATTAGATCAATCAAGGCTTTTACAATGTCCTCATCGTCGGTATACCCCTAAAATATTCTTGAGTTTAGTTCATAGTATCTTCCAGATCAATCAAGACTTTCGCAATATCTTCATTATCGGTATTTACCCAATCCGGTGTAATAAGCATATGATCCTAATTTCCATGAACATGAGATCCAATTAGGTGCTCCAAAATAATTTTGAGTCAAGATGCACAATGACAATAAGGTTAAGCTGCGATTTTTCCTACGTACACGGACTTGGATGATCAAGTACAGTCAAACTTCCATGAGTCGATGTTCCATGACTCGATGTTTCATGACTCGATATCGACTCATGGAAGCAAATTATGCTATATTGAAATATATGTTCTGGGTTACTGCTCTCAAAGGATTTTCTCTTTCACATCTCGATATTTCCATGAGTCGATGGTCCTTTCAATATCGACTCATGGAGGTTTGACTGTTGTTCATGGTTTCCAGGACTAGAAGGTCTGTAGCAGCTCGTATGAATAATGATTGAAGTCATATCAACTCAATGAACCTACCGGGATATCATATCATACACTATTCATAAGATAGATCACATGATCCAAGCTCTAAAAAGGGTTTATAATACAACCGATCCTCTATGAGTCGCTAATGAAAGGACTATTGACTCAAGCATACATTGAGATGTGGAATAGAAGTTCCTTGCAAAATTGTTCGAAAAAAACCATCAGAGTAACCGAGAAAATAATTTTATATGGCAATTTGAGTTAGTCGATATCGAGTCGAAGAACATCGAATCATGGAGGGCCTATTGTAGCTTGTGAAAATAATGAATGAAATCGTATCGACTCAATGAACCTGCTGTGATGTTTTGCGCTAAACAGATACATCGTTCAGGACTTGGTTGAACGATCTGAACTCCATGCCGGTTTGAAGAACCTTAAAGGCCTGTAGTAGATAGTAAAAGTGTTGAGTGAAATCCTATCGGGTCAATGGACCTACTGGGTTGTTTAGTGATGCACGTATACATCTTTCTGGACTTGGTTAATCGAGTGGATCGCATCTTTTGAACTCCCAGGCATTTTGGAAAACCTAAAACGTATTTAGTACATAGTGAGTGAAATTCTATCGGCTCAATGGATCTGCTTTGATGTTAAGCGTTGCATGTATTCATCGTTCAGGACTTGGTTGATCGAGTAGATCGCATGTTTGGAACTCCCGGGTGTTTTGGAGAACCTAAAAGGTATGTAGTAGCTAGTAAACATGATGAGTGAAACTCTTTTGGCTCAATGGACCTGCTGAGATGTTAAGCAATGCACGGATACATCGTCCAGGACTTGGTTGATCGGGTTGATCGCATGTTTTGAACTCCATGACGTTTTGGAGAACCGAAAAGGTCTGTTGAACCTAGTAGCTTGTTAAAGTAATTAGTGAAATCGTTCAGCTCAATGAACCTGCTGGGATGTTTAGCGATGCACGAATACATCGTTCAGGACTTGGTTGATCGGGTAGATCGAATGTTTTGAATTCCAGGACGTTTTGGACAAGAAAAAAGGCCTCTAGTAGTGATCGGGTAGATGGCATGTTCTTAACTCCAGGACATTTTGGAGAACCAATAAGGCCCGTATTAGTTTCTAAAGGTAATGAGTAAAATCTTATTGGTTCAATAGACCTGCTGGGATATTTAGCGCTGCACAAATACATTGTTCGAAAAAAAAATTTCAACACCTTTTTAGTTCTTTCTATACTAGTTATGATAGGATCGGAAAAACCCAAATCTGTACGTTAAATTATTGTGAAAAAAATCGTTCTGAGAAAATACCGTACTATTTTCCAGAACGACAACTTTAATCCATCAATATTTTCCAGATCGACAACTTATGTTGCTTTAGATGACAGTGAAAGTTTCGATTCTTGCTGTGCTTCAGTCTAGTGATTTTTCAATATTGACATAGAGTTTATCACTTAAGGTAAAGTTAGATTGTAATTTGATATATTGATGAAATATTTACGTTCCAGATTTATTGGTTTTATGTAGGTAAACTGATTATAAATTAAAAAAAGCAGTAAACATTCGAGACTAGTTATCAGCAGTATATAGTTATATCAGTATACAAATTAACACATGTTTAATAAATAATGAAAACAAAAAGAAACCGATGACCAGACGAATTCAATATAACAGCCACTTTTGTTGCTTGCTAATAATGTACCATCTATCAAATACGATTCGGTCTGCATTCCACGCACTTTGTTTATATCACATAAGTTTGGGCTCGAATATTGTCGAAGCTGTTACCAGATTACTGCTACGATGGAAATTATGTTGCAGAAATCTTTTCTTAATTGCCGAGTAGGCAGGAAAGTATTTTCAGCATAGTGTAACCAAATCAGTTCGCCATGACAATGATAGTGTTGTGATCGATGGTGTTTGTGACATGATATAAAATCTACTAGGAATATTAATGGTAATTTGTACTACGGTAATTCCCCAATCAGCTGTGCCAAACATTATAGTGGTCACAAAACCACTCGCAATCAAAGTCGCCCTCCGAGACACGCACACTTATTTTGGCGGCGGCCTATATTTATTTTCTGGCATCATCGGTAATAGTTTGAGGTGGACACGTCGTCGTCGCGGCAATAGTTGTTGTCGTTCAAAGTGTGTGGAAGTCACGCGCTGGGAACGGTACTCACTTGTTGCTATAGATAACTAAGATGGCGAGGTCTAAACTGCGCCGCAAACGGATCCAACCAAGTAAGAAAAAAAACTATTCGCAAGACCGATTATTTTCTGTTTTGTATATCACTACTAGTAACTATCTAAACCAGCGTTGTTCAAACAGTAATTCATTGACAATCAAATTCCGTTGCATCTTATATAGGTTGAAAAAATCAGTTCATACTATTTCATTTATTTATGTCACTATTTAATAAAAAAGTATTCTGACCAATACGTGTATCTGTTTGTCTCTCATACTGATACCCACCAGCATGATAATTGATATTATCCAAGGTTAAAAGTGCTATGCTAATTCTGGAGTTGTTGAATTCCATGGTTACGATTCAAATGAGTTCGGTTTTCAAATCTGTACACATAAGAAGGCAATAACAAAGTGTTTTTTTTTTCAAAATAAGTCTCAAGTTATAAAAATTCGGGAACCTCTGTCAACCTATACAATTTTATCCACTCAGCCGGTCAGTTTCGCTTGTGCTGAAACCAATGTCGCTGTGCGTTGCCGATTGCGGCAAACAACGAGCGCGATGTTGTGTAATCCTTCTAGGTGGAGTGAGAGCGGCTGGTTCTTTCTTGTGACTTTTTAGGGTGCACTTTTTAGACGATTAGTAATCTGTCACGTGCTGCTGCGGAAAAGGTGCGAATCGGGAGGAGACGTGAATAATTGGTTGTCTGTACTTGCAGCATATTAAATTGTTGCTTTAATTGCACTCGTTGCGTTGTCTTGTGTATGAATGTGGTACAAAATTATTCTTGTTGGTTTCAGTTTCATTGGTCTTTTTTATCAATGGCGCTGGGAATTATCCTTAAGTAATTTAATCGAAATCGTTTTGACCACCCTCGGACTAAGCCGGTCAGTTTGGCGGTGATAGCAACAGAGTCGTTAATATGCAAGCGATATCAATTGCCAATCACGATGACTTGTAAATCTACGATCAAACTCGTAGCCGTGTGTGCGCGTTTCCACTTTCAGAGGTAGAGTCAAATCGTTGTGCGCTATTAAAAGGCATTTTTGGTTCGCGTTGTTGCGATAATTGGGACTTACGATGTGTAAGCTTGATGAGTCTCAAGAATGGCGGATGCGACAGTGGAATTTATCTTCGGAGTATGAATTAATGAATTAGTATGTGGAGTCGGGGTCTCCAGTAGCCTTGCGAGCAAAGGCGTAGGATTGCCAATCCGGAGATGGCGAATTCGATTCTCGGTCCGGTCTACGATGTTTTCGGGTTGGAAACATTCTCGAAACATTTTCGGGTTGGAAACAAACACCCTGGGCATGGTATATCCATTGTACTTGCCACACATGATACATACTCTACTCATGCAATGGCGGGCATAGAAAAGCTTTCAATTAATAATTAAGGAAATGCTAATAGAAAACTAAGTCGAAAAGCAGGCCAAGAATGTAGAGCCATTGAAGAAGAAGATGTGGAGTCGGATTTTCGGAATCTTACCATCCCGATTCTAGCATCGGTTTGTTGTTTCTTGTTAAAAAATGTGGCTTGAATTCCATGAATCCTTTTACAGTATTTTTTGCTATCATTGTTGTATTGTGTCTATTTTTTTCACACTACCGCAACAATAGGATGTTTTACCATGTTACCATTATAATGAATTATTGATCCTACCTACTAGAAAGTCGAAAAGCGCATTGTAATTTCGATGATCATGTGAATATTCCGTGCGCAAGGTTTACTGCACTGCCAACTATTCATCTCCCATGAAACGTCTTGCACAATCGAGTCACGTTCTCGAGAATTTCCTGGAAGAAATGCATATGAACTGACTAGTCAATTTAGTTGGTTGAGTTGGATGGTGGCCAATCACGTTGACTAATGAGATCATCACCGGGCACGGGCCGTTGCGTTAACTAACAAACTTGCGATATTTATTGTTTTTGTCTAAAAGTGACGAATACCAGATGGGTTGATAAGGGTCAAATGAGTAAGTTGCATCTCGCAATTGACACATTGGTGTGAAGCGTGCCCGACGTAAGGCAAATGTGTATCCATCCATAAACAAAATACTGAACGGGTTTTGTATTCAAGTTTTGATTATTTTTGTCTTAGATAAGGTATCACGAGCCAAATTTGACCTGGATAATTGATTTCATATAATAGTAAACGTTTTTCATATAATAGTTTACTTGTAAATTTTATGAGGTTTAACTTTTAATAGCTAATTACTATTATCTTTCCTTTGATGGGTTATTGGTTCACCAAACGTTTTTATTTATTTTATCATTTCTGTCTTGCATGTGTGTTCTTATATATTTATAATATATATAAAAGAAAGTTATACCCTTTCCAGTTAAACCCTTTGAGTGCTTCTTAGATCGGTTAGAGTTAAGTATACGCTTAACAAATGCCATTGAAATGATTCTGCCGTGATTTATAGCATTTCAGTACATCTTTGTTGTACGAGAAAGGCAAAAAATATTTACTGCGTACAACGCAGCTGAATGAATGTTCGCTTACAGAACTGTGCCATTTGTTATCCAATTTAAATAAATAAAATCTGTCAACCATTCGAACATCAAACTTAAGAGAAGATAACAGCTCGGCGTCCAATATCACCTAAAATAAATATGAAGAGAAAACCTAAAATAAATATGAAGGGGAACCTACTCACAACTGCAAACAATAGTGCGAAAAACTTTGTGGGAAAATGTTTTTGTAAGGTCAGCTTGGTCATTAGATCCCTTGCTATACAACTGTCAAACATAAACATATAGTTTTCTGGATGGGGATTTTTGGAGAATTCCTGGTGGACCTCGCAGAAAAAAAATAGTAGATTTTCCAGAAAAATTTCCTTATGATATCCAGGGAGAATTCCTGAAGGAATTTCCCGGATAAAATCCAGAAAAGTTTTCTGGGTGATTTTTTAACGAAATTTCGGGGGTAGTACCTAGAGAAATTTTGAGGGGAATATCGACAGGAATTTATCTAGAAGTTGTATGCCAGTTGACGACTGAAGTTGTACTTTAAAGATTGAATTCTTTCGGCGATAGCAGTTTTAATAAGTAGCAAATACGTTTTCTGACCAACGTTTCGTTTAGTCGAATATGAGAGTAAATAACACATTTGCTACTTACTATAAGACTGCTATCGCTGAGAGAATTCAATATTTTGTGGAGAAGTCCCGTAGGACTTTCTGGGAGAATTTTGTAAATATTTTTTTATAGGTATTATCGGATAAATTTATGTAACGATTTCTATAGGCATAACTGGATGCATTTTCGGAGGAGCTCCTTGTCCAGAAATGTCCAGAAAAAATCACTCGTCATAAGACGAGTTCGCACTATCCCATTTAATTCCATCACTTGATTGTAAACACAGATACGTATTCCGACTTCAACAGTAAGGCCGTCATAAGTGTCTCGTACTTGACTCGACTAGCGAAGAATAGCGAAAACAATATTCAACAGAGGCCACGAACACGCTGGCTGCACGCGATGGAATCGGACCTGGGGACCCTGAACATCCGGGAAAACTGGAGGAACATCGCCCAAGACCGACGATTATGGAGCTCTACAATACGCCAGGCATAGGCGTAGCCAACAAGGTATCCAGGTAGGTACTTGACTCGACTGAAGTCAAGTAGGAGACACTGAAGACGGCCTTACTGTTGAGGTCAAAATACGTATTTGTGTTTACAATCAAGTGGTGGAATTAAATGGGATAGTGCTAACTCGCCTTATGACAATTGAAGACATTCAACTAAAAGCTTTTCGATTTTCGGGTGCAATTCTGGGAGGAATTTCGGGGAAAATACCCGGAGAAATTATCGAGTTAATTTCTGGAGGAATTTCTACAGGAATGTATGTACGCTTTTCTGGATGATTTTTTTTTAGGAATTTCCGGAAGAATTCCCGTGGGCTGTTTGGGAGATAAGTTTAGTGTAATTCCACATAAAATTCGAAAGGAATTCGAAGGAAATTTCTGGAAAGTTCTGAAAGTAATATGTATATGCAAATTTCTCAGGAGAATTTTCGGAGGATCTCCAAAAAATTTTCTGGAGGAATTTCTTAAGTAGTTACTGGTTAAATTTCAAGGGGAGTATCCGAGAAAAAAAAAACAATTAATGGACGAACTTTCGGAAAAATTTCTGAACAAACTTCCGGAGAAATTCCTGGATGAGCTTCTGAAAAATCCTGGAATAACTTCCGGAGTAATTCATGGAGGAATTTACAGAGGAATTCCTGGAGAAATTTCCGAAGAAATTCCTGGAGGAACTTCCGATGGAATTTCATGAGGAACTTCCGGAAGAATTTCAGGAGGAATTTCCGGAGGAATTCCAGGAGAAATTTCTGGAGGAATTCCAAGAGGAACTGCTGGAGGAATTCCAATAGGAACTTTCTGGAGGAACGTCCAAAGGAATTCCTGATGTAACATTCGAAGGAATTCCTGAAGGAACGTCCGTAAGATTTTTTTAAGGAACTTCCGAAGGAATTGCAGTAGGAATTCCAGGAGGAATCCCAGGAGGAACTTCCGTAGGAATTTCTAAGGAAGTTCCGGAGGAATTCCAGGAGAAACTAAAAAAAATATTCCATATTATTGAAAATTTTCGTTTTCATTGAGAGAGGTCACGCGATGTTTACATTTTATTAACTCCCGCTTTCATAGAAAACATAAACAACAAAAGGAATTCCGCTAAATTTTCAGGGATTTTTATTTCATGAAAGCGCAACAAACTATTGTAAACAAGCTGTTTCTTCTTCAAAAATATTACTTCTAACTCAAACATCAGGAACAATATAATCATTCTATCGACTATTCAAAACAAAGCAACATTGCCATCATGAATGCTTGTATTGTGACAGGTGACTGGCAGCCCGCTACATTTTCATTTGGTCTCTTGAAAATGAAAATGCAACTTTTTTTGCTTTCACATGACGATCACGAAAACTACCAGTACTGTTGTGACTATACCACTGAAGGAATTCCAGGAGAAACTTCCGAAGGAATTCCAAGAGAAACTTCCGAAGGAATTCAGGAGGCTACCGGAGGAATTCCTGGATGAATATGTGACTATACCACACGGCAAACGTCCACCGGTGCTGTGTAGAATGGCGAACGATACTCCATGGGATGCATGCAAGATGATGATCACAAGTAGCTAAAACGCGCCTCCTGATATTCTCCGGAAAGTTTAGCTTGGATAGTGGGAGTGACATGACCTGTCGGATTGGTCTGATGGTCTTATGACCCCACAGCACGCAAATACGCCCAGACGACTGACGCCGCTAACAGCACGACCGTGAAGCACACGTGGCTGTTGTTGCCTGGGTGATCGTATCCAACTTGAGTTTGTGACAGAGCCGTCGGTCATCGAAGCTTGTGGTCAATCGTCTAGACGAATGTGCTATGGAGTATGGGTTCAATTTCCGCCCCGGTAAGGAGAAAACTTTTCGTGATAGAAAAATTCTCCACTGGTCCACTACTGGGTGCTATGTGCCCTGTCCGTTGATAGTTGTTACGTGTTCAATCTGTACGATCTCTGGTCATTCGTTGTTAACATTTGATTTTATCATATGGTGAAGCTGTACAGGAGAAGTGCTTCAGTAAACCAGCAAAAGGGTGGAAACTGGCATAAATAAAAAAAAATGATGCCATAATAAGATCATAATTCGTAGCAATAGTGTTCTTCTTCTTCTCACTGGCATTACATTCCCCACTGGAACATTGCCGCCTCGCTGCCCTTGTTCATTCAGCACTTCAGCAGTTATTAATCGCGATGTTACCATTTGTGCATTCCTATAGCATGAGGCTTACACGATGATACTTTTATGCCCTAGGGAGAAGTCGAGACAAATTCCAAACCGAAAATTGTCTAGATATCAGGAATCGTACCCAGCCACCCTCAGCATGGTCTTGTTTTATAGCCGCGCATCTTATCGCTAGGCTAAGGAGGGCCCTTTCGTAGCAATATTAGAAATAATCAAATCAATCATAATTCACTGGCCAATGTAAAATAAGTCTCAAGAACTAAAAATAGATTGAGGAAAAAAATAGAGATAGGAAACAAGCAATGATTTACATCTTTCATGGTTATTGTTATTATTATATATTATCTTAATTAAAGAGATTTGCAGCCCTAGGCTGCCTCATCTCTGAAACATGAAGGTGTTGGAGAACATGGATGCCAAAATATTGGCAGAACCTAAAAAAAGTTCAAAAGCAGACTATGTTCTTTGAACTACGAATGAATCACAAGTTTCAAATATTTTTTAATTGTTTTTATGTATGAATGCGTAATTTTATTGACGGAGCAATCCACTTTACAATTTCGGCGCTTTTTTAGCAGCAACCTAATTATGTCATGAAATTTTACTTTTCGCAACCTTAAAAAATTGAGTCAAATAATATACTCTGATATATAATTGGCTATATATAATTGACTGAGACTATAAATCTAGACAAGTTTGACAGTAAACGTCAATTAAAAGCACTTCTAAAATAAAATATGATCGTCCACGTTTTTTTTGGAACTTGAATATAAATTTTTATTTGGAATCTTCAAAATCTTCTTTTTTGCGAGTTAATAAGACGCGTGTATACTGGTTGGGCTCAAAGGGACTAATGAAAATTTTAATTCAATAAACTAGGTTGCTACTAAGCAGCGCTTGGTTACTAGGCATAACGGTGCACTAATATCGTAGGTTACTAATTTTCAATACACAACACTCCTCCTTTACCTACGATTCCAAGAAGTTTCTTGAATGCTTCATGTTTGTATCTTGTAAATGGTTTTGTAAAGCCGTCCGCTGGTTGTTGATCAGTGGGAACATGATCCAGTGTAACATCGCCACGATTCATGCCTTCTCGAAGAAAACGATATCGAATCGAAATATGTTTTGTACCAGGGTTGTAACCTTGATTTCTTGCTAAATATAATACTAATTGGTTATCACATAGGATTGGTACAGTACAGTTTCGGTTAATTTGCTCCAACATCTTCTGCCACCAGAGAGCTTCTTGTGTAGTTCTTGATAGTGCGATGTATTCGGCTTCACATGTTGAAAGCGCCACAACATCTTGTCGTTTGCAGTTCCACGAGATCGCTCCTCCCATTGTCTCTATTCTCTGTATCTCCTCCCCAATCCGCATCCGTGTATCCAGTCAACTGCGGGTTGTCGTTCAAGGAACATTCTAGACGGTTATTTGATGAGCCTTTGAGATAACGCATAATACGTTTTACTGCTTCCTAATGAGAACGACCAGGATTATTGCTGAATTTACTAACCATGTTGACAGCGAATGCAATGTCCGTCCTTGTTGCTTGTGCAATATATGTCAGAGAACCTTCTGCTTCTTTATATGGGATTGCATGATTCGAAGTTCTTCTTGATCAGATGGACACATTGTCTTGTCGAGCTTCACACCAGGATCAACCGGAGTAGAAACAGGATTACTGTTCGCCAAATTAAAACGTTCGAGTGCAACTTGAATATACTGCTGTTGATTAAGCCAAATCTTGCCCTTCTTTCTGTCACGTGTAATTCCTAATCCAACACAAACACATGCTTCTCCCAAATCTTTCATCTTAAAGCGAGTGTTGAGGAAAGTTTTCAGCCTTTTGTTTTGAATTGCAATTGTAAACAGGAGGAAGTCATCAACATATATTGTAACGTAAATCTTTTTCTCTCCATCAATCTTGAAATATAGACCTGGGTCTGATGCTGAACGCTCCTAACCAAATTCACGCAACACTTCATCAAGTTGGAGATTCCATACACGGCCATACAAAGATGTCTTTAAACGGCATACTTTTAATGGATCTTGAACAAAACCCTCGGGTTGTTCCATGAAAATTACTTCATCGGACAAAAAAAGCGGTCACTGCATCCATCTGGTCTATGTCTAAGTTTTATTGAACCGCCAGTGACATTAAGTATCGAATAGTCGAATAGCGTACGACTGGAGAATACACCTCAGCAAAGGCGACTCCCTTAGCGTTGTGAACATCCTTTTTAAGACTAAATTTGCTTCAAATCGCTCCACCTCCACCTCTTTTCGTTTTGAAAATCCATTTGTGTTTGTTTGCCTTACGTACTTCAGGTAGATCAGTTAATTCCCAAGTTTCATATTCATTCAATGCTTGAATCTCTTTACGCATAGCTGTCGTTCATCGATTTCGAGCAGTTCGTTTAACAGCCTCGGTGTAACTAGCTGGATCATCCGTCATCTCGGATGTCATCTGGATTGGTTCTGCAAAATCATCTGGACCAGTGATTAAACTAAAGCATTTAAAGTCGGAATACTTGCCTGGGGATTGGCGCTCCTTCCTGCTCAACAATGGATCTAATAATTTGCCATGGGAGCGCAGATTCAGGCTCTGAATAATTGTCATCATCAAGAAAAATGTCTTGTTGTTGAGTAGCTCGCGGTTGAGTAGAACTAACTTCATTTGAATGATGATCATCCACTTCTGGCCAAGTAATTAACTCAACAAAATCCATAATTGGTTGTTCAATGCTCGTTGCTGTCGTGTGAAAAACTTGCTCGTCGTTAATGAACATAATGTCTCGGCTTATAATAACTTCATTCTTTTCTTGACAATATACCCGAAATTCTTTGGAATTCTCAGCATAACAAACAAATATGTCCTATCAATTTCGGATCAAACTTTCTCCGTTTTTGCTATGGACAATGCACCATTACCTATAGATCCAAATACTCGTAGATGCTTCACATCTGGTTTCTTTTGCAACGAGGTCTCTTCTGGTGTTATTTCCAGTGAACGAGTTTGAGATCTATCCACAAGATAAGCAGCCGTAGAAACAGCTTCTGCCCAAAACGTTTTCGGAAGTTTGACATCATTTAACATCGATCCTGCCTTTTCAACGAGTGTCCTATTCATCCGTTCTGCAATTCCGTTTTCCTCAGGCGTGTAGGGCCATGTTGTTTGATGAATCACTCCGTCTCTTTCGATGCTCTTCTTCATCGTGGCGTTGATGTATTCTGTCCTTCTATCCGACCGCAATATCTTCAACTTACGTCCCGTCTGTTTTTCTGCCAGCGCCTTCGATTTTTCATACACCTCTTTCACTTGAGTTTTGGATTTTATAAAATACACAAACACCTTGTGACTGGCATCGTCCACAAAAGTCACAAAGTAGCGGCTTCCACCGGCTTCAACTTCAACCGGTCCGCATACATCTGAATGAACCAGATCCAAAAGATTTTCAGCACGTGACAAACTAGCCTTGAAAGAACTTTTTGCGTGCTTACCTTGAGCGCATGACATACAGTTAGTTGCTATTCCAAGTCGTTGTGGCATTCCGTCAACAATCGTAGAAATCTTGGTCATATATTGCTGATTCAGATGTCCGAGTCTCCGATGCCATAGATCCCGTTTTCTTGAATACCAGTAACAACTATATCACCATCTTCATCGCGTACTTCGCCAACATTTTTCTTGGAAAGCACTGTCATGTTCTTTGCACAAATCTTACTTATAGACAACAGGTTTGTCATCAATTCAGGAACCATCCAAACATCTTTCACTTCATTGGCCCTTCTTTCAACTACAAATTGACAATACCTTTTGCTATCGACTTGATGCTTTGACTGCTTGCAGTATCGATCAAATGTATCCAGTCCGCTTGCTTGATGAAACCTTCCTCGGTTCGTGTCATGTGTGAGGTCACACCGGAATCCACCCGTAACGCTGGGTAGACACCTTTACGTGGTGTGTTACGGGGCAAGATCTACCTCGGTTACATTGCCAGCTACAGGCAAATCCTGACCCAACGAATACCTTCCTCATTATCCAACTCCGTGAAACTTATGAGGGTGTCGCTAAGTCGGTGGTCTCTCGTTAAGTAAGTATCACATCAACGGTGAAGATGGGCGTGGCCAGGAGTAGTAATCCTCATGCTTTTGTTATTTTTGTTTAAGACTGGAGTCAAGAACCACTCCCCTTCTAGGTTTCTGATAGCATTCTAGTTAAGGATCTCAAAAGTAAAGCATGAGTATCACTAGTGTCCAGTCTACGAATTACACCGTAACAATGCTAATGCTAATGCTATGTGTGAGCACAGAGAACAGACATGGAGGCTCGAACAAAATTTCTTGCAAAACATGTGTAAACAAACACACCGAACCTCAACGCCATCGACGTCGACATTGCAACTCACAATCTCATTTTGACAACACGGTGGCGCTGGTATGCTCTTGCATGCATAACGACACTAGCGCACAGTGGCATTTTTTGATGAGGCTAGCGCTGATTATGCTCGGTATCATTCCAAAGTAATTTCAAAATGAACAGTAAAAAGTTATCACAACATGGCGAGTGGAGCTTCAACGTCTGTTCTCTGTGGTGTGAGGTCGCACCGGAATCAAAATACCAATCTTCGTCCTTGTCGATACCTGCAGCTAACGAAATACACAAAGCTTTCCCCTTTGTTTTTGAAGAGTTTGCTCTTTGTTTCTGAGGACAATTCACAGCGAAATGCCCCGGTTTCTTGCAATTGTAACATGCTCTATTCTTTTTTTCTGCACTCCTTTTCTTCGCTTCGACTTCTGCATTGAATAGAGAGCGCCTTTACTGCTGAAACTCTTTAGCGGCCATTTGACATCTTGGATAATCTTCGTCTTCACAACATCAGCAGTTAATGCAAATCCTGAGGCTTGAAGACCCATTATCATCAGTTTGTAATATTCAGGAAAGGATTCAGGAACAATGACGTCAGCCCAAGCGCCAGCCACTAAACGTTGACTTGAAAACCAATTTCTCCTAAATCATTTGCCGCCGTACCAACTGGTCAACACAATCTTCAACGGATTCACAATCTTCTAACTTGACAGTTGTATGTTTGGCCAGCAGACCGAACCTACGGATTAGTCCATTATCCTGGAACGCTTGTTGCAGTTTCTCCCATGCTTCCTTTGCAGTACCAGCATTCTTGACTAAACTAAAGTTGTGCTTCTCCAAGCTTAGACATATAGTTGCAAGTGCTCGATCACTCATATCCGGATCAACCGCCACATTCGTCGGTGGTTTTACTGCACGCCACGTACCATCTCGTATGAGCAACATTCATAGTTCTGCTTTCCCTTCAATTGTTATGGTCGGTAGAGCTACTGCACTTCTAAACTGCGCCCGACTAGCAGTTGAAGACCGCACACTGCTTCCGCTTGCAGCCGGTCCATGGAGTCATCTTCTTCAAATTGAACGAACTATTCTCGACTAGACTACTTCAAGCTTTTACCAGCCCTGGGCCCATAACCGCTTGCGAGTTAATAAGACGCGTGCATACTTATTCTTCTTCTTCTTCTTATTGGCATTATATCCCCCACTGGGACATTGCCGCCTCGCTGCTTAGTGCTCATTCCGCACTTCCACAGTTATTAACCGCGAGGTTTCCAAGCCAAGTTACCATTTTTGCATTCGTATATCATGAGGCTAACACGATGATACTTTTTTGCCCAGGAAAGTCGAGTCAATTTCCAATCCGAAAATTGCCTAGACCGGCACCGGGAATCGAACCCAGCCACCCTCAGCATGGTCTTGCTTTATAGCCGCGCATCTTACCGCTATACGCGTGTATACTGGTTGGGCTCAAAGGGACTAATGAAAATTTATTTTACTAATTACTTCAATTGAACAAACTAGGTTGCTACTAAGCAGCGCTTGGTTACTAGGCATAACGGTACACTGATATCGTGGGTTACTAATGTTCAATACACAACAAAATTATATCGGGAATTTTTAGAAAAAATATCGCAAAAAAGACGGAAAATATGCGGGAATTTTAAAATGTAATTTAATGCTGGTGTATTGTTTAAGGATGGGCCGTGGAGATCATCACCAAATGGGGACGGGGTAGTCAGTCATATGGCTACAGCTTCTGCCTCATACGCAGAAGGTCCGTTCCATTCTACTACTTTGTAACTTTCTCTATATTTCTCATGTTCTAGCAATCGCTAGATCTGGAAATGGACTTCCATACCGTTTCCATTTCTGTCCTTTACCTTTGAATTGACTATTCTAGCAGTAACTGCTAGAATCTGGAAATGAACGTAAAAAAAGCTTTCCCCCAGCTTGGAGACGAGCCAGTCTCGGGCTAGTCTCCCTAATAAAAACACAAAAAAAAGCTTTTTCCCATCTACCACAATGGCAGCTCGTTATTCGCGAATACGAAGGTAATGCCTCTACTCACTCATGGCAAAATCTAATTGCTATCTGTCTGTAAAATCCCATAAGGACCTGTCCTGTGCGTGAACCATTTACCTTCGTAGTCGCGAATCCAAGACGAACCTCTGCCCCTCGGAGCTGACCCAAAATAATCCAATAAGTGCCGCATGAACTTTGTGGCAAGTGCAGAGGTGATTGTGATTGTATCATTTCCTCCCCCTTCCATACATTGCATGCTGACGTGGCAGGCGCCAGTGTGACCTAAAAAATGAGATCACCAGACTTGTATGTACATTGAAGATGAGTGTTTAGTCCCAAGCTAAACATCTGTTGTGCAAGAACAGCTGATCTGGTCATAATGGAGTATCAACTACCGTCAGTCAATCAAGCTTAAGCTCAAGGGCCGTGAGGATCAGGACTAGTTTTAAAGCAGATTGGTTTTAGTGAGTCAGCTTCCACCGATAAGCGATGATAAAGCATTTCGTTCTCGCTTTCTTGCCATTGGAGAATAAAGGCTCCCCCAGACCTAAGCGATTTCATCGCCGCGACGGCGACAACTAGTCGCCGCGATTCTATCGCTGGGTCGCTGCAGGCAATGTTCCATTTATCCTTCCATACCAGCGACGACAGAATCGCAGTCGCCAAGCGATAGAATCGCGTCGCGACTGTCGCGTCGCGTGTGTTTGGGGGAACCTTAAGATTTTTTTTTACAAAAAATTGAGTTACGTCTTTAGAATTTGGATTTTTACATGTATTTTCGTGGGGTCGATTCATTCTGTTTCATTAAAACTGGTCATAATCGATCAAAATCAAATCACGTAAAAATTGTGTCGATAACTGTTCGCCTAGGATCACTCACTTACTAAAAAGGTCAGTGCTTCGAAGCTCTTCCTGTCTCGTGATTCACTTTCGACGAGCACCTAATCCAAATAATTCCGATAATGTAATCCCTCGTGATCCTCGCACTGTTTAAATTTGTAGTGGGTGCTCGACGGAAGCACCGGTGGCGCGCGCGCAGAAATGTCACACAGCCGCGATAATCGCCAATGTGCAAGTTTGCTTGCTCTGCCAGATAAATAAGCGAGACACTCGTCATCTTTTACCCTTTCCCAACCGACCGTCCGTCTATCAAATACGCTCCACCGGCGCATCTATTGATCGATCAGCCGCATTGAAAATGTTATTTGTTGTGGTCATAATATTTAATCACCACTCTCATTTAACCCGACAAACCACCTCAGACTGGTTTTGGTGAATGGTTTAAGTGCGATAGCAGATCGCCTGTACCGGTTCTCAAAACGAACTGATAAGAACCACATGGTTTTGTGGTGGTGTGACGTTTTCGGATCAATGACATAATTTTGCCTGGTCAATGGTTTCGTTGCACCCCACTGGGGGGTTAACTGGGGTAAAGGATTTCGAAGATAACAGAGATGCCAGAATTTTTTTTTTTTGGTGTGATAAATTATTTACGTAATTGATATAGTATAGTTTTAATCTGTTATTACCAAGTACTTTTTCAATATTTGTTTTTTTTATTTAATTTTTCAATAGATTCAACTTTAAACTCTATTCTAAAGATGCATAAGTTTTGAAATAATATATTGACCTACATTTTAAGAAAAAAATCTTCAAAAAGGCTCTATATTTGGCATCCACCGTGGAGACAGAAATAACATCGGCTAGTACGATTTCACATTTACAAACAACAACTAAGACGGACTCCGCTACCACAGAGACCAAAAAACGATAACGTTGATGATACTCGAAGAGAACACCTACTCAAGTGTCGTCGTTGCAGTCGTCCGGAGAGGTTCTCGATTGGTTGTTTGCTGCCACGATAACAACTCATTTTGCGGGCACATTGTTGGCTCTAGGTAAACTGATAAGAGCAGCGCCGCCTCGATGAGATAGCAGAAATGACAGATTGTCGACCGTCCGTGCCTTTGCCCATTTGCAAAGGTATTCTCGGCTGGAAAACATGTCTGGAAGGAAGCAATAACGTGTGGATAGGTAAATCATATTGATCACGCAGTGCTTATAAATCATCATAGTCGAGAAGGAACGTTGATTGCGGTTGACCTTGAAACAATTCGAATGCTGGATCTGTGTGAAACTGGATATCGGGATCTAATTGTGACAAATAATCGCTTGAGAAGTTGTGCACGTGAGTGTGTCATATGTGATGGTGGATTGTGATACAGTTCTAGCTCGATTGTCTGTGTACTAATCGTGTTTACTAGGCTAGTCGGTTCAAGGTACTGGCTTAACAATTATAAACAGATCCATCACGCAATGCGGTTGATTTAGAAGTACTTACTCAATATTGACAAAATTTTCAATTTCCTCTAGGATGTTCTATTCCATTTAATTCCGCTGTGGAAACTTTCGACCTGAACGGCAGTTTGAGTAGACTTCAATGATTATGAAAATATGTACTGTTAAACTGCTTTATTAGATACTCAAATTTAAATTGTTGCCACAAAAATACCGTCATTTGAAATTGCAACAGTGTCCGCTAAAAAATATAACAAGTGATAAGTGTTAAACGAAATGATCATTTTCCGCACCGTATTGTGAAATCCACTGGTCCAGAAAGTGCTATTAATTTACATACACACAATTCAGAAAGCAGAAAAATGATGAAGCTAAATCGATCACTGCAGTTATGTTCCCGTTTGATACTGTTTGTGCGAACTGTTATCATCGCTTACCGACTTGCCGTACAGGGTGAACCCTCTGAATGCTTCTTATTATTCCTGTTATCTAAAGATTGCACGTGTTGTTGCGATCATCGGCGAGATTTTTTTTTGTGTAGGCAAACAGTCTGAAACATTATTGTGTTATGCCATAAAGCACTAAGATTATCGAGAGGTAATTTTGATTTTCTAGTCCGTGCAGTTCCTCAACAATTTGATTATTGCTTGTGTCCCTTCTATTTGCGGATAAGATTCCCATCTATATGCGGATAAGAAATGCGGATTTCAATTGCTTTTAATGACCGTACCACTTCAAACCAGTGATTTTCAAAATAGCTAGAAATCGTAAAACTGAGAATGAAAATTTCGCAAGCAAAATGTAGGGTGATTATTATTACTAGCTAGTTTATTAGGCTCAATGGTAAACCTTAACGGAGCCGATGTTCACGCTTAATAAACGTTTATAATCTTTTACATATAGTATTTTTGTTAGTGTCAAAGTAAAACTTCAAAAACAACGTAAATTTAGTCATATTTATCAAATTTAGATTCTAGAATCTAAAATAAACCGATTGATAACTTTCATCATAGCGATATCCATGTTTAATAGAACATCTCTAATTGGCTGAAGGTTCCGATTTATGTGTTGCAATTCTTGTTGAAGAATAGTTTTCTTCTCCTCATATCGCTCGCATTGCCAGATGATGTGATCAAGGGCAGCGTTTTGTGTGTAATAGTTCGAAATTAAACGAGGCGTATTTATGATAAGCATTCTGTTGCATTGTACCAGACGACCAGGACGACAATCCAACCCTAGGCAGAATACTGAAGCAGTATCTTCCAAAGTCGCTATTGGATCAGCTTTGCTGCCAGGATGTAACCGCTGTTTATCTTATCATTGGATAAAATCACATAACTTATAGGCATCTTTGCCGTAGAATGTGGTCCTTCCCTGATTTTGAAACGCTAGCGAACCTAGCGGTGGAAGTCAAGCTTTACTCAACAATGAGCATAAGACAGAGTAGCAGCGCATGCTTTTCTGTTTTTTCTTTCGTCTTGGATACACGGGAGGGCCGTTCGTCCATTGTTGATAAACAAAGAGTTCACTTTGAATTTTGCTGTTTGTTCTATGATGTCTATCTGTTTTGTGATAAAAATCTAAAGCCACAACGCGCTTGGCAAGAACATCTACTCGATTGTTCCCTTCAATACCATATGCGATGGTACCCACATAACCGGCAGCGAATACAGTAACTGAGCAAGCTGTGCAACAATGTCTTTGATACGTAGTGCAATAAGACCAGTTTTCGGAGAACCTCTTAGGTTCTTGAGAGATTCTAGTGCACTTAGACTGTCCGAACAGATTAATATATTCACCAGGAACAAGAGACTTAATTTAATTCACAGTGTATGGTAACCGTATACTTAGGGTCTGTCTCATTTAGAGAATATTAAACTTAAAAGTGACAGTTCGAAAATTAGCAAATAACCCGGTCATAAGAATGGCTGGTGCTACCCAGAAATTGCAATAAGTCATTGATGAAAAATGATTCGATATCTGTCAAAAGTAATCTTGCAATGCGAGCAGGGTTATTCGATAATTATTCAAATGTCACTTTTAAGTTTAATTCTCCAAATGATACAGACCTTAGTGAAGGTAGCACCAATAGTGGAGGTACTAGGGTTTTAATGAGATTTTTCGTAATTATATACTTTGGGCCCGTACACTAATTACGCAAGCATTTTTTTCAATCCCCCTCCCCCATGTCAGATTTATTTATATGGAGCGTAAGAAAATGGAAGACCCCCCCCTCCCCCGTAAGTGCTTAGGTAATTAGTGTACGACCCCTTTATGATGGTATCAGTTAATGCACCGGGCTATAAATATGCTGTGCAGTTACGTGCCAATTCAGTATCCCTCCGCGATTATCACTGCACTTCACTTCTTGTCAAAGCGTTACGAAAAACAAGTTTTGAAACACACTTCCGCACAGGAGCCCACCCGGAAATATTGATGGGTTACTTATCAAACATCTCTTTTTAGAATGAGTAGCATCAAAACAAAGCCGCTACTGTATATGTAGGTTAACATGCGAAAGGTTTTGAAGGAACTGGTCTACGGTGGCGCTATCTACTCGTTTCATAGCGGCAGATTTTGCTTTTTCAATAATCCATTAGTCACTCTTTTGAAGTAAAAAGTTTACACTAGCCACGATTCTTTCCCGAAAGAAATACTAAAAAATTGATCGAATAGCGAATGTGAACACCGGCACTGGTAGCAGCAAACTAATGATTAGGGTGGTTCAAAAAATAAATTTTGCTTCGCCACGCTCAGTCGATTCTGTTACATATTCTGGGAGTCCGCCGACTATTTGTGCTGGTCTGGATAAGAAGTTTCTGGTGAACGGGCTTGGTAGTCATATGGCTACTGCTACTGCCTCACATGCAGGAGGTCATGGGTTCCAGATCTGTTCCATTCTCTTACTCTATATTTCTCATGTTCTAGCAATCGCTAGAACTGGAAATGAACTTTCCATACCGTTTCCATTTCTATGCTCTACCTTCAACTCAACTATTCTAGTAGTAACTGCTAGAATTGGAAATGAACGAAAAAGCTCGTTTAATACATCCAATAAGAAATTCTATCAGTTGCTCTCTCCTATCTGTCTCATTGGCAGCTCGCTCGTTAACCAAGACGAACCTCTGCCCCTCGAACCTAACCCAAAAATTCCAACAAATTCCGCATGAACTCGTGGTAAGTGCAGAGATATATTCGGCTTGCAGTGGACGAGTGATTGCATCATCATTTCCTCCCCTTCCTTACATTGACTTGCATTCTGACGTGGCAGGCGTCAGTGTGACCCAACAAATGAGATCATCAGTACTTGTACATTGAAGACGAGTGCTAGTCCCAAGCAAACATCTGTTGGTTCTCTGTGCCAGAACATCTTCCTTACCCTTCAAAGAGCGGGCATTCCAATTTAAAATTTACAAAAAAATATTTGGATCCATTAAAACGAAGTCGAATAACATTGTTTTGAGTAAATTTGATTCCAGTCTGGTCATAATGAAGTGGCAATTACGGACAGTCAATCAAGCTCAAGCTGGTCTGGATAAGAAGTTTCTAGTTTGTATGAGGGATGGTATGGGGTTGAATTTATCATTGTACTGACTGTGGCGCTTCCATAATGAGTGCTAGCAAGAGGAGAGCCTTTTGGAGGTAATATTCAGAATATTTCACTCAACAGGGATCGTTTCAATAATTATTAATCAGTTTATTCCAGACTGCGAATCTTTAGTCATGGTCATTAAACAAACAAAAGTCACTATTTGCATCCAAAAGTCACTAAAGTCACTATTTTTCGGGAAATGGTCACTAAAGTCACTATTTTCGCACCACCGTTTGTAAAAAAAAAAGTTCAAAATAAAAATCATTTGTATCTACCATTATCATCAACCAAATCAAATGTAAATCTGTTAGCAAAATATATAAAGTTTGAAAAATCTCTCCAAGGCCGTCTTATGAAAGGCAGAGTGGGTTCGAACCGTGGACTTCGGGATCGAGAGACACACAGACAGACCACTCAGCGAAGCTTGGGCATACGTTTAGGCAGCGCCGTATATAAAGCGCAGGATTGTTGATGCGGATTTACATAACGGATTTAGTTTTGGGTGGAAGTTTAATAAATAAGGAGCGTATAGGGTTTTGTTTTCGATAGCAAAATGTCGTTGAGAAGTCTATGCCTACCCAATTGTTTGGATATTTCCAAGCCATTATTGAATGCATTATACTCTTGAGCACTCGTTTAATAAGCATTTCAAGGGTAAGAACTTCACTTGTTGTCATTTTTATCGTTTCTGAATATCCATTTTTTGTCACGTCAATTTTGACATAATTCCGAGATATTTCTTAGTTTCTGATTGATTAACCCCTCGACGACGAATCACACAGCATGATATTGTCGGCGTAGCACCACATTAGAATTCGGACATCAGGACTTCCGAACCGAACATCGTTCTAGCACTTTTTCATACTGTCTTGCAGCTGAATCATCTATATATGGTAAAACTTTTGGAAATATCTTTGACGAGACAATTTTTTTCTGATCGACAGTAAAAGACAGTGCAAAATTTGTTATACTTCATTCGGGATCAGTACAAAAGGCCAAATCACAAAAGGCCGAACCACAGAAGGCCGAAAATGTTCTAGCATACCACAAAAAGCCGAAAACCCAAAAGGCCGAACCACAAAAGGCCGAATGATACAAAAGGCCGAATCTCAAAAGGCCGAATTATTACAAAAGTTTCAATCTTTCAATTAAGAGAACTTGGAATATTCACAAATTTACGTTTACTTTTATTATGCTTCCCCATTAAGAAAAACTTGTCCACGTGTTTTGCAACTACTAGCAGCGATCTAATCAATCTTATTCAGTTGAGGTATTTACGTCAGTTCAACGTCGAAGCTCAATCTTTCAATTGAAAGAAGTTGTATGACGGTGTTTACAGAGTCAAGTTGAATCCTTATATATTGCATTATAGATCAATCTACATTGCAGTACCCGAATAAAAAATACAGTAGAATAACAATACAATTTATTGTAACACTACTATTAATAACAATAAATTGGCAATAGATTATATTGTAAATGAACCCATAGAAATACATTAAAATGCATTGTTATGAACCATTTACTCGAATGTAAATGAAGTTTTCGCAATAGAATGTACGGGTTGTTAAGTATCGTAACTATACAAAATCTGAGATTTTTCCATACATTTTTTTCTTCACACAATAGAGTGTATGGTTAATATATTGTTGAAATATCCGAACAAAACTGTTCAAAATACAATGGATTGTATTGTATTTGTATAGTAAAACAATACGATTTTTGATTTCTCAGTTGTGACAGCTTTACTGTTCAACAATGCAATTTAAAGGGAAAAATTACATATTTGGCACTTAGAGGCAAATATTGTTATATAGTTTATATGCAATGTAAAGAAACGTTTCAAAAATTATCAATGTATGAATCTTATGTATGAAAATGTTTCAAAAACAATTGCAAGTATTGTTACATTAGAGAAATATGTTGATGTATTGTATCCTCAGTGTGGATACAATCTGTGCAACCATTGAGAAACAATATATCCTATTGTATACCATACATTGTATGGTAATTCAATTGTTTACACTATTGAACCAATAGTACATTTTTATCCGGGTAATGAAAGGATGAACATACGTATAAATATTAGCACTTTAAAGTAACGGAGTAATCAAAGAGCTCTCTTTTTCCTTCCTTTGCTGATGCTTCCTTTGTAGTAATCATTATCAGTAGTATTGGGAAAAGTTAAATTCCCAAATCTAATGCAAGGGCCCGAGTTAAATTCCATCGGATTCATGGCTCACAGAATCGAATTGCCGATTTGCATCAATGTAGGAGTTGTGCGCTTCATGATGTATGGTTGTGCTAATGATGCGCACTACTCATGATCTAATTGCGACATCAGAAACTAAACAAAATAGACTTTTCCAATTATTATGCTTTTGACTAAAAGCTGTATAACTTACGGTAACGCGGTGTTCTTAAATGTATTTAATTTTCTCCCCATTTGAGAGAAACTGACTTCACAAGACTTCAATGAAAAATCACAAAATAATCCGAATATTCTAAATTATATTAAGTATTTGAATAAAAAAAAGTCTGAATGAAATCGGCAGACCAACAAAGTATACCGGAGCGAGCGCGCGCTCGCTCCGGTCCACTTTGTTGGTCTGCCGATTTCATTCGTCCTTTTGTGATTCAGCCTTTTGTGGTTTCGGCCTTTTGTGATTCGGCCTTATGTGATTTCGGCCTTTTGTGGTTTCGGTCTTTTGTGCATTCGGCCTTTTGTAATTCGGCCATTCGTGATTCGGCCTTTTGTGATTCGGCCTTTCGTAGTGGACCCCTTCATTCTGCCTTTTTCATACACGAACTGCAGTTTCACGAAAAACTTCGAGCTCATGTTAAACTTTATTACCACAATGCTGTAGAACTTGCTTCAAAATCGTTGTTGAAATTATAAGCATGGTTTAGTTTAACAACTTGTAACTCGTTACCTGCTGAATAAGGTTTACCATGGAGGCTAGCAATATGCCTCTGGATGTCCCAACGAATACCTTCCTCAATATCCAACTCTGTGGTATTTATGATGGTGTCGCCAAGTCGGTTGTCCCCTGCTAAGATCCATCCTCTCCCTAGCTACGATGAAGATGTACACGGGCAGCAGTAGTAAACCTCATGATATTGTAATTTTTGTCTTCTCTTGATTTCTGATAGCATTCTAATAAGGATTTGAAAAAACATGATATCCCTAGTTTCCGATCTTATACGAGTTACGAGTTACACATGAACAATACGAATGCAACTCAACTCACTACCTGTTTAGTACTTCATACAAAAGTCACTATTTTGTCACTTTTTCTGCTTCTGAAAGTCACTATTTGGTCACTTTTTTCGTCATCGTTGGTCACTAAGTCACTATTTTGAACGGCATTTATCGCTACCAGCCCTGCGATTACTGATTGTTAGAAGGATTAATTCAGATGTAGTTTACATTGAGTGAAGGCTCTGGGGTGTTTACGTTTAGCTATGTAGGTGTATTTTAAAGTTGTATTTGCTAATTATCTAATACATATTACGTAATGTTTATCTCTTATGGTTCTATGAAGTTCATTGAAAAAGACAGGAACACCGTCTTCGACCAGAGGTCGTACAGACTGAACAATTAACACCTAGATAACGGACAGAACACATAACACCAAGTGGACCGGTGGAGAATTTTTCGATCACGAAAAGTTTCCTCCTTACCGGGGCGGGAATCGAACCCACGCTCCATAGCCCATGCGTCTAGACGATTGACGTCGCTAACCACACTGCCACGAAGCCATACCACGGATACTATACCACGGATCATTCTCAAAATTTTATTTTGAATCCTCTGAACTGCCTTTTTTCTGGTATTGCAGCAAATGTCCATATTGGTACAGCATACAACATCGTTGGTCTAAAAAAAACTAAATAATAAATTTGTACTTAACACAAAGTTTGGATTTTCTGTTTATAAGTGTCGACACTTAATATATTTGTTATTTGGCTTGAATGCCTTCAATGTGATGTTTAAAAGTTAGTTTTTGATCTAGAAGAAATCCTAAATATTTAGCTTTGTTTGACCAATAAATTGGTACCCCATTCATAGTGACAATACGTCTGCTTGAATGTTTCAAATAACAAGCTCTCGGCTTATGTGGAAAAATAGTTAATAGCTGAGTTTTGGAAGCATCCGTGGAAATTTTACATTTTTGCAAGTAAGTGGGGAAAATATCTACTAAATGGCACGAAGGCTTCGCCCTTTGGCGGAAACTCCCAAGGTTTCAAAAACTTTGGTTTCAAATGAAGAATATAATTTATGTTTGATACGTCTATTAATGACAATGGTGACCCCACTACAGGCGCTGTCAAGACGATCATTTCTGTAAATAAAATAATTTGGATCTCTTTTGATGAAGAGTTCAGGATTTAAGTATATCTCAGTTATAATGGCAATGTGCACATTATGAACTGTTAGGAAGTTCAATAATTCATCATTCACCCTTTGAAAAACGGGCATTCCAATTTAAAATTTTAAAAAGAATTATTTGGATCCATTAAAACTAAGTCAAATAACAATTTTTCTAGTAAATTTGATACCAACCTGAACAGCTTCAGTTTTGGAATTTGATTTGAACATTGCATCAATCATGTGATGCAATTGTTCATTTAGAAAATCAAAGTCGGAAGCAGACATTCTACCTGAGTCGTCAGAACGACGGTTATTTTCCGTTGACGAATGGGTATGAAAATCATTCATCTTTGGTAAATTTTCAGAAATGAAATGTTGCCTGCCTGCAATGCTTGCATAGGTAGGCATGTTTGAAAAAATAGAATTCGACGAACTGTTCGTTACCCGGTGAGAGGTAGGAGCAAAATTTGTTCGTTGATTGTGGTGGATATGAATTGCTCGACCGGCAAATGATTGCAGATTTTGAGCGTTTGAAATATAATTACCCGGCGAATCTAGGATCCTATTGAAATTTCCCGTCATCAATTTTGCACGGGAATTCAAAACTGTTTTGCGTGAAGGAAGAAATTGGATTTATGATTGCCCCCACAATTAGCACATTTAAATTTATTGGAACTTTCTCTCACTGGACAGGCGTCCTTGGGGTGAGAGGTTTAACCACAAATCATGCATTTGGCATCCATGTGGCAATGTTTAGTTCCGTGACCCCACTTTTGGCACTTACGGCACTGAGTGGGGTTTTGAAAATTTCCCCCAGGCCTGCGGAAATGTTCCCATGCAACACGGACATGGGACATAATACAGGCCTTTTCCAAACTTTTCATATTGTTTAGTTCACTTTTGTTGTAGTGAACCAAATAAAATTCTTGAGAAATCCATCTCTGGAAAGAATTAAAGTGGGATTTCTTCTTCATTTTAATTACTTGGACTGGCGCAAATCCAAGCAATTGTGAAATTTCCATCTTGATCTTATCCAGTGAGTTATCATCACTGGGGAGACCTTTTAACACGACTTTGAACAATCGTTCAGTCTTGTCGTCGTATGTTAAAAACTAAAATCGCTTCTTAGCCAAATACTGAAGAAGACGTTTGCGATCATCAAAGGATCCCGGCAAAACACGGCAGTCACCCTTCCTGGCAATCTGAAATGAAACCTCGATCCCCTGAAGGTTACTCAAAATCTCATTCCAAAAGCCAGAAAACTCGGCAATAGATATCACAATTGGCGGAATCCTTTTCTTTTTCGCATGAATCGAATCACCTGGGCTAGAGGTAAATTCGATTTGCTCAATTTCGTCATGAATCAAATCGAACTGATTGCTCAGTTCGATAGGAGAAGAATTATTTTGAATACTAGAGTTAGAAGGAATATCTGAAGTCTCCCGCCTCCCTCTTTTTTTCCGTGGTTTGGCATGACGGTCTTGACATCTAGTTTCTTAGAAGGAAGTGGAGAATTCAGAGACTCCTCCTTCATCTTGTTTTTGTTAATATTCATTGATGAGCGTGGAGTTAATCAGTCCTTTCAGGACGCTTGTCGGAATTCTACGTCCACAAACGGGTTGATGTTGATAATGTCCTCGTGATGTCTCATAATCCGTGTTGTTGAAGCCGGTCTTCGCATCGGCGTTACGCTTCGATACTGTATCCACGAGGGCATTCAGTTCGCTGTAGAAAATTCCCCTTCAACTCGTCAGCATCGGTCGCTGCATTACATTATACAGGGGTTAGACAAAAAGGTTGAGATATGCAAAAAATTGTCGAAGTTCAAATCTGCATAGCTTTGCGTACAATGATCCGATTTTGATGAAACTGGGACCATCTGACGCGGAAACTCTTCTAGTATACTGTCCCAATGCGAAACCTCTGGTTGAGGGTTTTCTGAGAGTATGTTAAAAATGCATTTTTTCTTCTGCTTGTCATTTTATATGACGTTTACTGGCGTCATGTTTTATGCATTCTCCAGAAACTAGAACTATTATGCTGACCAATGCTGGCTGGCGAGAATCCATTAGGTATACGCAGAGATATGGCCATTTTCGTGAAAACGGTACGGGATTGGCCATACACCCTGAACAAATCTCGCTTAACTTTTCAAAAGGACCTAAGAAACATTTTTTCATGAATTAATTTGAATAGCGCAATCAACAGAACAACATGAATGCTATTGATTGCTGTATTCAAATAAATTCATGAAAAAATGTTACTTAGGTCCTTTTGAAAAGTTAAGCGAGAAATGTCACTTTCGCAGAACACCAGGAACCTGTTACAAATTGGCCAGAGAGTCTTACAGTCCTCAAAATGTATCTTAAAAAAAGGTCCTACGTTTATCGTCTTGGTAAAACATGAATTTTGACACCCATATATGGGTGTCCATCACGAGGACATTATGGTTCCAGATGGTGCCAAAATCGGCCCCTCCTGAAAGGCCTTTGGAACCTGCTTTAAGGGTGGCAGTGGACACTATCATTCTGGAAATGTTTCTGTAATCATCGTCTTGCAAAGCCATGAAGTTAGATACTCATATTTGCATTATCCCGATCTGTTATCATTTCATCATGTTCCCGGAACCGTTTTTACGGAAATGGCCATATCTCCGCATAGTTTAGATGGATTCTCGATCTACAGCCACGATTGGTCGCCGTATTAGTTCTAGTTTTTGGAGAAAGCATAAAACATTATGAAAGTAAACGTCACATAAAATTACAAGCAGTGGAAAAAATGCATCTTGAACATACCCTCGGATAACCCGGAACATCTCCGGTTGTCAAGGACCAATCTCAGGTTTTGAAGGAGGACAGTATACTAGAAGAGTGTCCGCTTCAGATGGTCCTAGTTTTATCAAAATCGGATTATTATACTCAAAGTTATGCTGATTTGAATTTCGACATAATTTTACCTATCTCAACCTTTTTGTCTAACCCCTGTAGATTATCGTGAAGCGATGTTCTTTTGAATACCAGAATATAATATTAGATCGTCTGTAGTGAAGGGTCGTTCGTGTGTGATATTGTTGGTCGAATAAATTGGGTTTTCGTGCCGCTGTTGGAAGAACATGGTGGATGCTTGACTAAACGAGGGTTGGAGTCAATATTAGTCAAACTGCTTGACTCGCTGCTAACTCGCATTTAAAAAATGTTGACAAATCAACTAAAAAAATGTGTCCTTTGCTGGTTAAATTTCAATACTACAAAGAAATATCGCTTACTCGATATTCTATCCAATTCGAAGGTCTCTTCAATATCGAGTAAGAGACTAAACCTATTTACATGTATTCTTATTATAAACTGAAATCGTTTTTGAGCAGCATCTGAATCTTCACCAAATCGCAAGACATATTAGCATAACTCCTTAATTGTAGAACAAATAGAGATATTGAAGAATAATTCTAGTAAATGTAGTTAAATGCTTTTTCGTAACTGATTCTGTTATAAATTGTGTCCCATTATAGTAGTTAAAATAACAGAAAATTATTACAAATCAAAATAATCAAACATTGTTATAAATTTAATAAAAATTGGAAAAATTGGAACTGAAAATCATTTTCTAAATTGTATCAACAGTAGTTATAAATATCTGAAGTTGTTTTAATTTTGATATAATTTCATTTTGTCGTCGGGATGCAATTAGTCTTACATGATTAGTCGGTTCCCCTTAATTGAACTTTAACAATAATAGAAATGAACTCATATCATATCGTATCGGGGCTCGATTCAGTGACGTACGTAATTTGCCCAGGTAAGTCACATGTATCAAATGTGGGTTGTATTGTAATCTAATCTTAGCCAATTATGTGCTGTTTAATGGTCTGCTGTTCATATCCTGAAGCTTTTGCCTAATTTGTTCATATCCTATAGTTTGTTTTTATTGATTTACAACTACTTTACAGAAATAAACGTAAGGTCATAGAATTATTCTATCCAACCGTTTCTTTTAACTGGTCAAACATTGTAATTATAAAGAATAATTTATTCATTAAGATCGATATAGGGCGATAATGATATAGGGAAGAATAAGTAGTATTCCCGGCAGGTTGTTGCGCTTCGGAACACCTCGCTTCGACAGCCGTACCGTTACATTATGTTTCAACGAGCTTCATAGCAAAAAATACGGAGAACTTTGTAAAAACATTATCTCCTCATACGTTTACTTTGAATGCTTACCCCAAGATAGGTATGATTTATTTCATTTTTTACTACCCCTCCAACGTAATAATCAAAGTACGATGTGAATCGATTTGTCTCAAATTTGCTGACAACTGGATTGTGATTTATACCTATTGAACCAATGCCGTTTATCTACCTACTCCAATTAAATATTCTCCCATTCCTTCGACATATTACAATTTTGTATTTTCTCTTTCTCTTCCAGATTACGTCTGACAGAAATGCTTGTATAGTACACGAACATTTGCAGCTGAAAATTCCTACATCTTAGATCCTGCAAGTGAAACAAACTATCCAGTGAGTGCGTAATTCCGAACGCCCTAGACTCTAACGAACCCCG
Organism: Armigeres subalbatus; assembly: GCF_024139115.2. Taxonomy (NCBI): domain Eukaryota; kingdom Metazoa; phylum Arthropoda; class Insecta; order Diptera; family Culicidae; genus Armigeres; species Armigeres subalbatus. Next base: position 59,812,635 of record NC_085140.1, read on the forward strand.
TCGGAGCACAGAGTGTATGTGTCATGAATCCAGACGAATATGAATCGCTGCCAACGACCAGTGTAGCTACCAACATGACGGCCGGTGCCATTGCCGGCGTCATGGAGCACTGCGTGATGTACCCGCTGGACTCGGTCAAGACACGAATGCAGTCGCTCACGCACATGCACGCAAACGAAACAATCATCTCGACGATGCGCGACATGGTCCGATCGGAAGGCCTGCTGCGGCCGTTCCGTGGAGTGATGGCCGTTGTTGCCGGGGCGGGCCCCGCACACGCCCTCTACTTCGGAGCGTACGAGTACTCGAAGGAGACGATCGGACGCTTCTCGGATCGGGATCAAATCAACTACATGGTGTCGGCTGCGTTGGCCACCCTTGTACACGATGCCATCTCCAATCCGGCCGACGTCGTCAAGCAGAGGCTACAAATGTACAACTCACCCTACAGTTCGATCATGCATTGCGCCCGCCAAGTCTACCGAACCGAAGGCCTGCGAGCGTTTTATCGATCGTACTCGACGCAGCTTGTGATGAACATCCCGTACTCGGCGATCCAGTTTCCCACGTACGAATTCTTCCAGAAGCTGCTCAATGAAGACAATAAGTATAATCCCCCGGTACATATGGTGGCGGGAGGAGCTGCGGGCGCGGCCGCTTCAGCCCTCACAACGCCACTGGACGTGTGTAAAACTCTGTTGAATACCCAGGAGGACGGTGCTGGCAAGACCACTGGCCTCATTCAGGCCGTAAAGAAAATATACCGCACTGCCGGAGTTATGGGCTTCTTCAAGGGGCTACAGGCTCGAGTGCTGTACCAAATGCCCGCCACCGCCATTTGTTGGTCCACCTACGAGTTCTTCAAATACATCCTCACCGAGGGCGCCCGGGGTGCGGTATGGAGTAGCGGTTCCTCGTCGGATCCGACCGTGGAAAAGCCGAAGGAATCCGACAAAAAACAGCTATCCGATCTGCGGTACGTACTACCGGTCAGTGCGGCATCGGCCGAAGCCTCGGCCAGCAGTCTGATCGTGCGCACCGGATCTGGAGCGTCATCTAGTGGCGACCGCGACGGAGGTCGCCGAGAACTGCCCGCCATGTCCGGCGCCGGGATCTACGGAGCAATGAGCTACAACACGATGCACTCGAATGATGCAAACATCACCGATCATCACCATCCGCTGCGGAGGTCCAATTAGAGGTCCTCCGATCGTACGGACGTGTCGTTCCCGAAGGTTAGTTTGTAGTTTCATAAGTGTATCACCATGAGTTTTATCTCTCGCAATTTTACACTATTGTATGACATTTTAGCTGGAAAATCATTTCTCGGCTAAACATTTTTTCAAATCATTTTATCGTCAATTACGGCAGCCCTAAATATTTCACTTCCGTAACACGTTAACAGACGACACGATCACAATTCACAATAGATTAAAGTCAACCATATTTTTTCCTTATAATTCTTAAGTCTTTTTTATTCTTGTGTTAATTCATTGATTAGCCTTAGATTTTTTTTTTAATTTTCCTCAGTTCCCCATAATTTATGTATAACTTCTTTTCTTCTTTCTATATTATATTCTCTTTCTCACGCATGTAAATGTGGATGTGCGCTAATGAAACGTGGAAAAAATATTTGTTTTCGAGGCGACCATAATAATATTAATGAAACAAGTAAATCTGGACTGAATTATCGAATATTTTTTTTATGCCAAAAAACTTTAAAACACGGAATAGTTTCTAGGAAATATAACCTTCAAGAAAAAACGAGAAAAGTATAGGAGAACGGGGCAAGATGAGCACTTTAATATTACTGCTAATATGTCTTATTCTTAAATATAATAAAAATAAAATGAATCTGAATACAGATAGATTAGCAAAAGTTTATAATATTTAGGGTTTTCTTATAAAAAAAATGCAGTCGTCTTTAGACCTGTGCGCCGCCGCGCCACGCCTCCACTGTTAAAAATGAGTCCGCAAATTCCTCACGCATTTCAATAGGAGCACAGGTCTTGTCGTCTTCGTTGCAGCCACACACCCAGCAAAAAAAAAACTATTGCAGTTTTTTTTCGGACCGGACATTGCGAACACCAGTTTCACCTGGAACATCAGATTCGCCACTACATCATCAGGAGGAACACCACCGTCGATGTCCTTACTAGATTGAAACACAATGGTCAACGCTATTCTTGTTCCGTCCCGTTGGCCGACATGAAAAAGTGGACAAAAAGTATCGACGTCCAGGACTGGGCTTTTCTATGGGATACCAGGAGATCAACTTTCTTGAGGAAGATAAAGGGCTTTACTAGTCCTTGGAACGACCCAAAGAAGCAGCAGTGTCTCGACGCTTTGGACCGGCCACCCAAGGGTCTCCCACAATTTCGGCGGAGGCCCTTTCCGGTCCTGCTGTAAACTATGTAGTACTGAGAATAGTGTCGAGCACTTTATCTGCCACTGTCCTAAATACGATCATTTGAGGGAGCTGTACGGGATCCCGGTTAGTATTCGGGTCGCGAAGCGGCTACAGCACTGCCGCAGTAAAAGTAACATATACGCCTTTTTATAAAATTGGTGTTACCGAGTAGTGCTTAACGAGTTGTTTCACAGAATAATGGAAAACTCGTAGGTTGTGATTACGCGTGCATACGTCACTTTTCCAGATTACGGTAAAGCAGCACTTAACAGCTTTTTAAAGGATGCTAATTTGTTCCACCAAATTTAGGTTCCTCACCTTAGATCCCACGGCCACACTACACCGGGGATAGGTCTTATAGGTCCAAATGCGAACGGGCATTGATTATTGTCAGGGAATTATCAGGGAATTCTTGGCACAATCAGGGAAATCAGTGAGAGAGAAAGTGAACATGTGGTTTAATTGAAGAGTCGTTAATGTACGTTTCAATGCAAGAATAAATAATGCATATGCCATAGGCCGACAGTGAGCCACAAACAAACTGTCTAACGACGCGTCTTACAACCGAAGAAGGAAAGAATTTGTTTCTTGTGGGCTTGAATACTGGCGAAGTTTAACTGGGGCACGTGATCTACCAAATTGAATATTTTTCCTTAAATTTGATTTCTCTGAAAAGAACAGGATTTTTCACCAATTTAATAATTTTTTGTATGATTTTTTAAAGAAATTCCTGCAAGAATTGACGAAGGAATTCCTGAAGGTATTTAGACATATCTTCGGAACTTCTAATTAGGATTGCTTCTGAAATTTGTTTAAGAATTCTTTCGGAAATCCCTAAAGGTTCTCTTTGGAAAATATCTACAAAAATTCTTCCAGAAATGTTTTCAGCAATCCACCAGGAATTCTTTTGGAAATACAGTAGCCGTTCGATAACTGCAAAATGTTTACTTTTCAGTTAACGAATGCCGTTTGATAACTGCAACGCATTCTAGACGTCAAACGGTTGTCAATCGACGTCAGATGCAATAAAAGAGCATCTAAATGTGCAGCGCAATGCAGCTGTCATTGAGATTGACATCAGTTTGAAGTTTAGCGGTCCGATAACTGCAAAACTGTTGCAACTGTCGAATTGCAGTTAAATGACTTGGCAGTTATCGAACGTCTACTGTACCTCCTAGATTTTTTTTTAATTACTCATGGAAATGTAACCAGAAATAATTTAGAAATTCCTGGAACGATTTCTTTGTAAAATCCTTCGGAAATTTCTTCTAAGTTTCTTCTCCAGGTATTCGCTTAGAATTTCCACACGGATTTTTTTTCCGGATTTTACTTCAAGAATTGCATTGGAAATTGGAAAATTACTTCAGATTTTTTTTTCGGATACTCCTTTAGAGATAATCCTTCTGAAATTTCTTTGGAAACACGTTCCAAATTTACTTTAAAAATCCCTTCGGAAAGTCATTTAGAATTTCCTGAAATAATTTTCGATGGAATTCTTAAAATAATTTCCAAGTAATTCCTAAAGACATTTCTGAAGCAAATATTAAAAGAATTTCCGAAGAACTGTGAAAAGAATTTCTGGATAAAACTTCCGTAATAACAGAATTTCCACGGGATTTCAAAATAAGTTCATCACTAACAGGTTTTGCTAAAAGAGTTTTCGATGTTTTTTTTTTGATTCATTTTTGAATAGAATATCCAAAGATGTTCCAAGAAAAACATTCCTAAGAATTTCTGGAGGCCTTCCCAGTTAATTACTTAACCAGACGATAAAATAAAATTAAAAGTAATGTTTAAAACTGCTTAAAGTGAGCCAAGAAATAATTTCAGCATTCAAAATTATATCAAATCTTCATAGTTTCAGAACTATTTTGACAGTCGCCAACGTTTTTACTGATTATTCGCTTACAGGGGCGTCCCATGGAATTCTGGTACACCTGTTCTACACGGTTAAACTCATCTACCCAAAATGAAGTTCAAACAACTCAAAATTAAGTTCATTTCACTTAATTTGGACCGTTGGTGGGGGAAGCCAATTTTGAGTTGGATGGCCGAACTCGGATTTGAGTTGTTTCCGTTTGATCCCGTGTGAAAAAGTACCTAAATATTAAGTTGTTTCCACCTAATGTTAAGTTCAAATAGGTTTAAACAACCTAAATTTGAGTTCAACCCCTTTAACCTAGCGTTGGCTTCCCCCATCGAACTGCTATCGTTGGGTGGTTTTCTTCCTCTGTTTTTGACATCAAAGGATGAAATGAAAGAGATGCTAGATCGAAAACAACTCAAAATTTGGGTTGTTTGATCTACCCGTGTACCAGATTAAATATTAGGAAGATAAAAAAAACTATTTGAATAGAAAGGATTTACAAAACAATAAACAGCTTATCAATCTTTTTTGTCTCTAAAATGTTTTAAATTGTGGTGCACTTAAAATTTTAAACTCTCGTAAGTCGTTCGAAATTTAACTTGGTAACAGTTGCCGATAACTGGATATGGCTCAGAATAGAGATCTTTGAAATCGGCTCTTTCCACCATTCGGGTGCACAGGAACCATCGTCTCTAGCATTTTATTGTTATGAAAGAAATTTAATAACCATCATTAGGATCATCATTTGATGAGACCTCAGATTGAGTCCACATTTAGAAGCAGACATGAGTCACATTGAGAAGCTGAAGTGTTTTCCAGTTATTTAATTTTTCAAATTTAGTGAAAACTATACCTTTTTCTCTTTGTTAATTAATTGTGATTATTCGAAAAAAAAAGTATTATTTGATGTCTCTTTTGAAAACTCAAACATTAATTTAATATTTTGATGCTGTTGTTTATGATGCATATTCATCAGAAGAAAAAAAAACAAACCGTTCCCAATCATCTAAGTATGAACGAAAGCGTGCGCGGTGCGCCTTTCGGCAAAGTCTAATCGAAGGTACGTCGCGTCGTTGATTGTTCTCGCAGCGCGTCGAACGGGTTGTACTCCTGTGCAACATAGCATCTAACTTGCGTCTAAACGTGCCTGCTTCGCATGCGAAAGAGGACGATGTGAGGAAACGAAGAAAGATGGCAACGCTCACGCTGGTTCTCCGCGCGCGGAGAACGAGTGAGCATATTTACCAAGGAGGAAATTATTTCAAAACATTTGTCATGGCGCAAGAATTTAAATTTGACTTCTGGCAGCGCTGCTGTTCTTTATTGTGAATCGTCCGACTGGCAAAAGCTTTCTATGTGATGTGGTGTGATGTTATCCATCGGAGAAACACATATTTATTTGCAATTCGACTGTACGCCAAACATTTAAGCATCGCATCGTTAGATATTAAGTCATCATTGGAAGTATCACGTGAAATTTTGTTTGAAAAATTTCACTGAGTAATTATTTGCCCTAATAATTAATTGATAAAACATTAATTGTGAGTACATAAGGTTTCCTACTTCTGAAATAAAAATGTTTACCTGTTCCATGAACAGGTAGAACGTATGGACGAGGCGCCTCTGTTCGCTTATTTGATTGCCTGCTTTTATTATAATGGAAACCACTTCTGTAATTAACAATTTCAAATTTATTTATACCTTATTTAAAAAATAATAGAATAATCAGGAACATGTGTAACATCAAACCGTGAAAGCTGCCTCAAAATGATATGCGCGTATTCATCGTATTTTTTATAATTCTGTAAATTTAATGAAAACCCTGGAAAAATCAGAGAACTTTATTTTGAAAATGAGTCGAAACCCTGATAAGGCAAAAGAGTCGATGGCCCCTTTCTTTAAAAGGATGCATTTTTTTCGGAATAAGCTAATAAAAGTAGATAAGCCCTTCAACAAAAGTACGCATTTTCTCGAAATAAGGCAAATGATTTTATGATCCCTTTTTTAATAGTACGCTTTTGCCCGGAATAAGGCAACATAGTAGATGACTACTGGTGGTACCGTCAACTGTGGTAGAGACAAGATTGTCCTTTAAGGACACTCCTCATGGAATCCAAACTCAAAAGTGCTCGTGTTTTCAAGGGCACACCACTCAAAACAGAAGCAACACTCAATAGTAATTTTTATTATTGCACGCATGCAAAGCAGAAAAAAATAAAAATGACAGTTGTGCGTTGCTTCCGTATTGAATAGTGTGCCCTTGAAAACACGAGTACTTTTGAGTTTGCATTCCGTGAGGAGTGTCCATAAATTGAGTACAATCCAAATCTGCACCCTCAAGTTCTTACAAAATAACTAAAATAGTTTTAGTTTATATTAGACTAGATTTAAGAGATAGAAAAGAAGTTTGACCATAAAAAAATAGTTTCAGTCGAATTTATGACCAGTGACCATGAAATCAAACTTTAAAATGACATTTTTGTATCTAACGACATTTATGTATAATCTCTTGAAGTGGAAAAATGATACCTAATGTTTTATTAAGTCCAAATATTTTTTAAATATTTTGTGGACCTTGCTTGTCTTGCCCCGAGGGGTAACGAATTCGTCCCATACAGTAAATAAACGCCTCGAAAAAAACATATTTTTTTGCTTAAACTTTAATAATCAATATTTTCCATGCTAAGGCTAAGAGACAAATCTGCAGTATGCTGATGAATTTTAGTGTTCCACAAGAGACATAGCTTAGGGTGGCGATCTTGCCCCATTTTCCTCCAGGATAACTTACAGAAAACAGAAAAGAACTGTAGTACTATTGAAACATAGAAATAAAAGACATGCTAGCTAGGCTGGTTAATGTTGAGGATCGTGCTTAAAATGCTCAATTGTCCCATTCTATCTAAAGCAAATAGCTCTTTGTGTCGTTATATCATCAAACTTAATTGCTGCATATTGTTTTATGTATTAAGAATTGGTCTACAACCATTTCAAATAATATCTATACTGCCGTTCTACGCATAGTTGTCCCATGTATATAGGAAATCCCAGCAAACATGGGACAAATATGCGTATGACGGCAGTATATCTTACATATAACCAACAATTTGCTGAATATTAATCTTTCCATTCTTTTTTCTCCTGTTTATTATGATCTTTCCGTACATAGCAGTTGACCTTGGTTCTGTAGCGATAAATGCAAGACAGCCGGAGATGCCCGCGCCAGCCTCGGCCTCGGACGGAAAGAACGAACCATCGTTGGCGGGTGCGATAGATGACGATGATGATCATGATAATAATTATTGTTATTTAGTAATGTAAATAGAAGCTATTGTTCCGGGCGCCGGGCCGCGTTTGTGCATGGTAACATGTACCGAGTGTTGGGAGTTGGAACAACTTGAACAACAACAAAACAAAAAACGATCAGGGATTTAGAACGCGTAACGAAGGTTCTTCTGCTTGGTGATGTTTCGTGTGAGAATAGCGATAGCGGACTTGGTGGTCCCGCGATCTCAGCGCTTCAAACCGCTGGTAGCCACTTGTAAATTTTTAGTCGTGTAGATTCGCACCTTAATTCTACTATAGTAAGTACCTTTCCCGCTCCCAAATCCCTAACACATTTTAGTTTTGTGTGAGCAACAATCTTAAATCAGAAATTTAGGAGCATCTGCCAGAAGACGTAAGCTTTAGATTCTTCCTCTCCGGTCATCGAAATGACCAAGGATAATCTGCACTATGCAAAAAAGAGAGTCAATTAATACAAATTAGTTCAACAAATGAGCATTCGTAAAAAAAACCATCCGTATTTTATTCATTTCGTTCTGAAACAGAAAACAATCCTAGTTTTTATTTCTGAAAATTCTACAAGTTCCTTCTAAAGAACAATTTCACTTAATGACCGAAATTGCCTCCGTAAATAATGTTCGACTGTCCCCCTAAATGTAGCATTGTTCTGTGTAATGCCCGGAAGCATTGACAGTGTTCCGCAGTGAACTTGAGTGTCCACGCTCTGTATAGAGTTTTCATGTGTAACCTTCGTAACGTCGTTAGATAAAGTCATATATTAGGCACACATTTAGGCAAAGTCAATTCTCGCTCCCAAAGGTTGAAGGATGTACGCACCCACCTTCCCCCGCATACCAATTGCACAAAGGATCAGTCGTTAAACTACTAACAATTTATCAAGTCAACCTTCACAACCATGAACAGCCATCATGAAGTATACCATAGAAGGCACCCCCGGTAAGCGGTTCGTGTTTTATTACCTGTGAAAACGTCTCGGGACATTATAACGTTATGTTGTTCAGATCTTGGAAATTGATATTTCAAATTATGGTACTTTCCGAGGTTTTGAAGGTGTATGTGAAGCATTAAATCAAAACTAATTTCATATTTACACCATTGTTTCAATCATTCACACTGCAAATAGCAAAACAACGGTAGAAAAACGCTATGATTGAAGAAACACATTTATTGAAAGCGTTTGTATAGCTAAAATCTCGGACGAAGCAAGATAAAACGTAAGAGGAATCCCAACACACACAGACACACTTATTGTTCACCTCTACTATTAATTCTATATTATATATTTTTACTTCTAAAAATTCGGTACTAAGTATCGTCTGATGGTGAGATGCCATAGAATGCTTGATACCAAAGGAATCAAGACGTTTGCATTGGAAAATGAATCTAGCGTAATTTTATTAACGACAAAGAGACAAAGACAAATGCAACACATAAAAATTGTAGACTTAGTCAGAAAGGATATCACAGAAAACAAGTTAGAAAACAGGAGATAGTAGAAAATCTAATGCTCTATGCTACATATACGGAGCATATGCGCGAAGAGTTCTGTTCACTTTCACACAGTGATCCTTTCAGGACGGAAAGCTACAGAATGATATTACCTACCCACTTTGTACTTTGTTTAAAAAAAAACAAGACAAACCCCGATGCAGAGATCGGCGAAATAAAGTGAAGATCGACTCTTCAATGAAATGTACAGTGAGATGGAAAAATTCAAATTATTGGAAAACGTGATTAAATAAATACCTGTATATGAGAAACAGTTGAAATTTAAAATAAAATTGTGTCACATGGTTTGTAAATGCAATAAAACGTACCGAAATCCAATTCAATTGGCTCCACCAAATAGCTAGTTAGCGCTCAACTTCCAAAGACAGAAAAATATATTAAGCTCTTTTAGTGGAATGTATTAAACCGTCTAAGACGAATTAAGTACTGTCCATTTAATTCCTCCAGCTTAACTGGTGGAATTAAATGGACAGTACTTAATTCGTCTTAGACGGTTCCAAAGACAGTTTGTTTTGCTGGAAGCCGCATGTGGGTAATTTTTTATTCTTAAATTTTTTTTGACCGTTTATCATTTTTTGCGTTTGTTCCGTCGTTGCGATGAGTGTTCGATGCGAAGACACGTTTCGCACTGATTATGCGAACATGCGGAAGAAGCCGTCTTCATGACGGGTTATCGGGTCAACACTGGGTCTGCAGCGCGAACAAGTTGTTTGTCTTTGACCAAGTAGAGTATTTGGGTACGCATTCGTAAAGGGAGCAAGCGCAGAGAATCGTAGCGGTACACGACTATAAGCACGAGACAGAGATACAAAGTATACAAGTAGATTGAAGATTGAACTGTAGAGTCGAAACTTGTGGATTTGTCCGAGAACATAACGAACGAGTAGATATTTGATCTCCTGATTGCGTATCGGATGAGTCCTCTCTATTGCCGAGCAGCTATGATACTCGGTTGGTGCGAATGATGGCTTATACACATGTCTGCGAGTGTTCGACCACAAGGCTGTGACAGCGCCAATTATTCTTTCGCACCTTAGTCGTGAACCTAATCGTCTCTCCGTTCCCATTCGTTAACTGCAGACAATCTACGGGAGTTTCAAATCCTCTGGCATCACAACAACCATTTAATAGTGGTAAAAAAATATAAGCATACATATTGTCAGAAAACTTTTAAAAAAACCAGATTAATCCACCTAGCGGTGATGGCGCCTTCCTCGCGCAAAAAGGTAATAAATGTAGCCTTTACGCTTACACCTCGATGATGTACAAGAAAGGCAAAACAGTTACACCGTCTAATGTTGTGATAGAAAATTTACACTAGTAGACGACAGATGGCGCTGCCAAAAGTTTCTCGAATTTCCTATGTTCGAATTTTGACTTTCGGACAATTTCATAGTACTATGAAACTGAACGAAGAGCATACTTACGCCTAAATGCGTGCAACACGAGCATCTTTATAGTACGATGAAACTCTTAATGGGAGCAAGCCGTGGATAAACTTTAAAAATATTCATAGATGCAAGGCATTTTTCATAACACATTATTGTTCTATGTCACTATATCTCATCACTATTTTAATATTATCTATTTTTTGCAATTTGCAATTATTATGAAATTCAATAGTGATCAACAGCGTTTTAGTCTCTGTCGGATGCAACTTGTTGCAAGAAAATCGGTTAAGAGTTTCTATGTGAAAATTTGGCTAATGTTTTTATGGCATTTTGTGCACACACACACGCACACACATACACACACACACGCACACACGGACAGACAGACATTTGTTCAGCTCATCGAGCTGAGTCGAATGGTATATAACACTATGGGTCTCCGGGACTTCTATCAAAAGTTCGAATTTGAGTGAAATGATAGCCTTTCGGTACAACTTAGTTGTACGAGAAAGGCAAAATGGGCACAAACACTGAAACAGCGCTGTTGAATATATGCTGTAATCCTTCAATACTACCGTTCATACTGTAGTTAGTCTGACGAAATGGCATTCTTAACATAGCGTTATTTCGAAGTGTCTCTTGGCTGTACATTAATATTAATCTGTTCCAAAATGTCACTACAATCTATTCGGCCATGCAACAAGTACAGCCTGAGCGATGCTACGGCGCTCTCAACTTGGCAGGCGTAATGGATCTCTTCACGGTAGTCTACGCAGTGCAAATCGTAGGAAGCGTCGTTGCACGGACTCAATTCGTTCGGCACCGTTCGTATAATTGGGATTCCAAACGGCGGAGCAATACTCCAGCATCGACCGCACCAGTGAGCAATACAATGACTTCAGACAGTAAATGTCAGAAAATTCTTAAGCCATCCGAAAGATAAAGCCCAGGGTTTTGAAAGCCTTACCTACAACGTACGAAATATGGGAAATATGCTACTTGTATGTCAGCTGGAAATGCAACGAAAACTGAACTGATTTCTTCCGGTTGGGCAGACCCCTTTTATAGGGTGATCCAGACCTTGAAATTGTCTTACACACACAGTATTTACGTAGAACCTTATGGAAGGATCATGGAGTGACTTTTGCTTAGACCAGCATATGCTAGTCATCGGTCGCATTGATCAATTCTTAAAACTAACTAGCATTACATCGTTACAGTCGATTGACCATCGCAAACTTTGGGATGTGATGTGATGGTCTGTTTTCACGATTCAGGGATGAACCGATCAAATTATCTTTGATTTGAACTCGTCGAGTAATTATTATTATTTATTCAGACTTCTCCATTCGGCTCGGTCCATGGCTACACGTCGCCAACCACGCAGTCTACGGAGGGTCCGCAAGTCATCTTCCACCTGATCGATCCACCTTGCCCGCTGCGCACCTCGCCTTCTTGTGCCCGTCGGATCGTTGTCGAGAACCATTTTCATCGGGTTACTGTCCGACATTCTGGCTACGTGCCCGGCCCACCGCAGTCGTCCGATTTTCGCAGTGTGAACGATGGATGGTTCTCCCAGCAGCTCATGCAACTCGTGGTTCATTCGCCTCCTCCACGTACCGTCCGCCATCTGCACCCCACCATAGATGGTACGCAGCACTTTCCTTTCGAAAACTCCAAGCGCGCATTGGTCCTCCACGAGCATCGTCCAGGTCTCGTGTCTGTAGGGGACTACCGGTCTAATGAGCGTTTTGTAGATTGTCAGTTTGGTACGACGGCGAACTCTATTCGATCGGAGCGTCTTGCGGAGTCCAAAGTACGTACGATTTCCAGCCACTATGCGTCTAATAATTTCTCTGCTGGTGTCATTTTCGGCAGTCACCAGTGAGCCCAAGTACACAAATTCTTCTACCACCTCGATTTCGTCACCACGTCCGATGCAAACTCGCGGTGGGTGGCTCATATTGTCTTCTCTTGAACCACTTCCTATCATGTACTTCGTATTCAACGTGTTGATGACTAGTCCGATCCGCTTAGCTTCCCTCTTCAGTCTGATGTAGGCTTCCTCCATCTTCTCAAAGTTACGTGCCATAATATCTATGTCGCCAGCTAAGCCAAATAGCTGGACGGACTTATTGAAAATTGTACCACTCGTGTTAATCCCTGCTCTTCGTATTACCCCTTCCAAAGCGATGTTGAATAGCAGACACGAAAAACCATCACCTTGCCGTAACTCTCTGCGGGTTTCGAAGGGGCTCGAGAATGCCCCTGAAACTCGAACTACGCACATTACCCGATCCATCGTCGCTTTGATCAACCGTGTCAGTTTATCTGTAAAACCGTGTTCGTGCATTAGCTGCCATAGCTGGTCCCGATCGATTGTATCATATGCGGCTTTGAAGTCGATGAATAGATGATGTGTTGGCACGTTGTATTCGCGGCATTTCTGCAGTACTTGGCGAATGGCGAACACCTGATCCGTGGTGGAGCGTTTGCCCATAAAACCCGCCTGGTACTGCCCCACGAACTCCCTTGCAGTTGGTGCTAGTCGACGGCATAAAATTTGGGAGAGTACCTTGTAGGCGGCGTTCAGCAATGTGATTGCGCGGTAGTTGCTACAATCCAGCTTATCGCCCTTTTTGTAGATGGGCAACACGACACCTTCCATCCACTCCTGCGGCAAAACTTCCTCCTCCCAAATCTTGGTAATGACCCGCGCAAAATGCAGCGCTCTAGCCAGTGCCTCGCCTCACCACCGTGTTTAAATAGGTCCTCCCAGGTCCATCACCATACCGCCATTTTCGTCTGCCACATCGCCATTCAGGTGTTCTTCGTAGTGCTGCCGCCACCTTTGGATCACCTCACGCTCGTTCGTAAGAAGGTTCCCGTTTAAATGTCCTTACACATATCAGGCTGTGGCATGTGGCCCTTACGTGAACGGTTTAACTTCTCATAGAACTTTCGTGCGTTATTAGCGCGGTACAGTTGCTCCGTCTCTTCACGGTGTCGATCTTCCTGCTGGCGCTTTTTCCTCCGGAGTTTTGTCTGTTCCGCGCCTTCTACTAACTGCTCACATTCGCTGTCATACCAGTCGTTTCTCTGATCCGGGGGCACCGTGCCAGGTGCAGCTGTTGCGGTGCTACCAATGGCGGATCGAATATCGTTCCAGCCATCTTCAAGAGACGCTGCGCCTAGCTGCTCTTCCGTTGGGAGTGCCACTTCCAGCTGCAGCGCGTATTCTTGGGCTAGTCTACCGTCTTGTAGCCGCCCAATGTTAAGCCGCGGCGTCCGACTTCGACGCGTGTTGTACACCGTCGAGAGTTTTGAGCGCAGGCATACTGCAACGAGGTAGTGGTCGGATTCAATATTCGCACTGCGGTAGGTGCGGACGTTCGTGATGTCGGAGAAGAATTTACCGTCGATTAGAACGTGGTCGATTTGGTTTTCCGTTTTTTGGTTAGGTGATCTCCATGTGGCCTTGTGGATAACTTTGCGGGGAAAGAAGGTGCTTCGGAGTACCATTCCGCGGGAGGCTGCGAAGTTTATGCATCGTTGGCCGTTGTCATTCGATACGGTGTCCGATGACCGGTCTATACATTTCCTCCCTTCCTACCTGTGCTTTAATGTCACCGATGACGATTTTGACGTCCCGCAGTGGGCGTCCATCGTATGTCTGCTCCAGCTGTGCGTATATGCTTCTTTCTCATCTTCGGGTCTCCCTTCGTGTGGGCAGTGCACATTAATGATGCTATAGTTGAAGAAACGGCCTTTAATCCTCAGCTTGCACATCCTTGCGTTGATTGGCTGCCACCCAATCACACGATGGCGCACCTTACCCAGCACTATGAAGTTCCCAGCTCGTTGGTAGTGCCACAACTTTGGTAGAAGGTAGCCGCTCGATGTCCGCTTTTCCACACTTTCTGTCCTGTCCAGAAAATCTCCTGCGGCGCCACGACGTCGAAGTTGCGGAGATGTAATTCATCGTAGATCATCCTGTCGCAACCTGCGAAACCTAGCGACTTGCAGTTCCATGTTCCAAGCTTCCAATCGTGATCCTGTATTCGTCGCCTAGGTCTTTGCGGATTATATCGAGTCGCATTATCTCTTATATTGCTCGTAATGATTGGTTTTCCAGGCGCCTTATTGGGCCTGCGCAAACCTCCTGTCTCGTCGGAGGGTCGTCGTGTCAGGGCTGTTTAGCGTCCCACCTAACACCAGGACTTGGGCTTGTGCGCTTTGAGCGGCACACGGTCGCTTTGGTGGGGCCTACTTGCGGATACATGCAGCTTTTTATAGAGGTTTAACAGTGCCCACTGTCAAACCCCACCACATCCTAGGCAAGCCCCACAACTCGCAGATGGCCTGGGGAGGGATCGTCAAGCCCTTGGACATAGTCCCTGCGGCCCTCGAGTAAACTTTAAAGTATTATTAATCTTCTTCACAATCATTTTTACTGGAAGAACTGCATAAAAAACTGCAACTTCCAATATTTTACATATTGCAACACACTCAACCTCTCAGATCTTCTTCTTCGATGGCTCTACATAAAAACTATCAGATTGATGCAGATTTAAAGAAATCAAACTGATGGAACTTCAAAATCGGATTTGGGAATGCCCAACCTAATCTATATTCTAACAGCTATCTAATCTGAAGTGTAATTCCTTAAAGCCAAACAACTGTACCAGTGGGTGCTTCGGGCATAAAACCCACCCTAGAGACAACATTTGCGGACAATTTTTTTTTTCGAGGAAAAAAATGTTCAGGAACGTGGGCATCGGGCCTAAAAGCGACCGGGTACCGCTTTAAGCGAAGCGAAGCGAAGGGTGTTTCAAGATGTGTATGGGCGACTTCAATGCGAAGATCGGATCCGAAAACTCGAACCATGAGCGAATCATGCGACGCCATTGTCTTGTAGAAATAAGCGAAAACGGAGAGCTGTACGTATAATTCTATGGTTATTAATATATTTATTAAATGTTTACTTCTTATACGCATTAAGCACGATGTCCCGATAGCTAAAATTCGTACAAACATCAATCTGGCTGGCAGCTCCGGCAATTGCCATAATTCTGTTGGGCTCCAGCTGTTGCACCACGCTGTAAACTGCCGGCGTCGAAAGTGGAATCTCCGCCATCACGTCCCCATTAAAGCTGTACTGGTACAGATTCTTGAAATCACCACCAGCGTAGATAGCATCATCGATAAATCCGGACACATGAAGCCTATTAGGGAACGCAAAATCCGTCGTGCACTCGAGTGATCGCAGATGCCATAGCGAAAAGCGCGGTCCCCCACCACACACCAGCCAATCTTCGGTAATCGACACCGTCCCCTGCCATTTGCCAAATTCTGACCGGTTCAGTGCCTGATGGGTGTGTGGTTCGATCTTTCCAGTAAACGAAGTCTGACGGGAGTCCCACAGCAATACGGTTCCATCTTCGGAGGCGGTGGCTATCTTTTCGGCACATCCCGACACACAGTGGATGTAATCCTTGTGACCCTGGTACTGACGAATGACTCGGCCATCCTCCAGGGAAACGGCATACATGACATTATCTCCACAACCGGCGTACAGCACCTCGTTGGTCTTATCCAGCCAGAGATAGTTTACCTCGTTGATGTCGGTGTATTCAGCAGAAGCTGGAAGCTTTACGGTCCACGATTTTTTACCGATTGTTCCGTTTTTACCATTCCACTGGTAGCCGCAAATTTCCCCGTTGAGGCCAACGATCAGAAAGTCCTTGTGGAACGAGAGGCTGTAGACTTGACATTTTTCCGGCAACGGAAACACCAGCTGGGGGTCCGTGGGTAATTTATCGAGGTCACTGGTAACGTTCTCCGAACAGGAAACGATTCGATCGATGCTAGAAGGTATATGGATCCCGATTACGAGCCGGCTTTTAGTGTTATAATAATCTGACTTACCTGTAAACTAAAATCTCTCCGAAATTGCTTCCACAAAATAAATACTTGCCATCACTGGAGATAGTTTGGGAAAGAATAGTGGTATAAAAGCATTTTTTAACGTCGACCATTGCGTTTTTATTTAGGTATTTATTAACTTAAAATTAATAAAATGTCTTGAAATATGAGAAGCCGATTCGGTTGTTGTCGTTCCTGTGCGTTTGTCTCGTAAATAAGTATGTATAACAGATATTATTTATGTATAACAAATAAACCCTTTAGAAAGGTCTTCGCCGTCCTCGCCGCATCTGTACACGGACAGATAAATCAACCCAAATTTTGAGTTCAATATACGCACTATTGAGAATATCGCAGAAAAAAATTACCCAAATTTGGGTAGTTTTCCCTTTCTTTCCCATGATTGCTATCAAAACTAGAGCAAGATGCAAACTCCTCACCGAGGTTGCTCAGCCCAATAACCCAAATTTGAGTAAATTCATTATTCTCTATTTTGGTTTGATCAAGGTCCGCTTTGGATAAATTAAACTCAGCTTTGGGTAAATTGTTTACATGGGATTAAAGGCAAACTACCTAGTGCCAGAAAAGTCATTTTACTCAAATTTGAATTATTGGCCCAAACCACGGTTTTGAGTGCAAACAACCCACTTTTGGGTAGTTTTGGTTTTCAGTGTAAGTTTTTATGTCAGTTGCCAAAAGCCGGTGGTTTGTTTGTATGTCAGTTACCTAATGATTGACAGCCCACAAGCGCACAACATAAAGCCGATTTCACTCTCACTTCGTTGTTGAGAACTTCCACGCAGTTTCGTGATTTTTCTAAAAATTGCTGCAAAATGTCGTTTGATTCAATTCCGAAGGATTTGCGTGGACTACGGGCTTGCTTGGTATGTTCACTGGTAAAGGTAAGTGGTAATTTGATTTTAAACAAAAAAGCCGGATTGGCTTGAAAACAATGCTACCTTTGCTTTTCAGACATTCGATCAATTTGAGTTTGATGGGTGCGAAAATTGCGAAGAATTCCTCCGGATGAAGAACAACAAGGACCAAGTTTACGACTGTACCAGCAACAACTTCGATGGGTGAGTGAATTGTCATATTTACTGGATTACATTCTTGCAATACTATTTAATGTTATTGATCTTAACAGAATGATCGCTGTTATGCACCCGGATGATAGTTGGGTTTGCAAATGGCAGAGAATTAGTGAGTATTTTTTTTTTATTAAGATAGACATTTTTAGATTTAAAATGAATGTATTTCTTTATCGCAGATCGTTTTACTAAAGGAATCTATGCTATATCTGTTTCTGGGCGTTTGCCCAACGGTATTATCCGAGACATGAAGAACAGAGGCATTCCATACCGACCCAGAGATACCAGTCAGCGGTAATCGAGAATGATTTGCAGTTACACAGGTATTTTTAAGCACCCTTTATTCAATATACTGACAAACTTTTTATGATTCTACCTGCTTTAAGTTTAGTGAATGCCGAAATGAACTTATTCTTCCTGAAGTAGGTTTGATAAACTTCTTTCCTGAAGTCAACTTACAAATGATGAATTTGTATTCCCAAAATATATCCTCGTGTCACCGCATAAGAACAACTCTCGCGCTTAGAACAATCATAAGGGCGTAACTGTAATGATCGATTTCTCGCAAATCGTTCAATGCAGATAAACCTCTATGATTTTTAGCGTGAGAAATTGATCTAATATATTCAATCCTGAAGTCCCTTACTCCAAGAATATTAATATTAAGCATCAATGTTTTGGAAAGTGTGCACAGAACATTGTCATAGGACTGTAATGCGAATAGTGACATTACAGTAACTGACTTGAAGATAGATATTCATTAGTACATGCGATGCGGCTAACTAGTTATAAAAGCCACATGTTACAAATAAAAATCGATAATACAGTCGACTCTCTACATCTCGATATCTCTCCCTATGTCGATGGTTTCCTCAGTCCCTTCAATCTACATACATTGGGGCTTTCTACATCTCGATAACCTCTCTATCTCGATATCTCTCTACCTCGATGGGTTCTGATCATATTTTGTTCATGATTCGCTGTCTTTATGTCGATATGTTCAAATTTTTAGGCTACTAGACCATCTTTGGACAATAATAAACACATCAACAACAGAAAACGACATTTGTTTTGTTGTTGTTTTTCATAGCAACGAGCTTTTTCGGATCTAGTACCCATTTCAATTTTCCTTCCATTCCTCGATCTTTCCCTATCTCGATGGTCCCTTCAATATCGAGATGTGGAGAGGCGACTGTAGTACATGTGGTTGTAAATTTGTTCGACACCTGCAAAAGTGTTTTGTCGAAAATATCTGACTAGCAGATTTTGCAGATTGTGAAGCATTTATCCAATTTGAACAAAAGGTTTTTGTGGAGTTCATCCTGACTATTAACAAGCGGGAGCCACTTGGTACGTCTGATCGCACTGTTTGTTCACTGAATGTGACAGACGACACATTCCCCGATTGCTGATGATGTGACTCTAAGTTGTGGTTCACATTAGGCCTACTTCGATGGTTTCAAAGTAATTGAATATATGATTCATGTAGTAAACAACAAGTACTGTTTCACTGCCACACAGTTTGTAATTTGTATTTTTTTTGACAACTATTAATTGTACACGGTAACTTGTTGTTAAAAATATAACATTAGCTCAAGTCAAGGAAGAAATTAGTTAGGAAATTATTTTGAGCTTTTTAGTGGACTTGTCATAAGACGAGTTTGTACAATCCCCTTTAATTCCACCACTTAATTGTACCTTGACAGATACATAGTTCGACCTCAACAGTAAGGTCGTCTTCAGTGTCTCGTGTGGTAGTAGCGGATTAGTATACTGCCGCTAACCGCAAGTCGAGCACATCTGTATATGGAGGCCCATATACAGATGTGCTCGACTTGCGGTTAGCGGCAGTATAGTCTCTTTCTTTGTTTTGTTCAATCGAGCTCATATTCATGTGCTAATGGGCGCCTACTATTCGAACGCCGATTGCTTCGATTTAGAAATTCAAATAATTCATGTTATCATTTCGTATCTTCGATTATTATTTTAACACAATCCGCTACTACCACATCTCGTACTTGACTCGACTCGACGAAAGTCGAGTCAAGTACGAGACACTGAAGACGACCTTACTGTTGAGGTCGAAATACGTATCTGTCAAGGTACAATTAAGTAGTGGAATTAAATGGGATTGTACAAACTCGTCTTATGAAAAGTGAAGAAATTATGTTTGATTTACTCCAAATGTATATAAACGAGTTTATTCCGTCCTTAAATTAGTATTCTTCAGAGTAATGGCTAAAACGAACCTAAAAGCATGCAAATCCTTCGCGCGCAATCAGGTATTTGCGTTTACTCGGTAAAGCAAGCATTTTATCGTTAATCCGAACGTGGTTTAGCCCATTCGATTCGTCTCCCAGCTGCAAGATGTTCACCGTTTTCAAATCCCGTAATCATCGTCATCGTCCGAATCCATGGCGGCCCGACGCCGATCAAATTTAACCGTGGAGCCACTACGCGGCATCTGCTGATTCAGGCTCTCCAGTAACTTGACTAACGAGGTATCGTCTAGTTTCCCTCCGATTTGACCCATCTGTGCCATTCGGATGATCATACCCTCGACCATCTGGGCCTTTTCCGGTTTACTTATTTTGAGTGTGTTTAGACGAGCACGAGCATTCTGATCCAGTAGCTGCGAAAGCATTGAGTTCTTCATTTCCTCTTGGGCGGCCATCTGTTCCTCTTTGGCCTTCTGTTGTTCCGCATTTCCTCCCTACAACGAATCCCGAAACAAGATTCCGTTATAATAGGCATTTAATGTCTGTGCATCATCGCTGATTAATACAAAACGTGATCTTACGCTATTTTTGGAACGAAAATTGAACGCAGTATCGGCCATTGCCGGTCGATTCATTATCATTCTGAATATAGCGTTGCTTATTCCACTATTCTTTTATGCTAACCTGCATTTGTTGAAGGCGCTGCTGGCGGATGGCATTCAGCTCTGGATCATCCATAGTTCTGTTATTATTTGTACAATATGAACACTAAACTCGAAATTCGATTTCCAAAAGATTTTCTACAAAGCACTTATTCACTTTTGTCGATGTGATGTCGCCGTCGCACAGTTCGCAGATCGTCGGAAAATCATCGTGATTTGATATTTCGGCATCAACATTTCAAAAGGGCGTAACTGCTTTTGTAAACAAGAGCTTCTCACGTCTCTGGTGGGCTAATTTGTGCTCACCCACGCAATCCAGCACCATTACATGAAAGAAGAGGATTCGATGCTTCCTTCAGTGGTATTGGATTGCGCCGGTGGGCTCAAATTAACCCACCAGCGGCGTGAGAAGCTCGTGTTTACAAAAGCAGTTACGCCCATTTGAAATGTTGATGCCGATTTGACAGAAACTGTCAAACAAACTCAATTCAGTGTGGCCAGAAAGTTTTTTTTATTTTCCGTTCCGGGCTGAAATAAAATCGGTAATTATCGGTAGACTCGCTCGAATACACGTAAAAAAATAACCTTATATGTTATGGCAAAAAACCATTCGAAAAAACTTATACTCTTCATTATGCCACCTAATGAATGATCCCATATCAAAAAGCTTATAACATTCATAAGTTAATGAAACGTATAAGTTTCCGAATGTATGTGACTAATGCGATGTATAAGTTTTTTCTTATACATGTCATTAAACCCCTGCTTTGGCAAAAAAGTATTAGAAATATTAATAATAAACAACATTGATTTTTTTTACGTGTAGAAATAAAAATACTCAACTAAACGTGACTAAACTACAGTGGACGTTCGATAACTGCAAGTCATTTAACTGCAATGCTTTTTAACTGCAATCCGATAGTTGCAACAGTTTTGCAGTTATCGGACCGCTAAACTTCAAACTGATGTCAAACTCAATGACAGCTGCATTGCGCTGCACATTTAGATGCACTTTTATTGCATCCGACGTCGATTGACAACTGTTTGACGTCTAGAATGCGTTGCAGTTATCGAACGGCATTCGTTAACTGAAAAGTAAACATTTTGCAGTTATCGAATGGCTACTGTATCTAGGTAGACCCGGGTAGACCATTCCTTCTTTGCTTCTTTGTTCGAACAACTTGTTTGAAAAAATCCTAACGTGCAAATTTATGACAAAGGTTCGGCTTCTGATTTAACGGTAAGTCGCAAATTGGAAATTATATTACTCAAATGTCCTGGGAAAACAGAGGAACAATAACATAATAAATTAGCCATGATTTGTAATAAATTCAAGAATTTAGTAGAACAAAGACTTTTAGGGAAAACAGTGTTTTTATGCACTTAAAAGCTTGAAAATCACTTGAAGGCTCTATTAACCGTAATCAATCCGACGATGACGATGATTTTATTCGAATCCACACTAATACTAATAAAGTTTTGAACTAAATAAATATTTTGGGGCTATTTACGGACTTACCCTCCATCATAATATATTCATTGCATTTCCATATTAATTTTTTACTTATCAAAACTAGCAATTACTGAGGAATTGCTGGAAAAACGCTGAAAACTGCGTTTTTCCTTGGTCGATATTCGTATGTTCATCGAACGCATACTAACGTTCGAACGTTCGGATCAAACACATACACACTCACTTGATTTTTCACTTGATCTTTTCCCATTGTTTCCTTGATTTGATCACTCCTAAAACATATTCACTAACTGAGTTTCACATTTTTCTTCAATCTGGACTACCAATTAACCACTTCACGCCCAAAAACTGTCGAAAACTGCTTTCCAAAAATCGAAGTGAGAGACAAATTTGACGACCGTATTGTGAATGCAACAAAATGCGGAAGACTCAAATTCACTAGCGCAATTAGTGAAATGGTGAGTACAAAATCTACGCGATGTAACTTCATTCAATCCGAACGATACAACGTATACGCCAGCCAACACGCAAACAAAGGTGTGCATACACAAGAAAATAATCATCTCTTCACCGTTGCCAGCACACTTAAACAGAGCTCAAGAGTTCGGTAAATTATTTTACCGAATTGGTCGGTTATTGGTAAAATCACAGATACTTCGGTACTTTATCTCTTGTTGACATTGGATGTAACTGAGTTTCGGTGATAGTGGGGGAAATGTCACCATTTTACCGAAAAATTTGTAAAACTTGTGTGTTACCGACGAATTGGTAACATCGAACTGAAGTGTCGATAAAATCAGACGTCAAATCAGCTAGGCTCCATTTTTGTTTGGTGTGCCATTGTAGCGGCAATATTTTTTCTCATGTCATAAGACGAGTTTGTACAATCCCATTGAATTCCACCACTTAATTGTATCTTGATATGTATATTGTATTTTTTCTGTTGGTTTCTTGAACAACCATTGATGAAGGCGTTGTTTTAGAATATTATGAAAATTACCAAAGGTAAGTGAAGCGATACAATTAACTATTTTTCCGCTAACAGAAAGTGTTTTCAATCCTAATGAAATAAATGTGCAACATCTTCCAGAAATCCTCAATCGTCAGAAGCTCACTGAACCAGACTTGGTCAACTCCGGAAAAATATTGAAGATCTCGAGTACGGCGGAAAAAAGGAGCTGATGCTGGTGGAAATCTGCAGAGGCCTCAAACGAACCGGAAGCAGCTGATCAGCAATAAATGTGATATAAAAATTATGTTTCAATTTATCGTTGAAATACTTATTAAAGTTACGAATGCCATGTCAACAACGCAATAATTGTTTCCTCTTATTATTAAAAAGAAAAGACTTCCAATAAGAATCAGCAGGATAACCATCTCTACCGAATATTTCGGTGAACCCAAAACATTACCGATCTGTCGGTAAAATTGACATTTCGCGGAGAGTTTTCAGATTACCGAAAGTTCGGTAGTTTATTCGTTTACCGAACTCATTACCGAACGTTCAGCTGTTGAGAATTCGGTAAATGAATTACCGAAGTCGGTAATTTATTCTAAGTGTGAGATTTATTAAGTGGAAAAAATCATTGCTGTTTGTCGGATTGAACAATAAAACCAAAAATAAATATTTAAACATGTTATGTAAGCTTCTATTACATTCCAAGTGGTGTATAAAATTTTTTAAACCGATAAATACCCATATATTTGATACACCATGAACATGTCTTATGATATAAAATAAACAATTCGTCAAGTCTGGCAACATTATGCATCAGCTGGGATATTTTTACCACCCCATTTCCACCCACTCCAGTTGTAAACAACATTTTATTTATCGCTGCTGCACTTTTCCGTACCAAATGCATCACTATTACAAACAAGTGATTCAGTCATTAATTTTCAAAACATTGTGATGGAGTCTTGAGCCTTAACATGGTCAAAACGTGAACGGAACGAATCGCAATGTTCACAAGACTTGTAGAGCACACCAAAAGCTTCATTTAGGGCCGATGCCCATGTAGCGTTTTTTCAACGCTGCGTGTACGGGGCGTTGAAAAAACGCTGGTGTGCATCGGTGCGGCGACGCTGCGTTACCGCTTTTTCCCGATGCACACATGCGTCCTTTTAACGCCGTGTGCACGCAGCGTTGGAAAAACGCTACGTGGGCATCGGCCCTTAGAGGTTGTTGCGATGATTTCCGACCTTTATATCTCTTGATACATTTTTTTCAAAATTGAAAATAGCCCAAAATCACAAAATCGACTTGAGCCACCTCGAAATTTTATCCGAATAAGCTGAAAATTTGGCAGAAGGCTTATTTTAGCATCAGAATTGTGATTCTGGGCTGACCGGTTAAATTTTCGATACTTTTTGAAAACATGAAGAGGTCTACTATATATGGCCTTCACCGGAAATACAAGTTGGATCCAGTTTTCTTCAGTAATACTGAATCAAAATATTTTTTTTTTAATTTGATGCTTGAAACATCCCCACGTTACTATTATTTTATACAAACATAAAGGTACACAATCAACAAGAAACAAATAATAAATTAAAATAATGCACGGTTCCTCTTGGTGCCCATTACGGGATATGACGAGGTTTAATATCAGATTTAGGTCCATCGGTCAAATCCCGCAAAAAAATATTTCATTGCGTATTGCGTATTTTGTCTACAGCAACCAGTTTGATGCTTTCATAGCTGACCTTTTGTGTAGGATTCTTATCCTATTTGGGCACCCTCAACTAATTTATGCCATGTGGCACCAGCAATTTAGAGTCTGTGTCTGGGAATCTCTCTTTTACTATTTTATTGCTTATCTTGAGGCAATGAGCCAGACTTTACTAAGGTGGTGCAGATCAGCGCTGCGTTATCTATTTCACTCTCCCACTGATCTTATGCAACGTCACTATTTGTGTTGCATAATGTAACCGTTCGGGGAATGTTCTTGAGGATTGCTAAAACGGTGGCTTAAGCGTCACTCTCTAAGAGAGACCACCGGTCGTGTTTGGTTTGCCCGACTTTTGACGACCTTTTCGCTCAGGGAAACTTCTCGAACGGTTCGCGGAATAATATTCAATTTCGTAACGCATGCACTGTTTCTGACTCTCGAAACTGACTTAACTGAACTGACTTAACGAAACGAAACTTAGGGAACGTAGAAGGAGTGTCCACTCATTCGAGCAATAACGAAACGTAATTTAATTTAGTGAGAGTGTTTATTATAGTTCAGGCATTAAACGTACTGGAATCCAACCAAGCATAAATAAATTTTCAATCAAACTTAATATATTTTAGATCATTCATTCGTATTGAACACTAGTAGAACGTACGGAATGGAAAAGAGCAAACATGGCCATGTAATAAAAAGCTCTCCACGTGCGCAGAAGTTCTCGTTGACTCGGTGCCGGCGGGAACGATGAGGCTTCGATGTCTTGACGATGGCGACGGTTTCCTCGATGATGGCGGTAACGCGTTGGCGGTCCATGCTGCGATTTGGCGCGCAGCGATGGAAGTGACCCGTGTGCGATATGGCCGATCTAAGGCTGTGAACCATTCCATCGATTCGTTTAACTTTTAGTTAACAGAATTTGAAAACTTTCTATGTAAGCAAGCAAAATGTCGAATGATATTGAAGAATATGCTTCTGAACTAAAATTTAAGTCTACGTTCGGAAGCCTTCATTTGAGAGACATGAAGGTTTTTTCGAAAAGCTCAGTTGCTTCGTTGCGAAAAAATGGAAACATCTTTCTACGCGAAACTTCCTTCTAAGCATCTTGGAGTACTCCTCTCAAGATGATTGGAAACCTCATTTTAAGAGGTTCGAAACCTTCTTTCAAGAGGCTGGTAAGCCTACTTTCAAGACTCGAAGCTTCCATTCAAGAGGCCGAAACCCCATCTCCTTGGAATTCATTTCTAGAGGCTTGGAAGCTACGTTCAAAAGGCTTAGAGGCGTCATTTCAAAATGCTTAGAAGCCTCCTTTCAAGAGGCGAAACCTCTCTTCAAGAGCTCGAATAATGAAATTTCTGCCAACTTTATGGAAAATATTCCGCTAATTTTCAGTTCAATTTTGCATATATCTTATGAGCTAAACTTATTTTCATTTACAGCAAAATTGGGTTCCTCAATTAATTCAAAAGGTGAAAGAAAAGGTTGAGAACCGCTGTTCTATAACGTTTGTATTTTTAGACTGAGGGTTTGTATTGATTTCAGAATAGATAGTACTGATAAGGTAATCCTATATTACCCTTTTTGGAGTTTATTCTGGCTGATGGCAAGCGAGCCACTTGGAAACCCTTATGCCGCTGTTTGTTCATATATGTGGATGTCAGAAAAATTCTGAGACGCATCATGGCAGGAAATCATACTTACTTTGGACTCCGCAAAACGCTCGATCGAATAGAGTTCGCCGCCGTACCAAACTGACATCTACAAAGCCATAAAACCGAGTTCTCTCGGACACGAGACCTGGACGATTTGGAGACAACGCTTGGAGTTTTCGAAAGGAAAGTGCTGCTACCATCTATGGTGGGGTGAGATGCGGCGGTACGTGGAGGCGAATAACCACAGGTTGCATGAGCTCGGAAAACCATCCATCGTTCACACCGCGAAAATCGGAGACTGGGTGGGCCGGGCACGTAGCAGAATGTCGGACAGTAACCGGTGAAAATGGTTCTCGACAACGATCCGACGGCACAAGAAGGCGAGGTGCCAGCGGCAAGGTGGATCGATCGGTGGGACGTTGCGGACCCTCCGAGACTGCGTGGTTGGCGAGTGCAGCCATGGACCAGCGAAGGAAGACTTGTATGTATTGCACAGGCCACTCCGGCCTTAGTCTGGTAATAGATAATAAATGGTCTAGGAAATGAGCGAAAATGGAGGGCTGTTCACAAAATTCTGTGGAACGATATGGTGATCGAGGGACCGCTCTGTCCTTATCGACCGGTTCACAAGGTCACATGGGTCTCCCGTGACGGCTTAACAAAAATCAAATCGACCACATCTGCATCAGCCGAGTGAAACCGGAGCCTTCTCGATGTACGGAATAAGCGTAGTGCCGATATAGCGACTGATAATCACCTCCTCATCGGCGAAATACGTCTGCGCTGCGCGGACTCGTCGGCAGGAGGAGCGAGTTGGACGATGGTTCAACACACGCCGACTGAAAGATACCACGGTGAAAAGGTCCTTCGTTAAAGAACTGGAGACTCGTACTGCAGATATTCCGGAAGGTGGCAGCGTGAAGACCAATGGACCGCCATCAAGAATGCCTTCATCGCCACCAGCGAGAACAATCTGGGCAAAATCCGCACCCAGAAAACAATGGATCACCGATGAGACCTGGATGAAGATAGAGGAGCGAGGAAAGCCAAAGCCGCGATAGAGCGAACAAAAACCAGAGGAGTCTTAGCCCGTCAACGATACTCGGCTCTGGAGAAGGTGAAACACCCATGTCGACGGACAGTGGCAATCAGTGGAGAATGTTAAAGGCTTCCAATATCTTGGTAGCCGAGTGGCTTGTCAGAACAACGGTACCAAGATTGACAAAGGCCCGATCAAGAAAGCAAGGGCTGTCTTTGCGTCTTTGAGAAATATTTTGAAAAACAGGCGATAAGCGAATGCACCTCGATCCGAATTTCCAACTCTACAACGGCTACAGGTGTAATGCGTAACTTCTAG